>NC_089514.1:54269768-54894768 GCF_036850995.1 Saccopteryx leptura | reverse complement strand
GGTTCCAGAACCCCCCCGAGACAGGTAAAAATCTGCAAAGTGGTGACCTTATATTTATTTTATTATTTATATATATTTTAAGGCTTTATACACCCACCCACACTCTTATAAACTTTTCCATACTGTTATTAACTTTTCCCACATTCTTATAAATACTTCCTATGCTCTTAAAACTTTCTACACACTTAAACCTACATAATTTTAATAACATATAAAATTCTATATTGGTACTCACCAGTGAATATACTACAACTTGAATGATATTATAATTAATATTTTTTATATTTTTCATATTGTTTTTAATTTTTTAGGCTAGAAAATGTTTATTTTACCAAAATAATAATTAAAATAATAAATATATAAAAATACAGATATACTGCAAAATCCTGCAATATAGCAAAAAATACACAATACAAAATTAGATATATACAATTTTAAAATCCATGATACAGGGAGACCACAAAATGTAAACTACAATATGGCAAGGGACAACTGTACTAGCAAATGGATTATAACAACACATTAAAATATATATATATAGCCTGACCAGGCGGTGGTACAGTGGATAGAGTGTCGGAATAGGATGCAGAGGACCCAGGTTTGAAATCCTGAGGTTGCCAGCTTGAGACCAAGGTTTCTGGCTGGAGTGAGGGGTCACTTGGTCTGCTGTAGACCCCTGGTCAAGGCACATATGAGAAAGCAATCAATGAACAACTAAGGTGCCGCAACAAAAAATTGATGCTTTTCATCTCTCTCCCTTCCTGTCTTTCCTCACCTCTCTCTGACTCTCTGTCTCTGTCACACACACAAAATCTATATCTATATCTATATCATCTGTCTATATCTATGAAGTAGTATTCATTCCAGGAGCATAAGGATGGTTTAACATACAGAAATCAATCAATGTAATATATCACATCAACAAAACAAAGAAAAAACATATGATCTTATCAATATATGCAGAAAATGCACTTGATAAGATACAATATCAGTTCACATTTAAAACATTCAATAAAATCGGAATAGAAGGAAGGAAAGTACTTCAACATAATAAATGCCATACATGACAAACCATCAGCTAATATAATAAATGGTAAAAAAAAATGAAGCCTTTTTCTTTAAAGTTAGGAATAAGACAAGGCTGCCCACTCTCACCACTCTTATTCACATAGTTCTGGAAGTTTTAACCAGAGCAATCAGGCAAGAGAAAAAAATAAAAGGTATCCATATTGGGAAGAAAGAACTAAAGGTTTTGAGACCTGAAAATGGCAGCAGAGTAAACAGACGAACAGACTCCCAGCTCACACCACTGAACTGGATTACAAACAAATTTAGGAACTATCAGCATGAAAAACAAACTCTGGACTACAAGACCAGCTCTCAAAAACCAAGAAGCAAAGAAGAAACCACAACAAACCTGGTAGGGAGCGACTGAATCTCCCCTGCTTACAGGGACGAGGGGAGATGAGGCTGAGAGACTAGAAGGGCTCTCATTCCAAGGAAAAGAGCAGAAAATACTGGTCACAGCCACTTACCTGGAGACCAGGGAACAAGGTGTGTTGAAAGGGCTGGCTTGTCTTCCAAAATGAAAGGGGAGAGAGGGAGACAGACAGTGAGGGGCAGAGGAATGCAGGGGACAACCTGAGAAGCTGACTCATCCAGTGCTGGAGGCAACCATAGCTGAGGGAGGGGCTAATCCTTCCACAAAACAAAAGAATAAAGTGCTTCTAGGTCACAAATCTCTATTCATCACTCCAGCTCCAATCAGCGCAATAAGAAACAGCTGAAAACAAGAAGTGGGGAGGAGGGGCAGTAACTCAGGTCTCCATGGAGATCTGAGATACACCTGCCCCTACTAAAGCTGAGAAAACACCCTGCCCCCAGAGAGACAAACTGGTAGAAGAGGCCTTCAGAGTCTCAGGTCACACCCACCGCATTCCTGTATACAGTATCAAGTAAGTTCCCTGCTGAGATCAATAACAAGACTATCACCTGTTAAGAAAACAAACAAATCAAAACTTCAAAGCAGCCCAAATCTGAAAGTGGATTACAAATAATAGCTGATGCCAACCCAAGAAGACGTAGAAATAACACAATTGAAAACTGGAGGCAGACAACACCAAGCCTAGACTCAACCAGCTCTACAAACAAAACACCCAAACACACAGACATAATGAGAAGACAGAGAAGTGCAATTCAAATGAAACCACAAGACAAACATCCAGGAAATAACCAAACTTCCATATGCAGAGTTCAAAATAATGATTGTAAGGTTGCTTAGGGATCTTAGAACAACAATGGATGGTCATTACAAACACCTAAATAAAGAAATAAGAAGTATAAAATAGGATATTGAAATATTAAAAAAGAATCAGTTGGAGATGACAATACAATATCAGAAATGAAGACCACAATGGAAGGAACTAAAAACAGGATGGATAGAGCTGAGGATCAAATCAGCAAGTTGGAGGACAACTTGAATGAAGGCAAGAAAGCAGAGAAGAAAAAAGAAAAGAGACTCAAAAAGTCTGAGAAAACTCTTAGAGAGCTCTGTGACAACATGAAGAGAAATAACATCCACATCATAAAGGTTCCTGAAGAAGAAGAGAAAGAACAAGGGATAGAGACTTTGTTCAATCATATCATAGTTGACAACTTCCCTAAATTAATGCAGGAAAAACTCTCACAAGTTCAAAAAGCACAGAGAACTCCATTAAAGAGAAACCCAAAGAAACCTGCACCAAGACACATCATAATTAAAATACCAAAGCTAAGCAATAAAGCGAAAATATTAAAAGCTACAAGAGAAAAAAAGGTTATCACCTACAAAGGATCCCCCATAAGCTTTACATCACACTTCTCAACAGAAAGGCTTGAGGCCAGAAGGGAATGGCAAAAAATGTTCAAAGTAATGCAGAACAAGAACCTACAACCAAGACTACTTACTTTATCCAGCAAGGCTATCATTTAAAATTGAAAGAGAAATAAAAAACTTCCCAGACAAAAAATAACTAAATGAATTCATTACAACCAAACCAATGCTGCAGGAAATGTTAAGAGGTCTGTTGTAAACAGATCAAAATGGGAAAAGAATATAGCAAAAAAGGAATACAGCTTTAAAGAATAAAAGGCAATAACAAACTACATATCAATAATAACCTTAAATGTAAATGGTTTAAGTGATCCAATCAAAAGATATAGGATAGCTGCATGGATAAGAAAATAGACTGAAGGTAAAAGGATGGAAAAAAATATTTCATGCAAATAGAAATGAAAAAAAACTGGGGTAGCAATACTTATAAGACAAAATGGACTTTAAAACAAAGGCTATAGTAAGAGATAAAGAAGGCCATTACATAATGATAAAGGGAGCAATCCAACAGGAAGATATAACTATTATAAATATCTATGCACCTAATATAGGAGCACCTAAATATATAAAGCAGACTTTGATGGATATAAAGGATGAGATCAACAGCAATACTATAATAGTAGGGGATTCATTACCCCACAAACATCACTACATAGATCCTCAAAAAAGAAAATTAACAAAGAAATAGCAGACTTAAAGGACACACTAGATCAACTGAATTTAACAGATATCTTCAGAACTTTTCACCCTAAAGCAGCAGACTATACACTCTTTTCAAGTGTTCATGGTACATTCTCTAGGATAGACCACATGTTAGGACACATTTTTGGTCTCAACAAACATACAAAGATTGAAATCATATCAAGCACTTTCTCTGATCACAATGGCATGAAACTAGAAATCAACCACAACAGAAAAACTCAAAAATTCTCAAACACATGGAAACTAAATAGCAGGTTGTTAAATAATGAATGGATTAATAATGAGGTCAAAAAAGAAATTTAAAAATTCCTAGGAATGAATGAATGATAATGAGCATACAACTCAAAATTTATCGGACACAGCCAAAGCAGTACTGAGAGGGAAGTACGTAGCACTACCAACACACTTTAAGAAGCTAGAAAAAGCTCAAATAAACAATTTAACCCTGCATCTAAAATAACTAGAAAAAGAACAGCAAGTAAAGCCCAAATGTGGTAGAAGGAAAGAAATAATAAAGATCAGAGCAGAAATAAATGACATAGAGTCTAAAAAAGCAATACAAAAGATCAATGAAACTAGGAGCTGGTTCTTTGGAAAGGTAAACAAGATCGATGAACCTTTAACTAGGCTCAGCAAGAAAAAAAGAGAGAGGACTCAAATAAATAAAATTAGAAATGAGAGTGGAGAAATAACAACTGACACAACAGAAATACAAAATATTATAAGAAAATACTATGAAGAACTGTATGCCAAAAAACTAGACAACCTAGACGAAATGGACAAATTCCTTGAAACATACAATCTTCTAAAAATCAGTCATGAAGAATCAGAAAACCTAAACAACCAATTATAACAAATGAGTTTGAAACAATTATCAAAAAAAATCCCCCCCCAAAAAAGTCCTGGGCCTGATGGCTTCACAAGTGAATTCTACTAAATATTCAAAGAACTAACTCCTATCCTCCTCAAACTATTTCAAAAAATTCTAGAGGAAGGGAGATTCCAAGCTCCTTTTATGAGGCGAGCATAATTCTGATTCCAAAACCAGACAACAACAACACAAAGAAAGAAAATTATAGGCCAATATCCCTGATGAATTTAGATGCTAAAATCCTCTCAAAATATTAGCAAACTGGATCCAACAATATATGAAAAAAAATCATACACCATGATCAAGTTGGATTTATTCTGGTGAGGCAAGGCTGGTACAATATTCACAAATCAATCAATGTGATTCATCATATAAATAAAAGGAAGGACAAAAACCACATGATAATTTCAATAGATGCAGAAAAAGCATTTGATTAAATCCAGCACCCATTCATGATCAAAACTCTCAGCAAAGTGGGAATACAGAAAACATACCTCAACATGATAAAAGTCATCTATGACAAACCCACAGCCAACATCATGCTCAATGGACAAAAATTAAAAGCAATCCCCTTAAGATCAGGAACAAGGCAGGGGTGCCCCCTTTCACCATTCTTATTCAACATAGTCCTGGAAGTCCTAGCCACAGCAATCAGACAAGAAGAAGAAATAAAAGGCATTCAAGTTGGAAAAGAAGAAGTAAAACTATCATTATTTGCAGATGATATGATATTGTATATAGAAAACCCTAACATCTCAGTCAAAAAACTACTGGACCTGATAAATGAATTCAGCAAAGTGGCAGGATATAAAATTAATACTCAGAAATCAGAGGCATTTTTATACACCAACAATGTACAGTCAGAAAGAGAAATTAAGGAAACAATCCCCTTCACTGTTACAACCAAAAAAATCAAGTACCTGGGAGTAAATTTAACCAAGGAGACTAAAAACTTGTACTTGGAAAATTATAAAACATTGATAAAAGAAATCAAGGAAGATACAAACAAATGGAAGTATATACCATACTCATGGTTAGGAAGAATAAACATCATTAAAATGTCTATATTACCCAAAGCAATTTATAAATTCAATGATATACCAATTAAAATACCAATGACATACTTTAAAGATATAGATCACATATTCCAAAAATTTATATGGAACAAAAAAGAACATGAATTGCCTCAGTAATCTTAAAAAAGAAGAATAAAGTGGTATGTATCACACCTCCTGATATCAAGTTATACTATAAGGCCATTGTACTCAAAACAGCCTGGTACTGGCATAAGAACAGGCATATACGTCAATGGAACAGAACAGAGAACCCAGAAATAAACCCACAGGTCTATGGACAACTGATATTTGACAAAAGAGGTAAGGGCATACAATGGAGTAAAAGCCTCTTTAATAAATGGTGTTGGGAAAATTGGACAGCTACCTGCAAAAAAATGAAACTAGACCACCAACGTACACCATTTACAAAGATAAACTCAAAATAGATAAAAGACTTAAATGTAAGCCATGAAATCATAAGTATATTACAAGCAAGTATAGGCAGTAAGCTCTCGAACATCTCTTGCAGCAATATATTTGCCGACTTATCTCCAAGGGCAAGTGAAATAAAAAACAGGATAAACAAATGGGACTATATCAAACTAAAAAGCTTTTGCACAGCTAAAGACAATAAGAACAGAATAAAAACTACACAATGGAAGAACATATTTGACAATAAGTCTGATAAGGGGTTAATAACCAAAATTTATAAAGAACTTGTAAAACTCAACACCAGGAAGACAAACAATCGAATCAAAAACTGGGAAAAAGAAATGAATAGACAATTCTCCAAAGAGGACATACAGATGGTCAATCGGCATATGAAAAAATGCTCCACATTACTAATCATTAGAGAAATGCAAATTAAAACCACAATGAGATATCACCTCAGACCAGTCAGAATGGCGCTCATCAACAAAACAACACAGAATTAGTGCTGGCGAGGATGTGAAGGAAAGGGAACCCTCCTGCACTGCTGGTGGGAATGCAGACTGGTGCAGCCTCTGTGGAAAACAATATGGAGATTCCTCAAAAAATTGAAAATCAAACTGCCTTTTGACCCAGTTATCCCACTTTTACGAATATACCCTAAGAACACCATAAAATTCTTCCAAAAGGAGAATTGCACCCCTATGTTTATGGCAGCATTGTTCACAATAGTGAAGATCTGGAAACAGCCCAAGTGTTCATCAATTGACGAGTGGATCAAAATGCTTTGGTACATAGTTACTATGGAATACTACTCAGCCATAAGAAATGATGACATTGGATCATTTACAATAACATGAATGGACCTTGATAACAGTATACAGAGTGAAATAAGTAAATCAGAGAAAACTAAGAACTATATGAATCCATACATAAGTGGGAATTAAAAATGAGACTCAGAGACATGGACAAGAATGTGATGGTAACAGGGGAGGGGGCGAGGAAGGAGAGAGAGGGTGTAGGGGGTGGGGAGGGGCACAAAGAAAACCAGATAGAAGGTGACGGAAGACAATTTGACTTTGAGTGAGGGGTATGCAACATAATCAAATGTCAAAATAATCTGGAGATGTTTTCTCTGAACATATGTACCCTGATCTATCAATGTCACTGCATTAAAATTAATAATAATTAAAAAAGGATAAAAAAAGAACTAAAAGTTTCACTTTTGGAGGTGACATGATCCTGTATATAGAAAACTCCAAAGACTCCACCAAAAAATTATTAGAAACAATAAACTATTAGAGTAAAATTGCAGGATACAAAATTAATATACAAAAGTTCACTGCTTTCCTATATGCCAATGATGAAAGATCAAAAAATGAACTCAAAAAACATTTTTTTTATAATTGCAATAAAATAAAATACCTAGGAATAAACTACAAAACATTATTGAAAGAAATTAAAAGACACAATGAAATAGAAAAATATTCTATGTTTATGGATTGAAAGAATCAGCATAGTTAAAATGGCCATATTACCCAAAGAAATATACAAATTTAATGCAATTCCCATCAAAATCCCAATGTCATTTTTTTTTAAAGAAATAGAACAAAAATGACCAGTTCTGTATGGAACCATAAATAACCCCAAATAACCAAAGCAATTTCGAGGAAAAAGAATGAAGCTAGAGGTATCACACTACTTGACTTCAAATTATACTAAAAGGCCATAATAATCAAAAAAGCATGGTATTGGCAGAAAAACAGACATATAGATGAATGGAATATATTCTAGAGACCAGAAATAAAACCATATATATATATATATATGGACAAATCATCTTCTACAAAGGAGCCAGAAGCACACAATGGAGAAAAGACTCTTCAATAAATGGTGCTAGGAAAATTAGAACACCACATCCAAAAGAATGAAACTTGACTACAATTTGTCCCCCTGCACAAAAATTTATTCAAAATTAATTTAAAATGGATCAAAGACCTAAATATAAGATCTGAAACAATAAATTACATAGAAGAAAACATAAGTACTAAGCTCATGGACCTTGGCCGTAGAGAACAATTTATGAATTTGAACCCAAAGGGAAGGGATGTAAAGGCAAATATAAATGAATGGGACTAAAAACTAAAAACTAAAAAGCTTTTTCACAGCAAGAGAAACTGACAACAAAACAAATAGGCAGCCAACTCAATAGGAGGTGATATTTGCAAACAACAGCTTTGATAAGGGATTAATATACAAAATATATAAGGAACTCACAAAGCTCAGCAACAGACAAGCAAACAATCCAATTTAAAAAATGAGGAGAACTTGAACAGACACTTCTCCTGAGAGGACATAGAGATGACCAATAAGCATATGAAGAAATGTCCAACGTCACTAATCATCAAAAAAAAAAAAAAAGCAGCTATGACCGGTTGGCTCAGTGGTAGAGCGTCAGCCTGGCATGCAGTAGTCCCGGGTTCGATTCCCAGCCAGGGCACACAGGGGAAGCGACCATCTACTTCTCCTCCCCTCCCCCTCTCCTTCCTATCTGTCTCTCTCTTCCCCTCCTGCAGCCAAGGCTCCATTGGAGCAAAGTTGGCCCGGGCGCTGAGGATGGCTCCATGGCCTCTGCCTCAGGTGCTAGAATGGCTCTGGTTGCAACAGAGCAACGCCCCAGATGGGCAGAGCATCGCCACCTGGTGGGCATGCTGGGTGGATCCCAGTCGGGTGCATGCGGGAGTCTGTCTGACTGCATCCTCGTTTCCAACTTCAGGAAAAAAAAAAGTATCAATTTAAAAAAAAGGCAAATTAAAACCACAATGAGATACTACCTCACACCTGTCAGAATGGTGCTCATCAACAAATCAACACACAATAAGTGCTGGCGAGGGTGTGGAGAAAAGGGAACCCTACTGCACTGCTGGTGGGAATGCAGTCTGGTGCAGCCACTGTGGAAAATAGTATGGAGTTTCCTCAAAACAAAAAAAAATGGAACTGTCTTTTGACACAGCTATCCCACTTTTAGGAATATATCTTAAGAATACCAAATCACTGATTCAAAAGAAGATATGCACCCCGATGTTTATGGCAGTATTGTTTACAATAGCCAAGATCTGGAAACAGCCTCAGTGTCCATCAATGGATGAGTGGATTAAAAAACTGTGGTCCATATACACAATGGAATACTATGTGACCATGAAAAAGAAGGAAATCTTACCTTTTGCGACAGCATGGATAGACCTAGAGATTATTATGCTAAGTGAATAAACCAGAGTGACGTCACGGAAATTGCACCGTGAGCAGCGCGTCCGACAGATCTCCCCAAAATCTCAACAAATTTATCAACTAGAAACAGAAAAATTTATCCTCAGAGCATTCCGGAGTTCCACACACACTGAAAGCGAAAGGACTGTTATCACTTGAATCTGAGAGACGGGTCAGAGCTGACGGTGTGAAGGAAGCTAACTACCACACGGATGTTCATTCAAACTGAGGAGGGAGTACGCCTGTGGTGAGTCAACCCACGCGTGCAACTGCCTGCCCACACTCGGGGAGTGGCAGCCTGGGCGCTGGCAGCCGCCGGCGAGCCCTGAGAAACCATGCGCGCACCCCGTGCCGCGGTCTGGTCGCAGAGCGAGCTCCCT
Source organism: Saccopteryx leptura (assembly GCF_036850995.1). Classification (NCBI taxonomy): domain Eukaryota; kingdom Metazoa; phylum Chordata; class Mammalia; order Chiroptera; family Emballonuridae; genus Saccopteryx; species Saccopteryx leptura. The sequence continues at coordinate 54,885,192 of NC_089514.1, read as the reverse complement.
TGCACCACCAGCATCCCCAGCGGCCCACACACTGCGAGGGAGAGTCCCCAGCCACCGGCATGCCCTGAGAAACCGCATGCACGCCCCGTGCCACGGTCCGGTCGCAGAGCGAGCTCCCTTACACCACCAGCGTCCCCAGCGGCCCACGCACTGCGAGTGAGGGTCCCCAGCCACCGGTGTGCCCTGAGAGACCGCGCGCATGCCCCGTGCCGCGGTCTGGGAGGGGCGCCAAGGCTGTCTTCCCCATTCCGGAAATTCTCTCCGTGGGTGGGGCACCTCACCCAGCCATTCAAGCTAACAATCAAGCGTTGGGGGAGGGGCACGCAGGCAGCCTGAAATACTTTCTGGAGCACAGCTGCGGATATAATCACTGAAATTAACTTAACCCACTAAATCTGCACACCCACGGGGCTCTAATTGATAGGATCTCTCTCAGTTCATCGATCCAAGACAAGAGGCGTGATATTTTTCAGTGCCTCTCGCTAAAGGGGTGGGGGCAACTTCTGATTGACAGAGCCTCCATATTCAGGGATATACGCTAACAAGAGGGACTTGGCAGATATTAAGAACTATATAGCAAGCAGCGACTAGTGCCTCTTCTTCCCAGCCAAAATAGGTTACAAAGTGTGGAAAGCCTGGGTTGAGTGGTCCAACTGAATGCTAGGCGCTGAACAATCACCTTGACAACAATTGACTCCCAGCCCCACCTGATTACGCTGGAGGCTCTGACTGCCAGAGCCTTACCCAGAGCCTTGCTCTGAGTGGGGATAGAGTGGGGATTTCCCAGCTCTTTGAGCCTCTTACTCCCCAGACAGAAGCAGTGGCAGCCTCATAACTGGATCACCAGGCTGGTAATTCAGGAAGGGGAGACTAGGACAGAGACTCCAGGAAAGCAAACTCTCTCATGGTTGGACCCTGCAAATGCCAACAAGCCTTGACTACCAGCGAGACTAAAGCCAATTATATGACATTGCCATAGAATCCCATCAATTGCAAATCCCTACCTAAGTGTGACACAGGGGCAGAGCCTGGGGTACAGAGTCACCGACCAGGAAGAGGGAGAGAAAAGAAAAAGGAAGAAGTTAACCTCTCAAAATCAAGAAAAATCCACAGATTTTATAACTTGTTCCACTAATTCTTCGTTGTTGTTGTTTCTTTCTTCTATCTTATTGCCTTTATTATTATTTCTATTTCCTCACCTCGGTCCTTTTATTCTCTGCCCATCTTATGCTTCCCTTTTCTTGAACTACACTACACATGAGTGTTACATTTCATTTCTTTTCTTCATCCTTACTCTCCTTTAGGGTTACACTCCAAAACCCTAAACTCTCACTCTCTCCTCTTTTGTCTTTTTTTCTCTTCCTTTTTTTCTTCCTTCGTTTCTCTCTTTTTCTTATTTTTTTCCTTTCTATTTCTTTCTTCTTTTCTCCTTTTACTTTTCCTCACATTCAATCCTCAATCACGAACAAATTATTTAATTTGGGACTCAAGGTTTTTTTTGGTTTTGTTTTTTTTTGTTTTGCTTTTGTTTTTGGTTTTCCTTTGTTTGTTTTTTTTTGTGTACTTTTTACATTGCTTTTTAACTCACTAGCATTCCTCCCAACCCAAGGTCTCCATTGTAGTTAGTCTCCGCTCCACTTAATACAACAGATTTTTACTTATTATTTTTATTTTTTTCTTCTTTAATTATTATTATTTTTTCTCTCCTTTTTTCTGTTTCCCTCTTACCCCTCTCATTATATCTCTTAGTCGACCATCACTTACAAGCAAATCATTTTATGCTTGTCTAAGATTTTCTCCCTTTTTTTTTTTTTTTGCATTTAGTAGGTCCCTACTCCCTTTTTTGCCCCTTGAACTCTTCACCCCAAATCAGGCCCTATGTTATAGGCAGTTTTTGTTCCATTTAGCATAATATAATTCACAGGTCATCATGATATTTCCCTAAGGAGGGGAAAGGTGGGGAAGAGAAGAAAGAAAAAAGGGGGAAATAATAAATTATTACTGGTTTTTTTGTGGGGTGTTTTCCTTTTTTTTTTTCTTTTTCCTTTTTATTCTCTATTAATTCTAATTAATACTATCAACAAGACCACCCTCAGATGCCAATAAGAAAAAGGAAATCGAATATTATGGATACAAAAGATAGAGAGGTAACACAAATAGATGTGGAAAAATCTATGGAGAAAAGATTTAACATATTGGAAGCCTTGGAGCCAAATGACAGAGAATTTAAAATAGAGATCTTAAAAATACTCAGAGATATACAAGAAAACACAGAAAGGCAATTTAAGGAGATCAGAAAACAACTCAATGATCACAAAGAATATATTACCAAGGAAATTGAAACTATAAAAACAAATCAAACAGAAATGAAAAACTCAATTCACGAGCTGAAAAACGAGGTAACAAGCTTAGCTAATAGAACAGCCCCAATAGAATATAGGTTTAGTGAAATAGAAGACAAGTAACTTGAGGCACAACAGAGAGAAGAAGAAAGAGACTCAAAAATAATAAAAAATGAGAAAGCCCTACAGGAATTGTCTGACTCCATCCAAAAGAATAACATAAGAATAATAGGTATATCAGAGGGAGAAGAGAAAGAAAATGGAATGGAGAAAATACTCAAACAAATAATAGATGAGAACTTCCCAAGCCTGTGGAAAGAACTAAAGCCTCAAATTCAAGAAGCAAACAGAACACCGAGTTTTCTTAACCCCAACAAACCCACTCCAAGGCACATCATAATGAAGATGACACAAACCAATGACAAAGAAAAAATTCTCAAGGCAGCCAGGGAAAAGAAGTGTACAACATATAAAGGAAGGCCTATTAGATTATCATCAGATTTCTCAGCAGAAACTCTACAAGCTAGAAGAGAGTGGACCCCAATATTTAAAGCCCTGAGAGAGAGGAACTTTCAGCCAAGAATACTATACCCATCAAAGCTATCCTTCAAGTACAAAGGAGATATATAAACATTCACAAATACAGAAAAGATGAGGAAATTTATCATCAGAAAGCCCCCACTCCAGGAAATACTAAAGGGGGTTTTCTAACCAGATTCAAAGAACAAAAGAAAACAAAACCACAAGTAACAGCTCCACCAAGAAAACAATAAAACCAAACTTAAACTGTGACAACAAAAGAAAAAAAGGGGGGAAAGGATGAAGATTAACAGTAGCAAAGGACGATGAAGCGCAGAAATACTCATAAGATAGGGTACTACAATGAATATGGTAGGTACCCTTTTTATTACTTAATGGTAACCACCCTCGAAAAAACCACCACAAAAACACTTGTCTTAATAAAGGTAGCAACAGAGGAAAGAAGTATGGAATACAAACAAACAAAAACAAATGATAGAAAAACAAAAGAGAAGAATCAAACAAGATACAAAACTAACAGAAAGCAATGTATAAAATGGCAATAGGGAATCCATAAGTGTCAATAATTACACTAAATATAAATGGATTAAACTTACCAATAAAAAGACACAGAGTTGCAGAATGGATTAAAAAAGAAAATCCAACTGTATGCTGCCTACAAGAAACTCATCTAAGCAACAAGGATAAAAACAAATTCAAAGTGAAAGGCTGGAAAACAATACTCCAAGCAAACAACAACCAAAAAAAAGCAGGTGTAGCAGTACTCATATCTAATAATGCTGACTACAAGACAAAAAAAGTACTCAGAGACAAAAATGGTCATTTCATAATGATTAAGGGGACACTGAATCAAGAAGACATAACAATCCTTAATATATATGCACCAAACCAAGGAGCACCAAATATATAAGACAGCTACTTATTGACCTTAAAACAAAAACTGACAAAAATACAATCATACTTAGAGTCCTCAATACACCGCTGACGACTCTAGATTGGTCATCCAAACAGAGAATCAATAAAAATATAGTGGCCTTAAATGAAATACTAGAACACCTGGATATGATAGACATCTACAGGACACTTCATCCCAAAGCGACAGAGTATACATTTTTCTCTAGTGTACATGGAACATTCGCAAGAATTGACCATATGTTGGGCCACAAAGACAATATCAGCAAATATAGAAAAATTGAAATTGTACCAAGCATATTCTCTGATCATAAAGCCTTGAAACTAGAATTCAACTGTAAAAAAGAGGGAAAAAATCCACAAAATTTTGGAAACTAAACAAGATACTTCTAAAAAATGAATGGGTCAAAGAAGAAATAAGCGCAGAGATCAAAAGATATATACAGACAAATGAAAATGAAAATACGACATATCAGAATCTCTGGGATGCAGCAAAAGCAGTAATAAGAGGAAAGTTCATATCACTTCAGGCCTATATGAACAAACAAGAGAGAGCCCAAGTAAACCACTTAACTTCACACCTTAAGGAACTAGAAAAAAAAGAACAAAGACAATCCAAAACCAGCCAAAGAAAGGAGATAATAAAAATCAGAGCAGAAATAAACGAAGTAGAGAACAGAAAAACTATAGAAAAAATCAATAAAACAAGGAGCTGGTTCTTTGAAAAGATCAACAAAATTGACAAACCCTGGGCAAGACTCACCAAGGAAAAAAGGCACAGGACTCAAATAAATAAAATCCAAAATGAAATAGGAGAGATCACCACAGACATCATAGATATACAAAGAATTATTGTAGAATACTATGAAAAACTATATGCCACCAAATACAACAATCCAGAAGAAATGGATAAATTCCTAGAAAAATACAACCTTCCTAGACTGAGTCATGAAGAAGCAGAAAGCCTAAACAGACCAATCAGCAGGGAGGAAATAGAAAAACTATTAAAAACCTCCCCAAAAATAAAAGTCCAGGCCCAGACAGTTATACTAGTGAATTCTGTCAAACATTTAAAGAAGACTTGTTCCTATTCTACTCAAAGTCTTCCAAAAAATTGAAGAAGAAGCAATACTTCCAAACACATTTTATGAGGCCAACATAACCCTTATACCAAAACCTGGCAAGGATGGCACAAAGAAAGAAAACTACAGACCAATATCTCTAATGAATACAGATGCTAAAATACTAAACAAAATACTGGCAAATCGAATACAACAACATATTAAAAAAATAATACATCATGATCAAGTGGGATTCATCCCAGAATCTCAAGGATGGTTCAACATACGTAAAACGGTTAACGTAATACACCATATCAACAAAACAAAGAACAAAAACCACATGATCTTATCAATAGACGCAGAAAAGGCTTTCGATAAAATACAACACAATTTTATGTTTAAGACTCTCAACAAAATGGGTATAGAAGGAAAATATCTCAACATGATAAAGGCCATATACGATAAACCATCAGCCAACATCATATTAAATGGCATAAAACTGAGGACTTTCCACCTTAAATCAGGAACAAGACAGGGTTGTCCACTCTCTCCACTCTTATTTAACGTGGTGCTAGAAGTTCTGGCCAGAGCAATCAGACAAGACAAAGAAATAAAAGGCATCCATATCAGAAAAGAAGAAGTAAAGGTGTCACTTTTTGCTGATGATATGATCCTATACAGCGAAAACCCAAAGGACTCCACAAAAAGATTACTAGAAACAATAAACCAATACAGTAAGGTCGCAGGATACAAAGTTAACATACAAAAGTCCATAGCCTTTCTATATGCCAACAATGAAATATTAGAAAATGAACTCAAAAAAATAATCCCCTTCACGATTGCAACAAAAAAAATAAAATACCTAGGAATAAACATAACAAAGAATGTAAAAGACCTATATAATGAAAACTACAAGCCATTGTTACGAGAAATAGAAAAAGACACAATGAGATGGAAAAATATTCCTTTTTCTTGGATAGGAAGAATAAATATAATTAAAATGACCATATTACCCAAAGCAATATATAAATTTAATGCAATTCCCATCAAAATTCCTATGACATTTTTTAAAGAAATGTAACAAAAAATTATCAGATTTATATGGAACTATAAAAAACCCTGAATAGCCAAAGCAATCCTAAAGAAAAAGAATGAAGCTGGGGGCATTACAATACCTGACTTTAAACTATATTATAGGGCCACGGTAATCAAAACAGCATGGTATTGGCAGAAAAATAGACACTCAGACCAATGGAATAGAATAGAAAGCCCAGAAATAAAACCACATATATATGGTCAAATAATCTTTGATAAAGGGGCCAACAATATACAATGGAGAAAAGAAAGCCTCTTTAACAAATGGTGTTGGGAAAACTGGAAAGCCACATGCAAAAGAATGAAACTCGACTACAGCCTGTCCCCGTGTACTAAAATTAATTCAAAATGGATCAAAGACCTAAATATAAGACCTGAAACAATAAAGTACATAGAAGAAGACATAGGTACTAAACTCATGGACCTGGGTTTTAAAGAACATTTTATGAACCTGAGTCCAATGGCAAGAGAAGTGAAGGCAAAGATAAATAAATGGGACTACATCAGAATAAAAAGTTTTTGCTCAGCAAGAGAAACTGATATCAAAATAAACAGACAGCCAACTAAATAAGAAATAATATTTTCAAACAATAGCTCAGATAAGGGCCTAATATCCAAAATTTACAAAGAACTCATAAAACTCAACAACAAACAAACAATCCAATAAAAAAATGGAAAGAGGACATGAACAGACACTTCTCCCAGGAAGAAATACAAATGGCCAACAGATATATGAAAAGATGCTCAGCTTCATTAGTTATTAGAGAAATGCAAATCAAAACTACAATGAGATACCACCTCTCCCCTGTTAGATTAGCTATTATCAACAAGACGGGTAATAGCAAATGTTGGAGAGGCTGCGGAGAAAAGGGAACTCTCATCCACTGTTGGTGGAACTGTAAAGTAGTACAACCATTATGGAGAAAAGTATGGTGGTTCCTCAAAAAACTGCAAATAGAACTACCTTATGACCCAGCAATCCCTCTACTGTGTATATACCCCAAAATCTCAGAAACATTGATACGTAAAGACACATGTAGCCCCATGTTCATTGCAGCACTGTTCACAGTGGCCAAGACATGGAAACAACCAAAAAGCCCTTCAATAGAAGACTGGATAAAGAAGATGTGGCACATATACACTATGGATTACTACTCAGCCATAAGAAATGATGACATCAGATCATTTACAGCAAAATGGTGGGATCTTGATAACATTATACGGAGTGAAATAAGTAAATCAGAAAAAAACAAGAACTACATGATTCCATACATTGGTGGAACATAAAAACGAGACTAAGAGACATGGACAAGAGTGTGGTGGTTACCAGGGGTGGGGGGAGGGAGGACGCAGGAGGTTGGGAGGGAGAGAGTTAGGGGGAAGGGGAGGGGCACAGAGAAAACTAGATAGAGGGTGACGGAGGACAATCTGACTCTGGGTGAGGGGTATGCAACATAATTTAATGACAAGATAACCTAGACATGTTTTCTTTGAATATATGTACCCTGATTTATTAATGTCATCCCATTAACATTAATAAAAATTTATTTTTTAAAAAAAGAAATAAACCAGAAAGAGAAAAACAAATATTATATGATCTCACTTATATTTGGAATCTAATGAACAAAGTGAACTGACGAATGGAATAGAGGCAGAGGTGCGGGTCACAGGGACCAGAGGGACAGCTGTCAGAGGGTAGGGGGATGAAGGGATGGGATCAGAGAAGGTGAAAGAATTAGTGAAATTACATATACATAACAAGTGGATAGAGATAACAGGACAGCAAATCCCAAAATGAAGGAGGGAAGGAGTTAGAGGGAGGGGGTCAAAGGGCTGTAATGGGAGACCAAGGGTGGGGGTGAGGGAGTTATATTGAGTGGGACACTTGAAATCATGTTAACACAATAAATTTAAATTAATAAAAAAATTAAATTGAAAAAAAATGTGTAAAGCAACATTAAAAAAAGACCAATGTATATTCCTGTTTCCATAAATTGGTTATCAAACAAACATGATTTCAAGTTAATAAAACTGTAACTGTAACTAAAAAAAAAAAATGGGTAGAGGGGACCTGGCTGGTTGGATCAGTGGTAGAGCATTGTCCCAGCGTGTGGATGTCCCAGGTTCGATTTCTGGTCAGGGCACACAGAAAAACCCCATCTGCTTCTTCACCACTCCTCTCACTTCTCTCCTCCCCCTCCCTTCTTTCTCCTCCTGTCTTGCAGTCATGGCTCAATTAGAGTGAGTTGGCCCCAGATGCTGAGGATGCCTCTGCCTCAGGCACTAAAAAATGGCTCTGGTTGCAACGGAGCAATGGCCCCAGATGGGCAGAGCATTGCCTCCTAGTGGGCTTGCAGTGTGGATTCCAGTTGGGAACCATGTGAGAGTCTGCTCTGCCTCCCCTCCTGTCACATAAAAAAAAAGTAATGGGGTGAGGACCCGAACAGATACTTCTCCTAAGAAGACATATTAATGTCCAACAGATATACAGTGTGTCCGTAAAGTCATGGTGTACTTTCGACCAGTCATAGGAAAGCAACGAAAGATGATAGAAATGTGAAATCTGCACCAAATTAAAGGAAAACCCTCCCAGTTTCTGTAGGATGATGTGGCAGCATGTGCGCATGTGCAGATGATGATGTAACACCGTGGATACAGCGGAGCAGCCCATGGCCATGCCAGTCGAGATGTGGATGGTACAGAGGAAAGTTCAGTGTGTTCTGTGGCTCACTAAATTCAAATCCGTGACCAAAGTGCAACGTAAATATTGGCATGTTTATAACGAAGCGCCACCACATAGGAATAACATTACTCGGTGGGATAAGCAGTTGAAGGAAACCGGCAGTTTGGTGGAGAAACCCCGTTCTGGTAGGCCATCAGTCAGTGACGAGTCTGTAGACTCAGAGGCTATACGGGATAGCTACCTAAGGAGTCCTAAAAAATCTGTGTGTGAGCCCACATCAAACTGCACTGAATAGGTATGAAACTGGGAGAGTTTTTCTTTTATTTGGTGCAGATTTCACATTTCTATCTTCTTTTGTTGCTTTCCTGTGACCTGTCAAAAGTGCACCATGACTTTACGGACACACTGTACAGTATATAGGTGATGTGTTGTAGGCACCTGGCCAGTGGCAGGTGCAGTGTAAGGCTTCTGTTCTCATTCCCTGGGTCCTCTCTTGTGTGACTGTTTTGGGGTCTTTGAGCCCTTTCAATGACCACATTTCCCTCCCATTGGCAAATCCCCTCATGGGAACAGAGCAAAGCCAACCTCAAATTGTTACCGCCTTCACAGGCTGGGTTTCTGTATGATTCTTCCCAATCTTCACCCCTATTCTTCCCAAAGAGACTTCTTAACTCTTTCTTTTTAATTGTTGAAGTAAGATGTCAGTTCTGGCCAGTTTAAGGTGATGCCACCCAGAAGTCTCTGGCATATGACCTCCGCCTCAGCCCTTGAAGCTCAGCTCAAATGTCATGTTCTCTCTTTTCTTTTCTGCATTCATTCTTACCCAGCCAGGAATAGTGCCAGCCTCCTCCACATTTCCAGCTCTCTTTCTCCATGCCCTCTGTGTCCCTTTACCTACCCACTGTCCCCACTTGCAGATCCTCAGAAGCAGAGGTTAAATCCCGTTATGTTCTTCCAGCTCCCTATCAGAGTGCCAAGTGGGCAGTATGTGCTCAATTGTGTTCTACAGAGGATGATACGTATCAAGGGAACTGCAAGCTATTTAGTGGGTGCATTTCCTAGGTCCCAAATGCAAAGGTGGGTCAGTGTGCAAGAGGGAGGCCCAGAAGTTGACAGGTGAACAAGGGATATGTGTGTGTGTTATTGGTATATGATTTGTCCTGAAGAAAGGGTGGGTGTTTGTCTGTCCCCAGCCCACACAGAGAGACAATGCCTTCTGCTTGCATCAGCAAAATGAAAAGACTACCCACTGAATAGAAAAACATATTCAACAGCGATACATCTGATAAGGGGTTAATATCCAAAATTTATGAAGAACTCATACAACTCAACATCAGAAAAAACAAACCATCTATTAAAATATGGGGCCCTGGCTGGTTTGCTCAATGGATAGAGCATAGGCCTGGTGTATGGACATCCCAAGTTAGATTTATGGTCAGGGCATACAGCAGAAGTGACCATCTGCTTCTCTCTTCCTCCTTCTCTCCCATATCTCCCTCTTCTGTACCCTCAGCCAGTGGCTCAATTAGTTTGAGCATTGGCCCTGGGCACTGAGGATAGCTCCTTGGAATGTCAGCCTCAGACACTAAAAATAGCTCTGTGCTTGAGCATCAGCCCTAAATGGGATTACCGGGGGGAATCCCAGTCCAGGTGCATGCGGCAGTCTACCTCACTATCTTCCCTCCTCTCACTTAAAAAATAGATACTTTTCCAAATAGGACATACATATGGCTAATAGACATATGAAATGATGATTAGTGCCACTGATCATCAGAAAAATGCAAATTAATGCCACAATGAGATATTACCTCACATCTGTCAGAATAGTTATTATCAATAAATCAACAAACAACAAGTACTGGCAAGAGTGTGGAGAAAAGGGAACCCTTGTACACTGTTGGTGGGAATGCAGATTGGTGCAGCCATGTGGAAAGCAGTATGGAGTTTCCTGAAAACATTAAAACTGCCTATGACCCAGCAATTTCATTGCTGGGACTATACTCAAAGACACACAAAACACTAATTTGAAAAAATATATGCATCTCTATGTTCATTGCAGTGTTATTTATCATAGCCAAGATTTAGAAGCAGCCCAACTGTCCATCAGCAGATGAGTGGATAAAAAAGCAGTGGTACTTTCAAACAATGAAATACTACTCAGTCGTTAATAAGAAGGAAATCTTATCCTTAGCGACAGCATGAATGGACCTGGACAATATAATGTGAACTGAAGTAAACTAGTGAGAGAAAGGCAAGCACCATATGATTTCACTCAAATGTGGAATCTAATGAACAAATAACAAAATAGAAACAGATACATAGAGATAGAGAACAGACTGACAGGTGTCTGAGAGGAAGGGTTTGGGGTATTGGGCGATAAAGGTGAAGGGATTAAGTAAAAAAAACCCAAAACTCATAGACACAGAAATAATAGGGTGATTACCAGAGGGCAAGGGGGTTGAGGGAGGCAGAAGAGGATTAAGGGGGATAAACGGTGATGGAAGAAGACACAACAGGCTGATGATGTGTTATAGAGGTGTACACCTGAAACCTATACAGTTTTATTAACCAGTATCATCCCAATAAATTCAATAACAAGTAAATTAGAAAAGATTAAAAAGATTTTAATATAAAAGAATAAATAAAACAAAGCAATTAAATGAAAAAAGTACTAAAAATACCTGGCCATATGGAAGTCACATTCAAATAGAAATAATTCTAATATGACACATTAAAACAAATTTAGACAGTAGCATGTTCAGTTCAAGAATTAGAAATATGATTCAAATAGTACAAAACTTCACTCTTATTATAAACAAATAATATTGTCTAATGGTTTTATATGCCAAATTGCAAAATAAAATGATTATTTACAGAAGGGCAATTATTGCCAAAGTATGATTCTTATTTCTCATGAATGCAGACGCCTAAATAATTTTATTTCTATATCCACTTGACAATTGGCTCTCACATGTTTTTTGATAAATATATTTACTGATTATTCCTGACTTCAAAGTGAGCCTTGACCACAAATTTATCAATATAATAGGTAATGATTTGAAATGATTATTCTAAAACCAAATTTATTAGCAATGACTTCCAATTCCCTAACCAAACTTCAGCCCTGGAGGGCAAGAACTCTATCTCATTCCTTTCTGTATCACACTTTATATTTATATTATTAAGTACTTAATAGTCATTTACTATTTATTAAATAATAAAGGAAGGAAGGAAGGAAAGAAAGAATAATGGGTTTGAGTAACAAAACCATCTCCACCAGCTATTTCACATCCAAGCATCGTCAGCTAATGCATGAAACAAAAACAAGATGAGGTCATTGGAAATAATTGTAGCACAGAGTTAATCATACACTGCATGCGGGTCATACATTTATGGCAGAATAGCATTGCCAAAGAAAATAAAGTCCTTTGCTTGGCATTTAACAACTTTTATAATCACCTCCAACTGAATCATTTCTAATCCTCTCTGGATTTCCTGTTCCCTATTTTCAATTTTCTACTAGATAAACTATGTAGAATCATTCAAACTCAATAGGGTAAAAGCCAAATTCATTCACATATTTCTCAATTTGTGAAAAACATGGAGGTGATACTAGGCCAAAGTTAAAATAATAGAAATTTTTAGGGTTCTCTATTAAATATCTCACAGTTAATCACATCATTTCTATCTTCCTTTAAGTTTTATTTTTCCCTACCTCATATAGTTTCCTTATTCTATTTGACTCTTTAGTTTTTTCTGAAGCCATTTTATTCTAATCAAGACTACTGATAAATTTTTGAATCACACTTAGATAATGGTATTACACTGGGGGGAAATGGCTACCAAACTAAATACATTTTGTTCAGATTGCCACCTAAAATTAAAGCCTGGCTTAGTTTTTGGCCTTTAATCCTAATAATAGCCTACTGGTATCCTACAAACCTACCCGCCTGGACCCCTGGACCACTTCTCTTCTTGAAACAAGTACTCATGATGCTCCTTCTAAGAAGTCACCTTCTTCCTGAGCAGTGAGATTCTACAACTTTACAAAGCACAGAATCAGTGATGCCATCTGTATAAAGCTTTATTGACATTTCCAAACAGATGTAATCCCTTCTCTCTCTAATTCCCCCAAACACTCTTTTAAGATGCTAATTATAATCCAGCTAGAGTGTAGCTAATTTTGTATTTTCTTACACTCATCTGATATACCCATCAATTACAGTACAAAGTCTTCTCTATTCTACTTTCTATCTATTAAAGAACATAGCTCCAAACCTTACACAGAGTAGTCACAAAAGTTACAGAATAAAATTCAGAAGCCAGCAAACTAGATAAAACAGCCACGCAAATTTGTATCTAAAAATATTTAGTGTTTATAGATACGTACATTAGAGACATACTTGGGGAATCCCTCACCCTTGTATGTGGTAAATACACTGTGACTCAATAAACATATGGATGTCTGACTAGAACCATCATTGTGGTTTGGCATGTTTGGAAACAAAATATATTTGAAGGAATGTTATCAGTAAAAATACAATATTCTTTCTTTTTCCACACAGGTACTGACCACAGAGAGGAGTCCCAGATGACCACAGTTGTGGAAACATTTATTTATTCTTGCCAAGTTATTTTTGTCTAAAAGATTGGTGACCAATCTGTCACTCATGTTTGCTGCTGAATCAGGAAAAGGAAATAAAAGGAAACCACTGTGACAGTTAGGCAAGTGACCCACCCATACGCCTACACTTAGTGCCAACTCTAAGATGGGGAAGACATGATTCAAGTCACCAAACTCGGTATTTTTCTGGTAAATATAAATTTAGTACTTAGCAGATTACATATAAAATATCAATAAACAATTTGCTAATAATATATACTCTATAATAAAAACCATTGGGCTATTGCACAAAAACTTATTTTTAAGTAATGCATATTTGATGGGAAAATCATATGGTGTATCACAGGTACCTTATTATGAAATATATAAAAAATTCTACTGAACTGTATTAACTAAAACAAACATTTATTATGTTCAATAGCACTGATAATAACACAAACAATTGGTAGAAATTATATTAAAAATGTAGCATATATTAATGATTTCTGTAAATAATTATATATAATGATTTATTGTTTGATATTTATAGACAGTTTGCAAAGAAACTACAAGAAGTACATCAAAGTTTTATATCATTTTATTTTATTTTATTTTTTATTTTTTGTATTTTTCTGAAGTTGGAAACTGGGAAGCAGTCAGACAGACTCCCGCATGCGCCCGACTGGGATCCACCCAGCATGCCCACCAGGGGGCGATGCTCTGCCCATCTGGGGCATCGCTCTGTTGCAACCAGGGCCATTCTAGTGCCTGAGGCAGAGGCCATGGAGCCATTCTTAGCACCCGGGCCAACTTTGCTCCAATGGAGCCTAGGCTGCGGGAGGGGAAGAGAGAGACAGAGAGGAAGGAGAGGGGGAGGGGTGAAGAAGCAGATGGGCGCTTCTCCTGTGTGCCCTGGCCGGGAATCATACCTGGGACTCCTGCACGCCAGGCCGATGCTCTACCACTGAGCCAACCGGCCAGGGCCCAAAGTTTTATATCATTTTAAATGAAGATATTAATAAGGCAGATGCTTTCTATATTCTTGCAAGTGAAACAAAATAAAAAAGAAAACCACAGATATAAAGTAAGGACCTTTTCTTGCTACAACATGGACTCTGGGTCAGGGTCTCTGTTTCATTCATCCTGGGATCCCGGACGGAGCACAGCGCCTGGAAACTCAGGAAAACTTATTAAAGAACAACTGAATGGAAATTCTATCTTCCACATTTGAATGTACAACCCTGATGGATTGGTTGTAATTATTAGTTCCATAAGGCAATTTTCATCTTTTAAATAATAAATTACAAATTAAAAACCAAAATTATTTAAAATATACATTTTTTTGATATAAGTAATGATTATACCTTGTTAAAATTAGCTAATATACTTTGTCCAAAGAATCAGAAGCAGCATTTACAATCCGCCATAGACAGGATTCGAGACGGATACCTGAGGGCAGCCTAGCACTGGGGCTTCAGAACCACATTTTGTGGAGTGGAGGGACACACTGATCCCAGTCCAGCCCGAGAAGCACACCAGCACTGATGGAGGGACACACTGATCCCAGTCCAGCCCGAGAAGTACACCAGCACTGAGGACCGCTGATGCAAGTATATTTTGAAAGCTTTTCAAATATATGCATTTGCACAGTAATAGAAATTTTATTTAATCCTATATTTTGTAATGATATGTATTTAAAATAAATTCACACCAGATAACCATGCATATTTTTAATGTATACACACACACACACACACAGACCCACACACAAGATCTTATACAACCTTAATCACATTTTCTCTGTCTCAAACACTACACTGATTTTCCAGGCTGGAAATGTATGACATTCAACACCTTACCCACCAATTAGATTATTGCTGTCCTGTGAGTGAAAGGTTGTGGCACATTGACAAGGTGGTAAATAGAAAGGTTGTGAGATGAGAGCCTATGGATTTTGTATATTTTTTGAATCCAGAGATAACAATTTACTGATGACACTGATGTATGGTGTAAGAGAAAAATTCAAGTCTAAAATCATGTCAAAGTTTTGGCTTTTGTAATTGGTAGAATAAGGTTATCATTGACTAAGTTAAGAATGATAGGAAAATAGATACTTAAATAATTTTGCTGATAAAGTTTATGGATAAACTGCCAATAGCAACCTTTTCCTGCTGCACACACTCTGTAATCCCAAGAAAACCCAAGGGAACAGATTAAAGCATATTATAATTATTCAGATTCTCCAATTCAGCATTGAATGATCTACATTAATCATGTTATCTCTTCCCTGTATGACAAAGGAAAATTAGCTAGCTCTAAATATTTGGTCTGCTCAATTGATCAACACCTACGAGCAGGAAGTCCAATATCTATTAATTCGGCTGCTAATTGAGTTGCATAGACAGCTCTAGGAAATTGACTTGACTGGACTAAAAAAGAAAAAGAAAATGGCCAATGTCATAGTTGCCAGCCCCTGTTAACACAGTGATGCATAGAAATATGATCTAGTTTGTGATGCTAATATATCAAATTTATAAAAGCTGTGGCAGTGGTCAAATACCATAGCAAGTTGTTTCTTGCTTGCTACAGGAAGTGCATGAAACTGACAGAGTTCAGACTGTATCCTTACTACATATACTGTGACGTATGTGAATTTAACAACCATTTACATTTTCTCTCTTGTAGTCTCCATATCAGTACATGGATATTGCTGGCTACCAGAATGCCATGAATATTGATGGACTCTTTTCCTCTCTCGTTTAGATATTATACTAGAACATAATCTCTTTGCAAGAACCAACTATGGCCCTGCGAGTGTTGCTCAGTGGATAGAGCATTGTCTGGTGCCAAGGTCTTGGGTTCCCGCCCAGATCAGGGCACATATGAGAAATGGCCAAACAGTGAACAACTAAATGGAACTACTAAGTGGAATAATGACTTGACACTTCTCTCTCCCTTCCCCTCTCTCCTTTCCTTCATCTCTCTCTCTCAAATTAATATATATATTTTAGTGAGAAACAGAGAGAGAGAGAAAGACATACAGACAGACAGACAAGAGGAGAGATGAGAAGCATCAGTTTTTCGTTGCAGCACCTTAGTTGTTCATTGATTGCTTTCTTACATTTGCCTTGACAGGGGCAGGATGGGGGTTTCTCCAGCTGAGCCAGTGACCCCTTGCTCAAGCCAGCGACCCTGGGGTCATGTTGGTGATCCCACACTCAAGCTGGCGACCCCGCACTCTAGCTGGTGAGCCTACGCTCAAGCTGGCATTTTCGGGGTTTTGAACCTGGGTCCTCAGCATCACAGGCCAATACTCTATTCAAAAGACCACTGCCTGGTGAGGCACGATAGATTTATATTTGATAATTTCATTTATTCATTTTTGCTTATGTTTAGGAATAAAACCAGTAAGAGGTACAGTTTATATGTTTAAAATATTATTTTTATTACAAAATAAGTTTATGCATAAGCTAATAGATTCAAACTAAATCTCTTGTGAGCATATTTACCTGGTCTAAGTGTTTCTGATTAGCTCCATACAATGGAGGAAGGTAAAATTAATATTAAAATAAGACTTTACACATAGTAAAAATAGTGGAAGATCATTTTCACTAAGAAATTAAACATTAGAACTACCTCTATGTGGGACACAATAGACGGTAGAGTCTCTTCTCATACGGATTAGCAGTG
Source organism: Saccopteryx leptura (assembly GCF_036850995.1). Classification (NCBI taxonomy): domain Eukaryota; kingdom Metazoa; phylum Chordata; class Mammalia; order Chiroptera; family Emballonuridae; genus Saccopteryx; species Saccopteryx leptura. The sequence continues at coordinate 54,868,266 of NC_089514.1, read as the reverse complement.
AACAGGCCTGCTTATCACAACAGCTAAAGAATAAACCATTTCCGTGATATATACCCAATGTTTTAGAATATATTTATTGTTTCTCAGTTATCAACTTATATATTTGTTTATATTTACATAGTTTTATATGTGTTGTCAAAACAGGTTTGGATGCTGAAGAATTATTTAAGTAATAAATTGTCATTAAAAGTATTTTCTAATTATTAAATTGGTACTATCAAGATGACAGAAACTTTAAGGAATTCTTAGAGTAATAACAAGGGAACTAAAAATCCATTATGAACATTTTTGTAGATTCAGTAAATATTTTTTCTCATACTTACCTTTTAAATGCCTGTGGTTATAATTATAATTTTTAAAATATAAATTTATTTTAAAATATCATCAATGATAGTTTTGAATTCTTACAAAACTATTTGGATAATGCTAACTCTTTGGATAGTTAGAATTATTACACATTTTCCTCATCAGAGGTTACTAAAAGTATCACTACTACTTCATGAATATATACAAAACATTGACATTAAAAACCAGGTCTTCAGACTGAAAAACTTTAAGTACTAATTACTCCATCTTAATGAAGTACTGCCTTAAACTGATTAAATCTAATCTGCCCTTTTTTTTGTAGTTAGTAGAAGAAGATTGAAAACATCTGGTTATAATCAAATATTCAAATCCTCTCATTTAAAGTTACATGATTCAGACTTTTTTTTTAAATTTGGAAAGAACTAAATATGCACCAAAAAAAAAGTAGACAGAAGGTCATGCTAAACCCTAGATAATTCTGATTTTTTTCAAGTTTCATTAGAAATACTAATGCCATATCATTATAATTTTTTACCCTTATTTCACTTGACAGTTTCTGGCATTTTACACCTTAACCAGCTAGCACTGTACCAAATGCTGTATTTGGTTAATTAATAGTGTGGAGTTGCTATTTAACACATGTCAAATACAAGTAATTAAGACTATAGTGCACCTAGGCAAAACATTAAAAATTTTGCGTTCCAACAGGCATCATTAAAACCAGATGACTAGTTTGGCTTCTAGAAAGACTTGGCTTAAACAGAACCACTTCAAATCCATACTGTCTCACTTGCTCACATCACAGAATCACGGATTCAGGAACCTGAAGGGTTCTCCAGAGTTTATCTGACATCTTTCTGAGCAGAGTTTTTGTTAAATATCTTAAAGAGAAGTATCTTATGTCTTTTAGAGATTCATATGCCAGAAAATTTCTAGAAGCCCTGTATCATTTATTTGTATAATTTTTTAGTGAGTGAAAAATAACAAAAATACTTTATTATTTTAATTGCTAAAATTTCCTCAACACAATTTTATCCCATTAATTTTTGGCCTCCCTTTTGTGAAATAAAATGACACTACTTTTAAATTTCATTGAATAAATCCACACCTGTTATTATCTTCAATATACAATAAAAGAAATTATTACAAATAAAATTTATAAAACCCATATTTGGTTAATATACATTTTAATTATGAGCAATTTATAATTGAGTCAATAATTAACCATTTATTTTTAGAAAAATTAAAAAATATTAATATTATATTTCTTAAAAATATCCATTTAAAAATATATATTAACCTCCAGGTCCATCTATCCTGTTGCAAAAGGTAGGCTTTTCTTCTTTTTTATTGCTGTGCAGTATTTCACTTGTAGGTGTGCTGCCAGTTTTTTATCCACTCATCTACTGATGGGCTCCTGGACTGTTTCCAGATCTTGGCTATTGTAAATAATACTACAATGAACATAGGTGTTCATACATGCTTTCAAATTAGTGTTTCGAGATGGACCTAAAGATTATGCTAAGTGAAAATAAGATAAAGATGAATACCATATGATCTTACTTATATGTGGAATCTAAGGAACAAAATAAACTGATGAACAAAATAGAAACAGAGGCATGGACACATGAAACAGACTGACAGATGGCTGAGGGTATAGAGATGTGGGCACTGCATAAAAGAAGGTGAAGGGATTAGTCAAAATATCATATATACATAACACATAGACACAGTCAACAGGGCGGTGAAAGCCGGAGGGAAAGGGGTGGAGGCTAGGTGGCGGCGGGCAGAGGAGGGAGATACGGGACATGAAGAGACATTGCTAGGGGTAGAGGGTGAGTGATGCAGTGGGCAGATGGTGGTTTGTTGAGCTGTGTACTTAAGCCAATATGGTTTTGCAAAGCAATGTCATCCAAATGATTTAATAAAAAAAGAAACATGTCATAAAAATCAATAAAAGTATTATTTACCATTAAAATTAAAAATGAATAAATAACATTATATTATAGCTAATAGGTCCCTCATGACAGAGTTTAATGTGTTAATACGTAAATAGTCTTGAGCAGTTTATAAATGAAACATTGAAAATGCATACAGTATTGAAAATTATCTTTTTATATTAAATCAATTAATAAATAGGCTTATAATTTTTGAAGCCCATGATGATTTATCATTTAGCATACAATCCCAAAAGCATGCAAATTACACTTTTTAAAGAAGCACTTTTTTTAAAGTGTACAAAAAAGTAATCAATGCATATCTTCTCCTCTCTGTCCTTGTATCACAGGTCAATAAAACTAATTAGCTTAAAACACAGTGTAGTAAGAAGGTTCAACTTTATGACATAACACATCCAATTTTAATGTCAGGTGAAGGAAAAGACTGTCCTTTGAAGTCCAAGTAAATACTGAATTACATCTGTTTCCTCCCGTACCTGTTTGCTCTGGGCACAGTCTGTTAGCTGAGCCCAGGATACTTATTATAACTTACTCAAAACATGGACCAGAAAGACTCATTTTGTCATTTCAGCTGGGAAAATGGGAAAAGCAATACAATGAATGCATGAGACAATTAGTGTGCTTCATATTACATACCATGTAATACATGTTGTATTTATTATATTGCATTATTTTTACTTGCTAAACTGCCTTTAACAATAAGGATTTAATTCATACTCTTAGCATTAAGCTCAGTTTTTAGTATCAATGCAAGATTCAATCTTAAATAAAATACAAAATTAGGTATTTAGAGCAGCAAAACATAAATCTCTGTTTCTTCTGGGTGTTTATCTGTTTACCTGTGTTACTATTTGGAGTTGAATGCTTGACAAGAGAGTATATTTCTGCTTTACCTGCAACAATCATAACTTCTAATAATGCATACCATGGATATTCTGTTTTTTTAATTAAACACCTATTTTGGGTCCTGGCCAGGTGGCTCACTGGTAGAGCAATAGCCCAGTTTATGGAGGTACCAGGTTCAAATCCCAGTCAGAGCACACAGAAGAAGTCACGATCTATTTCTCTCTCCCTCTTCTCCCCTTTCTCTCTCCTTTCCCTCCCACAGCCAGTGGCTCAGTTTTTTGAGTGTCAGCCCCGGGCACTGAGGATCGCTCATTGGTCTGAGCCATCAGCTTTAGGTGCTAAAAATAGCTTTGTACTCAAGCATCAGCCCAGACGGGGGTTCCAGGTAGGTCCCTGTCAGGATGCATGCAGGATTCCATCTCACTATCTCCTCTCCTCTCACTTAAACATAAATCATCTGTTTTGATTAAAGCAATGATATATTTAATAGATTCTTATTAATTTTTAATATTTATTAATTATTCAATAACCTTTACAGCATGAATCACATAGGCTAAAGACAAACTGGATAGAAAACCATATATCAAACAATATATAAAATTTTATACCTACTTATATAAATATTCATCTTCATGAAATGGAGATATGCATTTTAGTGTGTGGCAAACAAAAACCTTTCACTAAAACATAAACAATTGGCCTGACCAGGCGGTGGCGCAGTGGATAGAGCATCAGACTGGGATGCAGAGGACCCAGGTTCGAGACCCCCGAGGTCGCCAGCTTGAGCGCGGGCTCATCTGGTTTGAGCAAAAAAAAAAAAAGCCAACCAGCTTGAACCCAAGGTCCCTGGCTCCAGCAAGGGGTTACTCGTCCGCTGAAGGCCCGCGGTCAAGGCACATATGAGAAAGCAATCAATGAACAACTAAAGTGTTGCAATGCGCAATGAAAAAAAAAACACAAAAACTAATGATTGATGCTTCTCATCTCTCTCCGTTCCTGTCTGTCTGTCCCTGTCTATCCCTATCTCTGACTCACTCTCTGTCTCTGTAAAAATAAATAAATTAAAAATTAAAACATAAACAATTGCAGATCCATCATGATTATGGTTTTCTAAGTGACCATGGAACACTGCCAAAATGCACTGACTCAAACTGATTCAGAGAGAGGTTCCATCAGTTAATTACTTTGCCTGTCATTCGTGATTTCTTTATTTGATTAGTTCTTTGTTGTGCGTTGTGGAAGGTTCTAACTCAGAGGGTACTTAGAGGCTACACAGGCTTGGACTAACGGCACAGTCTCTCGCTTTCTCAGCTCAAGCTTTTTTTCGGTGTTGGTTATTTGCTTTTACTATAGGTAAGATTTCTCCATGTAAAAGAAGGTAATAATAAAAATAACACAGGCTCTGAATGTTTTTTATCAAAGCTTAGTGAACTCAAAGATATGTGCTATTCTCCACTGTAACATCTGCATGCTAAACACCAGAAAAAGTTTTTGTTGCCATCACTAAGCCAATGGTTATTGTTAATATAATGGGTAATAGGATAAGTTAGACCTGAGTTGAACACTTCTCTGGCTACAGAGAGAAAAGAAAGATGAGAGAACAGACATGACATGCAATAGACCAGACGCGGTTCTCCGTAAAAGGATGGAATTGGCAATTAATATATGAAATATGGAAAAACGAGAGTTCAAAATTCTGTTTACTGCATTTTACCATTTAGCTGCCCACATAAGACACACACACAAACACATATATTTAACAAATAATTCCACCAAACATAATATTTCACTCAATAAAAATGTACTCATCCTCTCCCCAAAGAGCACAAGCCAAAGACAAGTCATCCTGTTCCAAGGCAGTCTCTCTGGGTAAAACGCATTTCTCCTAATCAAGTCCAGATGTGACTCCTCACAAGAACACAGAAAAATTCTAATTATACATATAGCCAATCCTATCTTTTTTTTTTTTACAAGGACAGAGAGAGAGTCAGAGAGAGGGATAGGTAGGGACAGACAGACAGGAATGGAGAGAGATGAGAAGCATCAATCATCAGTTTTTCATTACAACACGTTAGTTGTTCATTGATTGCTTTATCATATGTGCTTTGACTGTGGGGCTACAGCAAACCAAGTAACCCCTTGCTTGAGCCAGTGACCTTGGGTCCAAGCTGGTGAGCTTTGCTCAAACCAGATGAGCCCGCGCTCAAGCTGGCGACCTCGGGGTCTCGAACCTGGGTCCTCGGCATCCCAGTCCTACGCTCTATCCACTGCGCCACCGCCCGGTCAGGTGCCATTCTTATCTTACCCAACAGAAAATGTTAGAAAAAGCAGAAAGAGCACAGTATAAATATTCATATTTGGAAAGCAGAAACAGATCATCTCAAGCTCTAACTTTTCTGTCAGTGGCACAATTTCATTTTGTTGGCTGTGACCCAGAGTCCAGTTCTCCCTCCTCTGTTGATCTCCGATGCCACACTCCTGTACACCAAGGCTCTGCCACCAGAACTGTCCTTAAGAGTAGTGGTAGATTGGGCCTATATGTCCTCGGGCTATTTTATGTAGCTAATTTTCAAGCATGGATTTTCCTAACAATGCAATTCTCTTTAAACCGTAGTCTTCTATCAGTTGAATCATTCAGGGCAATTCTATTCACTAGAAATAAAAAATGAAATCTGTTATTTTTCTTAAGACTACACCTTGACCTTGCATTTTCTCTCTCAACAACACTGGGAGTTTGGTCAGGCCCCCATGTTCCAGTTTAATAGCTTTTCTCTTGGCCTCCCCCTCAGATAAGTGTGAGTTTATAGGTCATAATGAGGGAGTCAGCGACATGCATTCTCGGCCACACTTTCAGGCTGGATCCCTGGGGATGGTATATATATCTCACGGCATCTGTAATCAGGTAAAAGAGAGCGACAAGCGATATTTTGGAGGGTCAGGGATATTTGACTCCTCAAGTTCTGCCAGGGATTCTATTGTATTTCCTGCTCTGTTTCCCACCTCTCTGATCTGTTTATAATAGCCTATGGATTGGCAAAAAAAAAATTAGCACTTCATACTTTGATGAGAGATATGATTGTCCTACTGGTGGTCTTGGGATTAAAACTCAATTGCTTTGCAGATTACGACTTTTCTCTTAAAAATGAAACAAGAAATTAAAGATTATTTTAAAGAAATAATATAGGTACATAGTAAAAAATTTCAAACAATACCAAATATATACCATGTAAAGTAATTCCCTCTATTCTCTTAACACTCAAATTTCAGTTCCCTGACTAGGAAATCCCTGAAGTCTTACAAATATCTTCAAAAATGATCCAAGCCTATAATAGCATGTGTATGTCTATCACACATAAATACTACTGCACATCCACCAGAGTGACTATAATGTAAATAATCAAAAATGCCAAATGTGACAATAATGGAAGAAACTTGTTATTTATTTGCTACTCACTGGACTGTAAATTAGTATACAGATGCTTCTCTGTTCTCTCCTCCCTCCCTCGACTCTATTCCATCTGTGTACTAACGGCTCCCTGATAACAGAAGACATCCTTCCTCTGGGCCTTTGCAGTGATTATTCCCATCGCCTGGAATGTATTTCCCTCGATGTCTGACTCGATCTCCTCCTTCTAGTCTATTCAAACCCCATCTTCATGGTGAGGCTTATTTTGTCCACTGCTGAAACTAAAAACCCTGCTTCTCTCTTCCCCTATTCTCAGTCCTCTATATATTGCTTTATTCCTCATAGCAATTTTCCTAGCTAACTCAGCAGATAATTTACATGTTCTTTTTCTCCCCTTCCACTAGAATGTAGGCTCCACAAAGTCAGGATTTTGCCTTTATTACATCTAGTGGAGACCCAGAACTCTATGGTCAGCCAGAACTGGGCACATATTAACCTGTATGACTTAACATCTTAGCTGTCTAGATTAGAGCCAGGCTGGTTATTAAAGAGGGTATGTTCTGATACTTTTAAGCAGCATGATAAATTCTAAGCAAACGTAAATGTTCAATAATCACAGAGCAGGCCTGGGCTCCTTCCTTTCTTCCTCCAGACTCCAGAACCTACAGGCCAATTTCAAACTTTCTGGGTGAAGTGGGAATGTGTGAGAATGACTGGCCTAAGTCTAAATTAAATAAGAAAATACACACACACACACTCACACACACAAACATTTAAATATCTTAAGAAACTAATATTGGCTCTGGACGGTTAACTCAATTGGTTAAGAGTGTCGTCGGGAAACAAGGTTGCGGGTGGAGTTCGAGCCCCGGTCGGGTCACGCACGGTAAACAACCAATAAATGTAAGACTGAGCAGAACAACAAGTGAATGAAAAAAAAAAAAGAAGAGGAAGAAGAAAGAAAGAAGAAAGAAAGAAAGAAAGAAAGAAAGAAAGAAAGAAAGAGAGAGAGAGAGAGAGAGAGAGAGAGAGAAAGAAAGAAAGAAAGAAAGAAAGAAAGAAAGAAAGAAAGAAAGAAAGAAAGAAAGAAAGAAAGAAAGAAAGAAAGAAAGAAAGAAAGAAAGAAAGAAAGAAAGAGAAAGAAAGAAAGAAAAGAAGCCCTGGCTGGATAGCTCTGTCATCTTAGAGCATGAAGGTTGCCAGTTCAATTCCAGGTCAGGACACATACAAGAGCATCTCAATGTTCCTGTCTCTCTCAAAACAAAACAAACAAACAAAAAAAATCAGAAACAGACAAAAAAACTAAAGCCACAAAGTGTGGTTTTCTATGATACATCTGAAATAACCTAGCCTCCACTGAGGTCAGAGTGGTGGGAGAGAAGACAGGTGCACAGAAGGAAGGGGCAAAGGTGGGTCTCCCCATCTATCCCTCCTCTGGACCTCACTCCTCCTGGATTATCAAACTTACACTCAAAACAAGATAGCACGTGCTGTCATTTAAGTGTGGCTACTTTCAAATCCTAGTCAGAGGGACATAGGAAATTTTTGCATAGTTACATCTGGCTCAAGACATCACCATTCATGTGGCAGTTCCTCTTTACAACTGAGTAAGGACACAAGAGAAGTACATTGACAAGATCTCACGTGTGTGTGTGTGTGTGTGTGTGTGTGTGTGTGTGTGTGTGTGTAAACTTGGCCCATTGAGGCAAATGGGTAGGGCATCCTGACAGTTCCAAAACGAGAGGAAACTGGCCCAGATCCTGGGATGGCCATGTTAACCATTTAGCCAGGAACAAAACAGTTGAAATATGCAGAAGTCTTCTATTCTCCACGTTAGAACATCTCAAGACCAGTGCATTTCTCAACAGGGCTTACTTTCCCCTCACCCTCAAATACACCACACATACACACAGAAACTCCTAAGGCGTGGTCCTCTGACTTAATGTAGGAAACCCATCAGGTTAACTTTTGCTTAAAGGGGCCAAGCCCCTTTTTAATGGAGCAAAGTCCATTTATGGATACACACATTTTGCAGAGGAAGATCTGCAAAATTGTCGAGATTTGATTGAATTGGTTGATGGCTCTTATGAATCCCTGGGCAGGTGTTCCAAAAATAAGGTTAGCGTTTTCCATGCCCAGAACACAGGCACTGTCGCTCTAAGCAGGGGCCTCCAGCACACTCCTGGTTCCTCCAAAGTGAGAGGGGTACCATAACTTGGAGGGTGGAAGCAGATGTTTTTACGGACAATAGGTATGTCTCTGAATATGTGTGCTGCTATCCTCCATAGCACCCTGTTTTGTTGCAGGGTGAGGGTGTCAAGAATTTAATGAATGGGAATCCAAGAGCATATCCAGTCACTGCAGATTCTGTGCTGTTCCTCATCAAGCTACCTGTGGTTGGGCTCCAAGTGTTCTTTCTTTTTTTGTTGTTGTTGTTTATTTTTTAAGTGAGAGGAGGGGAGATAGTGAGACAGATTCCCGCATGCTTCCCGACCAGGATCCACCTGGCAACCCCCATTTGGGGATGATGCTTGAATCAACCGAGCTATTCTCAGCACCAGAGGCTGACACTTGAACCACTGAGTCACTGGCTGAGAGAGCAGAAGAGAGAGAGAAGGGCATAGAGAGGGAAAGAGAGGCAGATGGTTGCTTCTCATATATGCCCTGACCAGAGATTGACCCCATGACATCTGCATGCTGGGCTGATGCTCTGTCTACTGAGCCAACTGGCCAGAGCCTGCAAGTGTTCTGAGAGCAGGTGATGGCAGAGTGGCTCTCATTACAGGTGAGACATTTTCCCTGGGAGTGACCACCTACATTTTGGCCAGGTGGGCCCCAGCTGAACTGATGGAAAGTGCGAAAAACAGGTCCTCCCATCGCATCACCTGGATTCTGATGAGAGGGGTTCCAAGTGTTTGGGAAAAAACTACACACAGGGATGGAGCTGTTCCTTGCATGGATAATGTGTAGCCTAGAGAGCCCCCGCTGGTCTGATACATGTGGAAAGAGACATGTCTCATGACATACGCTTACTGCCCATGGTGGCGCTGCTGCCAGTATAGTGGTCCCTTCGTCTACCGTGGGGGTTAGGTTCCAGAATCTGCTAAGTAGAGACCTGATACTTATTTTATTATTTGCATATATTTTAAGGCTTTATAAACCCTCCCCACACTCTTATAGACCTTTCCCACACTGTTATTAACTTTCCCACACTTATTTTGCTTATTTTACCATAAAACAATTAAAATAATAAATATATAAAAATACCTATATATCTCAAAACCCTGCAATATAACGAAAAATCCACGATACAAAATTATATATATACAATTTAAAAACTCGTGATACAGTCAGACTGTGAAAAGCAAACCATGACACAGCGAGGGATGATTGTAGAGGAGGATTTTATGTCCCTGTGGGCCCAGGTGCACTGGTGGCAAGTGTGAACGCTAGCACCTCCAGTCATGGAGATAGTGTCATACTGCCCCACCACCGTGCCATCTGTGTGTTATGGACAGGTGGGCTTCGGGTGATTGGATTTAAGGTGGGACCAGCGGTGTATCTGAGCACCGAGAGGGCGCCCGCTCCTCCTATTGCAGCAGCCGTGCTGTGGCCGGTGGGTCCCCAGTTGTATGGGCAAAATGAGACAGAGGCAGTGCCTGTGTCTTCCTAAACCCATCTCTACTGCTGAAGCTCTGGATGCCTGGGAATGAGCAGGGCCTGGGGTGGACAAGGAGACTTCTGTCCACGCTAGACATTTCAGTTCTTTCAATGACTGCTTTTAACAGGTGATGCCAAACCCTTTCTGCTGCTCACATTCTCCCTCTAATTTACTAATGTTGCCCTGAAAGTGTGATATCAGAGTTGTGTGTAGAGGTAAGCTGATCAGCACAGGTTATGGTCTGGTGATTACTGCCAGTGGGAGGATACCTTAGATAAGGACATTATCATTTGATTAATGCAAACAAAGACTGCATTTTTGCCATTTTATAAATAAATAAGACCTTTTATTACACAAGCAACTTATCTTCTATAAGGAAAAATCAGGAAAAAAAGGAAAATAATATAGGATTCCACATCCTACTTTCCACTTCTAGGTCTTGAGTGGTCACTTTGCAGTTTAACTCAGGCATCTGTTGGCTTCACGTCCAGCAGCCTCATGAATCCTAAGTCCGCCTTTAATGTTGATGCTCTGGATGCTTGTGAATAAATGGGGCCAGAGATAGATATACGGACCTTACAACTCATGATAGCTGAGGACCCATCACAACAGGTGTGCCTGCAAATATCGTGGCAAATATGAGCTACTGTCGCCAGAGGGAGTCTTCTTGGTGGCAACTCCAATGCTGGCCGTAGTTGATGTCTCAACGGGGAGAATACATGGGTTGTGACCCCAACAGCAAGCTAGTCCTATCATCGGTGTCAAATGTGGAATCTGGATTTGCAAACATGCAGTGCTGGAGTGCATTGAACTACCCTCGGCTGGCTGAAGTGCAGGTGAAGTCAGGCACGCATCTTGTGCTGGGGCCATTCTTTTTAACAGGATTAATGGGTTTTTAGATGGGATATGGACAGTGGGGAGTGGGTAAGAGGGAAAGACTGGTAAAGATAGACTAACTGGTGTCCATGGGCTCTGGGTCACCATCCATCCTGGCAGCCTCAGAAGAGGTGGTGTCCATTGGCTCTGGGTCGCCATCCATCCTGAAAGCCACAGGAGAGGTGGTGTCCATCTGCTGTTCATTATCCTTCCTGCATGAAACGGCAGGAGGACGTCTTGTGTCCACTGGCTGTCCATCGTGCATCCTGGAGGAAATGGAAGGAGGAGGTCTTGTGTCCACTGGCTGTCCATCGTGCTTTCTGGAGGAAGCAGCAGGTGGAGGTCTTGTGTCCACTGGCTGTCCATCGTGCTTCCTGGAGGAAGCAGCAGGTGGAGGTCTTGTATCCACTGGCTGTCCATCGTGCTTCCTGGAGGAAGCAGCAGGTGGAGGTCTTGTATCCACTGGCTGTCCATCATGCTTCCTGGAGGAAGCAGCAGGTGGAGGTCTTGTATCCACTGGCTGTCCATCGTGCTTCCTGGAGGAAGCAGCAGGTGGAGGTCTTGTATCCACTGGCTGTCCATCGTGCTTCCTGGAGGAAACGGAAAGAGGTCTTGTATCCACCGGCTGTCCATAGTGCTTCCTGGAGGAAATGGAAGGAGGTCTTGTATCCACCGGCTGTCCATCATGCTTCCTGCGGGCAGCAGTGGAAGGAGGCAGTGTGGTTTTCAGTGGCTCTTGTCCTTCTCACTGGTGATTATGGCAGGAGTGGTGGGACCTGTCGGCTTGGCTTCGCTCTCCCTGGTGGCAGGGACAGAGTGGGACAGCACTGCCTGCAAAGGGTCCTTGACGTGAACAGCAGGTGTCCTAAGATTTGCAGATGTTCTGACAGGGCAGGAAGGCGCAGGCGTGTTGATTTCAGTGATGAGAGCACGCACAGGAGGCTCAGATGACAAACCTGGTGAGGCTCTGGCTTTGATGGAAATCGGGATCTCCGCAGGTTGATTGGCCCAGGGCTGAGTGCGGACGATCCCGGAGCCAGGTGGGGAGAAACAAGTCACAGGACGTGTGACACCAGCAGATGTCTGTGAAGGGTCCTGGATAATTAGAGGGAGGACCCTCAGAGGAAAGTAGTTGGCATGTGACATAGGACAACACCCCATTGGCTGCACATACACGAGTGATGTAAAGGCCACCTGGTTTTGGTAGATCTGCCCGTAAGTAAGGGGACGGGGTGCAGACACACTGAGGTGGTCCCAGGCCAGAGACAGTTGTGGAAAAAAGGTAGGGTCAATTTGGAAAGAAAATGGCCCATCTCGGGCTGACTGTGAGTGACACAAACCCAGAAACAGAGTTGGTGGTAGGAGCTGAGCTCTTACGCTGCCTCTCGTCTGGAGTGCTAGCCCTCACTGAAGGCATGAACGTCAGCCATGTGTCTGTGATGTCACAGCGAACAGAACTTGGGGGCGGGGCACATGGGGGGGCATGTGGAAGGGAAAGGGAAGCTTCAGAAGGTGGGCAGCACTCAGAAGTCCAATGTGTGAAGAGAAAATGGCAGAGGGCAAAGTTTCACTTCTCAATGGCTGCCCTACCCACCCCTCTGGCCTTCCTAGAGCCTGGGACTCCCCCCGGGGCTGCAGGTGTTTGGCATCAGATGGGCCACCATGCAGGGACTGTTTGGGACCTTGCAGCCCCCAGTTGACATTCCGCATCCCACCTGGGCACTGGTTCTGAAGGCCCCTTATCACCTTTCCAGGGGTCCTAGAAGTCAAAGATTTTCAAAATAATAAGCATGAAATGTAACAGAAATATCCAAGAAAATAGTCTTAAAAATAACATTTGAAGAATTTTGGTTTATATCTCATGTTAAATTTGTATTTTCCTGTTGTCTCAACCACTCAAGGCAGAGTGCCCCCTATTGCTCTTATTAGGAGAAATGATACTATAAGGAAAAAAATAAACCCTGAACAATATGATATTGTCTGACAAAAATAACTTGTATCTTGTGTGGTCATGAAATGACCTGGACAATCAAATTTAAGGTGAAAATTACACTACATATAATAGATTTTCCCCTTATTTAGTTTTTCACAATGAGCATAAATTTGTTTTATCAGTCATTTCAATCATGTGGAAATAATAGTCTTTGACTTAGAGTGTTAGAACATTAAAAATGCTCAGTATCATGGACCTCCATGGAAATGTTTTTTGTGTGTGTGGCAGAGACAAAGAGTCAAAGAGAGGGACAGACAGGAAGGGAGAGAGATGAGAAGCATCAATTCTTGGTTGCAGCTCCTTAGTTGTTCATTAATTGCTTTCTCATATGTACCTTGACCATGGGACTGCAGCAGACCGAGTGACCCCTTGCTCGAGCCAGGGACCTTGGGCTCAAACTGGTGAGCCTTGCTCAAACCAGATGAGCCCCACACTCAAGCTACCAACCTCGGAGTCTCGAACATGGGTCCTCCACATCCCATTCCGATGCTCCATCCACTGCGCCACCGCCTGGTCAGGCTATGTATTTCTTAATAACATACTATGTGTTTCAGTGGTTTTCTAACCTGTTTGTTTACTGCCGAGATGTGTGCTCACCTTACCAAGCAGTGTGGTCACTTATAATTTACTATTCACTTAATTGTATTAAATTCCAAACCAATAATTTTTAAAGCACTTAATGTCTTGATCACAGAATTTTGGACATGAAAGCTTAGTTATGTTGTCTAAAGAAACACAGAAAAACTGGGCATATTTACCCAATTCATTCTCTAAAGACAACTATATACAGGATTAAAGAAATGTAAAATGGCAAAAACCAAAGAAAACATTCTTTAAAATTAAGAAGCCAGCAGGAAGTCAGTAAGTCACTAAACAGAATATGTCAGCATGCTACAACCAAATTAATCAATCAAATAGATACAATATACTTATTGGGAAGTTACTCTAAGTACTCTTTAGATTGTTGACATTCTATTTGCCAGCCATTATTTAAGATTTCTAAGGCTTCCTCATTAAAACGATAACCCTGTAACTGTGAAATCTATGTCTTATCATTTTCTATATTATGAAACTTATCTCTCTTAAACATGGTGCTGAACCCTCTGTTAAAATAATAGTAATTTTTATTGTAGGAATTACAAAAATCTAGAGTACTTCAGGAACTTTAATTAACATCTGAAAGTAAATAATTTTCATAGTATAGAAACACAGTAGCAGCAATAAAATTTTAATGTTTTAAAATTAGAAATTATAAAATGGTTATTAAATTTAACCCAAAACAGAATCTTTTGTTTACTTCAGCAAGAGAGATCTTTAATTTTCCTACACTTATATGCTTCCATTTCTCTACATTTATGTGCTTGTGCTTGATCAAACCTGTAAATTTTCAATCGACTGACTCATCAGTTGCATTTGAAAATTAGAGATAAATAGAAGATGTATGTTCTGTTGTTTAATAGGAGAGCCATTAGACACATGGCTTTGAGCACTTGTAGAATTGGCCTGATATTTAAGATGTCCTATAAGTATAAATGATCCACAAGATGTCAAAAATTAGTAAGAAAAATGTAAAATATCCCAATAATGTATGTTGAATACATGGCAAAAAAGTACATTTTAGCATATATGTTTTAAGTATATTATTGCAATTAGTATTGGTTTATCTTCTCTGTTTCTATGTAGCTATTATTAAAGTTGCATAGGTGGTTCACTTTTGTGTCTTGCATGATGTTTCTATTGGGTAGGGCTAATCTACAGACCTAGGGGGAGACAGTGGATTTTAGTAAACTCAAGCTCAGGCTTACTATTATATGGTGTCTAGAATACATATTGCCTTTGTCATGAGTAGGTTAAACAGAAATGGAAAACATTTCTCTTATGAAGGATATGCAAATTATTTTATTTAAAATGTTTATTTAAAAAATGTTCATTAGTTAAATTCATCAACTTTCTCAGCTAATTTCTCAAAGTGTGATACATGTCTTTTTTGTGAGTACAAAAGTCAAATCACTGAAAATATGCAAGCTTCAATAATGTGTATGTCCCCCCCAAAATTAACACTTTATTTCTCTCTTTTTTAGTAGTGTTTCTAAATACTTTAAAAGCCACATGAGTATTTTCGTCTTCAACTGCAATTAAAACAAAAAACAAGTTTAAAGAAAAACTAAATTAATCTCCCTTTGAGGAAGTCTATTCTTCTCTCACAGGGAATATGGTGAAAGTTGCTTTGAGTTCTGCACACTTATACCCAGGATTATATATTATATGGGTACTTTCCCCCCAAAATGCCACAGAAGGCATGTTTTAAGCACTTAAAATGTAATTTTGTTTTTAACTCTGTCTTTGAAATTTGGACAAAAGAAAAATTTCTATAATTTTATTTTTTATATATACATCGTCTGTATATTGGACTGTGTGCTCACCACTCCAGTCAAGTCTCCTCCCATCACCATTTATCCCCACTTAACCCTTTCCTACCTCCCCACTCCTTTCCCCTGGTAACCACCATACTGTTGTCTGTGTCCATGAGATTTTCTTTTCTTTTCTTGCTCAATTCCTTCATCTTTTACACTCAGCCCCCAACCCCCTCCCCTCTGACAGCTGTCAGCATGTTCTCTGTCTCCATGCCTCTGTTTCTATTTTGTTTGTTAGTTTGTTTTGTTCATTAAGTTTTACATATAAGTGAAATCACACGGTACTTACTTTTCTCTCACTGGCTTACTTCACTCAGCATAGTAGTCTCCAGACCCATCCATGCTGTTTCAAAGGGTAAAATTTTCTTCTTTTTATTGCCAAGTGATATTCCACTGTGTAAAAGTACCACAGCTTTTTGATTCACTCATTTGCTGATGGACAATCAGGCTGCTTCTAAATCTTGGCTATTGCAAATAATACTGCAGCGAGCATAGGGGTGCAAATATCCTTTCAAATTAGTGTTTTGGGGTTCTTTGGATATGTGTCCAGAGTGGAATTGCTGGGTCATAAGGAAGTTCCATTTTTAATTTTTGAGGAAACTCCATCCTGCTTTCCATACTGGCTGCACCAGTCTGCACTCCCACCAACAGTCACAAGGGTTCCCTTTCCTTCATACCCTCACTAGCACTTGGTATTTGATCTTCTGATGAGCGCCATTCTGACAGGTGTGAGGTGCTATCTCACTGTGGTTTTAATTTGCTTTTCTCTGATGATTAGTGACATTGAGCATCTTTTCATGTATGTATTGGTCATCTGTATGTCCTCTTTGGAGAAGTGTATATTCAGGTTTTTTTTCTCCATTTTTAAATTGAGTTGTTTGGGGGTTTTTTGGTGTTGAGTTGTATGAGTTTTTCATAAATTATGTATATTAATCTCTTATCAGATGTAGCAGTGAATATGTCCACACATTCAGTGGGTTGTCTTTTCATTTTGTTGATGGTTTTCTTTGCTGTATGAAGACATTTTAGTGTGATGTTGTTCTGTTTGTTTATTTTATAATTTTTAAGGATATATAGTTCCTAATTATAAATTTTAAGTAATATCTAATCTTGAAGTAAACTTCTGATGGTTTCTTATACTAGTAAGAGAAAACCCCATCAACATAGTATCTTCATTTCATTCAATATACAGCTATTTAATAAGGAACTTAAAACTTAATTTAAAAGTTTAAAACATATTTAGAATTTTAACTTAAGTAAAACTATACATTAGAAACTCTATGACCCAACCTCCGGTCACAGAGATCACATAAAGTTGAACTTTGAGTCAAACATGTTTGCTTACCCGATTTGGTATATGTTAAGTGGCATGTACTTACCATAAACATAGAGAATGCAAAAGGTCTTCACCACATCAGAGCTTGGGTAACACTTCATTTTACCAAACATAAATATAATATAACTTCTCTATTCTATATTTATGGGGC
Source organism: Saccopteryx leptura (assembly GCF_036850995.1). Classification (NCBI taxonomy): domain Eukaryota; kingdom Metazoa; phylum Chordata; class Mammalia; order Chiroptera; family Emballonuridae; genus Saccopteryx; species Saccopteryx leptura. Next base: position 54,851,319 of record NC_089514.1, on the reverse strand, counting down.
AGGTGTTGACCATATAATAATAAGTTTACTGAAGTAATGTCAACTGGCAAAGTATACCCCATAAACAATATTGGTAAATACAGTAGGTTCATGAGGAAAATGCACTGTGTATTTTTGTTCTGCAAAGAGAGAGAAGGTTACAGTCCATAGCAATTACCCTGAGGCTTTTTGCTTCACAAAAGGTGGCTTCCAATTTCATTACTGCTACTTTGGAGAATGCAGTCAGTGTGGTCACAGCATGGCCTACCTTCAAACTTTCCCTGCCAATCCGAGAAAGCATCCTGTTGTGGGAGTGTAGTTGTTAGAGTTTAATGCTGCAGCTTTCAGAAAAGCAATAAACTAGCACAATGATTGCAGCCATTGCCAGAAATGGTCTTCTCATGACAAGATGTAGTAAATTGTCATTGATACCCCTTAGCTGGAAAATATATAACCCTTTCCAAAACAGAATTTTTAAACTTAAATGGAACTAACTCAGGCATTTTTACCCACACATCAATTTAAACCATAAACATTTACTCTTCATGTAGTACATACAAGTTTCTGTGCTACTATTCTAGGGAGCTTAATATGTAACATCACCATTTACTTTTTAAAAACTTTTGTCATAAATTCTGCTCAATAAGTTCATCTTAATCAAACTGATATGATCCAAGGGAATCAAATTCTGATTTTGATCTGTTAATAACTTTAGTAACTGTGTTTTAATCACACCCTTGCACTCTACTGTAGCATAGTTTTATAAAAGACCTAATTGGATTTAGTAGACTAAATTTTGTTCATTTACTCATTTAACTATTATTTAGTACTAAACAATGACCTATGTTTAATATGTGATTGAGGTTATTGAGTACTATGTTAGGGTTCTCCAGAAAAAGAGTGCATCAAAAGGAGATATCTATATCTATATCTATATCTATATATATCTATATATCTATATCTATATCTAAATATATATAATTATATATATATATATCCCTCATATATTTTATATATGTAAGAGGACAATTATACTGAAGTTAGCTCACACAATTGTGGAGTCTGAGAAGTTCTATGATCCGTCATATGGAAGATGGAGAACAATGGAAGCAGGTGGTGTATTTCAATCTAAGACTGAAGGCCTCAGAACCAGGGAAGATGTGTCCAGTCTTAGGTCAAAGCCCAAGAATGAGAGAGAGGAGCAAGACTATAAGTCCAAGTTCAAGTTCAAAGGCCTGAGAAAAAGGAGCTCCAATGTCTAAAGGCAGGAGAATATGAATGTCTCAGCTCAAACAGAGAGAGAAAATTTGCCTTTTCTCTGCCCTTTTACTGTATTCCAGGCCCTCATTGCATTAGATGATGTCCACTCACATTGGTGAAATCTATATTCTTTACTCAATCTACCAATTCCAATGTTACCCTCTTCTGGAATCAGCCTCACAGACATACCTAGAAATTGTTACCAGCCATCTATGCATTCCTTAACTAAGTCAAGCTGACAGAGAATTAACCATACAGATACCAATAAATATTTCATTTGTAATGGAAATAAAAAAATAAACAGAAAAATGAAATGAATTGTAATAAATATATACAGGGATTATAGAATTTCAAAGGAAAAAAATATAATTCTGTCATGATCAGAGATGATAATGTTTACAATCATTATTCAAATAACTGAAACTTGATTGCCTTCAATAATTTTATTCTTATTTGATACAGGTCAGCAAGTCTGTTCAAATTACTATAGACAGACATTTGTGGGCTTTGTCCTACTTGCATGCAGATATATAAATGTAAAGATAGTATACAGATTTGCCTAGATAAATGTATTTATTCAATTCTGTAAGGCTTAACGATGAGCCTAATGGAAAAAAAAATCATCTTAACAAAGAAGTTTCTTTTATTCTTTATGACTAAAAAATGGTTACATATTATCATTAAAAATATGTATTATATGACTTAAGAGTTGCTAAAATTAATACAAGCATTATATCAGCAGTATTGCAGGTTTCTTTCCAGATTATATCAATAAAGTGAATAATAATGTTTTGATGGTGGAAGGCCTTCAATTTGTAAAAAGCACAACATCTATGATGTGCAATAAAGCAAGGTGTGCCTATGTATGAAAATATCACACAGTTTAGAGTATTTGTACAGAATGATAAACTCAGCATAAACACTAAAACCTACTTCTTATCACATGCACTAAAAAAGAAAAGAAAAAAGTTAACTGCTGAGCAAGGGTCCTTATCTTCCCATGGAAAAGGAAATAAAAATCAAGACAATTAAAATATTTAATGGTTGTTTTTCCATCCTTTGTGATTATAAGGCTATGACAATTTATGGTAACAGCTGTGAGTAGTGTTTAAGAGAATATTTCTCTCCTGTTTCTCTTGGTGACATGAGTCACTTTGATTCTTTTTTCTTCTAGATAGTGATATGAAGGAAATCTTTGTTAAGCCCAAGTACTTTATGCCACCTGAAAACATCACACTATTTTTTTGTGTACATTTTGAAGTCATAAAATTGAATGATTTCAAATGTATGCATGACACTGATATAAAATAATGATCAATATTTTGCATCATGCCATTCATATATAGAATCATTTGAGAATGTCCAAAGCCCAATATAACATCTTAGAAATTCCAATTTTATTGTGACTCCATGTAATTCTATGGCCATGGTTTTTCACTTAGCTATGATGTTTTTTAAGTAATTATAAAATAAGGTTTTGAATTATTCAGATTTTTAACAGATTTTATTCTGTTCTATTAAATAGAATCCTTATAATAAAAAATTTAATGTATCTCAAACTAGTTAAATGTATAATATAGATGTTGATATTGAGTGTTATACTTTATAAAACTCTATTGTTGAAACTATGGTTAAGTTGTAGCTATTCTTTGGCTTAACAGCAATGATCATTTAAATAAAACTTGAGATCTGTTCATGAAAGGCACAGTACTCAGGGGAGTCATTAGGACTGCCGTGTATATAACATACATATAATCAGTCTTTCTCATTTCCTGTAAGCATTGCAGCTGATGGTGTGGTTTTTCAGGAGTTGTGATGTTTAGAAACAACATAATGCATTGTCTGTTGTCAAGTTTTTATTTAGACCAAAATCAAAATCTATGGGAATAGACATTCTTGGTTACACAAGATGCAGAGTCAGCCAAATAAAATTTTGATGACAAGTCTTTTAATTTTACATGTAACCCATGGAACTGTTCTAGGAACACAGTAAAATCCATTCAGGGGAACTTTGTTTACAGGTAGAATAACTTTCAAATTGTTTTCTCCCTATAATGTAACATTTGCATGCATATTTATAATAAAGATTCATTTAGCAATTTATCTGAACTGTCACGAGATTCAATGAATTCCTGCTGGGCATAAATACTGGGTTTGCACTTTTCACATATTTCAGGAATGTTTTGGGTTCAAGAAGAGGGAACCAACTCGCATAAAACTACTACAGTAACTTTTTCCAATAGTGTTTATTCTGAGCAGACAAGTGGAGATACTTGAATAAAATGAGTCTGACTAGATATAAATGCCGCAGTAGTGGGCAATGGAAGTTGTTCTTAGAATAGTGAAAGCATGGAGACAGATGACTCTTCATTTTCTGAGTTAATTTACTTTAGTGACATGAAAGGAAACTGTGGGATGGTGACTAACACAAGTGGGAAGAGTGGAAAGGCCAGAGAAAACCAAAATAGAGTTGGTGTTTAAGACATTTTCTTAATTATTGCTTCTTGACTTAACTCCCCCCTCTTTTCCATCATATATCTTTGGATTGCTTTGAGTTTAGCTCTGAAATATTTATTATAGCAATAATCATTTTATATGTAGCATACACAAATGTGGAGGGTCTGATTTTAGGGACCTTTAATCTCCATTTTTAAGTTAAGGTGAATTGTTACTTTAACAATTGGAAATATTAAAGTAAGGCTCTATTAGAAACCAAGCATATGTAGTATGTAAAAATATAAATTCAGAAGCATATTTTTTCAGGCCTTTAAAAATTGTGAATTTTAATTGGAAGAATTACTTTTATAATAGGCTTTTGCGAACATTTAGCTATTTCTTTAAAGCAACGTGTAGAAACGTCAAGGAAGCTGCCAACTCAAGAACACTCTTGAATACATTCCTCTCCCAGCTTCCCTTGTTACCATAATCTCTTGGCTCCTCTACTGGGTATTTATTTTTATTTAAACTTTCTTACCTATTTTTGTGACCTATAAATGTTGAATGTCTTTAGATTTTACATTTTGGCCCTTTTCTTACTCTATACTTTCTCCACCAGTTATATCCCACAGGACTTTCTGTAGTAATGAAAATTTCCTATAAGCTGCACTGTCCAACATGGTAGTTTCTCTACATGTGGCTAGTGGTCACTCATTTGAGTATGGCTAAGGGAATATGACAGACTATAAAGTAAATATCCCTCTCTGATTATGCTACCCAATAACAACATTGACTCTTTTATCTATTCCTTTACTATTTCTTCTTTTCCTTCATTATTCTCTCTCTCAACTCACCTCTTTTGAAGATCTCTTTTACACTCAAAGATTGAACTATTATTCATTACTGATGATCTCCAAGTCTCCAGCTCACTGTACATTTAGTGACTTATTTACTATAATTTATTAAGCAATTAGTAGTTTTTTGGCCATGATACAAACATGATCTAAAAGAGAAGATTGACATTGAGGAAAGAATTACAACTGTGATGACTATTTCAGAAAACACATATTTACCTACTGGAAATTTTTGTAAGAATATCCCACAAGTACATATAATCTAGTATGTTCATTTCTGAGTCATTTAAGGATTTTAGGTAATTGTCATTTTCTTGAAGCTGAAGAATATAAATCCTAGTTGCCATAGGACTCTTTTGTACTGGGAAAAAATCACATGAACAGGCAAAAACAACAGCAATAGCAGTAATGAAATTACCCCAACCTAAAACTATATATCAAACATTGTTACATGTTAATGTAATTTTGTGTATTATTTAGTTGGGCTTCTTTATTTTAGAGAGAGTGTGGGGAAGGACAGGAAGAGCAGGAAATGAGTCTTAGCTCTCTGAAGTGAGAGGACCATGAGCAACACTCAGTTATTCTTGGAGTGTGTTGGTGTGGCTGCAGAGCTTGATTACTTAATAAGGGAGTTTTGGTACAATTTGGGAAGAGCAGGAACCCTGCTCACAGAATCTGAGTTGCAAAAAGAAAAAACAGAATAAAGTGCTTCCTTCCCCACCACCAACCTTGTATTTTTCGAAATTTCTGTTCTAAAGAGAACTGAAAAAGTCAAATACAATGAAAACGGTAAACCTTCACCGAGATTCACCAAATATTTAAATCTTTTATCATTGCTGTATCAAATATTAATCTGTTGTTATTCTTGTAGCTTGTCAAGTTAACAAAAATAGTGGGAGCCCTTCTGAATCAGTGCTGAGTCCTTTTCTTTCTTTATAATTCTTTTAGTGTTTTAGCATCTCTTTGATTCTGGCATAATAGATATTCAACTCTTTTAATCAATAATAATCTTTAAAAGCAAAGATCTCCACAGTCAGTGTTTCATTTCTGCTAAGTTATCATTGATTCTACACTTTACAGTGGATAGACATAAAAATCTCCCATGGCACATTTTTAATAAAGAGTGCAAGATAATATTTCTAATAAAAATTTAATAATTACAGAGATTTCTGTCTTTTTTATTGTGGTATCTTATTCTCTTTCAATGAAATTATTTTAAAAACATTAGCATATTTCTTTATTTACTCTCATCTACAATATACATAAAATAACATAAAAATTGTGCCAAGATTACTACTACTGACAATAAAAATTCTACTTAATAAATAGCTTTTGGACTTTATTATCTAATATTTTTATGCTTGGAATAACTCTTACTAAGATTGAATCATGACAGCATTGTGTTCCTAAGTTACTTAAATTATTTTTTATTATATTGTTATCTTTTTAAATTAAAATAGTTAGCTCATTTTTCTATTTTGATTTAATTTTTAAGTTTGCTTTCTTTCAGTTTTAGTATTATATTTCTTGACATATAAACAATTAACTATGTTAAAATTTTTACTAAGGGAAATCTTGCTCTCATGATATCCAGATCCCCGCTTCACTCCTGATTAACTTAAATAACCATTTACGTTAGCTTCTGGTTTATCCTGCCTTTAGTTCTTTTTGGGAAAAAAAATACATTATCTTTTTACACAACAGTAGTATATTATTAAATGTACTTGTTGCATCTTTTAGCCATAAAAATATTATCTAGATAATATTTCATCAATTTATATAAATTTTCCTCATTATTTTTTAAGATTTTTATTTATTGACTTTAGCTAGAGAGGCAGAGGGGGAGAAAGAGACAGGAACATTGATGTTTTCCTCCATGTTCCCTGACTGGGGATCAAACTGGCAACCTCTGACCTTTGGAAGGGTGTTCTAACCAACTGAGCTATCCAGCCAGAGTCTTCATTCTTTTGAATGGCTACTTTATACTCATTTTTAAAATTATATTATATTTTATTTAACCAGTCTCCTCTGAATGAGCATTTACGTTTCCAACTTTAGCTATTACAACAAACAAGTAACCTTTGCATACATTGTTTTGTATTTTAGAAGGCTTATCTTTAGGGTAAATTCCCAAAAGTGAGATTTCTAGGTCAAAAGGTAAATGTGAATTTTGTTAGATATTGCCAAATTTCCCTACACAGAGCTTGAACATTTTGCAATAAGTGAGAGTCCCTCATTTCTAATAGCTCCAGCTGCAGAATATTCTCAAGTTTTTGATAATTTCCTATCTAATAAGTGAGAAATAGTAATCTCTGCATAGTTTAACTTTGCATTTTTTTCTTCCTTTTTTGTATTTTTTTTTGAAGTGAGAAGCAGGGAGGCAGACAGACAGACTCCGCATGCACCTGACTGGGATCCACCCAGCACGCCCACCAGGGGGCGATGCTCTGTCCATCTGGGGTGTTGTTCTGTTGCGACCAGAGCCATTCTAGCACCTGAGGCAGAGGCCATAGAGCCATCCTCAGCGCCCGGGCCAACTTTGCTCCAGTGGAGCCTTGGCTGCGGGAGGGAATGAGAGAGATAAAGGAGAGGGGGAAGGGTAGAGAAGCAGATAGGAGCTTCTCCTGTGTGCCCTGACTAGGAAACGAAACCTGGGACTTCCACACAGAGGGCCCATACTCTACTGCTGAGCCAACCAACCAGAGATACTTTGCATTTTTATTAAGTGTAAAATAGTAGTTATTTTCATGTTTTATGAATATTTTTCTGTATGAATTACATTCATGCGTTTTACCTATTTCTATGAGTTTTTATCTTTTGTTTCTTAAAACTTATCTATATTAGAGAGATTAGTTGAAATGTGTGTCTGTGTGATGCTATATGAAGTTTTTGTTGTTTCTGACCTAAATGATACAACCGTTCTTGTCACTAGGGTATGCCTTTGATCTGCTCCACTATGGAGCAACTAATCATCTTTTCAGATTCAACATAAAGTTCGTGTCCTGGATAAAGACTTTCCTGAGTTCTTTCTCCTGACTATTCCTCAAGAAGTGAACAATATTGCCTTTTTTCCATCAATGAAGAATGAAAGCACAAAAGGCAAAGAAGTGATAAAGAGTTTTGTGGAGATTTGGAGATGAAATCTCTTCAATCAAATGTAGGCTTTTCAGAGAAATGGTGTGGAGGAAGTGATTGGCATCAAAGGAAGACGACTTAGATGGAGACTAATGAACACCATCCTCCTTTCCGGGGAGTTAAGGACTCTCGGGCTGACGGCCTGTGCTACTGGAACACATTACTGAGTGGCTTTCAAGACCCACTTCTTTGATATACCAAAGCCCCTGTTGGAAATAAGGTAATGGAAGAAAATGACAGACTGAAAAGCTGTGTGAAAGTTATAATTTTAGGACATGATAATTGACTATTTTGGACAAGGATTTGAAAAAATAAAGAAGATGGTGTCTCCACCATGGTACACATCAAATTCCCTTAGAAAGGGTTGTCAAAGCCCCCTTTCCTAGGCCCCGCCCCATCTCTAGTGAGTCAGAAACTCTGTGACTGTGTCCAGGCAGCTGGCACAGAGGCACTTGGGCAAAGATGGGATATTGAGCATGTGGTGTGAAATGGTCCCTATCTGTGTTCTGATAATGAACATCTTTCATACAGGTTTTTTGGCATTTCAAGATTATTCATTTTTCTTATTGTATTTTTAAGTTTCTTATCATTGCCTTTTTTAAAAAGGATTCTTTGTATATTCTGATGCTAAGTCTTTGCCAGTGATGTTTCTGACAAATAACATTCTCAGGTTATAGATTCTCTTTGCATTCTGTTTACTGCATCTTTTAAGTTAGAGTAGTATTTTTATTTTATGTAGTTAACTGTATTAATCTTTACTTGTTTTTCTCTCATCTTCTTTAAGCAATATTTCTATGACCTAACTCATAATCTCTATTGTTTTCTAAAAGTTGTTAAAACTTTATAGTTTTGCCTTTCACATTTTAGTTTTGCCTTTCACAAAACAGAATGATTTGCTTATTATTACAAAGTAGAAATCTCTATTTTTCCATATACTGAATGTGTGTTTGTCCACATGTTTGTTGATGTGTATAAATGTATGTGTATGTATGCATGTATAATTAGATTATTTCATAAGTCTGTCTGTGAAAAAAAAAAAAAAGAGGCACTGGAGAAGGCAGGTCAGGAAGAGATTAAAGCTTTAGTACACACTTACAGAAAACATTCTAGGAGCAGGGCTGGCTTCATGCCGTTACAAGAGCCCCATGTCTAGAAGAGCCTGACTCTAGCTTAATCATCTGCTATTGCTAGAGTGAAATTTTTAGTAATTTTTTAACACAGAGACCCTCTTTTTAATTTTGTCATGGGTGTACTAGGTCCTACAAATTATGTCTAGGGAACATTGGCAACATGTGTCATTTGCCTGCTCTTATCATTTTCTGGCTTACAGTGGTTGAGGTCTCATGATTTAAAAAGATTAAGCTGTTCTATTGAAAAATAGAGTATGCTTTTTGGTTTTCTTCTTTTCTACTAACAACTTTCAGCTGGTTCTCCAGATAAAAGGATCAAAGATTTTACATGTTGGCTTTAATGAAAGACAAACAATTACTCTGTGATTTATTCTAATATAAAAAAGTGACTAAAAACAATGAAAACTCAATTTGCCTAACAAAGGGATTATAGAGAAAGGACATGTGATGACAATCAAATATGAAGATTACTGTGACTAAAGAATTTTCTCAGCCTACACTGACTGAACTTTTTCCCCCTATTGAAATCCACTAATTAGAAAAATGACTAATACTATAATCTTACCATAAAAGCTCTCCAGCAGAGAGACCTATGACCCTGTAGTTTGCTTCCTATCTTCACCTAGCTGAAATCAATAAACATTGAGAATTCAGGTTGGTGAGGAAGAAAGGAGAAAGTAAGGTTTAGATCTCAAGAGAAGAACAGACCCATGTCAGATACCCCAGTGAGATACTTTGGACCATGTGAATGCAACTCCATCTTATAAGGAACAGCCCTCTAAGTTATGGTAGAAACCAAATCATTTTAATTAAATTGGATATGCCTGGCAAGGTTGGTTATTTATTTATTTATTTATTTATTTATTTTATTTTATTTTATTTTCCTTTTTTTTTTGTATTTTTCTGAAGCTGGAAACGGGGAGAGACAGTCAGACAGACTCCCCCATGCGCGCAACCGGGATCCACCCGGCACGCCCACCAGGGGCGACGCTCTGCCCACCAGGGGGCGATGCTCTGCCCCTCTGGGGCGTTGCTCTGCCGTGACCAGAGCCACTCTAGCACCTGGGGCAGAGGCCAAGGAGCCATCCCCAGCGCCCGGGCTATCTTTGCTCCAATGGAGCCTTGGCTGCGGGAGGGGAAGAGAGAGACAGAGAGGAAGGAGGAGGGGGTGGAGAAGCAAATGGGCGCTTCTTCTATGTGCCCTGGCCGGGAATCGAACCCGGGTCCCCCGCACGCCAGGCCGACGCTCTACTGCTGAGCCAACCGGCCAGGGCCTATTTATTTTTTAAGGTGAGTTTGTTGGGGAGGAGCAGGAAGCATAAACTAGTGGCAGTTGCTTCTCATATGTGCCTTGATCAGGCAAGCCTGGGTTTTCAAACCAGCAACCTCAGTGGTTCAGGCCAATACTTTTTCCACTGTGTTTCCACAGGTCAGGCAAGGTTGGGTATCTTTTGCTCTGATAGTAACAGTGCTCTATTCTTCATGAAGGGAGAAGTAGATAATTGAGTGGAATGATGATTGAAAAGCCTGGTATGTAAAATGCAGGGAAGAGAAGAAGCTGAGGATATTTGCAGCTATGAGGTTGTCTAAGTTTGAACAGACACTAGAGGCAGAGACAAGAGCTGCTCTTTACTGAGTGACAGGTCTGAGGAGTAGGGGGACATAGGGCTTCAGACTATATATCAGAGATAACCTGACTTGTTTCCCAACAAGGACATGTCCTCAAATTTAATTTTATTGCCATATTTATCTGGAAATGTGACAAAAAGGCATTCTAGGGCAAAGTTAACAAAATCTTTATTATTTTCTTTGACCAATAGAGGGACCCATTTCTTTTCATTCCATTGATTTTTTTTTTTTAATTTCAATTAGTTTATATTCAATATTATTCTGTGTTAGTTTCAGATGTATAGCACGGTGGTTGGGCCGTCATGTACTTTATAGAGTGGGCCTCCTGATATTTCAAGTACCACCTGGCCCTATACACAGTTAGAATATTATTGACTATATCCCCATACTGTAATTTATATCTCTGGGCCTATTCTGTAACTACCCATTTGAACTTCTTAATTTCTTCACCTTTTGCACCCCACCTCCAAACCCCCTCCCATCTGTCAATTGTCAGTCTGATTTCTGTATCTATAGGTCTGTTTCTATTTCATTTACTTTGTTCTTTAGAGTCAACCTATGACAAAATAATATGGTATTTGTCTTTGTCTGACTTATTTTACTTAGCATGATACCCTCTAGGTCCATCCATGTTGTAGCAGAAATTAAAATTTTATTGTTTTTTATGACTGAGTAGTATTTCAGTATGTATATAGACCACAGCTCTTTTATCTGCTCATCAATTGATGAACATTTGAGTTGCTTCCATATTTTGGCTCTTGTGAATAATGCTGCAATGAAGATGGGGGTGCATATATTTTTTCAAATTAGTGTTTTGGATTTCTTCAAATAAATTCTAAGAAATGTAACTTCTGTGATATAAGGCAATGCCATTTTAAATGTTTTGAGGAAACTCAACATTGCTTTCCATAGTGGCTGCACCACTCTGCATTCTCACCAACGGTGCCTGAAGGTTCCCTTTTCTCCACATTCTTGTCAACACTAGTTGTTTTTGATAACCATTCTGACAGATATAAAGTGGTATTTCACTGTGGTTTGGGTTTGCATTTGCATTTCTATGATAATTAGTAATGTGAATAACTTTTCATATGTCTAGTGGCCATTTGTATGTCTTAATTCTTTATATAAAATTAAGCCATTTTCAGATATATCATTGGTAAATATCTTCTGCCATTCAGTGGGTTATTTTTTCATTTTGCTGATGGTTTCTTTTGCTGTGAAAAAACTTTTTACCTTGATGTAAAGACCTGTTTTTAATTATACTATTTTTTATTTTTTTGGAAGTCATTTTCACTATTCATACATGATTCCAGGCTTTCTAAATCATTCCTATTGGTGTTTGGGGCCCCTATAATGACAATAATAAGATCTGTGCTAGTAAGGAGTGGTGTCCAAGAGCGAGTGAGTGGGGCTGAGTCAACTGGGATAGAACAGTGAAGGTAAAAAGTAAAATGTAGCTCGAAGTAGGATGTACATTTATAGGGGCATTTGAGGGAGAACAACATGACAAGACATAGTACTTTGGAAAAAATGAAATAAACTGAAAATCAGTTAAAGAGTAATAGTGATAAACAGGAAATCAAAGAAAAGAAGATCCAAAAGTAGAAGACTCAGTGTATGACTCTGGTCATGGGCTTAAGGTCTAAACAAGTAGCATCTCTTCTTTTTCATGGGGAGGTTAAAATAGTCACACTGCTTTGCTAAAAAAAAAAAAAAGCAGAGAAAGATGAGAAGAAAAAAATTGCAAAAGTAATATGCATCTTAAGCTGTGAATTATTTTCTTGCTTCTAGTGTAAAACAGAGTTCTTCCATCAGTAGGTCAAAATCCAATAGCAAAATGTGAAATCAATCAAGTAGTGATGAACTTTATAAAAAACAAAAAAGACAATAAACAAAAATAAATCATAATAGAAGAGAATATAAAGAGAGTAAAACAGAATTGAAAGTATTAGAATGCATTGTCTATTGAGAATAATTTATAAAACTTACTTTATTTTTATATGTATATCTATAGATGTATTGTATGCTAAATAAGAGTAAAATATATTTTAAATATAGACTCTAGAGAATTTCTTAATTTTCTCCTAGCTCTGATATATTATATTTTGATCATTCGATTCTGGAAACAGGCTTATTTCAGGACACTAAGTATAGGCTAAAATAGGGATTTCAGATCATTTCAAAAACAAAGATAATAGAGTAAAATTGTATTATAGACACATAGTACCTTATAAGTATTTTTAAAGAACTCTTCAATCATTGTTATTACTAAATCTTCTCATGATATACATTTTTATCAGTGTTACTTTAAAAAAAACTTTAGATTCAAATGTTAAGACAGTTGGAATAAAGGATATAAGGAAATAAAAAATAAAATTTAAACTTATATTATTTAATTTATAACACAGAACAACTACCTACTATATCTACTTACAATAGAATTAAAAATCCCACTTTTTCTTAATGCATTTTTAGTATTTGTCAAATTGAACTTCTAGGGGGTAAGAAAAGGCTGCTTGCTAAACCAGAACTTTGTGAAAGTAGTAAAACTAAATAAGCTTTTGCTAAAATATTATATACAATTCACAAGCATTTATGTTTTACTATACAAATGTTAATCCTTAACTCAGACACTGTCTCACCGAATGAGGGAATAATGAAGCCTGTTAAAACCCAGACAGTGCAGCTGAACCAGAGAAATGGGGAAAAGTATAAACAAATCAAATGCTTAACCTTGCAATGAAGACATGTCAATATAAACATAACTGTACTTCTCATTTTCCTCACATATATTATTGGCAACACAATGAGAACTAGCTTTACCCTGTGAACTGAGCCATGACATTCATTGTAGTTCTGAACCTAACCATTAGGTTCTTTCCTAGAATTAATAATTAGGGAAAAATTTATATTTTTACATTCTTAGATATTTTCTTTACGCCAGGAAGTGCTAGCCAGATTTTTTTAAAGATCTATATCTACAATCACAACAATGAAGAAAAACTAGAAAATGTATCAATTAGCTTTTGTGAAATAACAAGCTACACTAAAACTTACTGGCTTTAAACAACAAGCATTTATTACTTCATATTATTTTTTAGGTTGCTTAAGCAGTTCTTTCTTTCTATGCAGGCTTGGCCAAAGATTGATGTTTAGAATGGTCCCACTCATGTTTTGACAACAGCCTAGTCAATTTGTCTGTAGAGTTTGCCTTCAAAAAGGTTTTTTCATCATCTAGGTCTACCTTGGTCTTCTGCACATAGTAGCATCAGGATTTCAAAAGCAGAAAGAGAGCAAAACGCAGTGCATAAACAGTTTTCTGAATCTCTGTTTGCATCACACTTGCTAGGTTTTCATAGCAAGTCAGATGGATAAGTCAAGGATTAAGGTATAAAAGGTTTATTCTATCTCTTGAAGAAAAGTTGCAAGTTGGAAAAGACGTAAAATTACAAAGCATTTTGCATTGCCTGACTGGTGTTGGTACAGGGGAGAGAGCATCTACATGAAATGGTGAGGACCCAGGTTCGAAACCCCGAGGTCGCTGGCTTGAGCATGGGCTCATCTGGCTTGAGTGCAGGCTTACCAGCTTGGGCGCAGAGTTGCTGGCTTGAGCATGGGATAATTGTCGTTATCCTGTGGCCACTAGCTTGAGCAAGGGATCACTGGGTTGGCTTGGGCTCCCCAGTCAAGGCATGTATGAGAAGCAATCAATGAACAACTGAAGTGCTGCAACTACAAGTTGATGATTTTCATCTCTCTCCCTTCCTGTCTGTCTGTCTTTCGTGTGTGTGAGAAACAAAGTATTTTGCATTGATTTGTGTGTGTGATAAGATAAGGATTGAATTTCACTCTTTCACATGTGGATATTCAGTTTTTCCAATACTGTTTGCTGAAGAGACTATCCTTCCCCCACTATCTTTCTTGGCATTCTTATAGAAGATCAGAAGATAGCATACATGTGGGTTTATTTCTGTCTCATTGTCCTTTATGTCTGTCTTCATGCCTGTACATACTGTTTTGATTACTGTAGCTTTGTAGTATGTTTTGAAGTCATTGTTATGTCAGCTTTGTTCTTCTTTCTCAAGATTGCTTTGTCTATTCAGTGTCTTTTGCATTTCCACATGAATTTTAGGATTTTTTTTTCTATTTCTGTAAAAAATGATATTGATGATGATAGTATTGAATCTATATATCATTTTGAGTAGTATGGATATTTAAATAATATTAAGTCTTATAATTCCTAAACATGCGATGTATATCGATTTATTTGTGTCTTCTTTATTTTCTTTCATTTATAGTTTTCAGTCTACAAGTCTTTCACTTCTTGGTTACAACTTTACACTGTAAAACTCCTAGAAGAAAACAAGGTAAAAAGCTTTTTCAATATTAATCTTGGTAATGATTTCTTGGCTATTACACCAAAATTACAGTAATTCAGCCTAACAATGGATAAATGAGACTACATCTGACTAAAAACTTATGCGTGGCAAACTGCAAAATGAAAATACTTACAGACACTAATACTGATAAAAGGTCAATCTCCAAATATATAAAGAAAACCCACAGCTCAACAGCAAATATAATAATAACAAAACATTTACAACATTTACAAACAAGCAAAGGACTTAAATAGACATTTCTCCAAAGAAGACATACAAATGGACCACAGGTATATGAAAAGGTATTCAACATCACTAATCACCAGGGAAATGAAAATCAAAAATACTGTCTCTCACCAGTTAGGACAGCTAAACAAGTCATGTCAAGTGTTCGTGAGTGCATGAAGAAATTGAAATCCTTGTACAATGTTGGTAGAAATGCAAAGTGTACAGTCATTATGGAAAAGAATGTTGAGGTTCCTCAAAAAATTAAAAATAGAGCTCCCATAAATAGAGATCCAGCATTCCACTTCTGGGTATATATCCAAAAGAAATTAAATGAGGATGTCAGAGATGTTTGCACTACCATATTCACTGCAGCATTATTACTATAACCAACATATGGAAACAACTGAAATGTCCATTGACAGATGAATGTGGTATATACATATAATAGAATATTATTCAGCCTTAATAAGAAAAAGGTCCTGTCACATGCAACAATATGAATGAAACTGAATGACGTTATGCAAAATTAAACTTGCCAGTCATGGAAAGACAATTACTGCATGATTCTACTTATATGAGATATTTAAAATAGTCAAACTCATTGAAACAGAGTAGTAGTAATTGCCAAGGGGTTGGGGGGGGGATTTTTCAATGGTCATAAAGTTTCAGTTATATGAAATGAGTAAGTTCTAGAAATCAGATGTATGACATGGTGCTTATAGTTAACAATATATTTCTTCAGTGAGAAATAGCCTTCTCCCAGCATTAGTGCAAGTCCAAACCTACAGTCTCCTCCAACTCTCTACTGTTTCCCCAGTGGAGATATTGCCAGGTTTAGCTCATGTTGGTAGTTCAGATTTTAGTGATGAGTAAACAGGTGGTTGATGGTGGAGGGAGGGGGAAGTGAAATGGAAGAAAGGGTGATGCAGAATATCTCTCCTGGCATCTCTAAAATCAATTACATATAAAGGAAGTTAGGTATTTTGCCTGTGGATGAAACCTATCTTGGGCTTTGTCTCATAAGTATTTGGAAACAAAACTGAGCTATTTACAGAAAGTAAACTAAAGAACTGAGTGTGTTAAGCCATGATCATCCATCTCTGAGCTTCTATTGGTAATGGCATGACATATCCAAATCTCCATAATTTAAAATATTGTCATAAAACAAACCTTTATTTTTTAGGTTTGTACTACAGAGCATAAAAAAAGAGAATGTACTATTGAAAATATGTCCCTGTTACCCCTGTATTAATTTTCAGTGGGGTGTTTTCAACTGTGCATAATTACAAATATAATTTTGATATTGTATCTTCTAATACAGCCAAATGATTCAGTATAAAGCATAGCTATTAATAAGAACTCAAAATATGAAGTCATCACACCTGACTTTGAATTCTGTTTTGCTATTTGCAAACAAGGTCACCCTGGGTAACTAGTTTGTAACCACTCTAAGCCTAAACTTCTTAATCAGTAAAATTGCAATAGTAATGATAACATTAATACTAAAATCAGCATGGTTTGGGAAATATTGATGTATGTCATATAATAGCATATTCTATTAGCTATTGTTTGTAGTTCTTAGTTTTACTCAGAAAGACAATGGAACAGTTATTCTTATCCCTCACTGAATGTAAGAAAACACACTAATAGCTAACATGCAAAGATTGAATCTCAATGCCAAAGGATATTTTAACAACACTAAGATATCATAAATACATCTCAAGTTTAAAAAAATTTCATAAGACTAATTTCAAAAAGCAGAGTTCTGCAAACTCTTCCAAACTATACATGTACTTTGATTTCCAGTCATAATGATCTGATATCTTTTTTTTTGTCTTTGAGATCATGGACTAATCTTATTCTTTCTAATATACAATAAATTAGAATATAAAATTAGATAACATAAACTTATATAATCAAGTCAGAGTTTGAAGGATTATCTTCCATAAGTTCATTCCAAATAGTAAAACACAAACACAGAAAATGCACATATAACCTGTGTAGTCTGGAAATAAATAAAGTTTTTATAAGTTGACGTACTTCCCATTTATTGTCTGAAATAATTGACCAGGTGTTCAAGGAAGCCAACTTTGAGGTTTCTAAATTCTTTCCATCTTCTCTAAACCCTTGGGGTAATATGTACCTCAGTGAAAGATCAAATTCCCCCAGAACACAGGGAAAGAGCTGTTTATTATAAGCAGTAAGTGCCAAACACATTATTGGGAAAAACGGCAAAGGTTATTGCACCATGCTCCACGTGAATATCTCAGAGTTTTCTGGTGTTGTTGTTGGAGTTTATCTGATTGTGGTTAAGAAGACTAATGTAATACAGAACATTTTACAGGAATATAAAGATCACAGTAAGTATGAGCCACCTTTTCTAGATTAGCTACCTATTCTGTCTAACTAGGTAAATCAGCAAAGGGCCAAATATTACAGTCAAGCACTTTCAAAAATAGCACATTACCCAAGACTTGATATCAGCCAAGTGTTAGAAGTTCACCTAGCATCTCATTTTGCCAATATTCATGGTTAGAAAAAAGAGACATATTTTGAAGCAGCCTTAATCCTATGCTAATTAAAGAACTTGAAAGCCATTCAAGGTTTAAAAAAAAGCTGGAAAAGAGAAAATATTTACATTATGCTTATAAATGCTATTACTAAGAAGAAGTAATATAATTGTTTTGGGCACAACTTTCACAAGACTTTTTTTTAAGACAATGTAACTTGAAAGCCATGAAGAATGTGTTCTGGAAGAGAATGCGGGATGAAGACTTCACTATTAGTAGGGGGCATTCAGCACTGACGTGGCTCTTATATTAATTAATTAATTAATTAATTTACTTAATTCAGTGAGGGGAAGGGAGGCAGAGAGACAGACTCCCACATGCGCCTGACCTGGATCCACCCCACAAGCTCACTATTGGGACATGCTCTGCCCATCTGGGTCATTGCTCTGTTGCTCAGCAACCGAGCTCTTCTTAGCACCTACCTGAGGTTGTGGCCATGGAGCCATCCTCAGTGTCTGGGGACAACTCACTCCAGTCAAGCCATGGCTTCAGGAAGGGAAAAGAAAGAGAGAGGGAGAAGTGAGAGGGTGAGGGGTGGAGAATCAGATGTGCATTCCTCCTGTGTGCCCTGACCAGGAATCAAACCTGGGATATCCACATGCCAGGCCAACACTCTACCATTGAGCTAACCATCCAGGGCCATCATGGGTCTTATAAACAAGCTGACTTTACTGCACCAGGAGAAGGGTGTTCCAGGTGGCACTAGGAAAGATGCACAATGACAATTTGTTTCCCACAAGAAATGAAACTATTTATTGGACTACTAGGAAATCAGCTTCATGCCCTGCCTGGTTGGAGTGTTTTGGCTGCACTACCCTCTACCAGAAAGGGCAAGTGCCATCACAGTACCACCTCTGAGTGCCCTTCAGCACCAGCAAGCCCTCAGGGGCCACACATGATGACTTGAAGGTGCCACAGACTTGTGCACTGTCAGTGCAGAATGGTTAGTTGGCTGTCTAGTCTTGCTTGGGGATTGTGGATAGGACTGAGAATCATTGGCTATGTCAGAAGAAAACTCTAGAGATCACAATTTCAACTCTCTTTAAAGGTAAGAATATTGGTACCCCAGCAATATAAAGGCAAGAGCAAAAATAACAGCATGCCAACGATCAACTCTATCAATAAAAGTGCAGAGGAAAAAACAACACTATAATTAACTTCATAATAAATTAAGCAAAAGAATGAATTGAAAAATAGCTTTGGTTCATAGAAGTTGTGTGTGTGTAGATGTATTATACAATATATGAGGTAGATGAATAAAGAAAATACAATGTGCACACTGATATTTTAACAGGGACCTAGTGTAGAGGCATTAATTTTTTTTTCTTTCTCCCTTTGTGCTTAACATTTTTCCTACCAAGAAAAGGTCATTCAAAATACAAAGATAATTAATAACTAGACAGTATTTGAGTATCAGTTAAAAACACTAACCTATATTCACATTTAATGACAAACTGACCTCTACAGACAAATTTTCACTTCCCCAGAGACACCTACATTTCTGAAATGGTCATGACAAGCAGCATATATTGTATTTTAATGTTGAGTGTATAGAAAACCACCTGAAGAGATTATGTGGGTCACTTCTTTCCCCTGCAATAAGGAATGTAAAAATTCTTCAGAAAGCAATGCTACATGCCATGTACACGGGAACACAGTCCCAAAACATTACTAAAAACTTTTTTCATAAACTAACCCATAAAGGCTGTGTTGATAGCTAATCAATACTATGCAATCAAGGCAAATAAAATTACATCTTTTTTGCCCCTTTTATTTCTTTCTCTCTTCTTTATAAGCTTCAGAATTTCTGCCATTCTCTTGAA
This sequence comes from Saccopteryx leptura, assembly GCF_036850995.1. NCBI lineage: Eukaryota > Metazoa > Chordata > Mammalia > Chiroptera > Emballonuridae > Saccopteryx > Saccopteryx leptura. The sequence goes on along the minus strand of NC_089514.1, from coordinate 54,831,896 downwards.
GTACTGTATTTACTATAAGGTTAAAAAATTTCCTTGAGAACAAACTCTTTTTAAGAAATCACTATTTAAAAAAAAAAAGAAAGAAATTATTATTTAATGAACCCAAATGAAATTTCTTTGGCAGATTTATTTAAAATACGCCATCACTTTATTAGTTTGCAATCTGAAATATATTCTAAGAATACTCAGCTTTAGAAAACAATCTTTCTGCTTCAGATGTTTTCTTATATATGCTTTCTTTCTGCTGTGGCAAAGAGCACATAACATAAAGTTTACTGTCTTAACCACTTTAAAGTGTACAAATTGTTAAGAATATTCAGTGTTATGAAACAGATCTCTAGAACTTTTTCATCTTGCAAATCTGAAACTCTGTACCTATCAAACAGCTCCTCTTTCTCCCTCTCCCAAAGACTCTGGTAACCATTCTGTTTCTATGAATTTGATACTTTAATTTTCTCATATGAGTGGAATCTTACAATGCCTTTTTGGAACTGGTTTATTTCACTTAGCATAAGGCTCTCAAGAGTCATCAATGTAGCACGTGACAGGATTACTTTCCTTTTTAATACTGACTAATATTCCACTGTGTGTGTGATATATATATATATATATATATATATATATATATATATATATATCACATTTTATTTATTTATTCATCCCACTGGTTATTTGAGTTGCTTCCACCTCTTAGCTTCTATAAAAATGGATGTGAAAATATCACTTTGGACTCTGTTTTCAATTCTTTTGAATATATACTCAGGAGTGGATTTACTCAGTTATATGGTAGTTCTCTTTTTAATTTTTTGAGCTATCTCCGTATTGTTTTCCATAGCTGTTACAACATTTTAATATATCAATATTGTAGGTTTGTGTTAAGAAAGGAGGAAAATAAAATGAAAAAAAATTCAAACTTTAGATTCTTTAAGAAATGAGGAACTAAACTTTTATAAACAACATTTGTAAAGGATACATATGTGTTTAATTCATGACAGTCAAAATAAATCAATTGGTATTAAAAAAAAAAACAGCAATAACTTAAGTATTTTTTCTTGTTAATTCATGCTTTACCATTTCCCTACTACATACTCTAACAACTTAGTGCTTTTACTTCTTGGTACTGTTTAAAATGCATGGATAGAAGTCACAAAAATATAATGACCTAAGAACATTTAATAAATCAGTCCCTACTTTTGTATGTAGTTTTCGTTTCAAAAATATATTAGCTTCTTTTATTATATTGTACACAGATTATCAACTAACAGCCATAAGAAATGTATATAGTTTTTAAAAAGTTACGCTGGCAGTATAAAAATTGATTAGTAAAATTTTGAAGACGAAATATTATATAACAGTCAAATAAACTATATGAAAAGAAATGTATTTAAAAAGTAGATGTTCTGGCCTGACCATGTGGTGGTGCAGTGGATAGAGCATTGGACTGGGATGCAGAGGACCCAGGTTCGAAACCACAAAGTCACCAGCTTGAGTGCAGACTCACTGGCTAGAGCATGGGCTCACTGGCTTGTGCACAAGGTCACTGGCTTGAGCTTGGATTATAGACGACCCCATGGTCGCTGGTTTAAGCCCAAAGGTCTCTGTCTTGAAGCCCATGGTTGCTGGCTTGAGCCCAAGGTCATAGGCTTGAGCAAGGGGTCACTTACTCTGCTGTAGCCCCCCAGTCAAGCTACCTATGAGAAAGCAATCAATGAACAACTAAGGTGCCATAATGAAGAACTGATGCTTCTCATCTCTCTCCCTTCCTGTCTGTTATCTGTCCCTCTCTCTGTCTCTTTGTTTCTGTCACACACACACAAAAAGTAGATGTTCTGAATAAATACATTTGAAATAAATGGACTCATGTTTATCCAAGTTTTTATTTAAAAATTTCTACTTTGAGTCTGACCAGGTGGTGGCGCTGTGGATAAGGCATCAGACTGGGACACAGAGGAACCAGGTTTGAAACCCCAAGGTTGCTGTCTTGAGCACAGCCTCATCTGGCTTGAGGGTGGACTCACCAGCTTGAGCTGGGTCACTGGCTTGAGCATAGGAATCATAAACATGACTCCATGGTCGCTGGCTTGAACCCAAGGTCACTGGCTTGAGCAAGGCATCACTTGCTCTGCCGTAGCCCCCAGGGCAAGGCACACATGAAAAAGGAATCAATGAACAACTAAGGTGCTGCAACGAAGAATTGGTGCTGCTCATCTCTCTCATTTCCTGTCTGTCTGTCCCTATCTGTCCCTCTGATTCTCTTTCTGTCTCTGTCAAAAAAAAAAAAAAAAAAATCTCTACTTTAAAATGTCTGACTAATGCAAAATGCCTCTTTTGTCTTTTATGAGGACAACAGTAATTGGATTTAACACCCATCTGAATAATTTACCCACATTAAGCCTGGAAGGCTTCTTATGTTTATCAGTGAGCTAACCATGGGATAGACTATCTTCTTGTATTTAGGCCCCAGAACCAGTCAAAATGTTATGAATTAAAATCAAATGTAAGATTAAACATTTTTTTTAAAGTAACTTTTAGAAGAAAATATATCAGGCCTGGCTTTAAATGATCAATTATTGTTTTTAAAAGAAAATGGTTTAATGGTTTAAGTTTATGGATTTTCAGGGAAAACTTAATAAACACAATTGACAATTAGCTAAAATTTTTTAATCAGTTCTGTTTACATTTACAGAGATATACATATACATATATATATATATATATATATATATATATATATATATATATATGTATTTAATCAGCTAAAGTAATGACACAGTCAAGGAATTGAAAGCATTTAATTTTCCATGCTATTTTTGTTGAGAAGTTTCCTTGTGTGATTCTAATTCCATTTAAACTTAAAAGATAGAAATGTGTGACTGGCTTCTTTTGAAGAAGAAGAAAATAGACCTGAAGAATCATACTACTCATTAATGGTGGTATATTGTCTATCCTTATGTGTGCCCACAAATTACCCTGCTTTGGCAGTCTTTTTTTTTTTTTAAATGAAAGCATTTTTGTGGAGCATCAGTTTGAATTTTATCACCAGTTTTTTCTCAATTTGCCTACATGACAATTCAGAACTGAGCTCTGGAGCCCGGCCCCCTGGGTCACAGATCCCAGCTCCGCTATGTGCTCGCCTCAGTTAGTGACATAGTCTGTACTGCAGTCACCTCTACTCTCCTCGCATGCAGTTTCTTCAGTTGTTCTGAGAAGTAAACAAAATCATATTTGAAAGTACTTGGAACAGTGCCTTCCATACAGATAATGTAGAATGAATGTCAACTGCTATTATTATTATGTACCTAATGACTTAACACCTCATGAAGAATAGAAGCTTTCATTCCCAATATGTAACATTGAAGATACATAACCAATAATTGAAATAAATAAACTATATAAATATATAGCCACCTAAGGCTATTAGTATTAGTTTCCTAAGGCAATGAAACAAATAATCAAAAACTGAGTGGTTTAAAAACAACAGAGATTATTCTTTCATAGTCCTGGAGGCCAGAAGTCCAAAATCAAGATGTGGTCAATGCTAGACTCTGACAGTTCTTGGGAACTATCTTTATTTGGCCTACAGTGGCTCTAGGTAGTCTTTGGTTATATAACTTCAATATCTGTCTCTGTCTTCACATGGTCTTCTCTGTTTTTTCCTCTTCTTTCTCCTATAAGGACATTAGGGGTCAACCTGGATACTCCAGGATAATCTCATCTTGAGATACTTAAGTATATCTACAAAGACTATTTTTAACAAATGAGATTACATTGACAATTTCCAAGGATTGTGATATACACATGCCTTTTTATTTTTTTATTTTTTTAATTTTATTTTTTTAATGGGGCGACATCAATAAATCAGGATACATATATTCAAAGATAACAAGTCCAGGTTATCTTGTCTTTCAATTATATTGCATACCCATCACCCAAAGTCAGATTGTCCTCTGTCACCTTCTATCTAGTTTTCTTTGTGCCCCTCCCCCTCCCCCTTTCCCTCTCCTTTTTCCCCCTCCCCCCATAACCACCACACTCTTATCAATGTCTCTTAGTTTCACTTTTATGTCCCACCTACGTATGGAATAATGCAGTTCCTGTTTTTTTCTGATTTACTTATTTCACTTCGTATAATGTTATCAAGATCCCACCATTTTGCTGTAAATGATCCGATGTCATCATTTCTAATGGCTGAGTAGTATTCCATAGTGTATATGTGCCACATCTTCTTTATCCAGTCTTCTATTGACCGGCTTTTTGGTTGTTTCCATGTCCTGGCCACTGTGAACAATTTTTAGAAGATACCATTCAATACACTACACCTTCCTCATCTAACATTTGATTTTTATTTACTATATCCTTTTCACTTAAAATGTAATAATAAATTTAAACTTAATAATATTAAGTTCATAATATTAAACTTAAATGTTCTTTTTTTTTTTTTTTTTGTATTTTTCTGAAGTTGGAAACAGGGAGGCAGTCAGACAGACTCCTGCATGCGCTTGACCAGGATCCACGTGGCCCATCGGGGGCATTGCTCTGTTGCAACTAGAGCCATTCTAGTGCCTGAGGCAGAGGCCATAAAGCCATTCTCAGCGCCTGGGCCAACTTTGCTCCAATGGAGCCTCGGCTGCAGGAGGGGAAGAGAGAGACAGAGAGGAAAGAGAAGGGGAGGGGTGAAGAAGCAGATGGGTGCTTCTCCTGTGTGCCCTGGCTGGGAATAGAACCCGAAACTCCTGGATGCCAGGTCAATGCTCTACCACGGAGCCAACCGGCCAGGGCCAAATGTTCTAATATTTTTAAGGAAATTAATTTATCTGATTTTATCTGATAAAATATATTATAGATTAATTAATTTTTTAATTAATCTATTGCCTAAAAGAAAACGTATTTTCATTTTAGAAGGATAATGAATATCACCTTGAGGATAGATATGATGTAAATTATAATTTTATCTAGTTATATGGGAAAAGTAGATTCTATTTTTATCAATATATAGAAATGAAAAGTTCCATAAAGCTTTCAATATCACCTAAGGTTCTTTTTTTTTTTTCTTTTTTTCTTTTATTCTTTCTGAAGCTGGAAACGGGGAGAGACAGTCAGACAGACTCCCGCATGTGCCCAACCGGGATCCACCCAGCACGCCCACCAGGGGCGATGCTCTGCCCACCAGGGGGCGATGCTCTGCCCCTCCAGAGCGTCGCTCTGCCGTGACCAGAGCCACTCTAGCGCCTGGGGAAGAGGCCAAGGAACCATCCCCAGTGCCCAGGTCATCTCTGCTCCAATGGAGCCTTGGCTGCGGGAGGGGAAGAGACAGAGGGGAAGGAGGGGGTGGGAGGTGGAGAAACAAATGGGTGCTTCTCCTATGTGCCCTGGCCAGGAATCGAACCCGGGTCCCCTGCACACCAGGCCGACGCTCTACCGCTGAGCCAAACGGCCAGGGCCTCACCTAAGGTTCTTAAGAATGAAATGTTATATTTAAAAAATGTATGATTTGGACGTCAGAGAAATGGCGCCGTGAGGAGCGATACCTATAAGTCTCCCCAAAATTTCAACAAGTTCTTCAACCAGAGACAGAAAAATCTATCCTTGGATCGTCTAGAAGTCTGACAAACTGAACACGAAGGTATGATCGAGCGAAAAATTGACTAAATATATAATCAACCCCGAAGAAAATAAGATGGAGAAAGGAATACTCCACCTTCCTCACTAACATAAGCAAGGGCTGCTTTCACTTGGAACAGAGAGAGTAGGAGCTAAGGTGAGCAAAGAGGGTGGAGAGAGCCAGGCTGCGGCACAGATGTCCAAGCCGAGGAAAGACTGCCCGCGGTGACCCAGCCAACACAAGCTAACACCTGCGCCAGACCTTGACAAAGACCATAAGTGGCGGCAGCCATTAGACCCAATATCCTGGTAGGCAAGCACAAATAGTGTGCAAGAGGTTCCTCCTAGCACCCCGGGAGTGGATGCTTGTATTACCAGACAGAGGGGCAGAGTCAGAGGCCTTTGCATGGACTGTGACCAGAGTCTTGGTGCGGTCCCTGCACCCTGAACAGCGGCGCTCAGGGAGTGCATGGAAGCAAATTCCCTATGCCTGAACTTCTCCGGGCAGGTGAGGCGCCTCACCCAGCCATACAAGCTAAAAGACCTGAGAAGGATTAGCTTAACCCACAGTCTGCTTACCTCCCAACTGACCTATTCGACTCTAACTGGCAAGATCTCTCTCAGTTCAGCGATCTAAGACAAGAGGCATGATATTTTTTAGTGCCTCTTGCTATGCACGTAGGGGTGGGGGCAACTTCTGATTGGCAGAGTTTTCATACTCAGGGCTATAAGTTAAAAAGAGAGATTTGGCAGCTTGTAAGACCTCCTGTTTTGCAAACAGCAACTAGGGCATCTTCTACCCAGCCAAAACAGGTTACAAAGTGCAAAAAGCCTGGGGAGAGTGGTCCCACAGAGTGCTGAGGAATACTGGACATGCCTGGAGGTACATAGAAAGGCACCTTGAGAGAAATTGGCTCCAAGCCCTGCTTGATTACACTGGTGGCTCTGACTGACAGAGCCCTACACAGAGCCCTCCACTGAGTGGGGATAGAGTGGGGATTTGCCAGCTCTTTGAGCCTCTTACTGTCCAGGCAGAGGCAGCAGCAACCCCATAGCTGGATGACCAGGCTGCTAATTCAGAAAGGAGAGACTAGGAGAGAGGCTCCAGGAAAATGGACTCTCTCACTGTCAGAGCCTGCAAACGCTAACAAGCCTCGACTACCAACGAGACTGAAGCCTAATATATGACATTGTCATAGAAACTTATCAACTGCAAATCTCTACCTAAGCATGCCACAGCAGCAGAGCCTGGAGTACAGAGTCACAGACCAGGAAGAAGGAGAGGAAAGAAAAACAAAGAAGGCAGCCTCTCAAAATCAAGAAAAATCCACAGACTTTATAACATTTTCCATTTTTTTGTTTGTTTCTTTATCTTCTTGTCTTGATTATTATCTTCTTCTTCCACTTGGGTCATTTTATTCTCTGCCTGTCTCATTCTTTCCTCTTTTTGAACTACACTACCTATAAGTGTTACATTTCCCATTTTCTTTCTTTTCTTCTTCCTTTCTCTCTATGAGGGTTGCACTCCAAATCCCTTAACTCTCTTTCTCTCTCTTTTTGTTCTTTTTTTATTTTTTCTTCTTTTTGTATTTTCCTCTTTCTTTTTTTCTCCCTCTATATTACTTTCTTCTTTTCTCCTTTACTTTTCCTCCCATTCAATCCTCAATCCCAAACAAATTATTTTATTTGGGACTAAAATATTTGGTTGTGGCACTTTGGGTGCCTTTTACTTCAATTTTTAACACATTAGCAGTGTTCCCAACCCTGGCTTTCCATATTATCTAGTTTTAGCTCCACTTAATACAATAGTAATTTAAAAATTTTTCCCTTTTTCCTGCTTCCCTCTAATTCCTCTCATAATATCGCCTAGTCAACCATCACTACAAGCAAATAATTTTATTCTTGATGCATATTTTTTTCTTTTTTGCATTTTGTGGATCCATACCTCCTTTTTTGCCCCTTTATCACTCTCTCCAACTCAAGCCCTCTGTTATAGGTAGCTTTTGATCTATTTAGCACAATATAATTCACAGTTCATAACAATTTTTTTCTCAAGGAGGAGGGAGAGCAGAGAAAAAAATTAAAAAGAAAAATAATAAACTTTCTTTTTCTTTACTTTTTATTCTTTATTAATTCTCATTAGTGCTATCAACAAAACCACCCTCAAATGCCATAAAGGAAAAGGAAATCAAATACCATAGATACAAAAGACAGAGATGTAGCACAGATAGATGAGGAAAAATCTATAAAGAAAAAAATTAATATATTGGAAACCTTGGAGCTAAATGACAGAAAATTTAAAATGTAAATCTAAAAATACTCAGAGATATACAAGAAAACACAGAAAAGCAATTTAGAGAGCTCAGAAAACAACTCAATGAACACAAAGAATATATTACCAAGGAAATTAAAACTATAAAAACAAATCAAACACAGATGAAAAACTCAATTCATGAACTAAAAAAAATGAGATAACAAGCTTAGATAATAGAACAGGCCAGATAGAAGGTAGGATTAGTGATATAGAAGACAAGGAACTTGAGGCACAACAAAGAGAAGAAGAAAGAGACTCAAAAATTAAAAAAAAAGAGAAAGTCCTATAGAAATTGTCTGACTCCATCAAAAAGACTAACATAAGAATAATAGGTATATCAGAGGGAGAAAAGAGAGAAAACGGAATGGAGAATATATTCAAACAAATAGACGAGAACTTCCCAAGCCTGTGGAAAGAAATAAAGGCTCATATTCAAGAAGCAAACAAAACACTGAGTTTTCTTAACCCCAACAAACCTACTCCAAGGCACATCATAATGAAATTGGCACAAACAAACGACAAAGAAAAAATTCTCAAAGCAGCCAGGGAAAAGAATACAACATATAAAGGAAGGCCTATTAGATTATCATCAGATTTTTCAGCAGAAACTATACAAACTAGAAGAGAGTGGACCCCAATATTTAAAGCCCTGAAAGAAAGGAAGAGTCAGCCAAGAATACTATACCCATCAAAGCTATTCTTCAAATACAAAGAAGAAATAAAAAAATTCAAAGATAGAGAAAAGATGAGGGAATTTATCATCAGAAAACCCCCACTCCAAAAATTACTAAAGAGGGTTTTCTAACAGGTACAAAGAACAAAATGAAACAAAACCACAAGTAAAAGCTCCACCAAGAAAACAATAAAACCAAATTTAAGCTGTGACAACAAAAACAAAAAAAAAGGGGCGGGGGAAAGGACAAAGATTAACAGTAGCAAAGGACGATGGAGTGCAGAAGTACTCGTTAGATACTATACTACAATGAACATGGTAACATGGTAGGTACCCTTTTCATTACTTAATGGTAACCACCCTTAAAAAAACCACCACAGAAGTACATGACTTAAAAAAGATAGAAACAGAAGAAAGAAGTATGGAATACAACCAAACAAAAACAAAGGATAGAAAAACAAAATAGAAGAATCAAACAAGATACAAAAGTGACAGAAAGCGATTTATAAAATGGCAATAGGGAACCCACAAGTGTCAATAATTACACTAAATGTAAATGGATTAAACTCACCAATTAAAAGACACAGAGTAGCAGAAAGGATTCAAAGAGAAAATAATGCTGCCTACAAGAAACAAATCTAAACAACAAGAATAAAAACAAATTCAAAGTGAAAAGCTGAAAAAAAATACTCCAAGCAAATAACATCCAAATAAAAGCAGACATAGCAATACTCATATCTAATAATGCTGACTACAAGACAGAAAAAGTACTCAGAGACAAAAATGGTCATTTCATAATGATTAACAGGACACTGAATCAAGAAGACACAACAATTCTTAATATATATGCTCCAAACCAAGAAGCACCAAAATATATAAGACAGCTACTTATTTACCTTAAAACAAAAACAGACAAAAATACAATCATACTTGGAAACTTCAATACACCATTGACGACTCTAGATCCAAACAGAAAATCAAAAAAGATATATTGGCCTTAAAGAAAACACTAGAGCGGTGTTTCCCAACGTGGGGCCCACGCCCCACAGAGGGGTAATTCGATAGTTAAAGGGGGCAATTTGAAAATGTACTCGACACGACTTTAACTCTTTCGCCCCAGGCCAAATTTAACAAAAAATGCAATTCTTAAATAATTGCGGTAAATAATTATTAAGTATAATTTTGTTTGATGAGACCAAAATATCAATGGGGTGATTGGTGTCATTAAGTAAACTTCATCCTGGGTTCACCGAAGAGCGTGCCGTCTGCCGCAGGGAACCCCGGATGTTTTAAAAACTCGCTAAACAACGCAGATATTCTCACCTAATTGGCCCATTGCAACTTCTGTAGTGTTTTACATCATTCAGTTGGTGTTAATTTGAAATAAGTGTCAGTCAAAACTGTTGTAAAAGCTTGTTGATTTAATAAATATACATATATATATTGTATAGATATAATTGGTAAGTATTTGATTTTATTTTTATTAATATTAAACTCTTTATTAAGTACTTCTTGCATCGGGGCTAGAAAGCACTAATATTTTATAAATATTGTTGAGGCTATAACAGTGCATGCATAACAATTTTAATTTTAGTAGCATAACTTTCCAGAAAATTTTGTCAAGTGGAAAAAATATAGATACCTTTTGATTTGTGGTGGTAGTGTAGTAAAGGTGTAATATACATTTAAATAAATATGAATTTTTAGTATACATTTACTCTATGTCAAATTGAATATATTTTAACACATATTTTAATATTAGTTTTTAATTGATCTTATTTTTATTTCTTATAGTCCATAGTAAAATGAGTGGTGCAAGCAAGAAAAAAACTCATCAGTATTCGGAGGAATATTTAAAATTTGGGTTCATACCCGCTGTTCACAATGAGCAGATTCCTTTTTGTCTTTTATGCCAGCAATGCTTGAACAAAGAATCAATGAAACGAGGTCATCTTGAGGCGCATTTGAAGGCAAAACATAGTGCTCATATTAATTCAGATTTGAGTTACTTTAAAACTTTAAAGAAAAATTTTGAAAAAAGAACAACATTAAAGTCTCTATTTACTGCTCATACTTCAACTAATACTCGTGTTCTTGAGGCTAGTTATCAAATTTCTTTAGTCATCACTAAAACTGGAGAAAATCACACTATAGGAGAGAATTTAATAAAACTGTCAATATCAGCATTTCTTAAAATAGTTCTTTTTTTTTTTTTTTTTTTTTTTTGCATTTTGCATTTTTCTGAAGCTGGAAACAGGGAGAGACAGTCAGACAGACTCCCGGATGCGCCCGACCGGGATCCACCCAACACACGCACCATGGGGCGATGCTCTGCCCACCAGGGGGCGATATTCTGCCCATCCTGGGCGTTGCCATGTTGTGACCAGAGCCACTCTAGCACCTGAGGCAGAGGCCACAGAGCCATCCCCAGCGCCCGGGCCATCTTTGCTCCAATGGAGCCTTGGCTGTGGGAGGGGAAGAGAGAGACAGAGAGCAAGGCGCAGCGGAGGGGTGGAGAAGCAAATGGGTGCCTCTCCTGTGTGCCATGGCTGGGAATCGAACCCGGGTTCTCCGCACACTAGGACAACGCTCTACCGCTGAGCCAACTGGCCAGGGCCTAAAACGGTTCTTAAAAAAGATGACAAAGATGTAAAAGCTATGCCACTCAGTGACAATTCTGTTAGCAGAAGAATAGGCGAAATGAGTGAAGATATTGAAAAACAACTTATTGAATAGCTGAAAACAAGAAAATTCTCCTTGCAAATGGATGAATCAACTTTGAGAGACAGTGAGACAGTATTGATAACTTACATAAGATATATTGATAAAGGACATTTTGCTGAAGAAATGTTGTTCTTTAAAAGATTAGAAAGCACCACTACCTCCAAAGATATATATAATAAGCTAAAAAACTACTTAGATGTCAATGATATACCAATGAAAAATAGAACATCTTGTGCTGCAGATGGTGCTCCCAATATGATGGGCAAGAAAAATGGCTGCTTAAAATTGATGAAAAATGTGAATCCAGAAATGATTCTTGTGCATTGTGTTGTTCATAGGGAAAACTTGGTAGCTAAAAACATCTTGCCTGTTCTGAATGAAATATTACATACAGTAATAAAGTGCGTTAATGCTAATAAAGCTAGTGCGAAATGTGAGCGTCTTTTCAAGCTATTTTGTGAAGAACAAAATGAAGACCATGTGAGACTTTTACTTCATACTGAAGTAAGATGGCTATCTAAAGGAAACTGTTTGAAAAGATTTATGGAACTGTTTGATACTCTTAGTGATTTTTTAAGCGACAAACCTGAAATGAAGTATCTGTTAACAATAGATGGTAAAGCATTTGTGAGTTATTTAGCCGATATCTTTGAAAAACTAAAAATATTAAATAAGCAACTTCAAGGAACAAATAAAACTCTTGTTGATGCAAAAGCAAAGATATTTGGTTTCATTACCAATATTGAGTTATGTCAGAAACATATTAACAACAAAAACCTGAAACAGTTTTATTGGCTCCAAAAATGTGAAGTAACTGATACCGCTTTACTTGTTATTGTCAATCATTTGAATATTCTATCGGCTGATTTAAAAGAAAGATTTTCTGATTTAAAACAAATTGATTTCCCAACATGGATGATGCAGCCAATGTTAGTGGATTTGTCTGATATATCAAATATGCAGTATCAAGAAGAACTTGCATGATTGCAAAATGATGAGTCAGTTAAAGCTTTATTGAATTCAAAGGAGCGATGGCATGGCTTAGTGAGGAAACAGAAATCAAATACCCAAATTCAACCAAATGTGCAAGAAAACTCTTGCTACCGTTTCCATCTTCATTTTTAGCTGAATGTGGATTTAGTGCTGTAAATGACTTACTGGTAAAAAAAAGAAATCGGCTGGATATAATACAACGTGGAGACTTGAGACTAAAGCTAACCAAATTGGAACCTAATATAAAATCTCTGTGCAGCAAGCATCAAGCGCAAGGATCACACTAAATTAAAATAACAAATTAATATAGAAAAATCTGTATTAAAATTATTTGGAATTTAAATTTCTGTTTTTTAATATATGTTTTGAAATTATACTTACTGTGTTTTGTTAACAATTCCATAGTGATTTCTTCCTAGAACCTATCATTTATGTTTATTAAGTGAACAAATCAATTTTTTAATGTTAAAAATTATGTATGTTACATAGGGGGGGACACAAAAATTTTAGAAAGGTTAAGGTGGGGCATGGCACAAATAAGGTTGGGAAACACTGCACTAGAGCATCTGGATGTGACAGACATCACCAGGACGTTTCATCACAAAGTGACAGAGTATACATTTTTCTCTAGTGCACATGGAATATTCTCAGGAATTGATCATATGTTGGGCCGCAAAAATAACATCAGCAAATTCAAAAAAATCAAAATTGTACAAAGCATATTTTCTGATCATAAAGCCTTAAACTAAAATTTAACTGCAAAAAAGAGGAAAAAATCCACAAAAATGTGGAAACTAAACAACGTCCTTTTAAAAAATGAATGAGTCAAAGAAGAAGAAAGTGCAGAGATCAAAATATATATACAGACAAATGAAAATGACAATACCACATATCAGAATCTCTGGGATGCAGCAAAGCAGTGATAAGAGGGAAGTTCATATCATTTCAGGCCTATATGAACAAACAAGAAAGGGCCCAAGTGAACCACTTAACTTCTCACCTTAAGGAACTAGAAAAAGAAGCACAAAGACAACCCAAAACCAGCCGAAGAAAGGAGATAATAAAAATCAGAGCAGAAATAAATAAAATAGAGAACAGAAAAAGTATAGAAAAAATTAATAGCACAAGAAGCTGGTTCTTTGAAAAGAACAACAAAATTGACAAACCCTTGGCAAGACTCACCAAGGAAAAAAGAGAAAGGACTCATATAAATAAAATCCAAAATGAAAGAGGAGAAATCACCACAGATATCATAGGTATAAAAAGAATTGTGGTAGAATACTATGAAAACTATATGCCACTAAATTCAACAATCTAGAAGAAATGGATAAATTCCTAAAACAATACAACCTTTCTAGACTGAGTCAAGAGGAAGCAGGAAGCCTAAACAGACCAATTATCAGGGAAGAAATAGAAAAAACTCTTAAACGCCTTCCCAAAAATAAATGTCCAGGCCCAGACGGTTATACTAGTGAATTCTATCAAACATTCAAAGAAGACTTGGTTCCTATTCTACTCAAAGTCTTCCAAAAAATTGAAGAAGAAGCAATATTTCCAAACACATTTTATGAGGCCAACATAACCCTCATACCAAAACCTACCAAAGACGGCACAAAAAAAGGAAACTACAGACCAATATCTCTAATGAATACAGATGCTAAAATACTAAACAAAGTACTAGCAAATCAAATAAAACAACACATTAAAAAAATAATACATTATGATCAAGTGGGATTAATCCCAGAATCTCAAGGATGGTTCAACATATGTAAAACGGTTAACATAATACACCATATCAACAAAACAAAGAACAAAAACCACATGATCTATCAATAGATGCAGAAAAGGCATTCGATAAAATACAACACAATTTTATGTTTAAGACTCTCAACAAAATGGATATGGAAGAAAAATATCTCAACATGGTAAAGGCATAGTTGATAAACCATCAGCTAACATCATATTAAATGGCATGAAACTGAAGGCTTTCCCCCTTAAATCAGGAACAAGACAGGATTGTTCACTCTCTCCACTCTTATTTAACGTGGTCCTAGAGGTTCTAGCCAGAGCAATGAGACAATATAAAGAAATAAAATCATCCATATCAAAAAAGAAAAAGTAAAGGTATCATTTTTGCAGATGATATGATCCTATACATTGAAAACACCAAAGACTCCAAGAAAAGTTTAATAGAAACAATAAGCCAATACAGTAAGGTCACAGGATACAAAATTAATAAACAAAAGTACATAGCTTTTCTATATGCCAACAACGAAACATTAGAGAATAAACTCAAAAAAATAATCCCCTTCACGATTGCAACAACAACAAAATACCTAGAAATAAATATAACATAGAATGTAAAGGACCTATATAATGAAAACTACAAAGCATTGTTAAGGTAAATCAAAAAAGATACAAAAAGATGAAAAAATATTCCTTAGGAGGAGATGATGTCAGAGTAATGGCACGGTAGGAAGTGATACTGATAAATCTCCCCCAAAACTCAACAAGATCTTCAACCAGAAACAGAAAAACCTATCCTTGGAGCCTCCAGATATTTCACAATACACCCGAAGGTATGGTTGAGCGAAAAATTGGCTAAATATATAATCAAATCCCGAAGGAAATAGGGAGTAAGAAATGCTCTGCCTTCCTCACTAACCTAAAAAGGGCTGCTTTCACTGGGAACTGAGAGTATAGAAACTAAGGCGGGCAAAGAGGGTGAATAGATCAAGGCCGCGGCACAAACGGCTGAACCAGGCTGTGGCACGGAGATCCAAGCCGAAAAAAAACTGTGCCTATGGCAACCCAGGCAATACAAGCTAACACTCGCGCCAAACCCAGACAAAGAAAGACAAGTGGGGCAGCCATTTTCCCCAATCTCCTGGTCTGCACGCGCAAATAGTGGGCGAGAGATTCATCCCAGCACCTCAGGAGTGGGCGCCTATATTATCCCACAGAGGGGCAGAGTCAGAGGCCTTTGTATGGGCCAAAAGCAGAATCTCAGGCCACCCAAGTGCCCTGAAAAAGCTGCGCATGGAGAGGGAGCGAGAGCCAATTCCAACGCTGGATTTTTTCTGTGCGGGTGGGGGTTTCACTCAGAGGGTGAGGCGGCCGGCCTGATATCCTGGTTCACGTGCAGATAGTGAGCGAGAGTTTTCTCCATGTGCCCCAGGAGTAGGTGCCTGCCCGTGTTACCAGACAGAGTGGCAGAGCCAGAGGTCTTTGAGTGGGCAGAAGCCCCGCCTGATTATGCTAGAAGCTCTGACTGACTAAGCCTTACCCAGAGCCCTGTGCTGAGTGGGAATAGAGTGGGGAGTTGTCAGCTCTTTGAGCCTCTTACTATCCAGGCAAAGGAGGCAGCAACCCCATAGCTGGATTATCAGGCTACTAATAGAGGAAGGAAAGACTAGGATAGAGGCTCCAGGAACACAAACTCTCTCACTGTTGGAGCCCATAAATACTAATGAGCCTTGACTGCCAACGAGACTGAAGCACAATACATGACATCACCATAGAGACTTATCAACTGCAAACCTTTACCTGAGTGTGCCAAACGGGCAGAACCCAGGGTACAGAGTCACTGACCAGGAAAAGAAAGAGAAAAGAAAAAGCAAGAAGATAACCTCTCAAAATCAAGAATAAGCCGCAGACTTTATAACCTATCCCATTTTATTATATTTGTTCAATTGTTTCTCTTATCTTCATTCTTGAATTTTTTTTTCCTCCTTCAATTTGGTCGTTTAACTCTCTGCCGGTCTTACTCTCTCCTCTCCTTGAACTACACTACCCGTAAGTGTTACATCTCCCATTATCTTTTCTTTCCTCTTCTTTTCTCTCTATGAGGGTTGCATTCCAAAACCAGTAATTTTCTCTCTCTCTCTCCTCTTTTTTCTTTTTTCTTCTTTTAGTGGTTCCCTCTTTTTTTTCTCTCTCTCTTTCTTTTTTCCCTCTATATTAGTTACTTCCTTTCTCCTTTACGTCTCCTTTCATTCAAACCTCAATAATGAATAAATTATCTTATCTAGGATTCAAACTTATGTTTGTGGCATTTTGGGGTTTTAGTACTTCCCCTTTTTAACTCACTAGCAGTGCTCCCATCCCTGGCTCTCCATTTTATCTAGTTCTTGTTCCACTAAATACAATAGTAATTTTTTAATTTGTCCCCCCATTTTCCTGTTTCCCTCTTATTCCTCTCATTATAACTCTTAGTCAACCAACACTTAAAAGCAAATCATTTTATTCTTGACCCAAATTTTTTCCTTATTTGCTTTTTGTGGGTCCATACCCCCACTTTTTTTTTCTTTTCTTTTCTTTTTTTTTTTTGCCCCTTTATTACTACTCCCCAATTCAGGCTCTCCATTAAAGGCATTGTTTGTTCTATTTAGTACAATATAATTCACAGTTCACCACAAGATTTTCTCAAGAAAGAGGGGAGACAAGAGGAGAGGAAAAAAGAGGGGGGATTAATTTCCTTTTTAAAAAATTTTTATTTTATTGTATTTTTCTTTATTTAATTAATTTTAAAAAAACTTTTATTTTTAATTTTTATTTTTTAACTTTTTATTCTTTATTAAATCTCATTAATACTATCAACAAATCCACCCTCAGATGCCATTAAGGAAGATAAAATCAAATATCATGGATACAAAAGAAAGAGAGGTAACACAGATAGATGAGGAAAAATCTATGGAGAAAAAAATTTAATATATTGGAAACCATGGAGTTAAACGACAGAGAATTTAAAATAGAAATTCTAAAAATACTCAGAGATATACAAGAAAACACAGAAAGGCAATTTAGGGAGCTCAGAAAACAACTCAATGAATACAAAGAATATATTTACAAGGAAATTGAAACTATAAAAACAAATAAAACACAGATGAAATCTCAATTCACAAGCTGAAAAATGAGGTAACAAGCTTAGCTAATAGAATAGGCCAGATAGAAGGTAGGATTAGTGAAATAGAAGACAAGCAACTTGAGGCACAACAGAGAGAAGAAGAAAGAGACTCAAAAATTAAAAAAAAAAAAAAAATGAGATAGCCCTACAGGAATTATCTGACTTTATCAAAAAGAATAATATAAGAATAATAGGTATATGAGAGGGAGAAGAGAGAGAAAATGCAATGGAAAACATACTCAAACAAATAATAGATGAGAACTTCCCAAGCCTGTGGAAAGACCTAAAGCCTCAAATTCAAGAAGCAAACAGAACTTCGAGTTTTCTTAACCCCAACAAACCTACTCCAAGGCACATCATAATAAAATTGGCACAAACAAACAGCAAAGAAAAGATTCTCAAGGCAGCCAAGGAAAAGAAGAACACACATATAAAGGAAGGCCCATTAGATTTTCATCAGATTTTTCAACAGAAACTCTACAAGCTAGAAGAGAGTGGACCCCAATATTTGAAGTCCCGAAAGAGAGGAACAGCCATGAATAATATACCCATCAAAGCTATCCTTCAAATATGAAGGAGAAATAAAAACATTCACAGATACAGAAAAGATGAGGGAATTTATCGTCATAAAACTGCCACTCCAGGAATTACTAAAGCGGGTTCTCCAATCAGATACAAAGAACAACAACAACAACAAAAAACAAAGCCACAAGTAAAAGCTCCAAGAAAAACAAAATGAAACCAAATTTAAACTGTGACAACAACAAAAAGAAAGGGGGGGGGAGGAGAAGATGGAGATTAACAATAGCAAAGGATGATGGAGTGCAAAAGTACTCACAAAATAGTGAACTTCAATGAACAGGGTAGGAACCCTTTTCATTACTTAAAGGTAACCACCATTGAAAAAACCACCATAGAAGCACATGATTTAAAAAAGATAGCAACAGAGGAAAGATGTATGGAATACAACCAAATAAAAACAAAAGATAGAAAAATGAAAGAGAAGGGTCAAACAAGACACAAAACTAACAGAAAGCAATCTATAAAATGGCAATAGGGAACCCACAAGTGTCAATAATTACACTAAATGTAAACAGATTCAACTCACCAATAAAAAGGCACAGAGTAGCAGAATGGAGTAAAAAAGAAAATCCAACTGTATGCTGTCTACAAGAAACTCATCTAAGTAACAAGGATAAAAACAAATTCAAAGTGAAAGGCTGGAAAACAATACTCCAAGCAAATAACAAAGAAATATTGTAGAATACTATGAAAAACTTTATGCCACTAAATTCAATAACCTAGAAGAAATGGATAAATTCCTAGAACAGTACAACCTTCCTAGACAGAGTCAAGAAGAAGCAGAAAGCCTAAACAGACCTATTAGTAGAGAAGAAATAGAAAAAACAATTAAAAACCTCCCCAAAAATAAAAGTCCAGGCCCTGACGGCTATAGCAGCAAATTTTATCAAACATTCAAAGAAGACTTGGTTCCTATTCTACTCAAAGTCTTCAAAAAATTGAAGAAGAATCAATACTTCCAAACACATTTTATGAGGCCAACATAACCCTTATACCAAAACCAGGCAAGGATGGCACAAAAAAAGAAAACTACAGACCAATATCTCTAATGAATGCAGATGCTAAAATACTAAACAAAATACTAGCAAATCGAATACAAAAACATATTAAAAAAAATAATACATCATGATCAAGTGGGATTCATCCCAGAATCTCAAGGATGGTTCAACATATGTAAAAGGTTAATGTAATACACCATATCAACAAAACAAAGAACAAAAACCACATGACCTTATCAATAGACGCAGAAAAGGCTTTTGATAAAATACAACACAATTTTATATTTAAACTCTCAACAAAATGGGTATAGAAGGAAAATATCTCAACATGATAAAGGCCATATATGATAAACCATCAGCTAACATCATACTAAATGGCACAAAACTGAAAGCTTTCCCCCTTAAATCAGGAACAAGACAGGGTTGGCCACTCTCTCCACTCTTATTTAATGTGGTACTAGAGGTTCTAGCCAGAGCAATCAGACAAGACAAAGAAATAAAAGGCATCCATATCAGAAAAGAAAAAGTAAAGGTATCACTTTTTGCAGATGATATGATCCTATACATTGAAAACCCAAAAAAATTTACAGAAAGACTACTAGAAACAATAAGCCAATACAGTAAGGTCGCAGGATACAAAATTGACATACAGAAGTCCATAGCCTTTCTATATGCAACAATGAAACATTTGAGAACAAACTCAAAAGAATAATTCCCTTCATGATTGCAACAACAACAAAAAAATACCTAGGAATAAACATAACAAAGAATGTAAAGACATATAATGAAAACTATAAACCATTCATTGTTAAGGGAAATCAAAAAAGATATAATGAGATGGAAGAATATTCCTTGTTCTTGGTTAGGAAGAATAAATATAATCAAGATGGCCATATTACCCAAAGCAATATACAAATTTAATGCAATTCCCATCAAAATTCCTATGACATTTTTTAAAGAAATGCAGCAAAAAATCATCAGATTTATATGGAACTATAAAAAACCTTGAATAGCCAAAGCAATCCTAAAGAAAAAGAATGAAACTGGGGGCATTACAATACCTGATTTCAAACTATATTATAGTGCCACGACAATCAAAACAGCATGGTATTGGCAGAAAAATGGACACTCAGACCAATGGAATAGAATAGAAATCCCAGAAATAAAACCACATATATATGGTCAAATAATTTTTGATAAAGGGGCCAACAACACACAATTGAGAAAAGAAATCCTCTTCAATAAAGGGTGCTGGGAAAACTGGAAAACCACATGCAAAAGAATGAAACTGGACTACAGTTTGTCCCCCTGTATTAAAATTAACTCAAAATGGATCAAAGATCAAATATAAGACCTGAAACAATAAAGTACATAGAAGAAGACATAGGTACTCAACTCATGGACCTGGGTTTTAAAGAGCATTTTATGAATTTGACTCCAAAGGCAAGGGAAGTGAAGGCAAAAATTAATGAATGGGACTACATCAGATTAGGAAGATTTTGTTCAGCAAGAGAAACTGAGAACAAAATAGACAGCCAACTAAATGGGAAATGATATTTTCAAACAACAGCTCAGATAAGGACCTAATATCCAAAATAAACAAAGAACTCGTACAACTCAAAAGCAAACTAACAAACTGTCCAATTAAAGATTGGGAAGAGGACATGAACAGACACTTCTTCCAGGAAGAAATACAAATGGCCAACAGATATATGAAAAGATGCTCATCTTCTTTAGTTATTAGAGAAATGTAAACCAAAACTGCAATGAGATACCATCTTAAACCTGTTAGATTAGCTATTATTAACAAGACAGCTAATAGCAAATGTTGGAGAGGCTGTGGAGAAAAAGGAACCCTCATACACTGTTGGTGGGAATGTAAAGTAGTACAACCATTATGGAAGAAAGTATGGTGGTTCCTCAAAAAACTGAAAATAGAACTATCTTATGACCCAGCAATCCCTCTACTGGGTATATACCCCCAAAACTCAGAAACATTGATACGTAAAGACACATGCAGCCCTGTGTTCATTGCAGCATTGTTCACAGTGGCCCGGATATGGAAACAACCAAAAAGCCCATGAATAGATGACTGGATAAAGATGTGGCACATATACACTATGGCAGTGGTCCCCAAACTTTTTCCACAGGGGGCCAGTTTACTGTCCCTCAGACCGTTGGAGGGCTGGACTATAAAAATAAACTATGAACAAATCCCTATGCACACTGCACATATCTTATTTTAAAGTAAAAAAAAAAAAAAAAAAAAAAAAAAAAAAAAAAGGAACAAATACAATATTTAAAATACAGAACAAGTAAATTTAAATCAACAAACTGACCAGTATTTCAGTATTTCAATGGGAACTATGCTCCTCTCACTGACCACCAATGAAAGAGGTGCCCCTTCTGGAAGTGTGATGGGGGCCGGATAAATGGCCTCAGGGGGCCGTAGTTTGGGGACCCTTGCACTAAGGAATACTACTCAGCCATAAGAAATGATGTCATCAGATTATTTACAGCAAAATGTTGGGTTCTTGATAACATTATACTGAGTGAAATAAGTAAAACAGAAAAAACCAAGAACAGCATTATTCCATACATAGGTGGGACATAAAAATGAGACTAAAAGACATGGAGAAGAGTGTGGTGTTTATGGGGAGGAAGAGAGAGGGTGAGAGAGTGGAAGGGGAGAGGGAGGTACTCAAAGAAAACTAGATAGAAGGTGATGGAGGACAATCTGACTTTGGGTGATGGGTATGCAACATAGTTGAATGACAGCATAACCTGGACATATTTTCTTTGAACATATGTACCCTGATTTATCGATGTCACCCATTAAAATTATTAAAAATAAAAAAATGTATGTTTTTTGTTTATAAAAATATGAGAGAATTATAAATGCAAAACTTTTTTTAAAACAAGACTTTGGGAGACCTGAAATGGCAGCGGAGTAGGCAGATGCACAGACTCCCTGCTCACACCACTGAACTGGATTATAAACTAATTTATGAACAATCTGCATGAAAAACCAAATCTGGACTACAAGAATAGCTCTCAAAAACCAAGGAGCAAAGTAGAAGCCACAACAAACCTGGTAGAGAGCGCCTGATTCTCCCCTGCTTACAGGAACAGGGTGGGGGGGGGGGAGTTGAGGCTGTGCTCTCATTCTAAGGAAAAGAGCAGAAAATACTGCTCATAGGCCACTTACCTGGCGACCAGAGAATGAGATGTGTTAAAAGGGCCCACTTGTCTTCCAAAAAGAAAGGAGAAACAGAGAGAGAGAGACGGATGGTGAGGGAGAGAGGAATGTAGGTGATGACCTGAAAAGCTGACTCATTCAGGGCTGGAGGCGGCCATAAATGGGGGAGTAGCTGATCCTTCCCCAAAGCAAAATACAAAAGTACTTCCAGGTCACAGAGATACAGACATCTCTCCAGCTCCAATCAGCACAACAAGACACAGCTGACATCAAAAAGTGGGGAGAAATGGCAGTAACTCAGGTCTCCATGGAGATCTAAGATACACCTCCCCCTACTGAAGCGGAAAAAGCAACCCACCCACAGAGAGATTAACTGGCAGAAGAGGACTTCAGAGCCTCATGTCACACCCACTGCATTCCTGGATACAGTTTCAAATAAGCCCCTGCTGAGATCAGCAAACAAGACAATCACTAGGTAAAAAACAAACAAACCAAGACTTCAAAGAGGCCCAAACCCAAAAGTGGATTACAAATAATAGCTGAAGCCACCCTAAGAAGACCTAGAAATAACACAAATGAAAACTGGAGGCAGACAGCACCAAGCCTAGACTCAACCAGCTCTACAAACAAAACACCCAAATAGATACAATGGAAGACAGAGAAGTGCAATCCAAATGAAACCACAAGAGAAACATCCAGGAAATGAACTGAGTAATATGGAAATAACCAAACTTCTGGATACGGAGTTCAAAATAATAATTGTAAGGGTGCTTAGGAATCTTAGAACAACAATGGATGGTCATTATGAACTCCTAAATAAAGAAATGGCATGTATAATAAATGATATTGAAATATTAAAATAGAATCAGTCGGAGATAACAAATACAATATCAGAAATGAAGACCACAATGGAAGGAATTAAAAACAGGATGGATAGAGCTGAGGATCGAATCAGTGAGTTGGAGGACAACTGGAATGAAGAAATGAAAGGAGAGAAGAAAAAAAAAGAGACTCAAAAATCTGAGGAAACTCTTAGAGAGCTCTGTGACAACATAAAGAGAAATAACATCGGCATCATAGGGGTTCTTGAAGAAGAGAAAGAACAAGGGATAGAGACTTAGTTCAATCATACCATAGCTGAAAATTTCCCTAAATTAATGCAAGAGAAACTCTCACAAGTGCAGGAAGCACAGAATACTTCATTAAAGAGAAACTCAAAGAAACCTACACCAAGACACATCATAATTAAAATACCAAAGCTAAGTGATAAAGAGAAAATATTAAAAGCTGCAAGAGAAAAAAAGGTTATCACTACAAAGGAGCCCCCATAAGGATGACATCAGACTTCTCAACAGAAACACTTGAGGCCAGAAGGGAATGGCAAGAAATATTCAAAGTAACGCAGAACAAGAATCTACAAGCAAGACTACTTTATCCAGCAAGGCTATCATTTAAAATGAAAGAAGAAATGAAAAGTTTCCCAAACAAAAAAAAAGCTCTAGGAATTTATTACAACCAAACCAATGCTGCAGGAAATGTTAAGGGGCATGGTGTAAACAGATCAAAGTGGGAAAAGAATATAGCAAAAGGGGAATATAGCTTTAAAGAATAAAATGGTAATAAACAACTACATATCAATAATAACCTTAAATATAAATGGATTAAATGATCCAATCAAAAGACATAGGGTAGCTGTGTGGATAAGAAAACAGGACACGAACATATGCTGTCTACAAGAGACACACCTTAAAACAAAAGATGCACATAGGCTGAAGGTAAAAAGATAGAAAAAATATTTCATGCAAATGGAAATTTAAAAAAAAGCTGGAGTAGCAATACTTATATCAGACAAAATGGACCTTAAAACAAAGAATATAGTAAGAGATAAAGAAGACCACTACATAATGATAAAGGGAGCAATCCAACAGTAAGATATAACTATTATAAATATCTATGCACCTAATATAGGAGCACATAAATATATAAAGCAGATTTTGATGGATATAAAGAGTGAGATGAACAGCAATACTATGATAGGAGAGAATTTTACTATCACACTAACATCACTAGATAGATCCTCAAGAAAGAAAATTAACAAAGAAATAGCAGACTTAAAGAATGCACTAGATCAACTCGTTTTAATAGATATCTTTAGAACCTTTCACCCTAAAGCAGCAGAATATACATTCTTTTCAAGTGCTCATGGTACATTCTCTAGGATAGACCACATGTTAGGGCACAAAAGTAGTCTCAACAAATTTAAGGAGATTGAAATCATATCAAGCACTTTCTCTGAGCACAATGGAATGAAACTAGAAATCAACCACAACAGAAAAGGTCAAAAATTCTCAAACACATGGAAACTAAATAGCAGGTTGTTAAATAATGAATGGATTAAGAATGAGATCAAAGAAGAAACAAAAAAAAATTCTAGAAACGAATGATAATGAGCATACAACAACTCAAAATCTATGGGACACAGCAAAAGCAGTACTGAGAGGGAAGTTCATAGCACTACAGGCACACTTTAAGAAGCTAGAAAAAGCTCAAATAAGCAACTTAACCCTGCATCTAAAAGAACTAGAAACAGAACAGCAAGTAAAGCCCAAATGTCATAGAAGGAAGGAAATAATAAAGATCAGAGCAGAAATAAATGACATAGAGACTAAAGAAACAATATAGAGGATCAATGAAACTAGGAACTGGTTTTTGGAAAAGGTAAAAAAGATTGATGAACCTTTAACTAGACTCACCAAGAAAAAGAGAGAGAGGAATCAAATAAAATTAGTAACAAGAGGGGAGAAATAACAATTGACACAACAGAAATACAAAATATTGTAAGAAAATATTATGAAGAACTGTATGCCAAAAAACTAGACAACCTAAATGAAATGGACAAATTCCTTGAAACATACAATCTTCTAAAAATCAATCTGGAAGAATCAGAAAACCTAACCAGACTGATTACAAAAAATGCGATTGAAACAGTTATCAAAAAGCTCCCAAAAAACAAAAGCCCTGGGCCTGATGGCTTCACTGTTGAATTCTATCACTTATTCAAAGAACAACTAACTCCTATCCTTCTCAAGCTATTTCAAAAAATTTAAGAGGAAGGAACTCTTCCAATTTCCTTTTATGAGGAGAGCATAATTCTGATTCCAAAACCAGGCAAAGACAACACAAAGAAAGAAAATTATAGGCCAATATCCCTGATGAATATAGATGTTAAAATCCTCAACAAAATATTAGTGCACTGTGTCCAACAATATATGGAAAAAATCATACATCATGATCAAGTGGGATTTATTCTTGGGAGGCAAGGCTGGTACAATATTTGCAAATCAATCAATTTGATTCATCACATAAACAAAAGGAAGGAGAAAAACCACATGATAAAAGCATTTGATAAAATCTAGCACCCATTCATGATCAAATCTCTCAGCAAAGTGGGAATACAGGGAACATACCTCAACATGATAAAGGCCATCTATGACAAACCCACAGCCAATATCATACTCAGTGGGCAAGGCAGGAGTGCCCCCTTTCACCACTTCTATTCAACATAGTCCTGGAAGTCCGAGCCACAGCAATAAGACAAGAAGAAAAAATAAAAGGCATTCAAATTGGAAAATAAAAAGTAAAGCTATCATTATTTGCAGATGATATGATATTGTATATAGAAAACCCTAAAGTCTCAGTCAAAAAACTACTAGACCTGATAAATGAATTCAGCAAAGTGGCAGGATATAAAATTAATACTCAGAAATCAGAGGCATTTTTATACACCAACAATGTACAGTCAGAAAGAGAAATTAAGGAAACAATCCCCTTCACTATTACAACCAAAAAATAAAGTACCTAGGATTACATTTAACCAAGGAGACTAAAGACTTGTACTTGGAAAATTATAAAACATTGATAAAAGAAATCAAGAAAGATACAAACAAATGGAAGCATATACCATGCTCATGGTTAGGAAGAGTAAACATCATTAAAATGTCTATATTACCCAAAGCAACTTATAAATTCAATGCAATACCAATTAAAATACCAATGACATACTTTAAAGATATAGACCACATATTCCAAAAATTTATATGGAACCAAAAGAGAACACAAATAGCCTCAGCAATCTTAAAAAAGAATAAAAAGGGGAGAGGTATCACACTTCCTGATATCAAACTATACTACAAGGCCATTGTACTGGCATAAGAACAGGCACATAAATCAATGGAACAGAATGGAGAACCCAGAAATAAACGCACAGCTCTATGGACAACTGATATTTGACAAAGGAGGTAAGGAAATACAATGGAGTAAAGACAGCCTCTTCAACAAATAGTGTTGAGAAAATTGGACAGCTACCTGCAGAAAAATGAAACTAGACCACCAACTTACACCATTCACAAAAAAAAAACCCTCAAAATGGATAAAAGACTTAAATGTAAGGTGTGAAACCATAAGCATCTTAGAAGAAAACATAGGCAGTAAGCTCTGCGACATCTCTCGCAGCAATATTATTTGCTGATTTATCTCCACGGGCAAGGGAAATAAAAGACAGGATAAACAAATGAGACTATATCAAACTAAAAAGCTTTTGCACAGCCAAAGACAAGAAAAACAGAATAAAAAGACAAACTACACAATGGGAGAACATATTTGACAGTACATCTGATAAGGGGTTAATACCAAAATTTATAAAGAACTTGTAAATCTCAACACCAGAAAGACAAACAGTCCAATCAAAAAATGGGCAAAAGAAATGAATAGACAATTCTCCAAAGAGGACATACAGATAGCCAATAGGCATATGAAAAAATGCTCAACATTACTAATCATTAGAGAAATGCAAATTAAAACCACAATGAGATATCACCTCACACCAGTCAGAATGGCGCTCATCAACAAAACAACACACAATAAGTGCTGGCGAAGATGTGGAGAAAAGGGAACCCTCTACACTGCTGGTGGGAATGCAGACTAGTGCAGCCTCTGTGGAAAACAGTATGGAGATTACTCAAAAAATTGTAAATCAAACTGCCTTTTGATCCAGCCATCTCACTTTTAGGAATATACCCCAAGGACACTATAGAACGGTTCCAGAAGGAGAAATGCACCTCCATCTTTATAGCAGCATTGTTTATAATAGCGAAGAACTGGAAACAGCCCAAGTGTTCGTCAGAGGATGGGTGGATTAAAAAGCTTTGGTACATATATATTATGGAATACTACCCAGCCATAAGAAATGATGACATTGGATCATTTACAATAACATGGATGGACCTTGATAACAGCATACGGAATGGAATAAGTAAATCAGAAAAAACTAAGACCTACATAAACCCATACATAGATGGGACATAAAAATGGGACTCAGAGACATGGACAAGAATGTGATGGTAACAGAGGGTGGGGTGAAGGGGTGGGGAGGTGGCGAGGAAGGAGAGGGAGGGGTAGAGGGAGGGGAGGAGCACAAAGAAAACCAGATAGAAGGTGACAGAAGACAATTTGACTTTGGGTGAGGGGTATGCAGCATAATCAAATGTCAAAATAATCTGGATATGTTTTCTTGGAACATATGTGCCCTGATTTATCAATGTCACTGCACTAAAATTAATAAAAATAAGATAAAAAAACCCCAAGACTTTGTAAAGTATCATGTAAACCAGAAGATAGATTTTTCACTTTACAAATAAAAAAAGCAGACATTTTCTATAATACTCATTTGATTTGCTCAGAAGATAATAATTAAAACTATAAATTTTCACTCTGGCTACTTTTAAGTAAAATTTATCAAATTAGTAAGAAATATAAATTATGTTTTATAATAATTTTATAAAATAAAATAACTTTCTGACAATTAATTTCACCTGTCTCATTTTCTCCTCTTTCTCATTTTCTTTCCTTACTTTATACAAAATCAAATTAAAATAATTTTAATTATTACTTTTGCTATTATTATTTACGTTTATTTTATTTATCTCAAAAATCTAATATTTTGTTTGTTTACTGATATGTCTTCTTGGGATCTTAGCTGGAAAAAAAATGTTTTCCATGCAGTATACTGGATATATTTGCACTGTAAGTAAATTAAAAAATTAATATAAAACCTAGGATCTGAATATTTTCTAATCTCTCAAGTATTAGTTTTCTTATAACAGAGATATAATAAATTTTTATTTATGAACTATGGAATAATAACTAAGTTTATTCACATTTTAAAGTAAATAGGAAGTATTCTACAGGAAAATAAAAGAGTGGAAAAGGAGAAAGAACAAATGCAAATAGTTCATACAGAGTTGTGATCTTTTAAAAAAATAATTAGATCACTTGAAACCATGTTAACACAATAAATTAAAAAATAAATAAATAATTAGAAAAAATATGTTAAATTAGAAACATAGGACATAATTTGTTTGGCATGTGTTTCATTTGAGAGTTCATCTTTTCATTTTTGCTAACAGTCATGTAGAATTATGGTTAATAGTAAAAGAATTTGCAAAGATCTTTGTTTTGGCTTTTTTAAAAATAAAATATTGAACAACATAGCAACTTTGAAGTTTCATGAACCAGCAAAACCATATATTTGGGACAATTTTAGTTTCATCTTGATTTCTACTGTCTCAGCAAGGGCAATGGATCATGTGTTTTTTAATTATATACATTAACTCATTAAAATATTGCTGAATTTTTTTTTTAAACTATTTTTTTTATTTTATTCATTTTAGAGAGGAGAGGGAGAGACAGAGGAGAGACAGAGAAGGAGAAGGAGGGAGGAGCTGGAAGCATCAACTCCCATATGTGCCTTGACCAGGCAAGCCCAGGGTTTCAAACCGGCGACCTCAGCATTTCCAGGTCGACGCTTTATCCACTGCGCCACCACAGGTCAGGCTGCTGAATTTTTTGAAAAGCAAAAACTGAATGTTAGCTTATTGGTACCGGGAAAACTTTAGTATCTCTTTGTAGAAATTGGTAGTCAAGCTGTTTTAATTTGTGATTCCTAAAGCAAACTGTGAGATATAAAGGGACTTGTGTGCATATACTTCACTTGGAAAGTGATCTTAGGAAACTAGCGAGGGAGGATGAGGTACCTGAGGCAGAAAGGGACAAAGCCAATAAAGGATTTATTCATGAGAAGGGTGCTGCTGTGCACAATAGACACACCATTCTACCATTCTATAGGCTTCTGTCTGAGAAAGCAAGGGAGCATGCTTCCAATGTGTCATCCAACAAATCTTTCATCTGTAAAGGGCTGACCCTGGGGGTGTACAGTCCAGTGCACATCATTGTTTGGAGCTGGAGAAAGCATCAGAGAAGCAGATATATGCAGGGATTAGCGGTGGGGCTCAATCACGATGCTAAAAATTGCTTACCTCAACTGTAAAGAGATATGGAGGAAAGAATCAAGAATCTTTTCCAAAGGTTTGGACAAAATTTGACCCTCTCAAAAAATATATTTGGATAAAAACATAGAATCCATGAAATTTTAGGTAATAATACTGAGCATGAACAAAAGATTTACATTATTGTGCTAGAAAAACATTCCTGTAAAAATAGTACTTTCCTAAACAATTCTTTCTAGTTTCCATGAATATCTTCATCTTTCAAAGGAATTAATCTTTCAAATGCAACTTTTCTTTGCCACTAGTCTTCTTTTTTTTTAATTTTTATTTTTATTTATTCATTTTTTAGAGAGGAGAGAGGGAGAGAGAGAGACAGAAAGGAGAGAGAGACAGAGAGAGAGAAGGGGGGAGGAGCTGGAAGCATCAACTCCCATATGTGCCTTGACCAGGCAAGCCCAGGGTTTCGAACCGGCGACCTCAGCACTTCCAGGTCGACGCTTTATCCACTGCGCTACCACAGGTCAGGCTGCAACTTTTCTTTATGTACAAACTAATAAGGAACTGTAGCACTTTAACACTATCTTCAATTGAAATTCTTAGTCAATGACTGAATTATTAATTAATTTGAACAATGTTAAAAAATGATATCTTGAGTAGAAAACTAAAATTAAATATATATTTAAAACCACTGCTTAAAGAAAATATATCTATATACTATACTGCTCACAAAAATTAGGAAATATTTCAAAATGAATATGAAGCAATAAAATATTCTCTAATTTTTGTGAGCAGTATATTTATAACCTCAAAAATTATTTAATAACTAAAAAAAAACATTAATAACTAACTCATTTACTTGAGCTGCTTATAGCATGTTAAATTTCAAATTTTTTAAACCAGATCTAGAATACTGACGTTAGCAGATCTGATTGATATGATGTGACTGATTAAAAAAAAAAGAATCTTAGTGAATATTTTGGAAATTTGGGCTGTGAAGCATGGTAGGTTTAGAGCTACCTGCAATAGTAAAGACATTTGGTCATGGTTATTTAAGATAGGATATTTAGCATATCCTATCTTAAAAGCTTCAGAATCACAGTATCTCAGGATCTTTCTTCCTCTTCCTTTTTTTTGTTTTTCATTTGCTATGAATAACTTTCTGTAGCAGTTATATATATGTATTCACTTTGGCTCATCCTATTTTTATTCTTCAGTATTACTACATATATCTTGAATGTTCAAGGAACATGTATAACGTGCAATGAAAAATATCACAGCTTTAGAACTACATGTTTTTTGCTTAGCGATACTTGGCTTAACTAACAGAAGTGTATTTTTGTGAATGAACATGGCAATTTGGGCCAATATTTTGGAAACAAAATGTCTAGCCATTGTGTCTCTAAGGCTAATTGTTTATATGCTTGCACAGTGTATTAGTAAACACAGCTGAATAACTGAAATTCAAAGCAAATTCCTGAGCAAACAAATTTGACCTTAGTTATCATGACATTATGTTCACCCTCCAGTGAATCCATCCTTCCTTCTCACCCAGCACACTGAGCATTACACTGAGTGACAGTGTATTTATTAAGGCCTTTTTTACACAGAGAAACCATACCTCCACAGAAAATCACTCACTGGTAGTTAACCCTTGACCTCTGGAACATATCATTTTGGCTTCTTTGTCATTGCTTCAAATTCTGAGAAGTATTCAATTAATATTGTCAAGCTATAAGATATAGAAGAAAACATTTTGTTGACTCAGTTAAATTATGGGAAAAAATAAAGAAAAAAACAGCCGGAAACTGTCTCAAACCGATCTAGACATTTTCAACTCTGGCTTCCTAGCAGTAGATTCAATTTTTTTAAAAATGTATGAACTGAATACAGTTGGCAAAACAGTTGCAATCATGACTATTGGGCCTGGAAATATATTTGCTCTAACATTTTTCTTTCATATTTTCTCCTGTTCTATTTCTTGTTCAAGCAATAATTCATTTGCCCAAGTGGATAAAAACAGCAAATATAAAAAGAGAATAAATAGTAGAAGGTTGCTTAGGACTCAAAACACTTTAACATAGCACAGCCGGTCTGATGTTGTTATCATGCCAGCTATTTCTGATGGTTAGGTGACAGGAAGAGGCAGAACAAACTCTCAATGAAACTATTTTGCTAACATGTTTCCAGCACTGTGGTATGTATTTATCTTTCAATGTGATGCATACCATATGTACACACTGAAAAGATGCCAATAAAATGCATGTACTCTTAAAAAGATAGAAGCTTATGAATGTAACTCTTGGTACTTTCTACCCACAGAAAAGCATGGAAGCATCCTCATTCAAAGATGTGAATTATGTATGTCACATAGAATAGTTTATATTTGTTTTTTAAAGCATCTGAAATTGATGTCATGACTCATACAAAGTCAGGAACAACCTGTGTCCAAGCCCTGTGATTGTATAGCAGTTGTTCCTCTCCTCCACTTTGCAACCTCACTTGTGCCTAGAAGCTCAGATCTGAGATGTTAACAACGCCAAAAAGTTCTCCTTAAAGGAATTATAGTATAGCATTGTAGCATTCAGAGAGGCATACAGGTAGAGACTAAGAATGTGGACTTTTAAGCTAAACCACCATATGTAATTATGTCTAGCTGGGTGGCTCAGTTCACTTTTCATTTTGCTTTTTTACTGTTTCATCATTTGTAAATGTGTATTATAAGAGTTTCTAATTCAGGGAGATGTAAAGATTACATGAGTGAATTAAGAATAGTGCCTAGCCTATAATAAGTGTTCTATACATTTGTTTATTGCTAATAAGAAACATTTATTTTGCTCATCTGTAGCCACTGTGACTTCCTATGCAGATATGCTTGTCTCTCTTGCCTAATTCGTATAAAATGAGGGGCTAATGCAAAAGGCTACTTTACCACCAAAACATTTTCTTGCTTTTAAGTATTATACATTCAAGAAGACAATGTAAAAGAAATAAATCTACTGTAAAATAAAAATCTATGTGTGAATCTGTTTCTAGTCTTTCATGCCTGAAAATAAGTGAATTGATTAAATCAGAGGTAACAGGAAAAAACCTAGCCAATCTTAATCTTTTCTGTAAAATCATACTATCCCACTTATCCTACTGTTACAAGGGGTGGGCAAAAGTAGGCTGATAATGGTAATACAAATAATACAATAAAAGATAAATAATACTACAAGAATAAACACTATGTGTTGCATCCTCACAACTCTAAACCTTCTTTTACCTACCCCGTATTTGTTTGTGCATTCTCTTAGTTACCAAAAACAGCTAGAATGCAGGAACTGGATCTTAATCATCTTTGAATATTATTTGAATACCTACTTAATAAGTATTGATTGAATTAAACATAAGGCAAGTCATATGTTAAAGGGAAAAGTTATAACAGGGAACTACAGAACTGTAGCACACATTCTGTAGCACACGAGGTGCTATACCTGTGTAGGATGGCAGATAGCACTGAGATTCTCGGTGAAGGGAGTGGCTGGACAGAGAAAGAATACATGAGGACACTGGATAGTATGTTCTCAAAATGCAAGTGCTGACAGGAAGGAGTGAGGAGGTGAGAGACATGGATAAATATATGATATTTACTTCATCCATGGGAGTGTCAGCTTTAATGTTTTGCATTTTTTCATAAGAATTAATGTGATTGTGTTCATAAACATCTAAAACCATGGCATCTAGAGAAAAAATGGTTCACTATTCAACATGATTAAACTGCCCCAAATGAAGTAATAAAAGAAAATTTCATGAAAAAAACATTTTAAGGGTGAGTTATTTGTCAATTAGCAAAAAAAGTTGATTGTTTTCTCACAGTGTTTTACAGAGAGTAAGGCTTAGCAACTGCCCTATGTTAAACATTATAGATGATCCTAACTCATGTTGAAAAGTGGTCAGAGAATATACAATTCCCCGTGTTCAACATGAATTCTTCTCAAGTTCATAATGTCAAACCTCTTTGAATCCTAAGCTAACTCATACATTTTAATGACAAAAATATCACCCCTTCACAAAAGTATTAGAGAATTTTGAGTTAGTCTATAGAAAATTTGTGGGTTTACTTATTCTTAATGGAAGACAAAACAACTGCAACAAAATAACAGAAGATA
Source organism: Saccopteryx leptura (assembly GCF_036850995.1). Classification (NCBI taxonomy): domain Eukaryota; kingdom Metazoa; phylum Chordata; class Mammalia; order Chiroptera; family Emballonuridae; genus Saccopteryx; species Saccopteryx leptura. The sequence goes on along the minus strand of NC_089514.1, from coordinate 54,798,415 downwards.
TATACTAAAAGATAGTAAATCTGAAAAATCAACCAGTGTTAAAATAAAAAACACCTTTCAGCAGACAATTGCATAATTGTAGTGGATCCAGAACCCTAGAGATTTCACTACCAATACTCCCAGTTTTTAATGATAAAATAGAATTCTCTTAAAGTGCTATAAATTATGTAAGGTTTTAAGTGCAGTGATAAAGCCAAAAACTCAAATTTCTGGACTCAAAGTCTAGGTCCATCCACTCCAATATGCTACAATGAATGAGAAAAAATATTGAGAAATAAAAGAGAAGATACTAGTCTTCCAGAGACCAAACAAAAGGGTAGAGCTCAAGTTATCTGTTTAAGTAAATGGAAAATAATAAAATGAGATACAATAGTCAGAATTATCACAACCCTACCTCACAAGATCCTGGGAAGACATTGATAAAGAAAATAAAATAATAAAATATCAAGTTGAAGTGACTAAAACAAAAAATTATGTATTTATATTGCTTATGAAAATGGTGTTTTATTGAGTTGCAGGTAAGGTGTTCAACAGGATTCATGTATGGGGAGAATGAGGCTTTTGTGATAAGATTTATTTGGGGTTTCATGGTAAGATTTATTTAGAACTTCATGGCTGCTTAGAGAATTCATGAATGAACAAAGTAAGTGCATGTTTTCAAGTGAGAGAAGAGAAGTGCCTCTTTGTTAAGTTTAAATTATCTTGGGTTAGGAAAGACTACTTATTCTCTAAAACAATCAATCAGTTTCTTAAATTTTTGCAGGCTTCTATTGGTGTCTCCCACTAACCAATCAGATCTTCTTTTAGGATAGACTAATAGGCCTCTAAGTAAAAAAGGCTTTTACTGTGCATGACTCAAAAGTCTGGGAACGGACCTGTTGTGTCCCGAGGAGACTGAAAATCTAGTCTTTCTTCCCTACACCAGGGAAGGAGGAGTGTTAATACCCTTAGCAGGGCAAGGCTGTGATCCCCTGGATTATCTAGAACTGTAAATGCTAGAGCTTCCCAGTAAATGGAATGCTGTAACTTCCTTTTGAAGCAGTTTCTCAGTTTTATTAAGTTAATATTTAATTCCTTCTTTGATGGCTTATTATGCTCAATGTCTGATTCCCTCTGCTTCCTTCTGTATTAACATTGAGTTACCTATGCTAACATTTACACCTGAATAAATGATTTATACTAGCATTGTATATATTGTACAGTTAGTTCATTTTACTTGCACACATGAAGCATTTCTGAAGTGTAGTAAACTACATGAAGGGGAATTGTTACTATGAGATTTGGTAGTAAGAACAGAGAAAAAGACAACTTAAATAGCTTGGGTTTACTATTAATGGTAGCATCATAAAGATATCATAAGACATGTTTCAATTTTTCTGTTATGTCAAATGTCTCTTGGAGAATTACCTTTGTACTTCAATGTGGTAAGTTATATTCTGTGTGATGATTCATAATGTGACATCTTAGGACAAGTGGTGCAGGCCACCAGCCATGAAAACTGAGTAAATCCAGTACATGGCTGAAGGAAAAAAAAGATAAACAACTGTTAGAAATGTAGCAATATTTTCCACAGAACTCTATGTACCCAACATCAAGGAAGCCCTACCCTAGAGACTTAGCTAAGAACAAGGTCAGCTAATCACACCTCTCCTGCCCTTGTAAACATTGCTTGCTTGCTCAGCCTAGATGGCCACCCTATAAAAAGGAGTCATTTTAGAAGCTCGGGGCTGAAGTGTTCCCTTGCGTGGGTTGCCTGTAGTCCCTGCGCAGGTTTGCAATAAAACTTATAAAATTCACTTTGGGTTTGCTGTGGTCTGTTTCCTGAGATGTAACACATGGAGGCCCCAGTGAGATAGGCCATGTAAGACCCCTCCTCATGGAGTGGGCTGCAGCAGACATTGGTAGCTGGCCAGCCTCCGGCAGTTGCCATTTGGTAACTGAATTTGGCTGAGTCGAAACATTTGGAGTCTCGAGACTGTTTGGTAAGGAAGCTTCCTTTTTGAATATTTGGAAACAGAGCTCTAGTTAGAAAAGGGTGTAGTGGAGCAGGCGGGATGCCACCAGATTTCTCCCCACCGGGTCGGTCGGGGAACGCAGGACGCTGCCTTCTCCCTTTGGTTTTGGTTTAGAAGTTTTGTTTGTTTTGTGTGCATATTTGGTTTGTTTGTCTGCTTCGCCCATTGCTTCCTCACAGGATTCCTTCGAGAGTAAAGGACCATGGGTCAGGGGCAATCTGCTGCCCTAATGCCTCTTCAGTGCTTGCTTGATAACTTTTTTGATTTCTTTCACAGGGCACGAGACTATGGGACTCCTGTTGATTCTGCCACATTGCGGACTCTTTGTGAACTAGAATGGCCAATTTAAGAGCAGACTGGCCAAACCAAGGATTGCTAGACCCATAGAAAACATAGAGAGTTTAGCATACTATCACCAACACCCACCTGCAGGCAGGTGGCACGGTCAGTATGCAGCCCAGTATAGCAGCAGAGGTAGAAAAAGAAAAGGCAGCCAGGCTGCAGCTGGCTAGAGGAGAAGTGGCAGAGAAAAGGGAAAAAAAAAAAAAAAAAAGAAGCGGCAAGCTCCCCTCACAGTTTCAGGCACTTGCCCCTCCCCCTTGGGCACTGGGAATCCCAGGCACCCTGATTCCCTTTTTTGTATAACAAAGAAACTACTTTCTTAGCTAAGGGTCTGAGCCACTGCTTAGTCAGGCAAAAGATAACAGTGCAGTAAGCTAGAGGTTATCATCACCTTGCTACAGTCCCTGCCCTCCTCTGCTTCGGCTCTGGGAAATCTCTGCCTCCATGTGGAGCCAGACCAGAGGAGAAGATTTAGGGAATTATAGGGTTACTATGTCCCTGAGAAAATTGAGGACCTTATGTAAACTAGAATACCCCACTGTTAAGAAAATAAGTTTATAAAATTGTGTGTTTTTTTAGTTTACTACCTTGGCCCTTATAATGACTTAATGTTGTAAAGCTCTATAGGTCAAAAAGAGGGTTAGCATCTCTTTGCCAGCTGGGAAGCCACAAAATAGTAACTACATTTTGACCATTCCTTATTTTTCTCTGAAAATCAGTAGTTCATTAGGAATAGTAGTTGTGAATTACACTAAATTTGTACTAATAGTAAAGCATATGGAATTGTATAGTCTGTCAAATATAAAGACTTCTTTTTTGTACCAAGGATCTGTTGTTGTAAAAAAAAAACACAAAAAAATATTTTCTATGTTAGAAATGTATATGTTATTTCAACAGTCTTTTGTTAATTCTCCTTTTCATTTGCTATTTCATAGCCTGTTATGTTAAAATTTTTGTTTAAATATTAGGAGATATATAATAATTTAGTAATTGTTAATTGTTCAGTGTTAGGTCACAAAACCCAGAGTAACAAATATTACTATTGATTGGCTTAATAGAAGAATTCTTAACATAATAGGTAGAAAGGAATTACTCTAGAGACATAATCCTGAACCTCCACCTGATTTTCCACCCTAGATCAAACTCAGACCCTCCACAGTCTCCAACCACCTATCACCACAGATCAAATATTTTCTTTCCTCAGTCTAATAGGCTTCTTTAAATACAGGATTCCCAATTTTGCTCTCTTAGTCAAGCCCCTCAGTGAGATCTTCTGAGCATGGCTTTTAAGGTCTATAATGGCCAAGGGAGTAACAGAAAAGGCAAATAAGGCCCAAAAGAAGTCAGGAAATACCAACTTTTGGCTCCAGCACCCTAAGGGGTTTCATAGCATTCCATCAGCGCCCTACTCCAGAGTGGAAAGAAAGGTCATTGAACTGAAGCCTGCCAGGCTTTCCAGCTCCACTAGTTGACACATCTGTGCTGGGGAAAGAGGGACACAAGAAGGTAAGCTGCCTCCTTGCTCCATGGAGGGAGGGTTCAGTCTCTTCTAGCCCTGCTCCAGCTACCTGTGACCTGACCTTGCCCAGTGTGCTGGGAATGGCCACTGAAGGCCCAAGGACATTGTTCATGAGCCTAAGGTACTTCTTCCAAGTAGCAGATAAGCTAATCTTATTTCTTGTAAACACAAGGGCCATCTACTATGCCTTCCTTGAATATTTAAGTTTTATTTATCCCTCAAAGATCTCTACTGTGGGTATTGACAGTCTGATTTTATTGCTTTATTTAATGTTTAGTATCTCCTTTATTTCTCTTATCTCAATGTCCCATGCCTATTATAGGCTGGGACCTGCTGCTAATTCCAGCTAGAAGCAGTAGTCACTAGGACTTAAACTCTAACTGCAAAGTGTAGATATATAACACCCTTTCCCTAAGTACTTGCAGGTTTTATAGGTTACTGAGAAAACTGTTCAAAGACTGTCCAAGAGGCACTTCTAGAAGTACACCACCCAAGGACTGACTCCCACGTAGACGGGTCCACACACCATGATCCTGACCACTCCCACTACTGCCAAGGTAGAAGGCATACCCGCCTGGGTCCACCGCAGCCGGCTGAAGCTTGCAGTCCCAGCAGAGACACCTTTGTGGACAGCGAAGACTGACCCCGCCAACCCTTGACAGCATGCCCTGCTTCAGCCACAAACCAGAAGTTAACTGGTCCACACATGGCTAATGCCTAGAGAAAAAAACTAAGAACTCTGTTAATCAGGCTTTAGGAAAAGGGAAACTAGGATAAAAAGAAAGTCAACTTAATTGTCACTAAAGGTTAAAGATTTTTAAATCAAGAGTTCTGACTAGAAAGGAATTGTATGGTTTTGATAATAGAAGGTATAAGGTATAGAAATACTTTTGAAAGAAAAAGGAAAACCAAGTTGTTATGAAGGCCAGTTATTTCTAGATAAGAAAGTGCATAAAAATTAAAGGTTTATATAAGTTGCAGAAGGTTTGTGCAAGTTGTAAGAAGTTAGTACAGAGAAGAAAAATACAAGGCAGGACACGTTCCTTGTGTATCAGCCCTGCAGATATTGCAGGAAAGTAATTTATTATCTTAAAACAGTGTGTGCTTGTGTACTTTTGCAAAAATATTGTTCAACCGTGCTGAAAACATTGTAACCTTGTAGGTTTTGCCTATAAATACCCCTCTCCCCCTGAGCTTATTGCTGACCATTGTGAAAGGTGTAGTAGGCTAATCACTGGTCGGTGTATAAAACCCAAATTGATTACATCAGTTTAGGGTCCAGTTCCAGTTTGTTGTGGTTGCGCCACAGCATTTGTTCAAGAAAGAATAGATACTATAAGACTTATGGTCTTAGCTCAGCCCTACCAGATTATACCCAGTTCAAATGAGCAATACCAAAGTTCAATGATTTGAACTAGTAAGAAGAAAATGGGGGAATGTGACATTTTAGGACAAGCAGTGCAGGCCACCAGCCACGAAAACTGAGTAAATCCAGTACATGGCTGAAGGAAAAAAAAAGATAAACAACTGTTAGAAATGTAGCAATATTTTCCACTGAACTCTATGTACCCAACATCAAGGAAGCCCTACCCTAGAGACTTAGCTAAGAACAAGGTCAGCTAATCGCACCTCTCCCGCCCTTGTAAATGTTGCTTGCTTGCTCAGCCTAGATAGCCACCCTATAAAAAGGAGCCATTTTAGAAGCTCGGGGCTGAAGTGTTCCCTTGCGTGGGTTGCCTGCAGTCCCTGCTCAGGTTTGCAATAAAACTTATAAAATTCACTTTGGGTTTGCTGTGGTCTGTCTCCTGGGATGTAACACATAACACACCAGGACACCTTCTATTTTAATACATGGAGAAGGGACATATGAGTAGAACTGGCCTGGAATACGAATTATAAATTGAGTGACATGTATGTTTCATAAATGAAGTAAGCTGTAAGCTCTACAGGAAGTCACAAACAGAAGGGAGAACAGAAATGATAGTATCAATATATAGTAATGCAAATAAAAATTGGTATACATCAATGAAATGGGGTAAGGGAGGACAGGGAGGGAAACTATATATATAAAATAATATGTTATACTCTGAATAGTTGAATGAGAGAATGTAGACACATTAATAGGTAGTAATTCATAATATAAGAAAACAAATAAGTGATGGGCTTTAGAAAAATTATAGCATTGGTTAACCAGATCTCAACTAATCAGTTTGGGGTTCAAGAAAATGCAAACAGTCTCTGGATAGATGCCAGAAAAGAGGGAAAATTTATACATCAGATATTTATTAATGAGTACGTACTATTTTTCAGGCAGTAGTATTAGCAAGAAAAATTAAGGCTTCAGTCCAAAAGGAATAACGAGACCAAAAAGATTCTTAAGTCATGGGTCTAGACATAATGAACCCAGAAAATAACTTAGTAATCAACATTAAGACAGGAGTTTCTGCAGCTATCAATGCAGATATTCAGAACATTGAGGCCACACAACTTCCTCACTATACTTCTGGACTGTAATTTCCATCATTTCCACATTTTTTTTATTTACTCATTTCTAGAGAGAGAGAAGGAAGCATCAACTTCCATATGTGCCTTGACCAGCAAGCCTGGGGCCCAAAACAGATGACCTCAGCATCCCAAGTCAATGTTTTATCCACTGCGCCAACACAGGCCAGACAGCATTTTTTTTAAATTAAAAATTTCTTATAGAAAATATACTAGAAACCATTGTACTTATTTGTACTTATTCCCTGGAAGCATTGTAAAAAAATAGAACATTTGCTAGATAGAGATAAGAAGATCTGGATCAAGCCACAGCTCTGTCATATATTAGCTCATTGGCCTTAGTGAAGCCTCTAAATTTCTCTGAGCCTCAGTTTTCTTCACTCTAAAATGGATTAAATAATTTTTACCTCACATGTGTTTTGTAAGAATTTAAAAGTCCAATACAAGTGAAAATATTATGAAGTCAAACCTTCCCTCATTTTTTTATTTTTAAATGGCAATTGAAAAATTTTTATCCAGATATAATCTTGAGTGGAATACCAATAACAAAAATAACAATATTGTCTGACTAGGGGGTGGTGCAGTGGTTAGAGCATCCACCTGAAATTCTGAGGACCCAGGTTCAAACTCTAAAGTTAATAGCTTGAGCATGGGTCACCGCTTGGGTGCAGGGTGGCCGTCTTGAGTATGGAATTATAGACATGACCCCATGGTCCCTGACTTGAAGCTGAAGGTTGCTGGCTTGAACCCAAGGTAGCTGGCTTGAGAAAGGTGTCACTGGCTCAGCTGGAACCCCTGTCCCAGTCAAGGCACATATGAGAAAACAATCAATGAATAACTAAAGTGCTGCAACTATGAGTTGATTCTTCTCATGTCTTTTCCTTCCTGTCTGTCTGTCTCTCTCTCTCATGCATGCAAAAAAAAAAAAAAATCTAAATGTATTTCAATAAAGTATATCCTGAGTTAAAATATATAACATTTACTTATTTAAAATTTTAGTGACAAAACAATTATATTTATATTTCAGATTGCCATTTACTTTATATTGGTTGCATAGAATCAAGAACATTTGGATTCCCACAATAAAATGGAATATTAAAATGACATATTAAAAGAATTCCTACTTATGCCATATTTTACTATACAATTAATTTAAAAAGCTACAGATGGCACATGGTAAAATTGTTAAACAATAACCATGTTGTAAAAGAGTATGCAAAAGAATTCAATACAACTAAAAACAAATTAAGCTTCCCTCTTACCCAGAATCGAGCACTGCTTATATAGACAACCCTGCTAACAGTTTTTTATGTATCGTCCAGACATAGTCTGTGTAGTTAAAGCATAGTAACCAGATCTTTTAAAGATCTCTTTGCAATATTACATTCTGTTAAATTAAGTGGATCTAGAAACTTAAAAGTGAAATAATAAATTCTTTGTGCAAATTTAATCAATTACCCTCAACCCTTAAAATATCAAAATAATAAAAGAAAGATGCAATATTTAGAAAAGTTTACATTAGAATGATGCATTATTATCACAATACTGTATGTTATATTTTTCTTTTTAGTGAAAAACTATTATAATATGATGAGAGTGTGCTCAGAGCACACACAGTGAAACTGTTGAGCATTTAATGGAATATGGTGCAGGTGTATTTTGGTGGTGGACTCATACATTTTATATGGTTGCCTATGCAGGATGTGAATTAAAATAAAGCCCTGTGATAGATACAATTTAAGAAGTTTAAATATATTTTAATATGGTTATAATAGGAGATATTTTTTTAACATCTTCACAAAAATGAGTTCAGTGCCTGTGCCAGTTGACCTTGTAATGAGTTAATTTACTGGAGTTCTCTAGTGTACTCAGATTGAGTAAATTACTTAATTGAATGTTTTTAATACAGTTTTAAGCATTTAAATATATGTACTGTTAGTATAATTCAAAGACTTCTAAATCCTTGAATTGCACCAGGAAACCATAGTTTTTCAGTAATTTGGTTTGAAAACAGTGTCTCTCTAATGTGGTAATATCTACTACCATTATCAAAGTTTGCTAAGTTTGTTACTATTAATTTTTAATCTCATGTATTAGGAGTCAGTCAATATTTTAGAACTATATTTTATTCCCCATGATTTTTCATCATATAGGTACTTCAAAAATAAATGTAATATTTGCTGAGTTAATTAATTCCATGTCAAGTAATCTGAATATTACATAATCTTTTCTTGCCTTTTTATTTCTAGCAATATGGTTCAGTTTTAGCATTTCTCTATTACACATACTTAATATAAACAAACATTAATGCACTATTTCTATAGTGACCTCCCCACATTATAATAATATAAATAAACATAATCAGACAAATAGGATGACTAAGACATGAAATAAACACATATTTCCTTATCTCTACTCAGTATCCAGGTAAGAAATAATAAAATATAAAATTTTTAAAAAGGTAAATATTTCTAATGCTTAATGTAGTAATGTCTTTTTGTTGCATTAGATACCTGTTAATGAATCAGCCTGAATCCTATTTGAAAATACTCATCCAAAAATGAAAAAAGTTTAAAATAATAGATCATGTCCTTCCTTGTAAAAATAATAACTTTACCATACAAATAAGGAGTTAGACTATTAGTGTGGTCTCATGTAATTTTTAATAGAAAAAATATAATGGGTCTTTGAGCATCTATGCATATAATAATTTAAAAGAAAACTTCAAAAATATTGTTAAGGAATCAGGAATTTCAAACTGCTGTAAGTGACAATTGGTATAGTCTGGATTTAAGTGGTTCAAGATTCAGTGAAAGAAAAATGAAAAAAGCATGTCTATAAAAATGTGGGAACCGATAAATCCAGCCACTAATGCAGTATTTCTTCTTTGTCTCTCAGCGCAGTCAGGATGGAGATACACCACAGAGACATGTGCAGGCTCTTCCTTCCTAGGGTTATACATAGATAAACACGTTGTAGCAGCTGGCAGATAGAAACTTTTACAAAAAGGCCTGGAACATCATTCTGTATATGTAAATTGATACTTCCTTGTCCATCCCCTGATGACTGCCTCAGAGCTGGAGTTAATCCTCTCTTTATATTGGTTTCCATGGTGAGCTATATTAGTATACAGTATAAGATAGGTCTGCAGATCTGCAAGGTGCAAAGAATTAGCAAACAAATAACATTTTGGAACAGCAATTTTGAATAAAAACTGTAACTTTCCTCCTTATTTTCCATTTATTGAATTGCCATAATGATTAGCATTCAACACTAAACATTTTGTTAAAAAATATTGAATATATATGCATTATGAGAAAGATTACTAACAAACTTACAGAATAAACAGGGATAATATGTGACAACAAAACCATAAGAGTACGTAAAGGTCTGAATTTGCAAAGGAAAATGGAGATCAGGTGCATCAAAAAGAAAAAGAGATGACTGTATATATGAAATGTTCTTTGTCATAAACCTAAGAGTAACCACATAAAAAAACCCCTGACACAAATAGCTTTTTAAAAAAGAGAGAAAAGAGAGGAAAGAAGTATAAAATACCATGACCAGCAAAAGCAGAGAGAAGCACAAAGGAAAAGAACCAATGGAGGCATAGAGCTACCAGAAAACAAGAGATAAAGTGACTTTAGGAAATGCTCATATATTAATAATACCCTATATGTAAATGGACTGAATTCACCAATAAAGAGTAACAGAGTAGTAGATTGGATCAAAAAACAAACCCTAACCATATGCTGCCTTCAGGGGACACATCTAAGCTGTGAAGACCAAGGTCTCAAAATAAAAGGGTGAAAATAATGATTCTCCAATCAAATAATATCCACAGAAAAGCAAGTGTGACCATACTGATATCTGACAAAACTGAGTTTAAGATACCAAAGCTAACAAGATACAAAGATGGACATTTTATAATGATAAAGCAGACACTACATCAAGAAGAAATAACACTTCTCAATAAATAAATGCATCCCATCAGGGACCACCAAAATATATAAAGCAACTACTAACAGAACTAAAGGGAGAAACTGACAAAAACACAATCATAGTAGGAAACCTAAATGCTCCAATGAGAGTTCTAGATAAATATATAGAGACAAATGAGAATGACAATATGACATGAAAACTTTTGGGATACAGCAAAATCAATAATATGAGGAAAGTTTATATAATCACAGGCCTATCTAAAAAACAAGAGAAATCCTGAGTAAACAACCTAACATTACATTTTTAAGAACTAGAACAAGAAGAACAAAAGCATTACAAATTCAGCAGAAGAAAGAAAATAATAAAAATTAGAGCAGAACTAAACATAATAGAGAACAAAAAGACTATACAAAAAATTAATACAACAAAGAGCTAGCTCTTTAAAAATATTAATAAAATTGACAAGTCCCTGGCTAGAGTCACAAAAGAAAAAAGAATCATATAAGCAAAATCAGAAATAAAAGAAGAGAAATTACCAAAAATATCACAAATATATAAGAGATCATACTACAATATTATGTAAGACTATATTGCCACCAAATTTGCAAAGATACATGCACCCCTATGTTCATTGCAGCATTATTCACAGTGGCCAAGACATAGAGACAACTACTGTATTCTTTGATAGAATACTGGTAAAAGAAGATATCATACATATATATTATGAATAGTAGTTAGCCACAAGAAAAGATGAAATTCTGCCATTTTGGACAACATTGATAGATGTTGAGAATATTATGCTAAGTGAAATGTCAGTCAGAGAAAGCTAAGAATCATATTATTTACTCATGTGTAGATAAACCTGAAACTCACAGACACAGACAACAGTATAAGTGGTTATCAGAGGAAGGGGGGTGGGGTGCTTGGGGAGAAAAGGGGGCCAAATATATGATGATGGAAAATGGTTTGACTCTGGGTGGTGGGCATACACTAAAAAATACAGATTATGTGTAACAGAAATATACACTTGAAACCTATATGACCCTATTGACCAATGCCACTCCAATAAATTTAATAGAAAAAAATTAGTTTAAAAGATTTTTAAAAAGAATATTAACTGAGAATCATAATGGAACATTAATACACATTTGGGATATTTGAAATAATAAAAATTTGATGTCTGTGCACATGTGGACATATGCAACTCTCAATATCTGAATTTTCATATTGGTCTATATTTTTTAGATATCCAAAGCAATTCTCATGTTTTGTCATTAATATCCTCACTTAAAACAATATAATTGGAGAAAATAGTGGTGCCTATTGTTCAAATATCTTACTCAATAAAAAGAATCAGAAATAATAAAAATAAACTCAAATACATCAAATACATTAATGCACACAAATTAACTCAAAATAATAAAAATTAATTTTTGTGTTTGATAATATGCCTAAACCTCTAATGAGATTTAGCTCAATTCACAGATATCTGTAAACTTAGCTTGAGCACTGGTAGACCATTAGCTGTCTTTTTCTTACATTAAATATATTTTTCTTTCTTGTATGCATTTTTTCTTTTTTTTTGTTTGAACTCTGTCAGAATTACTGTTTTATTTAATTAATTAATTAATTATTTTGTTAACTTTGATGGGGTGACATTAATAAATCAGGGTACATATATTCAGAGAAAACAACTCCAGGTTATTTTGACATTTAATTGTGTTACATACCCATCACCCAAAGTCAAATTGTCTTCCAGACACCTTCTTTCTGTTTTTTTTTTGTGCCCCTCCCCTCCCCCCACCCCATCCCTATCCTCCCCCCCCATAACCACCACACTCTTGTCCATGTCTCTGAGTCTCATTTTTATCTCCCACCTATGTATGGAATCATATAGTTCTTAGTTTTTTCTGATTTACTTATTTCACTCAAAATAAAGTTATCAAGGTCCATCCATGTTGTTGTAAATGATCCGATGTTATCATTTCTTATGGCTGAGTAAGTAGTATTCCATCGTATGTATGTACCACATCTTCTTTACCCAATCATCTATTGAAGGGCTTTTTGGTTGTTTCATGTCTTGGCCACTATGAACAATGCTGCAATGAACATGGGGGTGCATGTGTCTTTACATACCAGTGTTTTTTAGTTGTGGGGGTATATACCCAGTAGGGGGATTGCTGGGTCATATGGTAGTTCTATTTTTAGTTTTTTGAGGTACCATCATACTTTCTTCCATAATGGTTGAGGGTTCCTTTTTCTCCACTGCCTCACAAACACTTGTTATAATAGCTAATCTAACAGGTGTGAGGTGGTATCTCATTGTAGTTTTGATTTGCATTTTTTTAATAGCTAATGAAGATGAGCACCTTTTCATATATCTGTTGGCTATTTTGTATTTCTTCCTGGGAGAAGTGTCTGTTCATGACCTCTTCCCATTTTTTTAATTGTGTTCTTTGTTTGTTGTTGAGTTTTTGAGTTCTTTGTATATCTTGGATATTAAGCCCTTATCTGTGCTATTGTTTAAAATATCATCTCCCATTTCGTTGGCTGTCTGTTTGTTTTGTTGTCAGTTTCTCTTGCTGTGCATAAACTTCTTAGTCTGATGTGGTCCCATTCATTTATCTTTGCCTTCACTTCCCTTGTCTTTGGAGTCAAATTTATAAAGTGCTCTTTGTAACCAAGGTCAATGAATTTAGCTCCTATGTTTTGTTCTATGTACTTTATTGTTTCAGGTCTTATATTTAGGTCTTTGATCCATTTTGAATTAATTTTAGTACAGTTTAGAAGTAGAGTTTCATTCTTTTGCATGTGGCTTTCCAGTTTTCCCAGCACCATTTGTTGAAGAGGTTTTCTTTTCTCCACTATGTGTTCTGGGCCCCTTTATCAAAAATTATTTGACCACATATATGTGGTTTTATTTCTGGGCTTTCTATTCTGTTCCATTGGTCTGAGTGTCTATTTTTCTGCCAATACCATGCTGTTTTGATTGTTGTGGCTCTATAATATAATTTGAAGTCAGGTATTGTAATGCCCTCAGCTTCATTCTTTTTCCATAGGATTGCTCTGGATAATCGGTTTTTTTTTTATTTCCATATAAATCTGATGATTTTTTCTTCCATTTCTTTAAAAAATGCCATTGGAATTTTGATTGGAATTGCATTGAATTTGTATATTGCTTTGGGTAATATGGTCATTTTGACTATATTTATTCTTCCTATCCAAGAACAAGAAATATTTTGCCATTTCATTGTAACTTTTTCGATTTTCCTTTAATAATGCTTTGTAGTTTTAATTATATAGGTCCTTTACATTCTTTGTTATGTTTATTCCTAGGTATTTTATTTTTTTTGTTGCACCCATGAAGGGGATTATTTTTTTGAGTTCATTTTCTGATGTTTCACTGTTGGCATGTAGGAAGGAAATAGACTTTTGTATATTAATTTTGTACCCTGTGACCTAACTGTATTGGTTTATTGTTTTTAGTAAACGTTTTGTGGAGTCTTTGGGGTTTTCGATGTATAGGATCATATCATTTGCAAAAAGTGAAAACTTTACCTCTTCTTTTCCAATATGAATGATTTTTATTTCTTTTTCTTGTCTGATTGCTCTGGCTAGAACTTCCAGCACCACATTAATTAAGAGTGGAGAGAGTGGACATTTCTGCATTGTTACTGATTTAAGGGGAATAGTCCTCAGTTTTATGCCATTTAATATGATGTTAGCTGATGGTTTATCATAGATGGCCTTTATTATGTTGAGATATTTTCCTTCTATACCCATTTTGTTTTTTGTTAAGTGTTTTAAACATAAAATTGTGTTATATTTTATCAAATGCCTTTTCTGCATCTATTGATAAGATCATGTGGTTTTTGTTCTTTGATTTGTTGATATGGTGTACTACGTTAACCATTTTACATATGTTGAACCATCCTTGTGATACTGGGATGAATCCCACTTGATCATTATAAATTATTTTTTTAATGTGTTGTTGTATTCAATTTGCTAGTATTTTGTTTACTATTTTAGCATCTGTATTCATTACAAATATTGGTCTGTAGTTTTTTTTTGTGTGTGTTGTCCTTGCCAGGTTTTGGTATGAGTGTTATGGTTTATGGCCTCATAAAATGTGTTTGGAAGTATTGCTTCTTCTTCAATTTTTTGGAAGACTTTGTGTAGAAGAGGAACCAAGTCTTCTTTGAATGTTTGACAGAATTCACTATTATAGTTGTCTGGCCCTGGACTTTTATTTTTGGGGAGGTTTTTAATAGTTGTTTCTATTTCCTCTCTGCTTATGGGTCTGTATATGCTTTTAGCTTCTTTATGACTCAGTCTAGGAAGATTGTATTGTTCTAGGAATTTATCCATTTCCTCTATATTGTTAAATTTGGTGGCATATATTGTATTTTTTTTCATAGTATTCTATAATAATTCTTTGTATATCTATGATATCTGTGGTGATTTCTCCTCTTTCATTTTGGATTTTGTTTATATGAGTCCTTTCTCTTTTTTCCTTGGTGAGTCTTACCAAGGGTTTGTCCATTTTCTTGATCTTTTCAAGGAAGAGCTCCTTGTTTTATTAATTTTTTCTATAGATTTTCTGTTATCAATTTTATTTATTTCTGCTCTGATTTTTATTATATTACTTCCTTTCTTTTACTGGTTTTGGGTTGTCTTTGTTCTTCTTTTTTTGGTTCCTTAAGATGTGAAGTTAAGTGGTTTATGTGGGCTCCTTCTTGTTTGTTCATAGAGGCCTGTAGTGATAAGAACTTCCTCTTATTACTGCATTTGCTGCATCCCAGAGATTCTGATATGTCATATTGTTATTTTTATTTGTCTGTATGTATCTTTTGATCTCTGTGCTTATTTCTTCTTTGACCCACTCTTTTTTTAAAAGTATTTTGTTTAGTTTCTATATTTTTGTGGGTTTGTTTACCTCTTTTTCACAGTTGAATTCTACTTTTAAGTTTTTATGATCAAAAGATATTCTTGGTATAATTTTAATTTTTCTGAATTTGCTGATGTTATTTTTGTGGCCCAACATATGGTCAATTCTTGACAATGTCCCATGCATACTGGAGAAAAATGTATACTCTGGCACTTTGGGATAAAATTCCTGGAGATGTATATTATATTCAATTGTTATAGTTATAGTGTTTTGTTTCAGACCATATTTTTTTATTAATTTTCTGTTTGGATGAATGATCTAGAGCCATCAGTGGTGTATTGAGGTCTCCAAGAATGATTATATTTTTGTCAGTGTTTGTTTTTAGGTCAGTCAGTAGCTGTCTTATATATTTTGGTGCTCCTTGGTTTGATGCATATATATTAAGAAGTGTTATGTCTTCTTGATTCAATATCCCCTTATTCATTATGAAATGGCCATTTTTGTCTCTGATTAACTTTGCTATCTTGTAGTCAGCATTGTTAGATTTGAGTATTGCTACACCTGCTTTTTTTTAGATGTTATTTGCTTGGAGCATGGTTTTCCAGCCTTTCACTTTGAATTTGTTTTTATCCTTGTAGCTTAAATGTGTTTCTTGTAGTCAGGATACAGTTGGATTTTTTTTTAATTCATTCTGCTACTCTGTGTCTTTTTATTGGTGAGTTCAACCATTTACATTTAGTGTAATTATTGACACTTTAGGTTTTTCTATTGCCATTTTATATACTAGTTTCTGTTAGTTTTGTATCTTGTTTTAAACACTTCTTTTTTTGTTTTTTTATCATTTGTTTTTGTTTGGTTGTAATCCATACTTTTTTTCTCTGTTACTTCTTTTTTTCACATCATGTGCTGCTGCAGTTGTTTTTTCAGGGGTGGTTACCATTAAGTAATGAAAAAGATACCTACCATGTTCATGGTAGTACATTATCTCATGAGTGCTTCTGCACTCCATGCTCCTTTGCTACTGTTAATCTTTGTCCTCTCCCTTTTTTGTTTTTGTTGTCACAGTTTAAATTTGATTTTATTGTGTTCTTGGTGGAGCTTTTACTTGTGGTTTTGTTTTGTTTTGTTCTTTGTATCTGATCAGAAAACCCTCTTTATTATTTCCTGAAGTGGGGGTTTTCTGGTGATAAATTTCCTCATCTTTTCAGTATCTGTGAATGTTTATATTTCTTCTTCGTATTTGAAGGATAGCTTTCATGAGTATAGTATTATTGGCTGGAAGTTCCTCTCTTTCAGGACTTTAAATATTGGGGTCCACTCTTCTAGCTTGTAGAGTTTCTGCTGAGAAATCTGATGATAATCTAATAGACCTTCCTTTATATGTTGTATTCTTCTTTTCCATGGCTGCCTTGAGAATTTTTTCTTTGTTGTTGGTTTGTGCCAATTTCATTATCATGTGCCTTGGAGTAGGTTTGTTGGGGTTAAGATAATTCGGTGGTCTGTTTCCTTCTTGTATTCAAGGCTTCAGTTCTTTTCATAGGCTTGGGATGTTCTCATCTGTTATTTGTTTGAATATGTTCTCCATTCCATTTTCTCTCTCTTCTCCTTCTGATATTCTTATTATTCTTATGTTGCTTTTTTTGATGAATTCAGATAATTCTTGTAGGGCTTTCTCATTTTTTAAAATTTGAGAGTTTTTCTCCTCTTTTCTCTGTTATGCCTCTAGTTGCCTGTCTTCTATGTCATCAATTCTCTCTTATATCTTGCCTGGTCTATTAACTAAGCTTGTTACCTCATTTTTCAGTTCATGAATTGAGGTTTTCATCTCTGTTTGATTTGTTTTCATAGTTTCAATTTCAATGATAATATATTCTTTCTGTTCATTTGTTTTTAAGCTCCTTAAATCGCCTTTCTGTGTTTTTTGTATATCTCTGAGTATATTTAGGATTTCTATTTTAAATTCTCTATCCTTTAATTCCATGGTTTCCAATCTATTAAAATTTTTTTCTATAGAATTTTCCCCACCTATCTGTGCTATATCTTTGTCTTTTGTATCCATGGTATTCACTTCCTTTTTCCTTAATGGTATCTGAGGGTGGTTTTGTTAATAAAACTAATAAGAATCAATAAATAAAAAAATTTTAAAAAGTTTTTGAGAAAATAGCGTGATAAACAGAATTATTTTGTGCTTAGTGTAACAAAACACCTACAATAGAGGGCTGAGTTGGGGAGAATTGACAAAGGGGCAAAAAATGAGGTAAGGACCCACAAAATGCTACAAGAAATAAATTTGCATCAAGAATAAAATAATTTGTTTGTAAATGATGGTCAAATGAGAGATATTGTGAAAGAGAAAAGAAGACAAGAAAAGGCGAAAAATTCTATTGTATTAAGTGGATCAGAAACTATTTAGAATGGTGAGTCTGGTTGGGGGGAATGCTAATGAATTAAAAAGCAAAGTAAAAAGCACACAAAATGTCACAAAGAAAATATTTGAATCCAAAATAAAATAATTTGTTTGTGAATGAGGATCAAATGAGAGGAAAAGTGAAGTGTAAGAGAAAAGAAGAAACCAAAAGAGAGGGAGAAAATAAAAAAAGAAAAGGAAAGAAAAAAAAGAAAAAAAGGAGAGAGTTAAAGTTTTTGGAATGTAACCCTCATAGAGAGAAAAAAAAAAAGAATGGGAAATGTCACACCTATGGGTAATGAAGTTCAAGATGAAAAGAAAAGAATAATATCAAAAGAAGATTAAAGGACCAATGTGGAAGAAAAAAAATAAAGATAAAAAATGAAAGAAAAAAGTGGATAAAGTTATAAACACTGTGGATTATTCTTGATTTTGAGAGGTTATCTTCTTCCTTTTTCCTTCTTCTCTCTCTTTTTGGTTGGTGGCACTGTACCCCAAGCTCTGCCCTTGTGGCACAGTTAGGTAGAGATTTGCAGTTGATGTGTCACTATGGTGATGACATATACTAGGCCTCAGTCTCGTTGGTAGTCGGGGCTTGTTAGCATTTGCAGGCTTCAACAATTGGAGAGTCCGTTTTTCTGGAGCCTCTCTGCAAGTCTCTCTTTCCTGAATCAGCAGCCTGTGACCCAGCTTTGAAGTTGTCCTGCCACTGCCTGGAGAGCAAGAGGCCTTAAGAGCTGGCAGATCCCCACTCTATTCCCACTCAGTTCAGGACTCTGGGTAAGGCCTTGCCAGCCAGATTTGCTAGCATAATCAGGCAGGTCTGGGAGCCAGTTGCTCTCAAGGTATCTTTCTATGAGCCTCCAGGCATATCTAGTATGCATCAGCACTCTGTGGGACCACTCTCCCCAGGCTTTTTGTACTTTGTAACCTGTATTGGCTGGCAGAAAGATGCCCTAGTCACTGCCTGCAGAACAGGAGGTCTTAAAAGCTGCCAAGTTCCTCCTCCAGGTCCTTTAAAGCATAGCCCTGTTGTGAAAGCTCTGCTGACCAGAGCCACCAGCTTAAGCAGGTAGGGGGGCAAATTGACTTCTGATCAGGCTCCTTTCTAAGGTTCCCCAGATATTTCTAGTTAAATTTGCCTTAGCATTCCATGGATTGCTCTCTGCAGGCCCTTGTTGAGAAGCCTACAGCCTAGCTTGCCCACCTGCTGCAGTGATCTCTGAGTTCTGTTCCATAAGAATGTGTTTTTTAACCTGTATCAGCTGGCAGGAAGTTGGCCCAGCCACTGCCTGCAGAGTAAGAGGCCCTAAAAAATATCATATCTCTACTTCGAGTTCTCTTAGATCACAGACCTGAGAAAGAAAACCTTGTCAGCCAGAGCATCTGCCAGCATTAGCCAGCTGGGCAGAAAACAGACTGTAGTTTAGGCTCCTTTCAGCAATATCCAATCTGCAGGTCTGCTCTCCAAAGCTGCCTGCTCGCCCCTCCACCTAGCACTTCCATATTTTTTCTTTCTGGGAATGTGCTTTGTTAGCCTGTATGGCTGGTGGAGGTGCCTCTCCTGCCTGGAGAAGTCCAGGTGTAGTGAAGCCACTTACTCGTTCTCTCCAAGTGCTGTTGTTCAAGTAGCAGAGATTACACCGAGACCCTGGTCGCAGCCCACACAGAAGGCTACTGCTGACAGTTTCTAATCTTGCTCCTCTGTGTGGGATTGCAGGAGCCCATGCTTGGGGTGCTAGGAGGAACCACTCGCACACTGTCTGCACTCCCTGAACAAGGTATTGGGAGTATACAAGGCAATTGCTTGCCCAACTCTGCCGAGGCTCGCCGTTGATGTTAGCTCCGCACTTCGTGTGGAACAAGCCACAGGCACACTCTCTCCTCGGTTTGAACATATCTGCCCCAGCCCAGCTTTTCCCACGCCCCCAGCCCTCACTTTATCTCAGTTCCAAGTGAAAGCAGCCCTTGCTCAGGTCAGTGAGGAAGGCATAGTACTCCGTTCTTCATCTTATTTCCTTCATAGTGGATTATATTTTTAGCTACCGTTTCTCCCAATCATACCTTTGTTTGATGTATGTGTATTTCAGATGCTCCTGAGATTGTTTTTTTGTCTCTAGTTGTTGAATTTGTTGAAATTTCGGGGAGAGGTATCGGGAGCCCTCCTCACAGTGCCATTTCTCTGATGTCACCCTTGTATGCATTTTTTCAAAGGTACTTGGCTGCATATCTAGCTTTTAAATACTCTTGTATTGATTTGGTTAACAAGTATTAATAAGGGAGAGAAGGAGGGAAAGAGGGATGAATGAAGGGAAAATAGGAAAGAGAGAAAGCAGAGAAAAAGACAGCAGTGACAGAGACACAAAAACAAAGGAACAGAGAAAAGAGACCTAAAGATATCATTTTTTTCAGGAATCCCCACGCGCCCATCTAAATTGGTGAACCATCAAAATGTAATTCATTGTAACCCAGCTTCAATTAGTTTTCTACTGCTTTTGTTTAAGACAGTCTGGCTTATTACTGACAGTAACTGAGGGGTTGAAGTCAGCAATAGTAGAATCAGATCTATATTCAGAATGACCATTTTTGAAGCAAGGAAGAAGAAAGACTGAAAACAGGGAGGAGCTTTCTGTAACAATCAGTGAATGCCCTGGCAGGATAGCTCCGTTGGGTAGAGCATCATCCTAAAGTGCAGAAGTTGCAAGTTCAATTCCCGGACAGGGCACATACAGAATCAGATCAATATTCCTTTCTCTCTGTGTCTCTTCCTCTCTTGCTAAAATCAATAAATAAAAATGTAAAACAAGAAAAATGTTAAAATGATATCAATAGGTAATATATGCTATTCAAGGAAAAGTCAGACATTAAAAGAGAGCACCAAAATTGAATAATGCCTAATTACATGAAAATTTATGCTAAAATATTAAGTGAAAAAAGAATCATCCTTTTTTCACACAAAAGTATATACACATGTATGTATAAAAAAATCTGAATGATAGTACGTAAAAAGAAAATGTGACCTTGAAGGTCTACTTTTCTTTTAGAATTTTTTCTTCTGTGCTATAATTGTCTCTTTCTAAAAGTAGCATGCACAAAAACATTAAAAAGAAGTGATTCCCCAAGCTCTCTTTACTATGTAAATAACCACATGTAACTTATTAGCATCCATAAAGTTAGTTCTATTAAATTCAGAAACATCACCTCTTAGTTATTCTTTCCAGATTGTGAAGTCCTAATGATTTAAGTGTATCTATAAAGAAAGCTTTCTGATCCTTTGATCACTCTAATTGGGCTTTTAAAAACTTTCTTCTCCATTATAGCTTTGCTGAAGTGTTAACAATCAGTCATCACGCAACCTATGTTTGCTTCTCAGAAGGCAAAGCCCATGTTCTGTACAACATTTTTACTTACAGGTTATAACAACATGGACCATTATTTAAAAAATATTGGCTAAATCAATAAGCATTTAATTTCTAGTAGAATTCCTGAGGATCTATTATATTGTCTTATATTAGACCAATGTCAGGAAACTATCCAGAATTATACATACCACTATTTTCACTCTGTATTCAGTATTGGCAAACTGCGCCCTGTGTGCTGAAATTAGCCAATTGCCTGTTTTTAGAAATAGTTTTATTAAAAAACCACCACACTCATCTTGTGTATTCTCATTGGTTACCTTCTCACTATAAAAGGCAGAGTTAAATAGTTTTGACAGAGACCATATGGCACATTACTACCTGATCCTTTTTAGAAAAGGTTTACAAATTCTGGATTTATATCAAAATGACAATTTGAGTTTATTATTTATGTGTTCAATTATAAATTATTCTCTATATGTGTAAGAATTTTGCCCATATAAATATTGTCCTTCTATCTTTCCACTTATAATCTTGTGAATATGCCATACTTTAATTCCACTACAATCCAAAAGAATTGTGTTATCCTCACACCTTAAAAAGAAAAATTACTGAATAACTCTTTCACTGATCACTTATGGAAATTGTAGGTAAATGTCAGTCAAGAAGCAATTCTCAGGAGCTCTACTATGATTAGTTCCTACTGCTAACAAGCAATTGTATAATTTTTGTAATTTATACAAAGTGCTCATCTCATTTCATCTTATTTATTTTTTTACAAAATTTCAATAATTTTTATAATTCAGATTATTATTGTTGCCTTCAAAAAGGGAATACAAGGTAATTGTCATTAGTTATTTGCCCAAGAACACACATCCAGAGAATGACTTATTCTACCTGACTTTGATTAAGCCAATAAACTCATAACTATTGCTGTTTTCTTTCAACATTAAAATATACTTTGAGTAAAAAAAAAAAGCACCAAAAGTACTTTTATTGGTAAATCCAGGTAAATACATTGATTTGTCTTTCTACAATATTTCTATGAAATGAGAAGAGTAGACTATTCTCTGTAATTTATTCCCTAAAGATAAACACTGTACATTTTATCAAAATATAAAAAAATCATAGCCCTGGCAGGTTGGCTCAGCGGTAGAGTGTCGGCCTGGCGTGTGGGGGACCCGGGTTCAATTCCCGGCCAGGGCACATAGGAGAAGCGCCCATTTGCTTCTCCACCCCCCCTCCTTCCTCTCTGTCTCTCTCTTCCCCTCCGGCAGCCGAGGCTCCATTGGAGCAAAGATGGCCCGGGCGCTGGGGATGGCTCCTTGGCCTCTGCCCCAGGCGCTAGAGTGGCTCTGGTCGCAGCAGAGCGACACCCCGGAGGGGCAGAGCATCGCCCCCTGGTGGGCGTGCCGGGTGGATCCCGGTCAGGCGCATGCGGGTGTCTGTCTGACTGTCTCTCCCCGTTTCCAGCTTCAGAAAAATACAAAAAAAAAAAAAATCATATGTGCTAATAATACTCTACATTCCGAATAAGATAAAAAGCAAATAAGGTGTGTTTATATTCTGCGAAGTTGGTGTCTGACTTAGTGCATTCCATCCCAAATCACATAAGAGTATACAATGGTGACTCCAAGCCATGAGTTGAGATTATTATTAATACCAGCAAGCCATCTTTTCATTAAAAGATTAGCTGAAGATCTGAAAGTCAAGGGAAATCTGCTTCAGAGTAATATACACAAAGGCAAATTTAAAATTAGGTTACTTCTTTGACTCAAACTACTCAAAATGGGAGTGAAATACTATTGTGCTAGCAGTAACAAAGTGCTATTTTCAAGTTCAGCCCCACCTGAAAATTTTTAGAAGTCAGTCCACCTCAAATGTCCCCCAGATAAATTAAAGGATTATTTTTATAAGTGCTCAGAAATGCAGTCTTCTTAGCGGCCTGGTGAGGTCTCATGTCTCATTCCTTTACCTCCTGTTT
Organism: Saccopteryx leptura; assembly: GCF_036850995.1. Taxonomy (NCBI): domain Eukaryota; kingdom Metazoa; phylum Chordata; class Mammalia; order Chiroptera; family Emballonuridae; genus Saccopteryx; species Saccopteryx leptura. Next base: position 54,775,457 of record NC_089514.1, on the reverse strand, counting down.
CTTTTCGCTGCTGTCTGATGGCCCAACATGCCTCTGATGCATGGTGTCCGCTGTTAGTTCTTCAATCTGAATTAGATTAGTCTCACTTAAATGATAAAGGCATCATTATCCTTTCCCAGGCCAAATCCTCAACCAGACTACCATCTTGTGATACAATTTATAATGAACTTAGTACACATATTGATAAAGAGAAGACAGCACTCTCCACCTCTTTTATCCTACATTCTGTTTATACATTCTAAAACAGCATTGCCTCTGCCCATTCATTTCTTTCTGTGTGTGTGTGTGTGTGTATTAAATCTTTTTTTTTTTAACCTGGAGTTCCGTATCAAGCTGAGTGTCAAAGAATAATGTAAGCTTCAGAAATTAAACCCTGCTCTACTCAAAAATATCTCCTCTCATTGACCTCTTGAGTTTTATCTGGTTTCTTTCGTTTATTCTTAGGATCAATATTTTGTCAAAAGATTCTTTACATCTTTGTGTATACAGGCCCCTGCTAAACCAGCCTTTCTTCTAATTCACTAGCCCAAATCTAAATTTTGCATCAAATACAAAAATTAGATGAACTCCAGATCCTTCATTCATTTTCTAATAGATTAAGAATATCTCACTTGCATTTTACCTGCTGTGGTCATTCTTTTCTCTGATTCTCATAATAATTCAAACTTGGAATATAACTCGTTTATCTTTAGTTCTTTAGAGAAACCACCAAAACATTCTTGCATGTTTCCTTTTTTTAAGATTTTGGGTGTTTTTACAAGTTGGTTGACCACTGTGTCTCTTGAAATATCTCTTTCCACCATATTTTGCTGACTCTACTAGCCTATCTATCTGTGCTGTGGCCACATTTTAAAAAAATTCTCTTTTTATCAGTCTGATTTTCCATGTTTCAGCCAACCTTACCCTCAAATGACATCAAAATATATTTGCCACCAAATTTTCATATATGGCTATTTATACATCCCAGTCCTTCTCATCTTCAGCCTTTGTAAAGTTTCATTAATATCCTCATTAAAATGAAAGACTTTCCACCCACATTTTCTTTCCTTCTAAAGATAGAGCTCTAGATCATGTCTCTGTTTTTGCAGCACAGAAAAAAATAGTGAAGGATTCAAAACTTTGGTCTCTCCTATCCTCCTTCCCTACTGGTTTCTGTAAGCATAAAGAAAGCACAGAGATTTCAAATCTCACAAATAGAAACTATGTTATTCCTTTTGATCGCAAACACAAATCCAGACAATTTTATTTTAAATAATATTTTCACCACCCCCCCATGCAAGGGATTAGCTTCCTTCTTGAGAAAATAAAAATCAGGACAATAGTTGATGTGAAAAGATTAAAATTATCTTTATTTCATATCTGTAAAAATCATATTACAAGTCCAATTCATTTATAAAAATAAGGATTCCAGTGGGTTAATTTTCTCTTCTTTCTCCATTCTATTGGAGATAGCCACAGTTTATTGTTATATCCACTTCTAATTCTCAGTAGTTTTGAACAGCTGTGAAACACCTCATTCTCATGTCTTCAGGTCTCACACTAGCTCTTATTTGTTCATATCTTTAATCTCATGATTAAAACAACAGTGACATTTGATTAAAGACATTGTACTTTGCTCTGCTTTGAGACTTCTTTAAATGTCTAATTTGCCTACTGCTGCTGAAAATAAAGCTTGCCAAAAAGGAATATTTTGAAGACAGTAATCAATGGAGAATATATGGAAGGGAGAAAACATGATTAAAATACAGATATGGTTCCAGTCTTTCAGAGAATATAAATGAGTACTAAAGACCTCTTATTTTTCTTTTATGAAGAAGCAGTATTCAATTACTTTCTCCTTTGCATTGCACTCAATTTGTTTTTATTTTTAAATAAAATGATGTTTGCAAGTAATAATGTGTTACTTTTGAGTCTCTCATAAAAGAAAAAAATTAATCTGTGTGTGTCTGTGTGTGTCTGTGTGTGTGTGTGTGTTTTCTGCTTCAAAATGAGATGCGCCATTAAAAAGGCTTTCTCTGGTCCTCATCTTAAACCCTACAAAATAAAGTCAGAATTATCCTCCAGAGTGCTAAGTGGTAGTATACAAAACATGAACACATAATAGTAATCTCTGCTGATTTGAGATTTACAGTGTAATCTAAACTCTTTAGTGGATAGTTGGGCCCTTTAAAGATGTTTGGCTTTAAGAAGTTTGTTCAAATTATAGTAAACTTTTTGCACTAACTACAGAGATGATCTCATTTGCATTTTGGAGAGTTCAACTCTGGAGACATTTAAAATGCTTTAAACATATGGTTGGAATTGGTTAGTTATAAAAGCGACTTCTGCATGGGGCTTGCTCAGTGTCATTCCCTGAGTTACATGGTCCACAGGAGCCACATAATAAACAAATTCTGTCTGTTCATTCTACTTCCTCTTTGTAAATTTTAATTGATTTCTGGGGAGAGAAAACCCCGCTCCATATGTCTGAGGACTGCAGCTTTAGAGGCATTCACATAGAGAAAAAAGACACTGTCTCTTGGTATACCCAGTAATTCCCAGTGACTTTTAAACATCTGCAAGTCACCCCATTCTCACTGTCTCTAGGCTCCACACTAGCGCTTATTTGTCCACATCTTTAAAACAACAGTGAGATTGAAATTTGAATTCAAAGACATTCTTCTCTGCTTCACTTTGTCCTGGTGCCTACTTCCTTGCATTCTGTCTTGGGTACAAAGCACGGTAATTAAAGACACAGTTCTTCAAGATAGTTACAATGTGTTGATGAAAATAAGAAACAAATGGAATGTTTTCAGTCTTGTGGGAAATACATATTTCAATGAAGGAAGAAAGCTAACCCTATGATAAGTGCCTTTGCTAGAAATAAATTGGACTGATCCTTGTGGTATAATGTTGCAGAAATCAAATAAAGCCACTTTCTATCTTTTCATATCAGCTCTTGTTCAAATTTTAATTTTCCCAATGAGAAGACTGTCACTGAAAAAAAAACAGCTTAAGGAAGAGAGACCCTAAGTATCATATTTAAATAGAATTTCAACAAAGCGATCACAAACTTTGTGAGTTAAGGAGCCAAGAACTGTTATTGATTGAGTTTCAAGTATTTAACACAATGACTGACTTACAGAGGAAAAAAAATCACTTCAAATACTATTGTCGATTACAGTTGTCCTCAGTACTTATAAGTTTGCTAAGAAGTAATCCTCAAACTTATATTATGATATGTGTACTTTCATTATCTACATTTTGTAGATGAGAAAACTGAAGCTTAAAGAAGTTAATTTGCCCAACATTCCTTATCTACTAAGTTGCAGAGTCAATACCGTTTCTTTCTGATCATCAAAGTCAGTTCCATCTGAGTTTAAATCAAGTGGTCTTAGCTATTTTTCTATACAAGAAGAAAGTGAAAGAGGAATGAATGGATTTGAGAGACAGTGAAAGATAAAATGCAAGAAATAAAAATAGAATATATAGATCAATTACTTGTGGAGGTGGTGATAAGTTTAAAGACTAAAGGGAGGCACTGGGTTTTGGTTTGGTTGGCTCATTGGATGATGATCCCTTTCGCTGAGTTAAAGAATGTAGAAGAAGGACAGGCTTTTAAGGGGACAAAGGGAAAGGATGGGAATAAAGGCATTTATTCCATTTTCAACATTTTGGGTTTAATTTTTCTTTTAGGCATCCAGGAAGGGAGAACAATAGGTACTAGGATGTGTGGTCTGGGAATCAGTATAGGGGTATGATCTAGTGAGATAGATTTGTGAACCATCTGCACATACAGTTGGTCCTTATTGTTCATGGTAGTTATGTTCTATAACATTCTCAAAAACACCCAATTAGCAAATACTGAGTCATTGTTTCTAGGGGAAATAAAGGGCTAGATTCTGGAGAGCCTGTGGTCATAGTATTTATGTCAACCCATTAATATATATTCCTGTCTTATGTATTTCTATTTAAAGATTCTTTGTTTAATGTATATTTCTTACACATAATTTATTGCATGAAAGTACTAGAAGAGAAAAGTCTAACATTTTCTTTATCCTGAGTAATGTTACCATATATTTTTTGGCTTTTGAACTCACAATAATAGTGTCCACTATGCTATGTTATTGTTTTTCTGTGATGGTTAATTTTATGTGTCGACTTGGATGGGTCATGTTCCCAAATATTATGTCAAATATTATTCTGAATGTTTCTGTGAGGGTGGTTTTTAGGTGAATTTAACATTTACATCACCAAACTTTGAGTAAAGCACATTGTCCTCCATCATGTTGAAGGGCCTCATCCAGTCAATTAAAGACTTTAATAGAACAAGATGAACCCCTCCCCGAAAAGAAAGTATTCTGCCTACAGGCTGCCACTGGACTTGACCAGCAACTATGCACTGAGCCTGCAGCCTGTCGGCCTACCTCATTTTATTTTGGGCTCAGGAAAGCCTCCACAGCCACATGAGCCAAGTTCTTAAAATATATCTCTGTCTGTATATGTACACATTCTAGTTGGTTGTGTTTCCCTGAAAAACCTCTCTTATTAATACAGTTTTCATCTCAGGAGTGCAGAGATTTAACCACTTTTCCATCATTCCGTAGCTTCCTCACACTGTACATATTACCTAAGCACCTTCCAGAGCTGCTTCCTATACATATTAGTGAATTTCCTTTACATTGTCTACATGTACCACATTATGGCTTCATTAACATTGAATTCACAGCCAGCAGCACTATAACCCATGCCTGAACAAAGTTCAACGAAACACATATTTTCTCTGTTAGTCAGAAGGTAGTCTTCCTGTGCTTGGGAACGTTAGACTCGCTTTAGCACTACTCTTGTTAGCCATCTTAAACAGCAAACTCACTAGCAAAAAGCATAAAAATATTGCACTCAATAAGCCATGAAAAGGATGCTTATTTACATATGAGAGCAGAAACAAGAAAGCGGAGCATAAACAAACAAACAAAACAGAAACAGACTCTTAGATGCAGAGAACAGACTGATGGTTGCCAGATGGGAGAGGGTTGGGGACTGAGGAAAAGAGATTGAGAAGTACAGATCGGAAGTTACAAAGTAGTCATGGGGATGTAAAGTAGAGCATAAGGAATATAGTCAATAATATTGTAATAACTGTGTGTGGTTCTAGGAGGGTACTGGAAATATCAAGGGGAACATTTTGTAGTGTATGATTGTCTACTCACCATGCTATACACCTGAAACTAATACAATAATACTGAATGTCAACTGTAATTGAGAAAGAATTAAAAATAAAAAAGAAGGCAGAACATGGTCTTTTCTGACCTCATCTGGGCACATGTGTTCAAGGGACACAATTTTTTCACTCTGCACTTGTTTGTGAATGAGGATAAGAATAGCAACTATTGAATGAAAAATTACACATTACTTTTAGGAAGTAGGTGACTTTGCATACACAATATTTGCAGATAATAAGGTACAATTAGGCTTTAAACTTATACCACTCATTATTTTATTATATATAAAGTGACTTGGGGCAGGGGTGCTTTAGATAGAACATATAAAACAGTAAATTAGAAAACATTAAAATATAGTAGGCATAGGAAATATATTTTAGGAGAACACAGAACATATATCTAGGACATCATGGCAGTATTAAAACCAGGTTGGTCTCACATTTGTCGCTGAGTTTCTGGGTGTATAGAATTAGATGATATTAAGACCAAGCATAGTCTGAGAAATACTGATACTGAAAAGACAGATAAAAGAAAGCATCCACATGGAGACAATTAGGTTAAAAATGAACTTTTTCTACTCCCTAATGGGGTGCCACTTTTCTGACCTCTGCAAGATAAAGTCTTATTACATAACTTTCACTAGCAAAAGAATATGTTATAAATGAATATACTGGGATGGGCAAAAGTAAGTTTAATTACTAGTTATCATTACCTAAAAGATAAACCATAAGTAAGGATACAAAATAATAAGAATAATAAAGAAGGAAAAAAGAAGAAGAAAAAGAATAAGAATAGTAGAAGACAAATAACACAAGTATAACTAAATAAATAATAATACAAGAATAAATTCTATGTCTGTACTCAAAATGGTAAACCTAGTTTTGCTCACTCTTGTATTATGTTCTTGTCAAGAGGACATTTTGAAACTTAATAATCTATAAAATTGCTGTTCTAGTAACTTTGTGAAATGAAAACTAGTGCTATAGATACTGATTATTTTATCCTAAACAAAATAGAATTTTAAAAATAGTGCAGAAATTATATTGGTGTGTTAGGTTTTTGTGTCTAGCCCTAATAGGAAGATAGTCCAGGTATAGATGAGCTGGAAAGGTGAGATCAAACCAGTGGTTGGTTGCTGGAGTGTTCTGGAAGGTCCATTGTGCTCTACAAGTACAGGGGTTTTTCTTACTCTGTATACAGAGATGCCATGCTCATAGTCCAAACCTGGCCATGTTAGAAGTATTCACACCATAAAACCAGAAACTTATTAGAAACATTGTCACCCTAAAGAATCAGCTGCCTGACCAGGCGGTGGCACAGTAGATAGAGTGTTGGACTGTGATGTGGAGGACCCAGGTTCAAGACCCTGAGGTTGCCAGCTTGAGCGCGGGTTCATCTGGTTTGAGCAAAACTCACCAGCTTGAGCCCAAGGTTGCTGGCTTGAGCAAGGGGTCACTCGGTCTGCTGTAGCCCCTTGGTCAAGGCATGTATGAGAAAGCAATCAATGGACAACTAAGTGCCACATCGAAAAATTGATGTTTCTCATCTCTCTCCCATCCTGTCTGTCTCTATCTGTCCCTCTCTCTGACTCTGTCTCTGCCCCACACAAAAAAAGAATTAGCTACCAGCATAATCCTGACTAAAATTCACATAACTCTATTGTTTCCTATATAATATATGCTGTTTTTTAAATAACAGTGTGCATTATTATAATAAAATGTGCATTTTAATATATATATAAAGATCAAGGGAAGTGCAAAAAATTAATTCTAGTGATGTTCTCTGCAATCAGTCATTGATTTTAGGTTTAGGCTTCTCAGAATATAAATTACTTTCTTCTATAGCTAGTGTTGAACGATGTTTTAAAAATTTGATCTCCCAAATTGTTAGTAGTTCTATGAAGAGCTACTGATATATAGACAAAACAGAATTTTGTTTTAACTAGGGACTGACTTAATTGTTATCACCTACTATGTTACCTTTTCATATAGGACTTATATCTCTGAACAACAACAATCTAGACCCACTACTAAAAAACATCAAAAGAAAAAGGAAAGTCTAAAATGTAATGTTGCATATGCTTTTTCTTACTTTATTAAAATGTTCATCCTATTATAATTTCTAATAAAGGAAGTTATTTTAGCAAAAAAATTTTTATGTATTATCTAACATTTTATAATCAGTGCTCTATCAACAAAAAGACTTTTCTGTATTATATTTCTAACTTTATGATTTTACAACATTTTCTTGCTCTTGAAAGTCTTTTTTACTAAAGATATAAACAATATTTTTTGTAAAAATATAATTAAAACATCATTATTATAAACAATTGATACTTCACATAAGAGAATTGCTAGGAAGAACCATCAGATATATTTTACATTATTTAATAAATCTGTTGCTACCATTTTTATTTAAATCCCATCTTAGCCTTACAATGACACGTAATTTTAGGAGATTCTACTTTATTTTAGACAATTGACAGTGGATTCTAATTGATTTCTTTCTCTGAAGCTTCTTGCCAATAAGTTATTGATCTGTATGAGTATGCTTAAATTAACTGGTAATTAGTAGCTAAGAAGTTGAGCCAAAAGAATTATACTGGGGAACAAAATGTTTGTTGCATCCACAAAAGCACTTGTCTTTACCTAATTTGAGTGTGCTGGTCTCAAATCTGACATTAGTTTTTCTCTGTAAGCTACAGTTTTTTTTGCAATCTAAGATGTTAGTTTTATCCTATTGTAAAATTTTCAACATTTAGTTTAACATAATGAAGTAGAATATCTTCTTGGGCATCATCTTTGTGAAAATATAATACCTTATATAATGCAATAAATACACTAATACACTAAAAGATATGATTGCATCAGAATTTGTCTACAATTTCAAAACAGAACGTGTTAAAACACTTATTTTAAACATAAAATTTGCGCAAAACTTATTTAAATTCTATTCAGGCAAAAATTTGTGTTTGTAGCTCTTGTGTTTGTGTACTTGTTGAGGAAAATCTCGACTGATGCTCCAGCAGTAGTCTGCTCATCACTAAAAGCTCCAAGATTTTCGAGAAACTTATCAAGGTGACTGTTCAGGAAGTGAACCTTAACACTCATGTTACATCTAAATGTCGTGGAAAGCCAACAGCATCCTATGAACCAAAAATTCATAGTTTTCTGCTTTTTTGTTGCCAAGGAAGTTCTTTGTAACTGCCACAAAAGACTACCATGCTGCTTTCTCCTTATTCATCTTCCTGGCAAATTCTTCATCACGTATGAGGGTTTGAATTTGAGGTCATCGAATACACCTGCTTTTATCTTCTCGAAATCAAGGCAGGAAAAGCAGAAATAATATGTTGAAAGCATTCACTTTCTCTATTCAAAGCCTGAACAAACTACTTCATTAAGCCAGGTTTGATGTGAAGTGAGGGAAAAATGATCCTACTTTAACTACAGGTTCATTCACAATATTTTGCATCCCTACTTCCAGAGCTTCACGTTTCAGCCACTCCTTTGTGTCCAGTGTTTCTTCCGAGTTCCGCTGTTCCACAAACACAGAAAGCAAGGATACTTTGTGAAACCTTTCTGTGGTCCTAACAGGAAATTGACCACTTTAAGATCCACATAAATGATCCAGTTATTCTCCTCATACTTCAGAAAGTTGAGGACAATTTTTATGTCATTCTTACTAAGTCATTCAATTCGGGTTGGCTAAATTGCTAAGGGGTTAATGACTGCTTGGCATCAGAAGTAGAGCCTTCAGATTCTACAACCATTTCTTCATACATCTTATCATAATACACTTGATCATCATGTTCACTTTCTTTGTCCTTAGAAAAAATAAAACCATTGAAAACTAGAACCAGGAGTGTCTAAGAGTGTGGGATAGGTCATATTGCTAAAGGAATATTAGGATATGCGATCGTATGCCATTTTTTTTTTTTGCCAACGCCCTTTGTATGGATCAGACAGAAATAACAGTCACTGCTGTGATCCTTAAGTTCACGCCAAACCATGGGAATACCAAAAAGCATTCCTCTTTGCATTTTCCTTTTGTCCGGTCATGAAGCATTTCCTCACAATTATGACACACAATATGAGGAGCCCAATTCTTGTCTTGATTGCCAAGGGAAACTTGAAAATAGGCAATATATGCATGTGTCACAATGATGAAATATTGCGCCTCTGACATATAAGTGTGTAACAGACAAGTATATAACAGAAGGTGTCAGGACTATTATATTTATGCCTACTCAAAGAAGCCATGATTCAATCTTAAAACAAAATAAGAAGGTGTTTTTATCAGATAATAATATTTTACATTTAAAAACAACTACAATTATATAAAAGTGATGTTTGTAAAACAATAATTGCCTTGTCGTTATGTTCAGTCCAAGAGTCATTGTCCTTTAATTTCAATTTAAAAACCAATGCATGGCATTATCTATAACAAAAATAAATTAAAATTGCATAAAAACTAAAGCATGCACCAAAGAACAGATTTCAGATTTGGAATCAGCGATGCAGAAATATATAGAAACAGTTCTAAAACCTCATGCAACAGAAAATGAAAAAAAATTGTTTCCCAGTGTTATTAAACAACTTATGAACACAAGTAGTGAAAATAAAAAGTCGTGACTAAGCCATTTCAAAACACATTTTGTTATATTTAAGTGTTCTCAAAGTATACTTTGCAACGATGTTTTCTCCAAATTGATTAGAGAGTTATTTTGAATTTATAATTTTTTTGTAAATTAAAACCACAGAAAAGATAACTTGGCTATTATTTAATCTTGGGTCTACTGCAGGGGTCGGGAACCTATGGCTCGTGAGCCAGATGTGGCTCTTTTGATGGCTGCATCTGGCTGGCAGACAAATCTTTAATAAAAAAGTAGTAACATTAAAAATATAAAACATTCTCATGTATTGCAATCCATTCATTTCCTACCACTCATGTTCATGGTTGCAGGTGACTGGAGCCAATCACAGCTATTTTCTGGGACAACACCAAATTTTTATTGGATAATGTGTAATGTACATGGGTCGTTGTATGGCTCTCATGGAATTACATTTTAAAATATGTGGTGTTCATGGCTCTCTCAGCCAAAAAGCTTCCCAACACCTGGTCTAATGTCTCAAGATGCCATGACTACATGAGTTCTAAGCTCTCTCTGCAAAACATTAGCAAGACAATAGCCCTTCCACCATAATCTTATCACTCATTCTCCTTCTTGGAGCTGTAATTCATTTCAAGAAACTGATAATCAACAAGATTCACACCTGTGGTTTGTTATTTTCCAAACATTTCAATCTGGTCCTGTTCCCTTTTCTTTCTCTAAGATTCTTGTTTTTTTTTTCTTTCTCCAAGATTCTTCTAAAAAAAAGTTCTAATCTTCTTAATACTATTCCTGCCCCATATCTTCCAAATGGGTAAAACTTCCTTTGGTCAGTAGGTGGATATCTGAATATCTGAAACTAGTTTCTACTCTATACTTCCCCAATCACCCCACCCTTAGTTGTTCCCATCACCTTACTCCAGCACCCTTTCCCGCCGCTCCACACAGCGTGTCCTGTCCCGGCCTCCTGATCTTTCCTCACTAGACCATTTACTTGCCAGCCCTTTACCCCCAGAGGCTGAAGAAACATTTCCCAGAGCGCATTCCTCAGCCCTCTCCTTTTTGCGATATGCACACTGATTCTTTCCTAGAAGAGTCTTAATTCTTTCTCTCAAATTCCCTTTTTTTCCTAGATGTAAATCTGGCCAGACTGGGAAGACGTGGCACCCTCTCTGTACCAAGCATGCTTTTAGCCATTGTGGCAGGTTCATTGTTAAGTTTAGCCATTGATCAATGTAGGGGTGGCTTGGATCCCCAGTCACAATATTCCAGACTGCCCTTATCACCCGGGGATTAAAAGTCCCAGCCGATGGCCATCTAACCCCGAAGATAGGCCATTCTGATTCAGAGAGAGTGCGAAGTCTTCCTTTTGACCATTTAATACCATACCCAAGGTTGTCTCCATAGACTTCTTGAAAGTGCTTTAGGGGACAACCTAAGGGAGTCTTTTGTGTACTGGGCACTCCTCCCATATTTAATGTCTAGGGCACTGATCTGAAAAATTGAAACTGTCTGGGAGAATGCAGGAATCAGCACACTAATAAAAAAGCAAGAAAGATAAGACAGATAATTACTAGCACTCAGAATAAAGGATGTTTGACTATAGAAGTGTCAATCATCACACAAGAACAGAGGCAGGAGCCAGCCGAAGAGAATGATTTCTTCAGGGGAGACATAGTGCCCTGAAGCCAGAGGTCTTGGATCCAAGAAAAGAGATTTAGTGGGTCTGGGGAAAGAGGCCCATACCATGAAATGTCACAAGAAATTTCTCGGACAAAGAGAATCTACAGTATAGACAATTGACCATTGAAGAATTTTAATACTTCTATGAATTTTGCTAGTTTTATAATTGGTAGGCTCCAGCGAACAGCCACTAACCCATATGAAGTTTATGAATTTCCCTTCACTTTTGTCCTCTGGTTTTAAGCCAGAAATTTCCAATTGAAATTACATCAGAGATTTTCCTGACAAACAAAGAGAACTAACAAAACAGACCACTTACTTTTTACATTTACACTTGACTTTTAGGCACACAGTTCAACAGACAAAAGAAGGAGTTCCCTGTCAGGGGCCTCTCAGGTGCTCACCTAGCCACGTCCCTCATGGGGCTTAGGCTCAGGCACCAGAGATCCCCATCCACACACCAATCACTCACGGGTTTTAGACAGAAACATTAAAAGCAAAGAGTGAGATCTCAGACAGCACAAAGGTGTCCCTGGAAGTCTGAGACAGGACTGATTAACTCAGTCCCTACTAATTGTCTTCCTAGAGCACCACCAAATGTCCCACTAATGTCTTTTCCTGAGAGCACAAACAAATGTGTCCCAGAAAAGCCTGAGGTAGGACCCAAAACTCTCCACCAATGTCTTGGTCTTGGAGAGCCTATTTCATGAGTTAGATTGTGTCTGATCTTCATGCAATAGTTGCAAATTGACTAGTCACAAACAGAAAAGCTAGAATTTAGAACAGTCAAAAAGCTAGAATTTAGTAAAGCAAAAGATTTGCTTTACTTACCTCCAGAGGTCAGAATCTACACTCTTCAATTTCTCTGCTGAATTATTGAATTTGGGGGCCAGAGGTGTCTGCTGAGGAGTTGTCAGAACCCCACAGGAAAATGGGAGCTCTGGAACATCTCAGGTGGCACCTCCCCTCGAGATCCAGTGGGGTCTGACAACCCTCCAGAGAGGCCGGCTGGTCCGGGTGTCTCTCTACCCAGTGACACGGAACACTGACATCCTGGACGAGCCCCTAATTGTTGTAAAGTAGTGTACCTTAATTCCACAGGTTATGTAGAGACACCAAAGCAGGATACAGAAGAATTTTTAGAGGAGATTTATTAATATGCCGGCTGCATATGACTTACACAAGGTATAGCTAACCCAAATTGTGTGAGTCCAAAATAGCCCTGCAACTTGTTATATAGATTTGATCACATACAGGTTGGGGGGAAAAAGTAGGGGAACATGAAACAATAATCAATCATTAATAAGCTTATAACATTTGTCTATAGGATCTATAAAAAACATTCCTACCTATTAAAACTTACAAGTTAACACAATAGTGATATTGTTTTACATATCGAAGACATTCACAAATCTTTTAGTGTCTACCTCCTATTCCTTTGTCTAGAGGTATATGTTACTCTCAGGATTCCAAGAAGGGAGGAAGAGTTAAAAATCAGTGTAGGATATGTAAATATTGTCTCTTATTGAAAGGGAAAGGAAGTTCTTCAGATAACTTTTATTCTCTCAAAGCCTGACATTTCCTCTTTAAAATGGCATTGCCAATACTAAGTTTTAAAGTTCCTTGGTACTTACCACACTCAATTCTAAAACCTATGTGTGCATATGTGTGTGAATTTAAATTATGAAAAAAGAAACTATTTTAAACCCAAATACAAAAGTTTGGCTTTCCCCAAATAAGGGCAATATAATTTTTTAAAAGAATATAAATAAACACTTGGGAAGTTGGCTGTGCTTCATGGCAAAATGAAAAGATACTCTTACTCTTGCAAAACAAGTTTTTTTCTTTTTTAATGAAAATTTAAAATGGCCCAATCTTGTAGGATAAGTGGCATCACAAGAATGGTGAGATTATACTAAATAACAGGGCCCTGAATAGCTTCCATCCACCCAATAAAATTATATATTTATATTATAATATATTTTAATAATTTGCAGTGCACAGTTAGAATTTCTGAAATAGGTTGCTGCAGTTAGATAGTTTTTATTAAAATTGAAGAGAACATTCTGTTTTAACATTTTTGCTTTTTCATACTTCACCACTATTTACAAGTTAACTTTATTTTCTATTGGCATTGTGAAAGTAGAATCTTCTTACCACTCTTTGACCTCCATCATGACTGCTCCTTTTCACCTCAAGCATCACATGATGAGAGACCTGAAGCCTCCATTCAGCATGGTCACTCACAAGAGGTATTTACAGTGATTTATCATGCTGGTGTCACCTGAAATACCCTGAATGGAAGCTGAGATCAAAGGATGCTTACCACTTTCCCAGTTTAATGCCATTGTTTGTGCTTTTCAACAATGGCATAGGCATCTACCAATTCCTGTTATTTCTATCTCCTCTTTTCAAGCTGACTGATTTATTTATCATAGATTTACTGAATGATTCATTTTTTTCCAACTCAGACTCCAAGAGAGCCCTATTTTGAGTTAAATAATACTTCACATTAGTAAATGTCTTATCAAGTCTTTTTCTTGTACCAAACAACTACAAAAAAAAGTGAGAGCAGTAGAGAGAGGGTGAAGGAGAGGGGAGTGGGCAGTGGTGGGGTTCAGGCAGTTCACACTAGTTCAGCAGAACTGTTACCCAACTTTTTATTGAGTTCGGCAAACTGGTTGTTAAAATGGCACTTGTAATCAGAGTTCTCTCTAAGGTGGGCTCTTGGGCAGCTACCCAATGTGGAAATCACAAATTTACATTCCTTACTCTTTTTAACATTCATCTGCACAACAACATATTCTATGCGCCCATAATAATGTTTATTCCGTCCATAGGTAAAGGAATGGGAGTCTACTTCAACAGTGAAAAGATGGTTAAGGATAAATCCCATAGCTGATGATGCTCGAATAAAAGCAAAGAAAATTACAAGTGAGGACGCCAATCAAGAAGCAATATGGAAATATCTTAATAGTTTTAATGTTTTTTGTCAGAAATTATTTAATATTTTCTCATTAATATTTTAAAACTTTCCTATAGTAATCTAGTTTTGTATACTTCTTTTATTGTTCTAATTTAAGTATTAAATACATGAAATAATAGACTACCTTTTGGTATATCATATTTTATACTTAAAATGGTCATTAGAGCAGACAACCAGTTGTTAAATTATTTGAATTTCATCACTGGGGGACAGGCAGAGAGACAAAAAAACCAGGCAGCGCTGATACCTGAACTTTGATAAACTAAATGTAAAGGCACACGTTGGGAAGAACATTGGATTAAATGTCTAAAGAATTGTGAGTTTGTCCATGTACTGTGATTTCTCTTCATTAGAAGTTACTCTTTCAAGGCTAAAAGACTATACACATAATTAGTCCTGATCAGGAGGAAAAACAAACAAAAGACAGCATCAATGATGAGGGTGTGCAAATCCAAACATCATGAATTTCAAGCCAATCAGGTCTGATTTGCAAACTAGAACTGATGAAACTTTTATATGAAAACTTGTATTAGAATCTGCCTCAGAAGTTTATGATGCTATTAATGAACAACTGCAGGTGGGAAATTTGAGGAAGTAACTACTCAATGGGTTTTTATGCAACAAAAATCTGATTTTTAAATAAAGACATTATAAACTTTGTTAAATTGTGCATTTTTATTATTTTTATCCAGCTCTCTTTTTTTAATTCAGTATTATTCTAATTATATCATTGGCACTTGGTAATTTTATAAATTACACCATACTTTTACAGATGTTATTAAAGATCATACTTGAAGATTGATAAGAGATTACTAAACATACTTATGAGGAATTAAGCAAGCCAGTAACATTTCTTGTTCTATATCTTTTTTTAAATTTATTTTTATTTATTTATTTTTTATTAATTTTAATGGGGTGACATTGATAAATCAGGGTGCATATGTTCAGAGAAAACATGTCCAGGTTATTTTGACATTTGATTATGTTGCATACCCATTACCCAAAGTCAAATTGTCTACAGTCATCTTCTATCTGTTTTCTTCTGTGCCCATTTCCCACCCCCTCCTTCTTCTCCCCCCAACCCCCGGTAACCACCACACTCTTGTCCATGTCCCTGAGTCTCATTGTCTCATTTTTATGTCCCACCTATGTATGAAATCATATAGTTCTTAGTCTTTTCTGATTTACTTATTTCACTCTGTATAATGTTATCAAGTTCCATCCATGTTGTTGTAAATGATCTGATGTCATCATTTTTTATGGCTAAGTAATATTCCATAGTATATATGTACCAAAGCTTTTTAATCCACTCACCCACTGACAAACACTTGGGCTGTTTCCAGATCTTTTTCTCTATCTTGAGATGAGAAATAAATCATGGACCTGAACAATCTCAAAGACCTTTTCCAGCTCTAAAGTTTTATACATGTTTGCTAAACAAATAGTCCTAATTTCTTCAACATTCACTTTTAAAATTTTAAAATTTTTAATGTTGACATGGGTTCCAGTATCCCACTCAATATAACACCATCTACACACTGCATTGTGCCCCCCATGCCCCATCCAAGGTCTCTTTCCACCCCCATTTCTCCCTTTCTTTGCTCCCCTCCTACTACGTACACCATTCCTTCCTCTGGCTGTTGCTACCCTATTGTCTGTATATATGTGTTATGTATATCTGTTTTTGACTAACTCCTTCACCTTCTTTGATACAGTTGCCTCTTCTCAATTCCCTCTGATAGCTGTCTCTCTGGTCCCTGTGACCCTGCTTTTGCCTCTATTCTGCTTCTCAGTTCACTTTGTTCATTAGATTCCACATATAAGTGAGATCATGTGGTATTTCTCTTTCTCTGCCTGGCTCATTTCACTGAGCACATGATCTCCAGACCCATCCATACAGCCACAAAAGGTAAAATTTTGTTCTTTTTAACAGTCATGTTATATTCCATTGTGTAAATGTACCACAGCATTTTTAAAAAGATTGTGTCTATTGATTTTAGAGAGAGAATAGAGAGAAAGGGGGCAAGGAGAAGGAAGCATCAAGTTGTAGTAGTGCTTCCTGTTATGTGCCTTGACTGGGCAAGCCCAAGGTTTCAAACCAGCAACCTCAGCATTCCAGATCAACACTCTAATTCAATGTACCACCACAGGTCAGGCTATACCACAGCTTTTTAAATCACTCATCCACTGATGGATGCTTGGGCTGTTTCCAGAACTTGGCTATTATAAATATCACTGCTTAATTAGTCTTTAGGTAATACCTTTAAACTTCTGATTTTCATTCAGAACAGAAAATGAAAATGAAACAACTCACACTGTCTTTAAATCATGGCAGATATATTTTCATGTCATTGAATATAAAATCTATCTTACATTACTATAAAATTGTTATATTACTATAACATGCTCATCTTATTTTTGATAGATATATAAATTTACCAGAACTTCCAACTGCCCTTTTGTTGTCCCACCTGGCTGCATGACCTCACCCTTACTTACTGGACACTCGCCCCTGAGGCAGAAGAGTTCCAGGAAGCTGGTCAACCTGCCCCAAGAAGGAGCATTCCAGGAAGTTGAAACCATAAAACCATAAAAGGGAAAATACCAGAACTTCTGACCCAGTAGCCCCTCAGGCTCTCCCAAACCCTATAAAACTCGCCCCTAGTCTATAACCAGTGCCCTTCTCCCCGGAAAAGTGCCCAGAAGGGTTCCTTCTTCTTTTCAATAAAGCCTGTTACTCTGGTCTTTTCAGATTCTCATGGATTTCAACATTTAGTGCTGAAACTCGGAACAGGGTACTAACTGCCTGTATGATCCTTCTTTGCCATCCAAACTTACAACCAAGGAAGCAATGGGCAGCAGCAGCTCGTCCCAGGCTTACTCCCTGACGTGTAATTGTAGGTTAATTGGCTGGTGATCTATCCCTGTCCTGAACCCCTGCCAGACCAGAAAGGTAGAGAGTTTCTCCCTTTCCACTCCTGGTTGGCTTTAATTCAACCCATGAGTCCCTAATCCATCTTTGGATGGCTTTCTCCGGTCAGCCTCACATTTTGAGGGGTTTGCCATTTTTCTGTCTCAGGAGATAACACATTAACACATTCCAAAAGTCTAAGTGCTTAGCCAAATCCCTCCACATTCTCTTTGAGCTCCTTCTTGGGCAGTGACAACCCCTAAGTAGGATGGCTCCACATTCCCAGGAGAGCTTTCTCCTTTGAGATTGTAATTGGAGGTAGGGACGACCTCTCTAGATCACTAATCTCCACAATGGACTCTTCAGAGCTAAAGCCATCTGAACAAACCCTGTTGTGCTGATTTCTACTCATTTTCCTTTGCAATACTGCCTGGCCACAATATAAACTAGACAACGACTCCCACTGTCCTGAAAATGGGACCTTTGATTACAATATTCTGCGAGACCTTGATAACTTTTGCTACCAGATGGGAAAGGCTTCAGAAATTCCTTATGTTAGGCTTCCTTTTACTTTTGCTCCTGTCCTTAATTTCTGGGCCTTTTGTTCTACACGCAGGCCATTTTGGGCCAGAGAAACCTCACCTAAAACCTTCGCTCCTAATCTTTCCTTCTCTGTGGACTCCCAACTCTCTCCCCCTCCTCAGAGACTGACTGTGCCTTCCACTACCCCTCATAATCTCCTCTCTCCTCAGAGCTCTAAATCTTTTGACTCCTCTAACCACATGGCACCACCACCAGCACTTTAATCTCCTCCTCCTCCTCCTGCAGATTCTGACCCTTCTTCTTTCCATCCAGCTGTTCACACTGTCCATCCGTCTGCTTTCTCTCTTCCTCCCCTCTATGCTGACAACTCCCTGCTATCTCAAAAAAATTAAAAAAGCAGAGATGTCTATTGAGCAGTGTGAGTAAGTAATCTGTTTTGTTTCTTTGTCAGAAAATATCTTTAATATAATTTTAATTGAAACAAGTAAAGCATGCTCATTTAAATTTATAATTTGTGTCTGACCTGTGGTGGTGCAGTGGATAAAAGCATCGACCTAGAAATGCTGAGGTCACCAGTTTGAAACCCTGGGCTTGCCTGGTCAAGGCACATATGAGAGTTGATGCTTCCAGCTCCTCCCCACCTTCTCTCTCTCTGTGTCTCCTCTCTCTCTCTTTCTCTCTCTCTCTGTCTCTCCCTCTCCTCTCTAAAATAAATAAAAAAATTAAATTTATAATTTGTATGTGAGGTCTTTGTTTAATGTGTAACTGTGTCTGTTTATAAGACCTTAAACCCATAATTACCCACCTCTTAAACCAGGCTTACTCATCCCCATGGACTCTCCCTGCAATACCCCCATCTTTCCTGTTCAAAAATCTTCAGGGGCTTATCGCCTCATACAAGCCTTACACATGATCAATGAGGCAGTAGTTCCCCTCCATTTAGTAGTCCCAAATCTCTACAAGTTACTGTCACACATTCCCTCAAACACCACTCATTTCATGGTCCTAGACCTGAAGAATGTCTTCTTTACCATTCCTCTACACCAGGGGTCTCAAACTCAACTCAGCATGTGGGCCACAGAGCAAGATCACAACCGTTCGGCGGGCCGCACTAGGTCTACAAAAGGCAACTGTTACGCAACACTTTTCTCACTGCTGTTGAAAACAAAAAAAAAATCAGTACAACAAGCACAATCGTACATGCAGTTTACTCAGTGTCACAAAACGACCAGAAACTGTAGTTCGCATCACAACTGCTGTTAACTAAGCTAATATCTAGCTAGGATGCTAGAGAAATGAAAAATACAAGTAGGCCCCTAGGCTTACTTAATTTTATCCAAAATATTTTGAACTTCGTGGATTAGTCTGCGGGCCGCACAAAATTGTTCGGTGGGCCGCATGCGGCCCGCGGGCCACGAGTTTGAGACCCCTGCTCTACACCCTGACTCTTACTTTCTGTTTGCCTTTACCTGGACACTAATGCAGCCCAGCAAAAACAGCCCACACCTGTTTAGGCAGGCACTAGCTCAGGATTTAGCAGCATGCAATCTCAAAACTAGTAACTTACTCCTCTGCAGCCCCTCCTTGCCTGCCTCAAGGAGACACTCCGCCACACTTCTTAACTTCCTTACCATGAAGGGATATCATGTCTTCTCTGGTAAGGCTTAACTTTATTCTCAGTCCGTAGTCTATCTGGGCATCGCCTTAACCCCCACCACCTGAGGTCTCACCCTAAATCGAACTCAGACCCTCTGCAGTCTCCAACCACCTACCACTGCATATCAAATTCTTTCTTTCCTTGGTCTAATAGGGTTCTTTAGACACTGGAGTTCCCAACTTTGCTCTCTTAGTCAAGCCCCTCAGTGAGATCTTCTGAGCATGGCTTTTAAGGTCTATAATGGCCAAGGGAGTAACAGAAAAGGCAAATAAGGCCCAAAAGAAGTCAGGAAATACCAGCTTTTGGCATACACTCTAAAGGCTCCAGCACCCTAAAGGGCTTCATAGGACTCCATCAGGGCCCTGCTCCAGAGTGGAAAGAAAGGTCATTGAACTGAAGCCTGCCAGGCTTTCCAGCTCCACTAGTTGACACATCTGTGCTGGGGAAAGAGGGACACAAGAAGGTAAGCTGCCTCCTTGCTCCATGGAGGGAGGATTCAGTCTCTTCTAACCCTGCTCCAGCTACCTGTGACCTGACCTTGCCCAGCATGTTGGGAATTGCCACTGAAGACCCAAAGACATTGTTCACAAACCTAAGGTATTTCTTTCAAGTAGCAGATAAACTGATCTCATTTCTTGTAAACACAAGAGCCATCTACTATGCCTTGCCTGAATATTTGAGTTTTATTTATCCCTCAAAGATCTCTACTGTTGGTATTGATGGTCTAATTTTGTTGCTTTATTTAATGTATAATATCTCCTTTATTCCTCTTGTCTCAATGCCTCATGCCTATTATAGGCTGGGACCTGCTGCTGATTCTAGCTAGAAGCAGTGGTCACTAGGACTTAAACTCTAGCTGTAAAATGTAGAAATGCAACCACCCTTTCCCTAAGCACTTGCAGGATATACAGGTTACTCAGAAAACTGTTCAAAGACTGTCTAACAGGCACTTCTAGCATTACATCACCCAAGGACTGACTTTCACAAGGACAGGTCCACACACCATGATCCTGACAACTCCCATTGCTGCTAAAGTAGAAAAATGGCATAACACCTATATGTGTCTCCCTACTAATTGGACAGAAACCTGTACCCTAATCTATATCACCCCAAATATCAACCTAATCTCATCCCATGAGCCTCTTTCAATTCCCAGTACACTACCCATCAATCTAAGGACCAAATGAGCTGTACAGGTAATCCCTCTTCTTGTTGCTTTAAGAATTTCTATAAAAATAGGTCTAGGGGCAGGAGGACTGGCCACTGCCCTGTCTTATTCTTCCTCTCTCTGTCTCTCTCTCTCTCTGAAGCCCAGCAAATTTGTAAACATGAAATCAGTGTTTTCTCACAAACTGGGTGTTTGACTATTGCCTTTCATTGGTCCACACACTCTCCTATTTATTTTTCTAACTTTTGGACCCTGCTTCTTCCGTTTGTTCACTAGTTTCTTACAGAACCGCATGCAGACCTTCGCCAATCAGAAAATTGGAAAAATCTACCTAACCCTACACACCAACCCTGAAACCTGCCCTCGCAAAACAGAAATATCTGGAACTCTATAAAAGCACCAGTACTCTGAACAATGGTGGAAAAACCCCTTATTCTGGATGCTAGCACCAATTATAGGACGAATCCTAATTTTGTACCTAATTTTAATGTGTCCCTCTTTCTTTATCAAGTTCTTGCAGGCTCGAATGTTAGAAATCTCCAGGATTACCTACAGTCAAATGCTTTTACAACCCCTACTCCAACTACCCCAGGTGGGGTTCATGAAGGAGGCCCCCAATAAGGATAACAGCAGGAAGTAGCTCCAGAAAATGGCTGATCTGAGAAAAACGTCCTTCCTGAACCCCAAACCTTTTTCTTCCTCACACCTCTTTTTCTTTTTTTCATACGACAAAGTTGAGAATGATAGATATACAAATTTACCAGAACTTCCAACTGCCCTTTTGTTGTCCCTCCTGGCTGCATGACCTCACCCTTACTTACTGAACAATTGTCCCTGAGGCAGAGGGGTTCCAGAAAGCTGGTCAACCACCTCAAGAATGAGCACTCCAGGAAGCCAAAACCGTAAAAGGGAACATACCAGAACTCTGACCCAGTACCCTCTCAGGCTCTCCCAAACCCTATAAAATTTGCCCCTAGTCTGTACCGGTGCCCTTCTCCCTGGAGAACTACCTGGCAGGGTTCCTTTCTTCCTTTCAATAAAGCCTGTTACTCTGGTATTTTCAGACTCCCGTGGATTCCAACAATTTTCTTTATTTTACACTTAAATGTACAACTGTAGAATTGTCTGAAATGACACACCTGTTCTCAATCCAGGAGCACACATGCTAAAATCGGAAAGAATGCACCTGTTAAATCATGCAAGGAAACAGAACTGCACTGAATTCATTTTTTCAGAAATAAAAGAGAGGTTTAACTATTCTTCAAAAAGATTCATTGATTGCCAAATAATTGCAAAATATTTTGCTGAATGCCACAGCAAATTACATACAACCACAATTCAAAGAATTTAAAAATTGATAGGAGGAATAAAGAAACTGCTTATTTATTTCTCCCTCTATTCGTCCAGTCAACATTTGTTGATTCTTTTTTGTTTACTCTAGTCCATGGAGCTTACATTATAGGGGGTTATGCTAAGAACAAAACAATCACAGACAATTAACCAAATATGACAAATGCTAGGCAGATAATCCAAAATCAGTGATGTGATCAACAGTTAGTTTCAAGGTGTTTGTTTTAGATTTATTGGTTAAACAAAGACGCACTGAAGAGGTATCATTTAAGCTCAGATTAAATATCAAAATACAATAGCTTTTTGAAGACCAAGGAAAGGAGCATTTGAGAGAGGGCCACACCTCCTCCAAAGAAATGTGCCTGAAGAATAGTTAGATGACTAGTGATAATTGTGATATGATTTGAGGTCAAGAAGAAAGGCAGAGAACAGATTAAGTAGAGATTTATTAGCATAAAATATTTGGATTATATTTTAAACACTAGGCAAAGGCAATGAAGGTAGTTTAGTAGATGAGTGCCATAATTTATACTTTTTAAATGTCCTAGGTTTTCTTGTGGAAGCTGTACTGTTAGAAAGGAGGACTGTTAAAATGTTTCTTCTGTAAACAAGGAAAAAATAGTGATGAAATAATAAAATGCAGATAATAAAGCAAGGATGAAATGATGAAGGCTTTGGGGATTGTTAATGAAGCTGAAGTGAAGGGAACAGATTTGGAGTATATTTTGAAGGTCAATTTGATGATACCTGTTCAGATGTTGAGGATGAGAATTGACAAGAAAAAGAAGAAAAAAAAAAGGAAAGAAAGGGTAGGAAAGAGAAGGGAAAAAGGGAAACAGATAAACATTAACTATAATAGATAGCACTGATTTCAGAAGAATAACTGATGAATTTGCACAAAACTTTATAGCCCACTGAATTGTTTGGAACTGAAAGGAGCGGCTTTTGTTTAATGCCCAAAGTGCTGATATGTAGTAGATAGTCATCTATTTGCAGGAAAGTTTTTCAATGCATGTTTGATTTTTTCTTGCTTTGTGAAGGAAAAAATCTAGGATAAAGGGGTTGGAAGTTTGTTGAAGAACACTCAGGATCTGGTGGAGCTGCATGTGGAGCACTTGGAGTTTGGCCCCATATTCTTTCTCCACTTCACCTAGAATTCTATTGGCTAGCTTTGTCATACCAGCTGGCCACAATTTTAATTCAGTCTTTCCTTCTTGAGGTTTTTTGAAAAATCATTTTGTAATTCCTTGTCATTTGCTTCCCCTTTGCCTTCATTGAAAGAAAAAGAAAACAACCTAATCTGTGGTGTCGCAGTGGCTAAAGCATTGACCTGGAACACTACGGTTGCCATTCAAAACCCTGGGCTTGCCTGGTTAAGGCATGTATGGAAGTTGATGCTTCCTGCTCCTTCCTGCTTCTCTCTCTCTTTCCCTTCCCAAATCTCTAAAATGAGAAAATAAAATTTAAAAAACTAATAAAACAACACTAAAATAATAAAAACCTTGCTGGTTAGCTCAGCAGCAGAGCATCGGCCCTCCGTGTGCAAGTCCCTGGTTCAATCCAGGTCAGGGCACACAGGACAAGTGCCCACCTGCTTCTCTACTCCTCCCCCTTCTCTCTCTCTTCTCCTCCTGCAGCCATGGCTCAAATGGTTTGAGTAAGTTGGCTCTGGGTGCTGAAGATGGCTCCATGGCCTCCCCTGAGGTGCTAAATTAGCTCAGTTGCCTAAGCGATGAAACAGTAGCTCCAAATGGGCAGAGCATCGCCTTGTAGGGGGCTTACCAGGTGGATCCCAGTCAGGAAGCATGTAGAAATTTGCCTGTTTGCCTCCTTGCCTCTCACTTAATAAAAAAAATAAAAAGAAAGAGAAAGAAAGAAAGAAAGAAAGAAAGAAAGAAAGAAAGAAAGAAAGAGAGAGAGAAAGAAAGAGAAAAGAAAGAAGGAGAAAATGGAGCTATTGCATATAATTTTCTTTGACTAAATGTGCAATTCCTTTAGAATGAGTAGAAGCAATTTTTTACTTAAAAACAAAATAAGAAGAACTGGTATGGATGTCATCAGAAGGCATTCTAAGGAACAGAATAGAACCATTTTTGAGCATAAATATATAATACATAATATCCTGGAGTTCTGATTTGATATTTCTTAAGTGCAAACATAGAATAATAATTTTTTATACCTTTTTATTTAAAGAAAAGAATCCTCTGTGCTCTCAAAAATATATTTTTGGTTATGTTGGATACATTAAATAATCACAAAGTTCTTGAGTGCGCATTTTGTGTCTAGTGAATCATATAATATGTGTATAGTGCATACTACATAAATATTATTATTTTCAAAGTATTTCTTTAGCAAGGGCAGCAGCTTGCTTCCAATAGTTTTTAAAACTATTTTTGAAGACAGAGCCTCAGACAGAGTTAGTATGCCTTGCAAAACCAATTATTTTAATCAAAATATTTAAACAGAGTTTCTTGAATATTGACTTGATCTAGTTTCTTATCTTACCTTGGCTAAAAATTAGCAAAGTTGAATCAAGGCTGTTAGATTTGACTGTATTTATTCTTAAACTTTAGAGTTATATAAGTCTATCTTTAATATATTTTATTAAAATATACATGAGCAAGTTATATATATTTATGTATTTAAAAAGATTTTGATAACAGTTTCTTTCAATGGAAAACATAACCTCAAAAACTCTATTTCAAAAATTTTATTAACTTTGTGACACAAATATTAAAGTTTTTGAAAGTCAAAGCATTTTTCAGCATCAACTTTTAAAAACTGACAAGTTTTTCTGAACCTTGTCTTTGAGGGAAATGAATGACCTACAGGAGAAGTTACTCGGAATCAGTCTCGTGCAAATGGTTACAATTAAAACACATGGCATAGGTAGATTTTTATAAAGTCAATAAATAACAATGATTGACTGATTTTCAAGCTTTTCTAGGTCATGACAAACTTGAATCAATTCTCGAATTAGATCATTTGGAAATCTCTTTAGGGGAAAATTTAAATTTAGGCAAGAGAGAAATTTGCCTATGAATGAAACCCCCAGTCTCTCAGACATACTTGAGCAACCTGGATAATGGCCCCTTTCAGTCTCCTTACATTCTCACACATGTTGCTCCAGGGAGGAAATATTCTTTGAGCTTATACTTAGCTTTCCTGTATTTTACTTAATACTGCAAAAAACCCTTAAATATCATTGCCTTAACTAAGGTGACCAATTTTTTTACAATGAAAAGAAGGACAAAAATAAATTGAAGAAAACAATATCATAAATAAAAGAAACATTTTATTCATTACAACAATAATACACTATAAAATGATAAATGCATAATAAAAATATTTGTAATATTTTATGTTGTAATTATGCTTACATGCCTATTAATTTTTAATAATAATTGTAAGAAAAAGTACTCATTTAGTAAAACTATCAAACAAAATTACTAATTTGGAGTGATATGTGGGTGTATTTATCATTTTCTAATTAAAAAGTCTGCTTTATGCAACTATTTAATCAAAATGCATTATTAATAGATATGGTTTGAGGTTAGATTTTCATTTTAAAACTCGAATTTCGGAAAAATCCTTGTAAATAAAATTATACATGTTTGAAAATTATTAAATAGATAATGAATTAATAAAATGTGAATTGTGCTTAGCTGTCTATGACTGAATATTCACTGAGAAAGAAATAATCGTGAGTCTACAATGTCATATGTGCCATGTCATGTTTCAGTAAGAAGTACACAAAGCCATTTGCGTGCTCGGTATATCTCGCGCTCTGTCAAGTTCTCCTGTGCAAAGCGCATGCATCTCATAATCACATCTCACCGCACTATACTGATCCTTGACAAATATTCATGTCAAATACAAATAGGTCACATCTCACACAATGGATTGACTCTGCATCAATTGAATATGGACATTTTCAGATTAGTCTTCCAATATCAAAAATGAGGACATGTAAGAGGATAGTTTTCGAGGGAGGACAGAACTTATAAAAGAAGGACTGTCTTCCCTAAAGGAGGATTATTGGTCACCTTAGCCTTGACACAAGATTACGCAGTAAATTTATTTAATCTATTTATGAGAGTAAAATTGATTCTAATCTATTTATGAGAATAAAATTGATACAGTCTTAAAATTGCCAGAATGATAAACACTTAACAGATAATCAGATGCACTTTCTTCTAGATAAAGGTTTCTACCTTCCTGTATTTGTTTAGTTTTGAGTATTAATGGCCACATCTAGTTCTTATATTCTCTCTTGTCTTTATAAAAGTTACATTAATGGCAAAGGCACAAAATTAAGAAGTAAAAAAAAACATATGATTAGAAATGGTGATAAACAAGAGAAACAGAGTGCTAGGAAAGCAAATAACAGAGAGGAGAAAGTACTATTTAAGGTTGGAGAGTCAAACAATCCTCGTTTGAGAAGATAATATTTAAGCTGAAAACTGAATAATAAAAATAGTTCACCCCTTCAAATATGGGTATGGTGGGTAGTTGGGAAGTAGATGGTGGAGAATCTTTCAGAATAAGTTAATTGCATAAGCAAAGACCCAAAATAAGAAAAAGATTCAGAAGGGGGTGAGTGGGGCTGGGGCACTACAATTAAAGAAGAAATGTATATGACACTTTAGAATTATTGGTAGAGTCAGGAGGAAATGAGTGGCATGGGAGCCCACTAAAGTAGGGCAGTCAGATAACCCCTAACGTTCTTTTTACTTTAGAGTAATGAGTGAGTTGTACCGAAATGATGCAATATGGTGTTCATCCTAGGTTGGAAAAAAACTGTGAAAAATGATGGACTGATATTCTGAGGACACAGGGATCATCTAGACCAATGTTTCCCAACCTTTTTTGTGCAATGCCCCACCTAAACCTTTCTAAAATTTTTATGTCCCCCCCTATGTAACATACATAATTTTTAACATTAAAAAATTGATTTGTTCACTTAATAAACATAAATGATAGGTTCTAGGAAGAAATCACTATGAAATTGTTAACAAAACACAGTAAGTAAAATTTCAAAACATATAATGAAAAACAGAAATTTAAATTCCAAATAATTTTAATACAGATTTTTCTATATTAATTTATTATTTTAATTTAGTGTGATCCTTGCGCTTGATGCTTGCTGCACAGAGATTTTATATTAGGTTCCAATTTGGTTAGCTTTAGTCTCAAGTCTCCACGTTGTGTTATATCCAGCCGATTTCTTTTTTTTACCAGTAAATCATTTACAGCACTAAATCCACATTCAGCTAAAATGAAGATGGAAATGGTAGCAAGAGTTTTCTTGCACATTTGGTTCAATTTAGGTATTTGATTTCTGTTTCCTCACAAAGCCATGCCATCTCTCCTTTGATATTCAATAAAGCTTTAACTGACTCATCATTTTGAAATTCTGCGAGTTCTTCTTGATACTGCATATTTGATATATCAGACAAATCCACTAACATTGGCTGCATCATCCATGTTGGGAAATCAATTTGTTTTAAATCAGAAAATCTTTCTTTTAAATCAGCCGATAGAATATTCAAATGATTGACAATAACAAGTAAAGCGGTATCAGTTACTTCACATTTTTGGAGCCAATGAAACTGTTTCAAGTTTTTGTTGTTAATATGTTTCTGACATAACTCAATATTGGTAATGAAACCAAATATCTTTGCTTTTGCATCAACAAGAGTTTTATTTGTTCCTTGAAGTTGCTTATTTAATATTTTTAGTTTTTCAAAGATATCGGCTAAATAACTCACAAATGCTTTACCATCTATTGTTAACTGATACTTCATTTCAGGTTTGTCACTTAAAAAATCACTAAGAGCATCAAACAGTTCCATAAATCTTTTCAAACAGTTTCTTTTAGATAGCCATCTTACTTCAGTATGAAGTAAAAGTCTCACATGGTCTTCATTTTGTTCTTCACAAAATAGCTTGAAAAGACGCTCACATTTGGCACTAGCTTTAATAGCATTAACACACTTTATTACTGTATGTAATACTTCATTCAGAACAGGCGAGATGTTTTTAGCTACCAAGTTTTCCCTATGAATAACACAATGCACAAGAATCATTTCTGGATTCGCATCTTCCATCAATTTTAAGCAGCCATTTTTCTTGCCCATCATATTGGGAGCACCATCTGCAGCACAAGTTGTTTTATTTTTCATTGGTATATCTTTGACATCTAAGTAGTTTTTTAGCTTATTATATATATATCTTTGGAGGTAGTGGTGCTTTCTGATCTTTTACAGAACAACATTTCTTCAGCAAAATGTCCTTTATCAATATATCTTATGTAAGTTATCAATACTGCCTCACTGTCTCTCAAAGTTGATTCATCCATTTGCAAGGAGAATTTTCTTGTTTTCAGCTTTTCAATAAGTTGTTTTTCAATATCCTCACTCATTTCGTCTATTCTTCTGCTAACAGAATTGTCACTGAGTGGCATAGCTTTTACATCTTTGTCATCTTTTTCAAGAACCGTTTTAAGAAATGCTGATATTGACGGTTTTATTAAATTCTCTCCTATAGTGTGATTTTCTCCAGTTTTAGCGGTGAATAAAGAAATTTGATAACTAGCCTCAAGAACACGATTATTAGTTGAAGTATGAGCAGTAAATAGAGACTTTAATGTTGTTCTTTTTTCAAAATTTTTCTTTAAAGTTTTAAAGTAACTCAAATCTGAATTAATATGAGCACTATGTTTCACCTTCAAATGCGCCTCAAGACAACCTCGTTTCATTGATTCGCTGGTCAAGCATTGCTGGCATAAAAGACAAAAAGGAATCCACTCATCATGAACAGTGGGTATGAACCCAAATTTTAAATATTCCTCCGAATATTGACGAGTTTTTTTCTTTCTTGCACCACTCATTTTACTATGGGCTATAATAAAAATAAGATCAATTAAAAACTAATATTAAAATATGTGTTAAAATATATTCAATGTGACATAGAGTAAACATATACTAAAAATTCATATTTATTTAAATGTATATAACACATTTACTACACTACCACCGCAAATCAAAAGGTATCTATATTTTTTCCACTTGACAAAATTCTCTGGAAAGTTATGCTTCTAAAATTAAAATTGTCGTGCATGCTCTATTATAGCCCCAATAATATTTATAAAATATTAGTGCTTTCTAGCCCTGATGCAAGTACTTAATAAAGAGTTTAATATTGATAAAAATAAAATCAAATACTTACCAATTATATCTATACAATATATATGTATATTTATTAAATCAACGAGCTTTTACAACAGTTTTGACTGACACTTATTTCAAATTAACACCAACTGAATGATGTGAAACCCTACAGAAGTTGCGATGGGCCAATTAGGTGAGAGTAACTGCGTTGTTTAGCGAGTTTTTAAAATGTCCGGGGTTCCCCGCGGCAGACGGCACGCTCCATGGTGAACCCAGGACGAAGTTTACTTGACGACGCCAATCACCCAGTTGATATTTTGGTCTCGTCAAATGAAATTATACTTAATAATTAT
The DNA here is from genome assembly GCF_036850995.1 of Saccopteryx leptura. Classification (NCBI taxonomy): domain Eukaryota; kingdom Metazoa; phylum Chordata; class Mammalia; order Chiroptera; family Emballonuridae; genus Saccopteryx; species Saccopteryx leptura. The sequence continues at coordinate 54,745,824 of NC_089514.1, read as the reverse complement.
TTACCGCAATTATTTAAGAATTACATTTTTTGTTAAATTTGGCACTGATATCTAGCATTGCATTTAAATGGCCCGGGGCGAAAGAGTTACAGTCATGTCAAGTCCATTTTCAAATTGCCCCCCTTAACTATCAAATTGCCCCCATGTGGGGCATGGGCCCCACGTTGGGAAACACCGATCTAGACATTCACTGATTCACTAGAAGGACACACAGAACCAGTACTCATTACACCTCTGTATGCATACGCAACAGGATCACAGGCAGAGTCTGGAGGTGTCCATACTCAGGTCTATGCTCTTCCTCTGCAGAGAGGCCACTCCAAGGAGCCCTACTTTCATCAGTGAAAAACATGTGTTATTTCTCTGAGTAATGTGTTTGTCTAGAGAAGCCTAATTGATATTCAGGTTTCAAGATTTTTATTGGAAGAGAGTCACAGAGACACAAAGTAGGAGCCATAACTAATGAAATTCCAGACTCCTGTAAGGAAAGCGGGTTCAGTGCCCTAGACAGGCAAAACCACCTTATCGGTGTATCAAACATTTCAAAGACTACATTTCCAGATGCCAGGCAAGGGTCTAGCCTACAAGCAGGCCTTCTATAAATAAGAACCTCAGGCCTGCTATGATAAGTCTTTTCTGTACAGCTACAACTGCTGAGAGAGATGGGTCAAAAGCATCAAAGAGAAAGACCATCAGAAGTTTAGAAGTGGATGCTCCAAAATTGGAAGTGTCCTATCTTTTCCTACAAAAGTCTGGTCAGAATTCAAGCCTATCTCAAGTTCTACCTCCTCTACATAATCATCTTTCATTCTCTGCCTACCTTCTCTCATTGAACTCTATAATTCCTTAAACCTTCCAAGTATTATTTAATTCTTATGATATTTTACATATTATCATCTGTTATATTTCCTAATTGTCATATCTCACATTTTAATTCTAGATTGTAAAGCTTTACATAGAAATGATGAATTTTCATGGGGGTTTTGTGATTCCCTTACTCTCTAGAAAAGAAAAACTATAGAACTAAGTGTAGGATGAATGAGTAAAATAAAGGAAAACATGTAGAACAAGTGAGAAGAAATTTGCACTTGTTTTGCATTTTTATTTAGTTCTTTGTGTTTAGAATGCACATACACTTAAATATTCAAAAGAAACATAACCATACTGATAGAAATCATTATGATCTATATTACCCCAAGCCACAGTGCATGCATGAACATCTGTACACATTATCATTTTTATTTTCACAATGCCTTGGTTTTTTTGATTCAAAAATATATAACTATATTAATAACAAAAGAGTTAAATTTATTTCTGAAAGACAAATAGCCATGTGGAGAAGCATCATATTTAATTGTGCAGTTGGTTTTGTTATTATTTTATCTCCTAGTAGCAATATGAGCATAGTTATTATTGCTTTAAACTTCACCAGCCTCCCCATGGTTTCCTATGTTTGTTTGTTTCGGGTTGTGGTTATGATTCCTACATAAATGTCTACAGACCCCTCGAGTTTCAGTCTACTTTTGGAAAGGCCTAGAAGGGTAAAAATTTATGTTTCCATGGACCCAGTCACAAAATAAAGGAGCACATTTGACATGAGAAGTGATGGAAATAGATTATGTTGCAATGCAGTTAATCTGTATCTATCCTGTTTAGGCTAAAAGCATAAATACCAAACTAGAAAAAAAAAGTGCCTCTTCCTAGCATACCAGACCTTGGAATGACCACAAAGTCTATAACAATAGTGGTGGGTGGACACATGACAGTTAGGAAGTGGATTCCAACCGCTAACCCATTCACAAATCTGCAGAAAATGTCTTCCGACACAAACCAGGTTTCTCCCCTCAAACCCTGAAAGCACAACTTGGAAGTTAAACAGCACTTTTCTCTTTTACTATGGGCAAAGAATAATGTCAAACCTGAAGAATGTCAGTTTGATCTGTTTAGACACCTATATATAAAACTTAAGCAAATTCATTGCTTTTCTTCTAATTGCTAATCTCCTCTCTGTTTAATTTTATGAAATAAATTCAAATATTCTCCCTTACGGCATCTGGGTTCCTCCTATATCTATAGGGCAGTAGAATATCATAGCTGTTAAGAACTTGGTAAAATCAAGCACTCTTTGGTTCAAGTCCCTACTACGCTACTTACAAACTGCACAAGTAATCTCCCTAAGCCTTAGGTCCTCATCATTAAATGGTATAATCATACCCATGCTGACAGCTTTATGAGAATTAAATAGAACACCAAAGTGCAGAGTGCAGAGTGCTTGGTACTAGTAAGGCCTAGTTAAGCATTTCAGAAGGTGATATTAATTGTAGCAGTTATATTAGTGTATATATTATTATATTATATTATATTATTATATTATATTATATTATATTATATTAATATGGAACTGGCCATGTTTCTGACAAAGTGTAAGTTATTTTTCTTATTTCAAAAGAAGACTTTGCTGTTGTTGGGGCTGAGGATTGAGTCACTGTCTTGACTTGGCCCTGCTACAGCTCCAGCCAATGTGGCAACTTTATGATTGATAGAAGAAGAGAAAGAAGGGCAGTATTAACCTCAGCTATCCCTTTAATTAGGAAAGTAAGTGGTATAATGAAGCCCTCTATGGGTCAATAAACCTCTCTAAATGTAAGAAAAGCCAAGAATAAATTTTTTGAATTTGGAAGTTCTATAGTCAAAGTAGCATGTGGAAAAGGGATTGAGAATGTCTTCTAGCAAAAATTAATTAATTAATAAAATAGAGAGAATGTCTTCTAGCTACATGTTCAGATGCAGTGTTTCTTCAGTTCTAGGTACTTTTTTTTTTTTTTTTTTTGTATTTTTCTGAAGCTGGAAACGGGTAGAGACAGTCAGACAGACTCCCGCACATGCCCGACCGGGATCCACCTGGCACGCCCACCAGGGGGTGACGCTCTGCCCACCAGGGGGCGATGCTCTGCCCCTCTGGGGCGTCGCTCCGCTGCAACCAGAGCCACTCTAGCACCTGGGGCAGAGGCCAAGGAGCCATCCCCAGCGCCTGGGCCATCTTCGCTCCAATGGAGCCTCGCTGCAGGAGGGGAAGAGAGAGACAGAGAGGAAGGAGAGGGGGAGGGGTGGAGAAGCAGATGGGCACTTCTCCTGTGTGCCCTGGCCGGGAATCGAACCTGGGACTTCTGCACACCAGGCCGACGCTCTACCACTGAGCCAACCGGCCAGGGCCTCTAGGTACTTTTTAAAGAACTTTACTTACATTAATTTATTTAATCCCCTCAACAATCCAATAAAATCATGTGTTAGACACTATCATAACTTTTATTTTATAGATGAAGTAATTACAGTATAGAACAGTTAAATGAGGTTCCCAAGATCACATGGCTGGTCTGTGAGAGCTGGGGTTCAAGTGCAGTTAATCTGACTTTAAGGTCTGTATTCTTGACTCCCAAGCTCTACTGCCTCTCACTGTTTGCCAAGTTGTTGGAGCAGCAGGAGGATCAGACCATTTCAGAGGGACCCAGAGACCCGAACTTAAGCAATGATGACAGAGTAGTGATTGCTGTGACAAGTAGATTTTATGAGCAGAGGTCTCCAGCCCCAGAGATCCTGGGAATTTAACTTTTCTCTCCACTATGGTTCCTGGATGCCTACTGGAGGTCGATCTGTATAATATGACTACCCTACAAAATATTTTATCTGTTTGGGGGAAAGAAAGAAGGATGATATGGGTTTCAAAGAGAAAGATGTCATGAAGTATTTTAAAATATATGAGATATAAATGTTAGATAGCTATATTAGTACTTACAACTCTTTTAGTATGAAAAACAACACAATATCCCTCTTTTGATAATCAACAGATAAAGGAGGCAGAAAGTTAGTAGACACAGTTGACCTGAACAAAACTGTTCAACAAGTGGATCTAACTGACATTTACAGACTACTTCAACCAACACAGCAGAATACTACCTCCTTTTCAAGTTCACAAGAAACATTCACCAGGTTAAACCACATTTTGGGACATCAAACACACCTTAACTGCATCACAGATTAGAAATCAGACCACCAGGAATTGAACTAGAAATCCACAACAGAAATATAGCTGTAAAACTCAAATATATTTATGGATTAATCAATATGCTTCTACATAACACATGGGTCAAGAAAAAAAAGTCTCAACAGAAATTTACAAATATATTGAACTAAAAGTAAATGAAAGTACAACTTATCAAAATGTGTGGGATATAGTGAAAGCAGTGCTTAGGAAGACATTTATATCACTGAATGCTATGATTCATAAAAGTCAACAATAAAAAAACAAACAACCCAGTTGTAAAGTGGGTAAAAGATTAGAACAACATCTTACTAAAAAAGACAGGCACATTGCATATAAAAAGATACTCTATATTATTTGTCATTAGGGAATTGCAAATTAACACAATTAGTGATACTACTACACACGTGTTAGAATGATTAAAACTCAAAATACTGGCAATGTTATAATTTTGTTAACCAGTGTCACTCCAATAAACTAAACTAAAAAAAAAAAAAACCCCAACACTGGCAGTGCTGGTGAAGATGTGGAGCAAGAATAACTCTGGTGGGAATGCAAAATGCAAAGTGCAGCCAATGGAAGAGAATTTGGCCATTTTTTCACATACCAAAAATTAGCCTTACTATATAATGCAGCAATTGTTCTCGTAGGTTTTTCCAACTGAAATTTATGTTCACCCAAAAACCTGTACAGGAGGGTTTATAGCAGCTTTATTAATAAATTTCCCTAATTGGAAATAAGCAAAATGTTATTAATAGGTGAAGAGATAAAATTTGGTATATCAGAACAAGGGAATATCAAGCAGAAGTAAAAAGAAATGAGCTATTAAACCATGAAAACACAAGTAGGCAGTCTGAAAAGGCTGCATACCTTGTGATTCCAATTTTATGACATTCTGGAAAAGGCAAAACAATTGATGCTGTGAAGAGATCAGTGGCTTCAGGTATTTCCAGGGAGAGACAGGGGAGCACCGCAGGGAGGGTTAGAGCAGTGAAACACCTCCCTGTGATACTGTAATGGTAAACGCAAGGCATTATACATTTTCAAAATCCATAAAATTTTATAAGATAGAGTGAACCTTCATGTATGCAAATTACCAAAAAGTTATTTAGGAGGTCAGAAGATCTCAAAAAAGAAAGCAGACTGTGGTAAGAAAGTCTAACTCTATTAGCAGTGTTTAAAATAACTTTACAGAAGTGGGAAAGAGGGTTATAAATATAAAATATTAGATGCAGTTGCCTTGGTCAAACTCTAAGCAGACTTGTGGTATATGTAACTTTAAAGTAGCCCAAGAACAATTTGAGCAATTACCTCTGAAGAGGCCAGTAAAGTGTCCTTTTCCACTCTTCTCCAAACTGAGAATCACTGAACTCTGATCTTGAGTCAGTGTGTTTTGGGTTAAAATATGTAAAACCAAGTCACACTGAATTAACCTCTTTTTATATTTTTTATGTAGAAAATGGAGATGATAAAATATTGGCCTCAAAGAGCTTGATGGCCATTAAATGATATTATTTATACAGTAGGTGCTGTGGGAGAGTTTATTCTGATCATCCTCATGAGGCAGCTTTAGTTTTCCACACCCAAAGACTTACTCTTTGTTGTTGTTCTGTTAGGCATGAGCATAGTTTCCAGGATGAAATCTTTTTGAAGCCTATACTTCTTTCTTCTCCCTTTTTCATCACTACTTTCCAACATTAGACTAAGTTAAAGAGAAGAACCATATCAATCGGTAGGAAGGTAGTAATTACATTGCCAAACTTGGGTGGTAATGAGGCTATAATTAGTTGTAGTTCCCAGGCAGTTGCTCATTGTGCGTTTCTTGGAGAATTTGATTTACCAGCTAAGATGAAGTTAATTAAGCAACATCCTCTTAGAAAGGCTCTACCTTCTCCAATGGCATGTGTATACTTCTCTGGACATCTCATCAAATTAGAAAGTAAAGAGATATTTTAAACCATCAGGCAAAAACTAAGTAACTAGCATTCTAGAAAGACGTATCAGAGACTAGATGAGAAAACTGTAATGGCTATTAAGGGTATAATCTTCTCCTAATGAATAAAAGGTGAGTCTCAAAGGTAATTCTTATTTAGGTAGCTTAATTTCTTTTCATTAGAAATGGATTGCAGGCCCTGGCTGGTTGGCTCAGCAGTAGAGTGTTGGCCTGGCGTGTAGAAGTCCCGGGTTTGATTCCCAGCCAGGGCACACAAGAGAAGAGCCCATCTGCTTCTCCACCCTTCCTCCTCTCCTTTCTCTATCTCTCTCTTCCCCTCCTGCAGCCAAGGCTTCACTGGAGCAGAGTTGGCCTGGGCACTGAGGATGGCTCCATGGCCTCCACCTCAGGTGCTAGAATGGCTCTGATTGCAATGGAGCAATACCTCGGACGAGCCGAGTATCATCCCCTAGTGGGCATGCTGGGTGGATCCTGTCAGGCGCATGTGGGAATCTGTCTCTTTGCCTCCCTGCTTCTCAATTCAACAAAATATAAATAATAATAATAACAATAATAATAAATAGAAAGAAAAGAAAGGAAGGAAGGAGGGAAGGAAGGAAGGGAGAGAGAGAAAGAGAGAGAGAGAGAGAAAGAAAGAAAGAGAGAAAGAAAGAAAGAAAGAAAGAAAGAAAGAAAGAAAGAAAGAAAGAAAGAAAGAAAGAAAGAAAGAAAGAAAGAATGAGTTTGCAAAATATATTATTTAGCTCATGCCTTTTTTGCTCTACCAATAACTTTTTGGTATAATTTAGAAAAAGTAATGTAGGCTGTTTTCTGCCATTCATTTACATATTGAACTAAATTATAATCACTATTGTTTCCATTATGATAAAAAGTGATTAAAATTACAGGAAGGAGTCCCATAGTTTACTGTGCCTTCCTAATATTAATACATAACTCCTTCTCTGTTGAAGATTGAAATACAAATATTGCTTTAAAACATTTAGAGGTTATAAATGTTTAAAAAATGGTGTTTCTTCTTGATTGTCTAATACTTTTATAAAGGATTCTGTTATTTTGAGGCCTAAAACCTATCACATCCTTGGAGAAATTCTTAATCATTATGGAGTGAGTGACTCTCACTGCTTATGAATAGAGATCTTTCTTTAGCTTATTCATTATTTTAAATTTTGACTTCATCACAGCGGTTCCTTAAGGAATACTTTAGGATATTCAAAAGACATGAACAAGGTTTTTTGGTTTTTTTTTTTCATAAATGGATATTCTAAATTTAAAATTTTGAAATCAGAGATAAAACATGATGAGAACTATTTCCTCTTTAGGCAAAAGCAGTATCAAAGATATTCATTGCATATGGAGATGTTTATACTAAAAGAGCACACATACTATCATTTATAAAATGAAAACATAAAACATCCAGCTTCCTGAATCTAGACAAATTCCAAAAATATCCATAAGTTATTTAGAAGGTTGGTTTTTAAAGGCTCATCTCTTTTGTCCTACTTTACAATTCCCTAAAATATTATTTGTAAAGATATACCTTATAAGTAAGACTATTTTCTCAGCCCTTTCCAATTCTAAGGCCCCGGTTAAAAACAAACTTTTGGAATCATTGCAAACTGTATTTTAATTCAAATTCTTCACTCCAAGCCAATGGGCATGTTCAAGGAGAAAGCTAAAAACATAAATCTATAATTTAAAGTTGGAATGATAACTATTTTTGGCATAGAAAAGTCTTAATTAAACAGATTTACATAATCATCCTCTCATACACCTTTACATCAATTGCCTCCCATTGAGAATTAAACTAAATATAGAGGGATTGCCCTGGTCTATGTATATCAAGGCACCATTTAAGAAATATCTTATATCTACATTCCTGGCTGAATTTTAGAATTGTTTTCTGTCCAAAAGAAGTTCCACGATCACTTTTATATCATATACGAACCTATTTTTCCTAGCCCACACCAATCTGGAGGATATAAACATAGCTTAATTAAAAGTAATAAACTATTTTTTTTCTATTTCCATATAGACTGAATGTTAGAAGAATTACAGTTTCCAATAAAATTTCACATGAGTTTTTTTTCTGTTAAGATACGGATATAGGCCCTGGCAGGTGGCTCAGTGAACAGTCAGACCAGTGTATGGATGTTCCAGGTTCAATTTTCAGTCAGGGCACACAAGAGAAGCAACCATCTGCTTCTTTCCCACTCCCTCTCCCCCTCTCTCCCTCATTCCCTTCTGCAGCCAGTGGTGTAATTGGTTCCAGCATCGCAGCCGGCCAGCGCTTTGGTCCCAACGTGTCAACCTCATATGCTAAACATAGCTCGGTTGCTTTGAGCATCGGTCTCAGACGGGGTTGCAGGGTGGATCCTGGTGGGTGCTCATGCAGGAGTCTGTCTATCTCCCCTCCTCTCACTTAAAAATATATGGATAGCCCTGGCTGATTGGCTCAGTGGTAGAGCGTCGGCCTGGTGTGGAGGAGTCCCGGGTTCAATTCCCAGCCAGGGCGCACAGGAGAAGCGCCCATCTGCTTCTCCACCCCTCTCCCTCTCCTTCCTCTCTGTCTCTCTCTTCCCCTCCTGCAGCCAAGGTTCCATTGGAGCAAAGTTGGCCTAGGTGCTGAGGATGGCTTTATGACCTCTGCCTCAGGTGCTAGAATGGCTCTGGTTGCAACAGAGCAATGCCCCAGATGGACAGAGCATCGCCCCCTGGTGGGCATGCTGGGTGGATCCCGGTCAGGCACATGTGGGAGTCTGTCTGACTGCCTCCCCGTTTCCAACTTCAGAAAAATATTAAAAAAAAAACAAAAACAAAAAAAAACTTATGGATATCACACACCAGATACCAAATGGCCACCATGATTTTCTTCTTTCCCTATTCCAGCAGTCTTTGGGAAGATCTTCTTTTAGGGCCTTCCTCCCTAAGAATCTATTTTATTCATCTGTTTAAGTATTTATTCCACAGATATTTGTTTAGTCTTTACTGTGTCTCAGACCCTTTTCATACTCTTCATATACAGCATTGTTAAAACAGAATCCTCTCCACATGCATCTTATATTCTAGCAGGAAAAGATAAATGATTAGCCAAGTAAATAAGCTTCACATATGAGATATACACACACTATTAGTGACTATGGAGAAAAGTAAAACAGAAAAGAGGAAAGAGAGTGGTATGACAGGAAACTATGGTTTTATTTCTCTGGATATCAATGATTCCAATATTTACTTTTGTGCCAAAAGATTATAAATTCTGTAAGATGAAAACTTGTCTTCTGTTTGTTTCACCATAGTGTGGCTACCATATACACAATTGTGGTGGACATATCTTAAGTACACAATTGACATGTAAGTTGAACAAACTAATGGGAAGGATGCTAACTACAAACTTTGCCATTTATCTAGTTTTAGATTCTACCTCTAAGTATTTCTGGTGTATTCATTAACACAAATTTTATCAGGTAACACTGACACTTTTATTTTGTAAATTATGAATCCTTAACATGCAAATTATAATTAAATTTCCTGGAATTACACATTCAGAATAATGGAAAAAATTATTGGGGATACAAAGGATTAGCCATGTGGGTTATCCCCCCAAATCAAGATGAATACATTTCTTCATTTTAGGTGTTACCAACTAGAATTATTAAATTTTAATCAAAATATGACTTAGGAATAAAACCAAAGAAAGCTCCAGTTGACCAAATGTTAGAGACAATTTGCAAGCAGAAGCACTGATTACCTTTACTCTAGACTATCTTTCTAAGGATGTTGTACTGTGAGAAGATAGAGTATCTCTTTTTTTTTTTTTAATTGAGAGTCATGGAGGCAGAGACAGACTCCTGCATGTGCCCTGACTGAGATCCACCCAGCAAGGCCCCTATGGCGCAGTGCTCTGCCCATCTGGAGCCACTGCTTTGTTGCTTGGCAACCAAACTCTTTTAGCGCCTGAGGTGAGGCCACTGAGCCATCCTCAGCACTTGGGGCCAACTTGCCCAAACTGTTTGAGCCATGGGTTTGGGAGGGGAAAAGAAAGACGGAGGAGAGAGAAAGAGAGAGAGAGAGAGAAGGAGGAGGGTAGAGAAGCAGATGCTCACTCCTCTTGTGTGCCCTGACCGGGAATCAAACCTGGGACTTCAACACACCGGACCAATGCTCTACTACTGAGTCCACTTGCTAGGGCCAGTGTATTCCTCTTAAGAAGAAAGCAGGTTTCGTGTGTGTGTGTGTGTGTGTGTGTGTGTGTGTGTGTGCACGCGCGCATGTGTGTGCGCGTGCATGTGTGTGTGTGTGTGTGTGATTATAATAAAGATAATCCTCACCACCACCAACACTATCACAGCCAAGATCAGGCAAGTCTGAACTCTATTATAAAATATTCAGTTTTTCTAATCTTGAAATTCCTCAGCTGTGAATTTGCACCCATTTGTGTTACCCTATAGGATATTAAGGAGCTGTCAGGAACAAGGGGAACCTACACAAACAGAAAGCTTATGCTGCCTCTTGTGTCGTGATTAATATAGTTCTTTATCTCTGACCAAATAGTCTTGTGCCTTCTGCCAGCATCCATTAAACTACGAGCAGCCCACTTGGCAGCTTCCCAGAAGGGTAAACACTCAAATACTTCACAGTTCTGGACACCAATATTCATTTGAAAATAATTTAAGCAAAAAGCTTGCTCTATATCTAGTAGAGGTAGAATTAAGTTACAAAAGCATTGACTTGGGCGGTCAGTCAATGATATTTCCATTTTATTCCAAGGTCTTCAGACAAATAAATTGCTTTTAGAAAGCAATTTGAGATACTTTCTTTGCATTAACTGTAAGCAACAAAGGACAGTCTCTCTGGAATTTTTTGAAAAGTCATGTAGCTCATACAAACACAGTTAACTCATGTAATCCATGTTAATTATAGAGTCAGAGGCAGATTTAACAGTGGGCGCACTGGGTGTGTGCCCTGGCTGCAACTTCTGAAGGACCCCGCAAAACCTCAACTTTACACTTTTTTCTAATGACAGTGGCCCGATATTTTCTTCTACACCCAGGGCCTAACTGACCTTAATCTGCCTCTGTATAGAGTATACATTAATTTTGCTTCAGGTAAAAATCTTGTTAATATTAATATAACCCATGTATAATGGTGTTTGCAATGTAACGATTGTAGTGTTATGGTAAACATAAAAATTTGGGTGTAGGACATAGAAAGGAATCAACTGGTATACAAATGAAGTATAAAGAAGAGATGTCATCAAGAAAAACAACATCCACCAGTGATAGTGCTACAGCATGTGCTCTGTTGATTTGACAAGCCAAAAAGAGACTAGACTTGAACATTAGATACAATATAATGGGAATTTTCCCTGCATTAAATGCAGATACAAGTGAAGGTGGCATTGACCCTTAGATGCCAGGAGCTACATCAATTGCTTTATCTCTACTTTTTACAATAGTCATGGAAGGTAAATCATAGTAGTTAGATCCTGGAGTCAGATGTTAGCAAGTCACTTAAACAGAAATCATGGCATTCCCTATATTGTTATTGTTCTTATGAAAAGCTGAGTATAGTGCTTGCCCATAAATTTAGGGTTTAATTCATATAACATATTTATCTATATAATTTCTATATCTGTATAATCAACTCTCTATATTAATTAGATATTAAATTATAGATAGTTATCTCTATCCTCATTTTGAACATTAAAAAAATAAATCTCAAGCAGGTTAAGTAATTAAGCTAGGTCTAACAACCTGTTAGGTATTAAGACTAAACAGTGAACCCAGATCTGTGATTTCATTACACCATGGTCAGTCTAGTTGGTCCTACAGAGCCTGGTTAAGGATGGAATTATAACCAGAAATATTCAGTGAAAATTCATTCAGAAACAACTCCTGAGACTTTCAACAGGTGATCAGGGAAACTTAACAAGAAAGCTTTGGTGATCGGGATAGGCAATGAACAGTGTCAGTGGCCCTAACAGCAGAGAAAGAGATCCCAGTGATGGAACTTAATTTTGAGGGCCTATTTCTAAAGTTCCAAGGAATACCAATGAGGATAGGATGATATTCAAGTCTCAGAGAAAGCAGTATACCAAGACAGGTAGATTGTGGAGCCCTGACATAATACTACCAGTGTGAAGTAGAGAAGGGAGGTTTAGGGCAGAGATCTATCTGATCATAGGAACAATGTAAGACCCAGATACAAAGGCAGATGAGCAAATTAGAATTTTTGTAAAGGCACTTGATACCAAGACAGTTTAACTGGAGAAACAGAATTCTTTCCACTTTACAAGGTATGAGTTAAGATAGATAAATTGTTAGCTAAAAAAGTGTGTCCATGATATAACTTAATAAACATGGGGACTAGGAGTCAAGTAAAACACTATGATTATTAGTTTATATAGTTGCCAATTTTCAAAACCATCTGAAGCTTAATTTTTAAAATATAAATTGGTGGAATTTTGTTGAGGGAGGGAAATGCATTTGTAGAATGTGATTTTGAGATTTATAATCAAAATATTTTATGTTATTCATTGTTTTAGATTTATTCTGCTAGCTTAAAATATAAAAGAAAATCAAATTTGATGTGAATTTTTGTTGAAGATAATGTCTGAGGCAATTGTGCTCTTTATAGTTTTCTAGTTTTTGATTCCAGATTCTACTAAGGTTTCTATCTTGGTGAGCTGGCCCAGCTCATATATTATCCTTGAGGGTCCTTCCTGAAGTTCTACCTTAAAATACTAGATAGAGAACATGTTCATAAGTGTGTTTTCCCTGAGACTACACTATGATCCTTATCTTCTGGCACACATAAATTTTATCAGAAAATGAGGACTAGAATAAGAGCACATTAGTTAGAAAGAAGCAGAGAATCTCTAAGCTACTATCCCCCATTTTTCTTTTTGTTTGTTCTACTCTGTTCTTATTTGATTATTCAAGGAACCAAATAGATACTTAAGTTATTTTGAAAAGAAAAAAAATTCAGACTTTCTTTTTCTTTTTCTTTTTTAAATCAAGTGACAGGTGGAAGGCAAAGACAGACTCCTGCATGTGCCAAAACCAGGATTCACCTGGCAAGCCCCCTTCCAGGCAATGCTCTGTCTATCTGGGGCCATTGCTCCATTGCTCAACAACTGAGCTATTTTAGTACCTGAGGAGAGGCCATGGTGCTATCCTCAGCACCCAGGGCCAACTTGCTCCAACCAATCAAGCCATGGAGAGAAGAGGAGAGAGAGGAGTGGAGAAGCAGATAGTCACTTCTCCTGTGTACCTTGACTGGAAATTGAACCCAGGACTTTCACATGCCAGGCCGACACTCTACCACTGAGCAAACCAGCCAGAGCCAGACTTTATTTTTCCATATAAATCACATTAGAGAAAGGGATGCAAATATGTTTTATGAAGAAGAAAGCTAAGGAAATAAAATGTGTCCATCTAATTCTGCTATTAGTCTCACCTAGAAGCTCAACTCTGTGGACTAGCCACCTAAGTGCATGTCCCAAGACCTCTATTTTAGGGCCTTTGAAGATCAGTGTTCTCTCAGGGCTTTAAGCTCCCTGGAGTCTAAAGAATGTGATTAATAGTGTACAAGTCAAAGAAAAATAATGCTAGAAGCTATAACACACAAGTAATTATAGGTCTACTTTGTACCAGAGATCATTCCCAACCAATCAGAAGATTAAATATTTTTATTAATTATATCAATTAATCAAAGCATTTAAATATATTTTTATTTATGACATCAAAACATACTCTTCTATGTGGACCTATGCATTATTTTATGCCCAATCAATATCTATCATTTGGTATTTTAATTTTACTTTTTAATACAAGTAACAAAAATCTATCTGTAAACATAAAATGATACTTTAGGCCCTGGCCGGTTGGCTCAGTGGTAGAGCTTCGACCCAGCATGTGGATGTCCTCGGTTCAACTCCTGGTCAGAGCACATAGGAGAAGTGCCCATTTGCTTTTCCACCCTTTCACTTCCCCCTGTACTCTATATCTATCTTCCCCTCCTGCAGCCAAAGCTCTACTGTAGCAAGTTGGCCCAGGTGCTGACGATGGCTCCATGGGCTCACCTCAGGCACTGAAATGGCTCAGGCTGCAATGGAGCAACGCCTCAGATGGGCAGAGCATCGCCCTCTAGTGTGCTTGCCAGGCGGATTCTGGTCTGGCGCATGCGGGAGTCTGTCTCTCTGTCTCCCTGCATCTCACTTAAGAAAATAAAATAAATGTTTGCAGAAACAGAAAAAATTACTTTGAAGTATTTTCTGAACATTGCCCTAAAGGTATTATGCTCCTATTTGCTAACATGTGAGGCCTCCCAAAAATCTCTTCCAAGAAATGTGCTAAAAATAAGGCATTTTAATATATAATGATGCCCTCCCCAATCTCAACATTCCTGGCTCAAAGACAAATGAGAAGCTCCAATTCTGTCAAAAAAAATTGATTAAGAAGCACATTCCAAGTCTCATGTCCAAATATGTTTCACTTAGATATTATTCATAGTGTCATATCTAAATAATTCAAAATTTGCCTACCCTCCATAACTCACTCCAAAACAGATAGAAAAAAACATCTGAAACACTCTACTTGATTAATTTTAAAGGAGTAATCCAAAGTATTTAGACTCTATAGTTTTCTAGTTTTTCAAATTTTATTAAATCTTGTTATATTACATACATCCTATTATTTTTTTTGGAAAGGCAACATTCAACAATAAATAGTGTTTTTCAAGAATACTTTCATGTTTTCCTTTCATAAAGAGATGTTGATTTGTTAGTAATTACCTAAATTTATATGCTAGCTTTTTTTCATTACAGGTAATCTTTTGTTAGGAATATAACTTCTCTGTGTCTGTTTCCTAATCTTTGAAGTGAAAATAATGCTATTATTTAACTCAGGATTGTTATGAATATATGAGTTAATACATGTAAAGTACTGAGCATGTTAAAATATAATCTTTAACTATAAATATTATAATATCAGTTAGCTCAGATTTCTCAAAATGATGTCACTCTTCCTTCCAGCTTTACTAGTTTGTTGAAATGTGACCCCAAACTTATCAGCCACTGTTGATTATTTGCATTCCAAGTATCTGTCATGTTTTTAAATCTCAGATAAGTTGCCTTTTCAAACAATTTAAAAGATGGACCGAAAGAAACTATTTACCATGTTTCCTAAAGAATATGTATTTATCTATTTCTTTAAAACAATGTTTTAAAATATTTGTCCATTTCAATTATTCCATATGATTTTATAGGTCATAAAAAAGGAAGACTCCATGATCAAATATTTTAGAAAACATTGGTTTAGTTTAACTTTAAAATTTTCACAGGTAATATTTTACCAAACTCATAGCAAGTTATACATACACAAAAGTCTACAAAATTTTACTTCATCTGAAACTTCAACCATGAACCCTAGATATTCAAAATCTACATCAAGCTTAAATTTATAAACTGCCCTAACCAGCTTCCTTTCTCCCAGAAAAAGTTAGGGCTATCCAGTTGCTCGCTTTGGAGTTATCCTTGACAGCTCTTACTTCCTGCTCCCCCATATCCAGTTCAATAGCATTTCCACAACAGCACTACCCTGAACAGGTCTTCCACCTCCATTGCTTCCATTTTATTTCAAGCAATTTTTATTTCTTCTTCTGATTATATTATTATTCTACAAATTAGTCTTTCCATACCTACTCTGGTCTTCCTCCTATGTATTTGCCACACTACAGAAAGGAGAATCTTGTCAACACATACAATTCAGTGATTATTATTTTTTAATTTCCCATTGCTTACTTTTCCTATTAGAATAGGAAGCAATATTTCTCATTTGACCCAAATTACTGAGATTCTCTCTCTCTCTCTCTCTCTCTCTCTCTCTCTCTCTCTCGTTCCCTCCTTCTCTCTTTTCAATTATACCTCACCTTGTTTTACTTCCTGGTGTGGGTGTATGCTACAACCATGCCTCCCTCTTACTGCAAGGCCTTGATACATACTGTCCCCTCTATTTGCAATAGTCTCCCCTCTTTTCCAACTAATTCCTACTCGAGTCTTAGATTTTAGCTCAAGGGCTGAAGCTTTCTCTGAAACTTTCATTCCATCCCCCACACCATTTAGGTCAGATTGGCTCTTTGTGGGTGTGTGTGATGAGTGGACGAGAGAAACAGAGTTGATTAAACAACATTTTATAGTTCATGAAACGTTACCATTATCTAGGATTAAACAACTGTGATAGATTGTATTTTCCAAATATGACCTCAACACTCTAACACTCTCTCCAATCCCATATGCTCTTTTTGAAACCCCTTCTATTGAGAGTTGGCATGTGTATCCCACTTCTTATATGAAAGTTGAGTTGTGAACTCTTCAACCAAAAAGTGTGATAGAATGGACACTATATGACTTCTGAGGTCAGGTCATTAAAGACCATGCAGTCTCTCTCCACTTGGTTCTCTTGGAACACCCAGAACCCAGCCATCAGGCTGGGAGAAGATTCAGCCACACAGAGAGGCCATGTGAAAGTGTTCTGATGACTGGCTCCAGTTGGGGCAGCTTTAAGTCATCTCATCTTCAATTCAAAACATGTGAGTGAAAACATTATCTTGGAAATAGATCATCCAGCCTCAGATGTTTATAGCTCTAGCCGTTTGAGTCTACTAAGCTGAATCCTCAGACACAGTGTAGCCCTTCTGAATTCCAAGCTTACTTATCTGTGAGTATAATAAATGCTGTTGTTTTATCACTACATCTAGAGAAGATTTATTACATAACAATAATAGTCAGGACAAATACCCATTTTTGTTTTATTTAATTAATCAATTTATCTCTTTGAGCCACAATTCCCACTTCCATTTACCTCTCTCCTTCTACTGTCAGTGCACTACTCGGTTTTACTTTATTTTTTATTTATTTTTTTAAGTGAGAGGCAGGGAGGCAGAGAGACTCCTGCATGCACCCTGACTGAGTTCCACCCAGCAAGCCCACTAAAGGGCGATGCTCTCTGCCCACCTAGGGCCATTGCTCTGTCGCTTGGCAACTGAGCTATTCTAGTGCTTGAGGTGAGGCCATGGAGTCATCCTTAGTGCCCAGGCCAACTTTGCTCAAACCAATGAAGCCATGGCTGTCAGAAGAGGAGGAGGAGGAGGAGGAGGAGGAGGAGGAGGAGAGAGAGAGAGAGAGAGAGAGAGAGAGAAGGGGGGTAGAGAAGTAGATAGTTGCTTCTCCTGTGTGCCCTAACTGGGAATCAAACCCAGGACTTCCATACACTGAGCCAGTGCTCTACCGCTGAGCCAACCAGCGAGGGACACTATACGGTTTTAATATATTTATATCCTTGAGTAAGCATATCTCTAAGGAATGTTAAATTACTTTTTTGTATGTATCTATTTTTCATTGAAATAAGTGATCTCATGGTAAGATTTTTACCCCTAACTTTCCCACTCAGCAGTGTTTCACAATCCATTTGGGTTGGTATACATATATTAACTTCACCCTCCTAAATGCTCATGCTTCACTATGGTGTGCTGTCATCCCAATTTATCATGCACTCTTGGACTGATTACCTTGATTACTCCAACTCCCTTCTTCATTAAAAAAAAAAAAATTAAGCATCTAGTATGGACTAGTGAATATATAACAAGAAATATATAAAAAAAAAAAGAGTGAAATTATTGGTCCAGCGGTATATTCATTTTAAAAGCATGTTCCCTAAATACCAGCAGACATGTGGGGCAGTCTAAACTTCTGTCAGCAATGCATGGGAGCATGAGAGTTTCCATTTCGCACGTATATATTTACAAATACTTGGCATTTTTATGAGTTCTAATTCTGTAATTTTTTTATTTTTTTTTATTTATTCATTTTTTAGAGAGGAGAGAGAGGGAGAGAGAGAGACAGAGAGAGGAGAGAGAGACAGGGGGAGGAGCTGGAAGCATCAACTCCCATATGTGCCTTGACCAGGCAAGCCCAGGGTTTCGAACCGGCGACCTCAGCATTTCCAGGTCTACACTATATCCACTGCGCCACCACAGGTCAGGCCATGAGTTCTAATTCTAATCTTATGGAATCCTAGTTTTGTTTAATGTTAGATTGGTAGTTTAGTATTATAACATAGCACCTTTTCAGCCTTGTTATGAACTGTTTATTTATAATTTTTGCCTACTTCACTTGGATTTCCTAGGTCTTTCTTCTAATGTTCAGAATTTCTTGTATTTTCTAGTTAGTCTTTATTTTAAGCATAGCAAATATTTTCTCCTATTCTCTAACAAATTTTTTTTAACAGAAAAAGCCTGAAATTTGATATATTCAAATTATCTTTATTTTCTTTTTTTTTTTTCTGTATTTTTCTGAAGCTGGAAACGGGGAGAGACAGTCAGACAGACTCCCGCACGCGCCCGACCGGGATCCACCTGGCATGCCCACCAGGGGGCCACGCTCTGCCCACCAGGGGGCAATGCTCTGCCCCTCCGGAGCGTTGCTCTGTTGCGACCAGAGCCACTCTAGCGCCTGGGGCAGAGGCCGAGGAGCCATCCCCAGCGCCCGGGCCATCTTTGCTCCAGTGGAGCCTCGGCTGTGGGAGGGGAAGAGAGAGACAGAGAGGAAGAAGAGGGGGAGGGGTGGAGAAGCAGATGGGCGCTTCTCCTATGTGCCCTGGCTGGGAATCGAACCCAGGACTTCCGCACGCCAGGCTGACACTCTACCACTGAGCCAACCGGCCAGGGCCCAAACTATCTTTAAATGTAATACTTTTTGTTTTGCTTTTCTGCTTAGGTTTTCTATTTATTCTACCTAAAATCCCCCTTTATATAATATAGGTAGTGATGCAGCTTTATTTTTCTCACAAAAATCAGCCACATTTTCCAAATATTATATATTAAATAATTCTTCTTTTCTCCCCTGAAGTTCCAGTGCCTCCTTAATCATATGATCAGTGTACAAGACACTAATGGCATATCTTTCTATTCCTGTGTCAGTACCACAGAGCTTCCATGGTGATGGTTCTGTGACATGGGGTTAATTATCTAGTGATGTGATAACTCCTCACTATTTTTCTCTTTTACAGTTTTAGTTAGTCATGGATGACTACTTTTTTAAACAAATGTTTAGAATAGTTTTCTCATAATTGTCCAAAATCTTGATTTTTTTGGAGTTATTTTGAAGTTATAATTAAATTTGAGACTAAACATCTTCACAACACTAAGTCATATCATTTAGGAATACGTTATTTCTCTTTATTTAAGCCTTATGTTATGGCCTACCATATTGGCAGTCTTCTAAATTGTTTACAGTTAATTCCTAGGCTTTTCATAGTTTCTAGCAGAAAGGAAGAGTTTATTTTGTTTTGCTATTTTGTATGGAGTCTTGTCAATTATAGCTTACTTTATTATTCATTACTACTGTTAGTGCAATGGAACACCACTTACTATTTTAAGTGGGTAGCATGTGAGATATTTCTGATTTGTTTTATTGGAGCCAGTAGATAATTTGTTAATCCTATGTTACTATGTGGCCCAATTCCTTACTTGCTCTATTGCTCTCTTCCATTTATGGTAGCAGGATGTCAAATCACACTACCAAGCCAATAATAAACAATTCAAAGGTTTATTGTTTACTTGGTCATAAATAGTGGGACCACTGGCAAGAGGATTCTCTGATTTCATGACAGGGAGAAAAAGTCTAGTCCTGGCTTCCTACACTATGATATTAATAATGCTGTCGGCCAACCAATTTCCTATTGTTGGTGGGTGGGAAGATTAGAGGAGTAGGGTGGGCCCTGCTTTGTATGGAAACTTATCCACCCAACTTAGCACAAATGAATGGGGTTGATGCCCTGGACTGGTGTTTCCCAACGTGGGGCCCACACCCCATAGGGGGGCAATTCGATAGTTAAGGGGGGCAATTTGAAAATGGACTTGACATGACTTTAACTCTTTCACCCCAGGCCATTTAAATGCAATGCTAGATATCAGTGCCAAATTTAACAAAAAATGCAATTCTTAAATAATTGCGGAAAATAATTATTAAGTATAATTTCATTTGACGAGACCAAAATATCAACTGGGTGATTGGCATCGTCAAGTAAACTTCGTCCTGGGTTCACCGCGGAGCATGCCGTCTGTCACGGGGAACCCCGGACATTTTAAAAACTTGCTAAACAACGCAGTTATTCTCACCTAATTAGCCATCACAACTTCTGTAGTGTTTCACATCATTCAGTTGGTGTTAATTTGAAATAAGTGTCAGTCAAAACTGTTGTAAAAGCTCGTTGATTTAATAAATATACATATATATTGTATAGATATAATTAGTAAGTATTTGATTTTATTTTTATCAATATTAAACTCTTTATTAAGTACTTCTTGCATTGGGGCTAGAAAGCACTAATATTTTATAAATATTATTGGGGCTATAATAGAGCATGCATGACAATTTTAATTTTAGAAGCATAACTTTCCAGAAAATTTTGTCAAGTGGAAAAAATATAGATACCTTTTGATTTGCGGTGGTAGTGTAGTAAATGTGTTATATACATTTAAATAAATATGAATTTTTAGTATATGTTTACTCTATGTCACATTGAATATATTTTAACACATATTTTAATATTAATTTTTAATTGATCTTATTTTTATTATACCCATAGTAAAATGAGTGGTGCAAGGAAGAAAAAACTCGTCAATATTCGGAGGAATATTTAAAATTTGGGTTCATACCCGCTGTTCACGATGAGCGGATTCCTTTTTGTCTTTTATGCCAGCAATGCTTGACCAGCGAATCAATGAAACGAGGTTGTCTTGAGGCGCATTTGAAAGTGAAACATAGTGCTCATATTAATTCAGATTTGAGTTACTTTAAAACTTTAAAGAAAAATTTTGAAAAAAGAACAACATTAAAGTCTCTATTTACTGCTCATACTTCAACTAATAATCGTGTTCTTGAGGCTAGTTATCAAATTTCTTTATTCACCGCTAAAACTGGAGAAAATCACACTATAGGAGAGAATTTAATAAAACCGTCAATATCAGCATTTCTTAAAACGGTTCTTGAAAAAGATGACAAAGATGTAAAAGCTATGCCATTCAGTGACAATTCTGTTAGCAGAAGAATAGACGAAATGAGTGAGGATATTGAAAAACAACTTATTGAAAAGCTGAAAACAAGAAAATTCTCCTTGCAAATGGATGAATCAACTTTGAGAGACAGTGAGGCAGTATTGATAACTTACATAAGATATATTGATAAAGGACATTTTGCTGAAGAAATGTTGTTCTGTAAAAGATCAGAAAGCACCACTACCTCCAAAGATATATATAATAAGCTAAAAAACTACTTAGATGTCAATGATATACCAATGAAAAATAAAACATCTTGTGCTGCAGATGGTGCTCCCAATATGATGGGCAAGAAAAATGGCTGCTTAAAATTGATGGAAGATGCGAATCCAGAAATGATTCTTGTGCATTGTGTTATTCATAGGGAAAACTTGGTAGCTAAAAACATCTCGCCTGTTCTGAATGAAGTATTACATACAGTAATAAAGTGTGTTAATGCTATTAAAGCTAGTGCCAAATGTGAGCGTCTTTTCAAGCTATTTTGTGAAGAACAAAATGAAGACCATGTGAGACTTTTACTTCATACTGAAGTAAGATAGCTATCTAAAGGAAACTGTTTGAAAAGATTTATGGAACTGTTTGATACTCTTAGTGATTTTTTAAGCGACAAACCTGAAATGAAGTATCAGTTAACAATAGATGGTAAAGCATTTGTGAGTTATTTAGCCGATATCTTTGAAAAACTAAAAATATTAAATAAGCAACTTCAAGGAACAAATAAAACTCTTGTTGATGCAAAAGCAAAGATATTTGGTTTCATTACCAATATTGAGTTATGTCAGAAACATATTAACAACAAAAACTTGAAACAGTTTCATTGGCTCCAAAAATGTGAAGTAACTGATACCGCTTTACTTGTTATTGTCAATCATTTGAATATTCTATCGGCTGATTTAAAAGAAAGATTTTCTGATTTAAAACAAATTGATTTCCCAACATGGATGATGCAGCCAATGTTAGTGGATTTGTCTGATATATCAAATATGCAGTATCAAGAAGAACTCGCAGAATTTCAAAATGATGAGTCAGTTAAAGCTTTATTGAATATCAAAGGAGAGATGGCATGGCTTTGTGAGGAAACAGAAATCAAATACCTAAATTGAACCAAATGTGCAAGAAAACTCTTGCTACCGTTTCCATCTTCATTTTTAGCTGAATGTGGATTTAGTGCTGTAAATGATTTACTGGTAAAAAAAAGAAATCGGCTGGATATAACACAACGTGGAGACTTGAGACTAAAGCTAACCAAATTGGAACCTAATATAAAATCTCTGTGCAGCAAGCATCAAGCGCAAGGATCACACTAAATTAAAATAATAAATTAATATAGAAAAATCTGTATTAAAATTATTTGGAATTTAAATTTCTGTTTTTCATTATATGTTTTGAAATTATACTTACTGTGTTTTGTTAACAATTTCATAGTGATTTCTTCCTAGAACCTATCATTTATGTTTATTAAGTGAACAAATCAATTTTTTAATGTTAAAAATTATGTATGTTACATAGGGGGGGACATAAAAATTTTAGAAAGGTTTAGGTGGGGCATGGCACAAAAAAGGTTGGGAAACACTG
The DNA here is from genome assembly GCF_036850995.1 of Saccopteryx leptura. Lineage (NCBI taxonomy): Eukaryota > Metazoa > Chordata > Mammalia > Chiroptera > Emballonuridae > Saccopteryx > Saccopteryx leptura. The sequence continues at coordinate 54,723,142 of NC_089514.1, read as the reverse complement.
CCCTGGCCTGTATTAACATTTTGAGCAAATGTCACTTTGGTGGGAAAGATACCCAAATCTATTTTCCACATTATATCATCTGCAAATAAACATAGTTTGATCACTTTATAATCCCCCTTTCTTTTTTGGAGGGTTTTATAAAACCATTTTTCATGTTAGAGGGCAAAATAGCTGACTCTGGAGCTGAATTTTTTTTTCTTTTTTTTTTTTTTTTTTTTCAGAGATAGAGAGAGAGAGTCAGAGAGGGATAGATAGGGACAGACAGGAACAGAGAGAGAGAGAGATGAGAAGCATCAATCATTAGTTTTTCATTGTGACACCTTAGTTGTTCATTGATTGCTTTCTCATATGTGCCTTGACTGTGTGCCTTCAGCAGACTGAGTAACTCCTTACTTGAGCCAGAGACCTTGGGTCCAAGCTGGTGAGCTTTTGCTCAAACCAGATGAGCCCACGCTCAAGCTGGCAACCTCGAGATCTTGAACCTGGGTCTTCCACATCCCAGTCCAACATTCTATCCACTGCGCCACCACTAGGTCAGGCTGAATTTTCTTATGTCTGACTTCTAGCACTATCGTTCAGTAGCTGTGTTTTCTGTGCCTTAATTTTATTATCTGTATATTGGGTATCGTAATAATACCTAATTCTAGGTTACTGGAAGGATAACAATGGATCAGTACATATAAAACATTTAGAAGAGTCCAGGCAAATGCCGGTGCCAGATTATTCTTTTCAGACCATAGTGTCTAATTATATTACTCTTATTAAATATGGTTATCCTTTTACATCCTATTTCAGTGAAGGGTACCATAGTTAGGGAAAAATTGCTCTCCCTTTTTGGCATTTTATTCCTGAATTAAGTCAAACTATTCAAAAATCATGTGCTCAAATTCTTGTATATTGGCATTCATAGAACTGTTTATTCTAATTACATTTCAGTATAATGCCTTAACCTTATACTGAAGGGCTTTAGAAGGACCAGGTCTATGAAGCACTTCAATATTTTTACACTAAAGAGTTGAATGAATGTATATGTTATTAATGGTACAGGGTTATACTGGTAGGTCTACTGGAGAAACTCCTGGTATTAGTAAAAAAAAAAAAGAGCTTCCGTTTTCAAACAATTCTTTTGTTTGGGTTGTGGGGAAACCACAAATTTTCTTCCTTAATACTTACATTCCCTTGATCATAGTAATCACTAGAAAGCTTAGAATTAAATGTATATATGCCCTCTAATATAAGTTTAGCATTTCAATTCTAAATCCTGGTTTCATTGTAATTTTTACCTTATTTTTATTTTTCACAAATATTTTAATTATTTTAACATACTTTATTATTTTTTAAAAAATATCTCTTTTTCCTTTGTAATAAGAGGTAAAGCATAATAAACAAAGAAGCCAATTTACAGTATAGTAATAAAAGCATTTATAAAAAATATATATTGCTAAACTAGAAGAGAGAAAAGAGGAGGAGGAGAATAAAAGAAACAAGGTATATAGAATATCTTGTTATTTTAGAATGCTAAACGGATCTTTCTTTGGGGAACCACACTTCTCCCTACTCCTCCCTGAGTCACTCAGCCACCAAAGCCTCCCACACTCTGGCCAGTGACTATTATGAGTTTGATGTTTTATACACCCAACCAACTAGACACAACTAGGATTTTCAGTAAAACCCTTGGGAAAGAAGCATGTTATTTTTTCCTAATGAGTTCACCTTAGAGTAGAAGATATAAACCAGGAGATGCTACTGGTAATCTTAACACCATGTGAGGATTGTCTACCCAAAAGAAATGACTTAGATGAAAGCAGAGAAGAGCCATGTGACTAAAATCCTAATGGAACTATTTAAGCATGTGAATCCAACTATGCCTAATGCATCTGAAGACCTGTCAATTACTAGCACAATTTTAAATAAAGCAATGATTTTATATAACATTCCTCAAGCAATATACAAAGTTAATGCAATCCCCACTAAAATCCCAATGTCATGTTTTAAAGAAATAGAATAAAAAATCATCAGGTTTGTAAGGAACAAGGAAATGGAGGTGCTTTAGGCTGAATTTTTCATCAGAAAGAATAGCCTGGATCAAGTATTTGAGGGTAAGTAGCATATTTTTAGAAGTAATCCCTAGAATCAAAGTCAAGGATCAGGAAGAACAAAATAAGAAACAGGGAAAAGCAATCAATACCAGGATGCCTTCTGAAGTTGGTCATCACAGTGAACAGCATGGGTTCAATCCCAGCAGGACACGGCACTATGTGCCCAGAATTGTCTGGCCAAGAAAACAAGGAGGAATCCATTTATTCTCCCACTCTCATCCTCATTAGTCAAGAGATTTCTCTAAGATGTATTCACTCCCTCACATTTCCAGGTTTCACAGGCGTGACTGCAAGATGGTTTGGACCAGGAAGGCCCATGCCAAAAGTTAGAAACATGAAGTGTGTTGCCTATGAGGAGCTGTCATCTCACACCTGCACAAAGTGTTTTCTAAGAATAACTGGAGTAAAAATGGGCTGAGAGTGTAGAAAGCAAGGTAAAAGAGGAGTAATGTTAAAGTTCAAACTCTAAAATGTGTTAGAGATGGATAGAGAGAAATGAGGTACCTTCTTTTGCAGGTAGGGAGGTAACTTTCTTTTTTTACAGATGCGAAGCAGCTGTTTGAAAAGTGTCTTATTAGACAGGACTCAAACTAGGAATTATAAAGTCTGGAAATAAACAAAAATATTAGGAATTTTTGTTAGCTCATTCCTGTGGACTTCATTAAACTCTTATTTTCATTGCAGTTGAAGCAGGCCTGTCTAGAAGCATAAAGGAAAGAAAACTCTACTTTGTTATGAAAAGCTCTTTCTTCCTGAGAGCCGAAGTCCTAACTGGATAAAAGAATAATAGTCTGGAGACTTACAAGCTTAGAATATCTGTGTTCTCTGCTTTCAGTTTATTCAGCAGAATCAGAGATGAAGCAGAGCTGGAAGTAATATGGAGACTGGGAAGGTGATCCCACCCTCAGTTGCTCCTCCACCACGCACCTGCCTGCCACATCCCTCAGCCAGACAGAGGTAGTAATTGCTTCCACTTTTATACAATATCCACTGGAACCACAAACTTTTGGCTGAGCTGATTAGTTCTTCATTTTCATCTCTGGCTACTAACTCAAAATCTGTTGAGAAAAAGAAGTAAGTCATTAGCTGAGGGTGAGGGAGAGACACCAAGCACCAAAGATGATTTTATTGGAGTTGGAGTTCCCAGGCCAGAGCCTTGATGAATGAGCTCACTGATCTTTCCTTTGGAATCTGACCACAGGCAGAGAAACAGACATTTGGCTCATGTTCTGAGGGGGGTATTTTTTCCCAAGAGACCCTGAAACAGGCTACAGACTTGGCACAGCTTCACCCACTCCTCACTCTCTGGGTTCTTAAACCCAGACTCTGAGGACATAAGTAATGAACATTTTCCAGAAAGAGGCTCCCTCCTCTGTAAGTCCCTTTAGATGGATCATGAAGTATAAGCAACAGGAAATCATCCTAGAAGGCAGAACAAGATTGACTGGCCATGGAACAAGGTCCACTGTCAGGGAAGGGGATATTTCTGGTACTTTCTGCTTCTCTTTATCAAAATAGGACTTCTGATTGCAGGTCTATCCATTTTGTCCTATTATATTTTAATTGTGTTGAAAATAATTAAAGGTGACATTTAACTTAAAGTTGCTGGATCATGAGTAACTGTATCACATGTTCTTAGCTCAACCAAAAAATTATCCCCATTTGGCTAAAGCTAATTTAAATTGTTTTCTGATGGTTGCTTTTGTATTGTAGAATTAATCAGAAGAATGGTGAAATAAATTATAACACATCTATTGGATGCAATAATATGAACCTATACCAAACAAACAAAAAAGTATCTTGTTAATGATATGGGGTAATTCTCATGATAGAATCCAAAAAACAAAAGAACAAAAACAATAACTAATGCCACTCAAGTAATATAAAGGAATAATGAAATATATATAATATGTTAAAACTGTTGAAATGAAATATGCACAAATAAAAACTGGGTGATTGTAATACCAGAATATCTTTTTTTCTTTCTCTATTACGGTATTTTGTATATTTTATATAGTATTTTAAAATAAAATTGTATTAAAATTGTTTAAATTATCTTCATTTGTCCTATAATAATAAAATTATAATTTTGTTCTTTAGTTCTAAAAATTCAAAATGTAAATATGCTTATATAATTATAAAATATATTTGTATTATATAAATTAGTATAAAAATATATAACACTTCATTTTTTTTGTCTCAAGATAAATTTGATTTAATGCCTAAGTAAATCATTTTAAAAATGGTAAGTATTATTCATACCTGAAATCTTTTTTTTTTTTTGTATTTTTCTGAAGTTGGAAATGGGGAGGCAGTCAGACAGACTCCCTCCCGCATGCGCCCAACTGGGATCCACCCGGCATGCCCACCAGGGGGCGATGCTCCACCCATCTGGGCCGTTGCTCTGTTGCAACCAGAGCCATTCTAGCACCTGAGGCAGAGGCCATAGAGCCATCCTCAGCACCCGGGCCAACTTTGCTCCAATGGAACCTTGGCTGCGGAAAGGGAAGAGAGAGACAGAGAAGAAGGAGAAGGGGAGGGGTGGAGAAGCAGATGGGTGCTTCTCCTATGTGCCCTGGCCGGGAATCGAACCCAGGACCAGGCCAAGGCTCTACCACTGAGCCAACCGGCCAGGGTTCATACCTGAAATCTTTTATCAAAATATAGTTGGACATAGTAATTATTTTATGGCATACCAGTCTATCAGTCAAAATAAACTTAATGGATAAAAGTGCAAAATTTATTTAGACTTCAAAGTATAAATGACCCTTTAACTGTGGCAAACAGAATGGTATATACCACAGTGTGTAATAGCAAGTAATTACTTTATTTATCACTTATAAACACCTGTAATTAAGTGCTTACAGAATCAAAGCATTGCATTACCAAGAAGTTGCTGCCATAGAATATTTAGAGAAAATAAGAATCTTTGTGTTCCCAGCTGATTGTGTTCTTTTAAATGAGCTGGAGAATTTTACTCAGGCTTTTAAATTCCCTGTTGAAAGTACAAGTAAGGAAATAACAGGATTATAAGACTTCCTTAAAAGAAGCCTTATGTCCTATAGCCAGAGTGAAATTTTCTGAAAATAAAACCTGAAGTCTAATTCTATAGGTAGCAAATCTTACATTGTTTTTATCTAAAAGTTATGTCTTTTATTGGGAAGTAGTGGGACCCTTAAATTTAGGCTGAAGATATGTATGCAGATTTAAATGCAGCTGAAGAACTTAAACCCTTAAATTCAGCTAAGCTTCCTTTTTCTGTAGAAGTAAATCACCCTCTCCTTGCCTGAAGTTTCTGTAAATGACCTCTCTTAAGACAAGTGTCTTTCAGTGGAGCACTGCTCCTGACAACCTGTGCCCATCCCTTCTCATTGTTCCTAGACCCCTAACCAAATTGAAGTCCCAGAAAGACCCCATAAATCAGGTTCTAAATGATAATTGTGAGAAGTCACCATGGACACAGAATGGAAAGATTTTGTTTAATTTGCCTGAAGCAGAATGTCCTTTTGAAGACTTAGAAATGAAGGCTACTGGTTGACAATACATTGCCATTACAAGATGAACTAGTGTTCTCCAGAATGTGGGATAGTCTCAGAAATAGCAACCAATATGCCATGCTGTTCCTCCCATATCTAGGATTCAAGGATTGAGAATCAATGGGTAGAAGTGAGCATGTATTCTTTCACTTTTATCCCTTATGATCCACTACAAATTTTTTGCTTCCCTTCCCAGCAACATTGAGCTCTACTGGACTAGAGGTGTTAGTGACCATGGGCAGAATGTTCCACCAGGAGACAGAGCAGTGGTTACAGTACACTGTAACATTGAGTTTGCCCTCTGGCCATGATGGGGCTCTCACTCTAGCATACCAACATGAAAAGGAGGTCAGTATACAGATAGGAGAATTGATTCTGAATATCAAAGGAAAATTGGAGTCATATAAGTAGATAAGGAGTATAACTAATCCGGAAGAATAACAACATGGAAATATGGCACAAGGAGAAATATGACTGAACATTACCCAAATGTAGATACTGTGCTATGTGGAATTTGTATCCTCTTTTGGAGGATAAGTTAGTATGTTTTCAGTTGCACAATGAATAACTGTTCCAGGTTAAACTGGTATAAGCTTTAGCTATTGTCTTAATATGAAAATTAAATATGATTTAAACAGGTGTACATGGCTCTCAAGTTGAAAAGTGTTGGACTGTGTTAGTTCATAGTATGTCGAGTTGGCTAAGCTACCTGCTCAATCAGGCCCATGGTATCCACACTGATTAAAATTGCCACTCATGCCTCCATCAAAATCCTCAAGGCTGCTCCATTTCCCCCATACACTTATCTTCAAACACAGCAAATAATTCTATCATGTATACAATTTCATATTGATTTCCCCACCCTAACTACAAGTAGAATATATATGCCATCAGGGAAGAATTTAGTATTATTTCTTTTTTATTACCTTCTGTTGTAATCTGAGTACCTTGAACAATACCTAGCAAACAGTAAGCACTCAATACAATATTTGTTGCATTAAAAAGTGAATGGTGAGTGAAGTCAGAGAAATGGTGCCATGAAGAGTGCTCCCAATACCTCTCCCTGAAACTTCAACAAATTCAACAGCTAGAGACAAACAATCTCAGGAGCATCTGAAATACACATAAAGACAGGTAATACATCAAACAAAGGTACAATTGGGCAAAAAGATGGTTGAATATATAATCCACTCTGAAGGAAATAAGACGGAGAATGGAGTATTCCACTTCACTCACTGACCTGAGCATAGGCTGCTTTCTCTTGGAACTGAGAGAAAGCGAGGGTTGGGGGCACAGAAAAAGCTGGACTAGGGCAGAGACATTCAAGGGGAGGAGAGAGTGTGCCTGCGGCTCAGCCCACGTGGAGCTAATGCCAGCAGCAGACCCCGGCAGAGGTGGGCGAGCGGTTGCCTTGTTTATTCCCAGTATCCTGGTCGGTAAGCATGGGTAGTGTGCAAGTGGATCGACCTGGTGTTTTGGACATGGGTGCCCACATTCCTGGATGAAGGGACTGGGTCATTAGACTATCAGTAGTGACCATTTGTGTGGGCTGTGACCAGAATTTCTGAATAATCCCAGCTTCCCAAACAACAGAGTGTGGGAAGTGCACGAAAGCCGGCTTTCCTACACCCGTACCTGTCTGGGGCAGCACCTCTGTCAGCCATACAGGCTAACAAAGCACACTCCTAGAGAAGAGAACCATGGAAGTGGTGGGGGGAAGGGCATAGGCAGCTTGCAGACAGCCTCTGGAAAGCAGACCTGCAGAGTGCTGAGGCATACTAGACATGCCTGGAGGCTCATAGAAAGACACCTGAAAGGCAATCGGCTCCAAGCCCTGCCTGATTATGCTGGCAACTCTGGCTGGCAAAGCCTTACCCAGAACCTTGCACTCAGTGGGGATAGAGTGGGGATTTGGCAGCACTTAGAGCCTCTTGCTCTCTAGGCAATGGCTGGGCAACTTCACAGCTGGGTCCCAGGCTGCTGGTTCAGGAAGGAGAGATTTGGGGAGAGGCTCTGGGAAAACAAACTCTCCCATTGTCGGAGCCTGCAAATGCTAACAAACCCCGCCCACCAATAGGATTGAAGCCTAGTTTATGTCATCACCATAGCGACACAACAGCAAATCTCTGCCTAAGAGTGCCACAGGGGCAGAACCTAGAGTACAGCCCCACCAGCCAAAAAGAGAGAGAAGAGAGAAAAAGGAAGAAGATAATTTTTCAAAACCAGAAAAAATCCACAGTCTTTTTAACATTTTCTATTTTTTTCTTGTATTTTTTATCATTTTTTTTTCTCCTTCCACCTTGGTCATTTTATGCTCTTTTTGTTTTATTCTTTTCTTTTCATTTTGAACTTTATTACCCATAAGTGTTACATTTTCCATTCTTTTTTTTTCCTATGAGTGTTATATTCCATAAAACAACTCAATTTTTCTCTCTCTCTCTCTTTTTGTTTCTTCATTTCTCTTTCACTTTTTCTCTCATTTGAAACTCACCCCCCAAAAAATTATTTTATTCTGGATTAATTTTTTTTCCTGTGGCATTTTAAATGCTTTTTACTTTGCTTTTCATCTCTTTAGCAATTCCCCCAACTCCTGCTCTCCATTCTATAGTTTTTGTGCCACTTAATACAATAAAATTATCATTGTTCACTGTATTTTTCTTTTTTCTCTTTTTCTTCTTTTCTTTTATGCTATTTCTCTCATTTAACCATTATTTACAAAAGAATTATTTTATTCTTGATCCAAATTTTTTCATTGTGGCATTTTGTGGGTTCTTGCCTCACTTTTCGGCTCTTTTTTACTCCCCCCAAACCCAGGCCCTCCATTCTATGTATTTTTGTTCCACATAGCACAATGCAATTCTCACTGCATTTTCACACACAAAAAATTTTATCAACTCTTATTAGTGTTTTAATAATAAAACTCTCAAATGCCATTAAAGAAAAAGAAATCAAATATCATGGATACAAAAGACAGTGATGTAGCTAAGATAGATGAGGAAAAATCTATAAAAAAAATTTCAATAGCTTAAAAACCATGGAGTTAAATGACAGAGAATTTAAAACTGAAGTCCTTAAAATACTCAGGGATATAGAAGAAAGCACAGAAAAATAATTTGGGGAGCTCTAAAAAATTTAATGAACAGAAAGAATACTTCACCAAGGAAATTGAAATAAAAAATGAATATGAAACAAATCAAACAGAGATGAAAAACTCAATTCAGGAACTGAAAAATGAGGTAACAAGCTTAGCCAATAGAACAGGCCAGATAGAGCAGAGAATTAGTGACATAGAGGCAGACAACTAGAGGTACTACAGAGAGGAGAGGAGAGAGACTCACGAATTAAAAAAAAAATGAGATAGCCCTACAGGAATTATCTGACTCCATCAGAAAGAGCAACATAAGAATAATGGGTATATAAGAAGGAGAAGAGGGAGAAAATGGAATGATGAACATATTCAAACAAATAATAGACGAGAACTTTCCAAGCTTGTGGAAAGAACTAAAGCCTTGAATTCAAGAAGCAAACAGAACCCCAAGTCATCATAACCCAAACAAACCTACTCCAAGGCACATCATAATAAAATTGGCACAAACAAAAACAAAGAAAAAATTGTCAAGGCAGATGGAAAAGAAGAATACAACATATAAAGGAAAGCCCATTAGATTATCATCAGATTTCTCAGCAGAAATTCTACAAGCTAGAATAGAGTAGAGCCCAATATTTAAAGTTCAGAAAGAGAGAAACTTTCAATGAAGAATATTATACCCTTCAAAGCTATCCTTCAAATATGAAGGAGAAACAAAAACATTTACAGATACAGAAAAGATCAGAAAATTTATCACCAGAAAACTTCCACTTTAGAAAATATTAAAGGGGGTTTTTCAATGAGACACAAAAAACAAAACAAAACAAAACTACAAGTAAAGCTCCATCAAGATGGCAATAAAAACAAGATTAATCTATGACAAACAAACAAAAAAGGAGACAGGACAAAGATTAACAGTAGCAAAGGAGGATAGAGTGCAGAAGCATCATTGAGATAATGTACTACAATGAACATGATATGTATGCTTTCCATTACTTCATGGTAACCACCCCTGAAAAAACCAACACAGAAGTACATGGCTTAAAAAAAGAAGTAACAGAGAAAAGAAATTGGATTACAACCGAACAAAAACAAATGTTAGAAAAATAAAAGAGAAGAACCAAACAAGACACAAAAATAACAGGAAGCAATATATAAAATAGCAATAAAAAACCCTCAAATGTCAATATATACACTAAACGTAAATGAATTTGGCTCACCAATAAAAAGACACAGTAGTAGAATGGATTAAAAAAATCTAACTGTATGCTGCCAATGAGAAACACATCTAAGCTACAAGGATAAAAACAAATTCAAAGTGAAAGGTTAAAAAACAATACTCCAAAAAATACCATCCAAGAAAAAGCAAGTGTAGCAATACTCATATCTAACAATGCAGACTACAAGACAGCAAAGGTAATCAGAAACAAAAATGGTCATTTCATAATGATAAAGGGGACATTAAAAGAAGAAGACATAACACTTCTCAATATATATGCACCAAACCAAGGAGCACCAAAACATATAAGACAGCTACTGACTGAACTAAAAATAAAAACTGAAAAAAATACAATCATACTTGGAGACCTCAATACACTGTTGATGGCTGTAGATTGTTCATCCAAACAGAAAATCAATAAAAAAATATTGGCCTTAAACAAAACACTAGAACAATTGGATATGATCAACATCTACAAGACATTTCATCCCAAAGTGCTAGATTATACATTTTTCTCTAGTGTACATGAAACATTCTCAAGAATTGACCATATGTTGAGCCACAAAAATAACATCAGCAAATTCAGAAAAATTGAAATTATACTAAGCATATTTTTTTATCATAAAGACTTGAAACTAGAATTCAACTGCAAAATATAAGTAAACAAACCCACAAAAGTGTGGAAACTAAACAACATACTTTTAAAAAGAGAGTGGGTCAAGAAGAAATAAGTGCAAAAATCAAAAGATACATACAGGCAAATGAAATTAACAATACAACATATGAGAATTTCTGGAATGCAGCAAAAGCAGTAATAAGAGGAACTTTATATTACTCAGGCCTATATGAACAAACAAGAGAGAGCCCAAGTAAATCACTTAACTTCACATTTTAAGGAATTTGAAAATGAAGAACAAAGACAACCCAAAACCAGCAGAAGAAAGGAAATAATAAAAATCGAAATAGAAATAAACAAGGTAGAGAACAGAAAAACTATTGAAAAAATTAATAAAACAAGGAGCTGGTTTTTTGAAAGAACAAAAAAACTGACAAACTTTTGGCAAGACTCACCAAGGAAAAAGGGGAAAGGACTCATATAAACTAAATCCAAAATGAAAGAGGAAAAATCACCACAGATATCATAGATATACAAAGAATTATTGTAGAATACTATGAAAAACTATATGCCACCAAATTTAACAATATAGAGGAAATGTATAAATTCCTTGAACCGTACAATCTTCCTAGAGTGAGTCATGAAGAAGCAGAAAGCCAAAACAGACCAATCAGCAGGGAGGAAATAGAAAAAACTATTAAAAACCTCCCCCCAAATAAAAGTCCAGGGCCAGATGGTTATACTAGTGAATTCTATCAAACATTCAAAGAAGACTTGGTTCCTATTCTACTGAAAGTCTTCCAAAAAATTGAAGAAGCAATACTTCCAAACACATTTTATGAGGCCAACATAACCCTCATACTAAAACCTGGCAAGGACGGCACAAAAAAAGAAAACTACAGACCAATATCTCTAATGAATACAGTTGCTAAAATACTAAACAAAATACTAGCAATCGAATACAACATATTAAAAAAATAATTCATCATGATCAAGTGGGATTCATCCCAGAATCACAAGGATAGTTCAACATACATAAAATGGTTAACATAATACCCCATATCAACAAAACAAGGAACAAAAATTATATGATCTTATCAATAGATGCAGAAAAGGCATTTGATAAAATATATCATTTTATATTTAAAACACTTAACAAAATTGGTATAGAAGTAAAATATCTCAACATAATAAAGGCCATCTATGATAAACCATCAGCTAACATCGTATTAAATGGCATAAAACTGAGGGCTTTATTCCTAAAATCAAGAACAAGACCAGGTTGTCCACTCTCTCCACTCTTATTTGATGTAGTGCTGGAAGTTCTAGAGTAATCAAAAAAAAAAAAAAGGAAGAAATAAAAGGCATTCATATTGGGAAAGAAGAAGTAAAAGTTTCACTTTTCGCAGATGATATGATCCTGTACATCAGAAACCCCTAAGACTCCACAAAAAGACTACTAGAAATAATAAACCAATACAGTAAGGTCACAGGGTACAAAATTAATGTACAAAATCCATTGCCTTCCTATATGCCAACAATAAAACATCAGAAAACAAGCTCAAAAAAACAATTCCCTTCATGGTTGCAACAAAAAAATAAAATAAAATACCTAGGAATAAAGATAACAAAGACTGTAAAGGACGTATATAATGAAAACTACAAAGCATTGTTCAGGGAAATAAATAATATATAATTAAATGGAAAAATATTTCTTGTTCTTGGATAGGATGAATAAATACAGTCAAAATGACTATATTACCCAAAGCAATATACAAATTCAATGCAATTCCCATCAAAATTCCAATGGCATTTTTTAAAGAAATGGAACAAAAAATTTTCAGGTTTATATGAAACTATAAAAAACCCCGAATAGCCAGAACAATCCTAAGGAAAAAGAACAAAGCTGGGGGCATTACAATACCTGACTTCAAATTATATTATAGAGCCACGACAATCAAAACAGCATGGTATTGGCAGAAAAATAGACATTCAGACCAATGGAAAAGAATAGAAAGCCCAGAAATAAAACCACATGTATATGGTCACATAATTTTTTTTTTGTATTTTTCTGAAGCTGAAGCTGGAAACAGGGAGAGACAGTCAGACAGACTCCCGCATGTGCCCAACCGGGATCCACCTGGCATGCCCACCAGGGGCGACACTCTGCCCACCAGGGGGCGATGCTCTGCCATGACCAGAGCCACTCTAGCGCCTGGGGCAGAGGCCTAGGAGCCATCCCCAGCACCCGGGCCATCTTTGTTCCAATGGAGCCTTAGCTGCTGGAGGGGAAGAGAGAGACAGAGAGGAAGGAGGGGGTGGGGGTAGAGAAGCAAATGGGCGCTTCTCCTATGTGCCCTGGCCAGGAATCGAACCTGGGTCCCTCGCACGCCAGGCCGATGCTCTACCGCTGAGCCAACCGGCCAGGGATGGTCACATAATTTTTGATTAAAGGGCCAACAACACATAATAGAGAAAAGAAAGCCTCTTCAACAAATGGTGCTGGGAAAACTGGAAAGCCACATGCAAAAGAATGAAACTCGAATACAGTTTGTCCCCTTGTACTAAAATTAATTCAAAATGGATTAAAGACCTAAATATAAGACCTGAAACAATAAATTACATAGAACAAAACATAGGTACTAAACTCAAGGACCTTGGTTACAAAGAGCACTTTATGAATATGACTCCAAAGGCAAGGGAAGTGAAGGCAAAGATAAATGAATGGGACTATAACAGACTAAGAAGCTTTTGCACAGTAAGAGAAACTGACAACAAAACAAACGGACAGCCAACTAAATGGGAGACGATATTTTCATACAACAGCACAGACAAGGGACTAATATTCAAAATATACAAAGAACTCATAAAACTCAACAACAAACAATCCAATAAAAAAATGGGAAGTGGACACAAACAGACACGTCTCCCAGAAAGAAATACAAATGGCCAAGAGATATACGAAATGATGCTCATCTTCATTAGCTATTAGAGAAATGCAAATCAAAACTACAATAAGATATCACCTCACACCTGTTAGATTAGCTATCATCAACAAGGCAGGTAATAACAAGTGTTGGAGAGGCTGTGGAGAAGAAGAAACCCTCATCCACTGTTGGTGGGAATGTAAAGTAGTACAACCACTATGGAAGAAAGTATGGTGGTTCCTCAAAAAATTAAAAATAAAACTACCATATGACCCAGCAATTCCTCTACTGGGAATATACCCCTATAACTTAAAAACACTGGTACGTAAAGACACATGCAGCCCCATGTTCATTGCAGCATTGTTCACAGTGGTCAAGACATGGAAACAACCAAAAAAGCCTTCAATAGATGATTGGATATAAAAAATGTGGTACATATACACTATGGTATACTACTCAGCCATAAGAAATGATGACATCGGATCATTTACAACAACATGAATGGACCTTGATAACATTATACTGAGTAATGTATGTAAATCAGAAAAAAACTAAGAACTATATGATTCCATACATAGGTGGGACATAAAAATTAGACTCAGAGACATGGACAAGAGTGTGATGTTACTGGGGGATGGAAGGAGGAGGGAGAAGGGAGAAGAGGGAGGGGGTGGGGGAGGGGAGGGGCACAAAGAAAACCAGATGGAAGGTGATGGAAAACTATATGAATTGGGTGATGGGTATGCAACATAATCAAATGTCAAAATAAGCCCTGGCCGGTTGGCTCAGCGGTAGAGGGTCGGCCTGGCATGCGGGGGACCTGGGTTCGATTCTCGGCCAGAGCACATAGGAGAAGCGCCCATTTGCTTCTCCACCCCCCCTCCTTCCTCTCTGTCTCTCTCTTCCCCTCCCGCAGCCAAGGCTCCATTGGAGCAAAGATGGCCCGGGCGCTGGGGATGGCTCCTTGGCCTCTGCCCCAGGTGCTAGAGTGGCTCTGGTCGCGGCAGAGCAACGCCCCGGAGGGGCAGAGCATCGCATCCTGGTGGGCATGCTGGGTGGATCCCGGTCGGGCGCATGCGGGAGTCTGTCTGACTCTCTCTCCCTGTTTCCAGCTTCAGAAGAATACAAAAAAAAAAAAATGTCAAAATAACCTGGAGATGTTTTCTCTGAACTTATGTACCCTGATTGATTAATGTTACCCCATTAAAATTAATAAAAAAAAGAAAAAAGAAAAAAATATTGAATGGTGAAATACATCAGTATCAAGGATTCAGTACTTTGTTGGACAAATAGGATTCTCTCTATGTAATTTTTTTCTATGTTATAAAAATGTTGGCCAAAACATGAAAACATTGTAAAAATGTTTACAAAAATGCAGGTACAATAAGAATTTTAAAAGGCATCATTTTTATCATTGATAACTATTTCTTTTATAAAAATCACATCTTTATAAATGATGATGGAAAGCAAACATTTAATGTCATATTTTCTCTAAAAAAATTTCCAAAGCAATAAATGATGAGAAACTTAGCTTAAGCAAAATATCAGTATCATGTATAACCTACATTCATCTGTATTATAGTTGTCAAAATAAAAGAGGGTCTCTAGAATGCCTTTGAAAGTTAAACGAAGGTTTATTCAGTATTTTTATTTAATATAAATTCCAAACATATTTAAATTTCAATAAACCAGGAGCAAAGGGGAGAGAGTTAAATCCAGGAAATCTATTTCAGCACACATAAATAAATAAATAAAAGAAGATGAAGAAAAAAGGTAAGATTAGCTGGGATTGAACTGCCTGCCAGAATGGGGGGAAAAAAACTAACTGCAAAAACCACATCTCAGAAAACAGTTCCCAATGTTATTGAGGGTGCAGTCTAGTGGTTTGGGTAGCAACATGGAGCAGAAAGTTCATCAGGAAATTAGATTAACAGATGCGACCATGAGCCAGTGACCAATAAGCCAAGAGCACATCCCAAGGACAACTAGCCTTAGTCTAACGTTTTCAAAACGTTTGAAGGGCTCTGCCTTTTATGTAGAGGAAGGTTTTAATGACGTGTGGAGTCTATTCTTTGATTCCAGTCATTTTTCTTCCTTATAAGGATGCTATTCATCTACTGTTTCTTTTAGCAATAGCCATCTAATCCCCAAAAAGAAACAGAGAAGAAATACTATAAAGTTTTATCTGTTTCAAAATGCTAAATTTTCCTTGAGGAGACACACCTTATTTTGTGACATACTTATAAAAATATTTGTATTAGAATAAAGATTCTAAATTTAGTATATGTTTGGCAATTTAAATTTTACTTAAATATTTAATGTTTTAGTTTCTATTTCAAAATCACTACATTCACTTATCTGCTAATAATATTTACAATATCATTAACTTCATTATCCATCTGGGTAGTTTAGAGTTTGTCATTTGTGTAGTTCATAGAGGCTGATAGAGAATCTTTTATAGAGAAGGCTTTAATAAAAAGTGATTTGAGAGAAATATATATATATAGATACATACATACACACACACACACACACACACATATATATATATATACACACACATATTTTCCAGAAATGAGGACAAATGGCCCCAAATCTTGCCAACAAATACACACACCAAAGAAGTAGCATAAGAACAGCAGTATGCATAATCACTGGCTTGGATTTGTGATATTTTTCAAGTCTAATCACAGAACAAAACCTGGAGAAAAGTAATAGAATAAGAAATAGTTATACACTAATATTCATGGAAGTACTAATATAATCATACAAAATATATTTTTTCTTCAAAACTGTAAACTTTTGACCTCAGATACTATAGAAAGAGTATTTTATAATGGCAAGTTGGGTCACATGTAAAGATGAATCATTAAGGGCTAAATGACAAAGATTATCATTGTGTATTATTCAGTAGTGTTGCATTTTATCCTAGCTACTACAGAATTTTTTTTGTTCTGAACCCACACGTGCACACGCTCGTGCACACACACACAGGCCAAATATTTTCAAGTGTTTCCCCATATCTAAAAAAATCATTGTTTAAAACACTGGAAAATGGAGGGAGGAAGGGAGATAGATAAACACATATTCTTCTTTCTTTCTTTCTTTCTTTCTTTCTTTCTTTCTTTCTTTCTTTCTTTCTTTCTTTCTTTCTTTCTTTCTTTCTACTGCTTCTTTCTGCAAAAGAAAAATATGCCTCAAAGAGCAGAGAGGCTCATAATAAAAAGAATGAGCTTGATAATTTAAGAAAAAAAAACTAGAGTTTAAATAAACCAATCATTTGACCTCTGAAAAGTCACTTGAACTTGTGCCTTGGTCAGATTCCCTATTAATAGGTTTATATACATATATGTATTAGACACTACTCACACACAATTGTCATCTGAGAGGTTATGTTTTTGAGAGTTCTGCATAAGAACAAAACTAGTATGAATCAGAGGAAAGACGTTACCAATGTTATTGTCTTTAAGTGTTGTCCTGTTTCACGTGGCTTAGCAGTAAATCAGGCTTTATCCTTAATATTTATTTCCATCCTCCTATGCACTAATATTTTTAATAATGGAGCTAAAACTTCCCATTGTATTTTGTGAGTCTTTCCTACTCAACCTGACTAGACCTATCTGGTAGCTTTAAAATAATCTTGGCTTAGTATACACCAAAACCTCACCAAAAATATGGACACCATTTACAAGTATCTAAGAATTCTTTTTTATTTACCTTGATTGTGTGATAAAATTTTTTATCTGTTAGTTGCCTTTTCCTTTGACTTATATTGGTGCATTATTGTGTTTTGTTTTTTTTTACAGAGACAGAGAGAGAGTCAGAGAGAGGGATAGATATGGACAGACAGACAGGAATGGAAAGAGAGGAGAAGCATCAATCATCAGTTTCTTGTTGCAACACCTTAGGTCAGGCATCTGCAAACTACAGCCCACGGGGTGCATGTGGCCCCCTGAGGTCATTTATCTGGCCCCTTGCCACACTTCCGGAAGGGGCATCCTTTCATTGGTGGTCGTGAGAGGAGCACTGTATGTGGCAGCCCTCCAACGGCCTGAGGGACAGTGAACTGGCCCCCTGTGTAAAAAGTTTGGGGACCCCTATCTTAGTTGTTCATTGATTGCTTTCTCATATGTGCCTTGACCATGGGCCTTCAGCCAACCGAGTAACCCTTTGCTCGAGCCAGCGACCTTGTGTCCAAGCTGGTGAGCTTTTGCTCAAAGCAGATGAGCCCGCGCTCAAGCTGATGACCTTGGGGTCTCGAACCTGGGTCTTCCGCATCCCAGTCCAACACTCTATCCACTGCACCACTGCTCAGTCAGGCAGTGAATTACTGTGGATTTTAAAACTAAAATTTACCTTAAAAAAAAGATACACTCATATCTATACCTTCAATGAGCCCTATCCCCAATTAATTAACAAAGGAATGACAACAAACAAAGATATTACAATCATATGTCATGAGATCCATAAATATAAGCTGTCCATAAGTGACACTCAAGTATATATGAAAGCAAATGGTGCATTTCCCAATGAGAAATGTGTAACCATACTAGAGTTACCTCTATTTTTCCAAATAATATTCTTTTGGCACAACATATATTTTCAGGAAAAAAAAATTTTTTTTGATAAAAATGTTTGTCTTCATTTTTTTTAGAAATAATTTTTCACCATTCACAGAAAAAAATTATGTTTAAGTATAAGGCAAGGATACCAGCTAATCACAATTTATGTCTAAATAAATGGGGGAAAATTAAATGTAAGGGACTTCTATCAGTAAATCTGTAGCAGAACTGCAATATAATCCCTTACTTGAAGCACTACCTCTTTCTTGGCCCATTGAACATTCCACTGAGCCTTGCAGATTCAGGAATGGAGAAGATAATTATTTATTTAGTTGGAAATGTAAATATGATTTTTTAAATAAAAGAAATTGATGCCAAATTTCAGGAGTTTTGTTTTTCTCTCCAAAAGTCTTAAATGCCTTATAAATCCTCAGTTGTTAGTTTGTGGTTAAATAAAACATAATTATCTGATAAATCTTTGTAGTGTGGTCTGATTTTTCCTGTAACAAATCCAAAAACCTGAACCAAACTAACACATTTTCTGGCATTCACTTACCAAAAGAAATTATAAGAAAGTGAGCCAGCCTTTTTGTCCTGGGGCAAATTTTTATAAGAGCTAAAGTTTTAGTTTCCTAGATAAGAAAAAGAATAAAACGCTTGACATTTTTGGAGTTTTAAAGCCAAAGACCAATGTCGACTTTCTTATAGCAGAGAACACAGATCTATTTATCTGTATTCATGTCTATTTTTATCTCAAAGCCATCAATCTGGTTATAGGTCAATTGCAGATGTCTAGTTTCTAAATTAGTGGCATGCAGACAGTACAGATAGATGGTGCCTGCCATATCGAAGTGGCAATACCCATCAGATCTGTAACTTAATCCTACCAAGTAGTAGTTTAATTTCATGCCATGAATCTAAAGAAAGGCTATAAAAAGACAATGTGCAATGAAAGTCACCAATTTTAAGTCATCTTAAAATTTCAATTAAGACTGGAATGAGAAGTGGGAAGGACGGTGCTGGGGAAACACTGCCAGGTTTCTTAAAGTGTGGAAGATCAAAGTATAGAGCTTCACTTTGAAAATATTGATGCCTTTTTAAAAAAAGTTGAATCGTGGCCCATTCTACCCTAATTCTAAAGACAAGAACAATGTAGGTTATAGATAAGAATGCCCTATATACAAGACAAGTTTGAATTTCCAACTGAGAAGTTAAGAATCTCCTTCCTTGGCAGCTGCTCAAGGTGCAGACATCAGTCAGACAGGAATGACTAAATGCCAGCTTATGCGATTGGGGAACAGAGTAAGTCACCTCTGTGGTTACTTTCAGTCTCTAGATTCTAAATGTAAGGGCATCACAAAGACAACTAAAAGAAAATTTAGTTATATATAAATAATGGCATTTGGAAATGAGAGACTGCTTCCTTCATGAACTCATACTGATTTTATTTATTGGGGGTTTTTTGGCTTCTGATATTTTAATTGCTTCTCCTAGTGTTTATAAATTTTCAAGCCTGGGTGGCCTACAACTCAGGGTTACAAAGTAAAAATAAAAAATCTGTGGGTTCTTTTTTCTTCTGTAGATTAGCCACATGATCTTAGGCAAGTTGTTAAATTTCTGTAGCCTGAGTAATGAAATTAAAAATTTAAGGTGTTAAAAACTAAGAGTCAATGAGAAAAAGTGCTTGTTCATGATACCTGATGTTCCTTAAAGGTGGCTTTGCTGACAGAACTTTCATTTCTTTGGAGTTGAAATGAGAATCCTCCAGTATATAATTTGAGATCACCATTACTCTTTGCTTATTAGTAACAAGTGTACATTATAGAATTTAATGCCTACAATTGTAATGGAATGTTTAGGTTGAAGCTAATATGCTCACTGAAAAACATAAAAGCAATTTAAGTCTCCTTCTGGTGCAATTTATACCAAAAATCATAATACTTTCTGGTTTTGTAGCTGAACAGTAATTCAATATTAGGCTGTGAGACCATTGCTCTCTTGTACTTGTAAACTTTTTACAATCAAAGCCACTGTTAACAGTTACACTGAAATGATTCTCTGGCTATATTTACTAAAAATACTTTTGTTGCTTAAGTTTTTACATTAAGGGTCAAATGATAATAAACTCCACAAATCGGTAGGAATTAATACAATTACAAGAACAACATTCTGTTGTTCAGAACTTCAAAGTAAAAACCTTGGAAACTGAAACTACTTGCAGTGGAGCACAGGAACAGGGTGTAGGGATTGGTGAGATGTACGTAAAAGGTGGTTGGGTTGGGGGGTAATCCTGGCAGTACCAGTCTAGAACAACTTTGTTAGGAGCAATTGGTTCAAAACTCTATTTCATGGTTTCCACTTATATGTTTTGCATAATAATACTATCCTTATATCACACTTAATCTTCTCTTAATCATAAGAAGTATAATATAGCATTTCTCATTCACAGAAGTTTTTTAAATCTCTACTTGTAGATATTAGATATTAAAACTATAGAACTAAGAGATGATTCTTTTGTAAAGAAAAACAAACCAAACCCCCTCATTTTAAAGTGTCTAGAAACTCTTAAAAGAAAAAGCAAGAGAAATGGCACTGTGAGGAGAGTTCCTGATACTTCTTCCCAAAATTTCAACAAATTCAACAACTAGAGACAGGAAAATAATCCCAGGAGCATCTGAAATACACATAGCCCAAACAAAGGTACAATTGGGCGAAACAGTACCTAAATATATAATGGACTCTGAAGGAAATAAGATGGAGAATGGAGGACTCTGCCTTCCTCACTGACATGAGCAAGGGCTGCTTTCACTTAGAACTAAGAGAAAGTGAGGGCTGAGGGCTTGGAAAAACCTGGGCTAGGTCACAGACGTTCAAACCAAGGGAAAGTGTCCCCACAGCTAAGCCCACACGAGCTAACTCCAGCGGCAGACCCCACCAGAGATGAGCCAGCAGTTGCCTTGTTTACTCCTAGTATCCTGGTCAGTGAGTGCGAACAGTGTGCAAGTAGCTCCTCCTAGCTCCCTGGGCATGAGTGTCAGCATTCCCGGACAGAGGGGCAGTGTCAAAGACTGTCAGCAGTAGCCTTCTGCGTGGGCTGCAACCAGATTTTCAGTGTAATCCCCGCTCCCCAAACAACATCTTGTGTGGGGAGAGCACGAAAGCCAACTTCCCTATGCCCAGATCTCTCCAGGCAGGTGGGGCATCTCTGCCAGTCATACAGGCTAAGAAAGCACATTATCCGGGAAGAAAGAATATATAACTGCTAGGGAGGGGGGCACACAGGCAGCTTGCAATCTCTGGAGCAGTTCCATGGATCCAATCGCTGAAATGAGCTTAACCCACAGTCTGCTCACTGCCCAGCTGGCTTACGCTGGCAGCGGCTCTAGCTGAGAAGGTCTTCTTTCTCAGATCAGCGATCTAAGAGAACCTGATGAAGAGATGTGATATTTTTAGGGCCTCTTTCTCTGCACACAGTAGCTGGGCCAACTTTCTGCCAGCTGATATAGGGTAAAAAACACATTCCTACAGAACAGACTTCAGAGAACACTGCAGAAGTTGGGCAGGCTAGGCTGTAGGCTTCTTAACAAGGGAGAGGCCTACAGTGAGCAATCCCAAATTGCTAAGGCAAATTTGACTAAATATATCTGGGGAACCTTAGAAAGGAGCCTGAATAGAAGTCAACTCGCCCCCCTACCTGCTTAAGCTAGTGGCTCTGGTCGGCAGAGCTTTCATACTCAGGGCTGTTCACTAAAAGGACCTGGACGAGGAACTTGACAGCTTTTAAGACCTCCTGTTCTGCAGGCAGCGACTAGGGCATCTTCTTCCCAGCCAATACAGGTTACAAGGTGCAAAAAGCCTGGGGAGAGTGGTCCCACAGAGTGCTGAGGCATACTAGACACGCCTAGAGGCTCATAGAAAAATACCTTGAGAGCAATTGGCTCCCAGCCCTGCCTGATTATGCTGGTGGCTCTGGCTGGCAAAGCCTTACCCAGAGCCCTGCATTTAGTGGGAACAGAGGGGGAATTTGCCAACCCTTAGGGCCTCTTTCCCTCCAGACAGTGGCAGGGGTAACTTTACAGCTGAGTCACCAGGCTGCTGGTTTAGGAAGAAGAGACTTGGAGAGAGGCTCCAGGAAAATGGACTCTTTTATTGTTGGAGCCTGCAAACACTAACAAGCCCTGACTACCAACAAGACTGAAGTCTAGTATATGTCATTGCCATAGCGACATATCAACTGCAAATATCTACCTAACTATGCCACAAGGGCAGAGCCTGGGGTACAGTGCCACCAACCAAAAAGAGAGAGAAGAAGGAAAAAGGAAGAAGATACCCTCTCAAAATCAAGAATAATCCACAGTCTTTATAACTTTTTCCACTTTTTTTCTTTCATTTTTTTATCTTTATTTTTTTTTCTTCCACCTTTGTCCTTTTATCCTCTTTTTGTCTTATTCTTTTCTCTTTCATATTGAACTTAATTACCCATTGGTGTTACATTTCTCTTTTTTTTTTCTTTTTTCTTTCTCTCTAAGAAGGTTACATTCCAAAAACCTTAACTCTCTCCCCAATTTTTTTTCTTTTACTTTTTTCTTCCTCTCTCTTGGTTTCTTCTTTTCTCTTTCATATTTCCTTTCAGTCAATCCTCACTCACAAACAAATTATTTAATAATGAATTTAAATTCTTTTCTTTGTGGCATTTTCTGTGCTCTTTACTTCACATTTTAACTCATTAGCATTGCCACTAACCCTGGCTCTTCATTCTATGTAGTTTTTGTTCCACTTAATACAATAGTATTTTTTCTTTTTCTTGTTTTCTTCTAGTATTTTTCACTATATCACTCATTTGATAGTCATTTACAAATAAATGACTTTATTCTTGATCCAAATTTATTTCTTGTAGCATTTTGTGGGTCCTTATTTCATTTTTTGCCCCTTTGTCATTTCTCCCCAACTCAGGCCTTTTATTCTAGGTAGATTTTGTTCCATTTAGCACAATATACTTCTCAGTTTTTCACAGTATTTTCTCAAAAAAAATAATAAATTTTTTTATTCTTTATCAATTCTTATTAGTGTTATTAACAAAACCACCCACAGATGCCATTAAGAAAAAGAAAATGAAATAGCATGGATACAAAAGACAGAAATATAGCACAGATAGATGAGAAAAATCTATAGAAAAAAATTTTATTTTATTTTATTTTTTTATTGTATTTATTTTTAATGGGGTGACATCAGTAAATCAAGATACATATATTCAAAGATAACATGTCCAAGTTATCTTAAAGTTCAATTATGTTGCATACCCATCACCCAAAGTCAGATTGTCCTGTCACCCTCTATCTAGTTCTCTTTGTGCCCCTCCCCCTCCCCCTTCCCTCTCCCTCTCCTCCCTCCCCCCGTAACCATCACACTCTTATCAATGTCTCTTGGTCTCACTTTTATGTCCCATCTATGTATGGAAAAATGCAGTTCCTGGTTTTTTCTGATTTACTTATTTCACTCCGTATAATGTTGTCAAGGTCCCACCATTTTGCTATAAATGATCCGATGTCATCATTTCTTATGGCTGAGTAGTATTCCATGGTGTATATGTGCCACATCTTCTTTATCCAGTCCTCTATTGAAGGGCTTTTTGGTTGTTTCCATGTCCTGGCCACTGTGAACAATGCTGCAATGAACATGGAGCTGCATGTGTCTTTACAAGTCAATGTTTCTGAGTTTTGGGGGTATATACCCAGTAGAGGGATTGCTGGGTCATAAGGTAGTTCTATTTTCAGTTTTTTGAGGAACCACCATACTTTCTTCCATAATGGTTGTACTACTTTACATTCCCACCAACAGTGGATGAGGGTTCCTTTTTCTCCACAGCCTCTCCAACATTTGCTATTACCTGTCTTGTTAATAATAGCTAATCTAACAGGTGTGAGGTGGTATCTCATTGCAGTTTTGATTTGCATTTCTCTAATAACTAACGAAGATGAGCATCTTTTCATATATCTGTTGGATATCTGTATTTCTTCCTGGGAGAAGTGTCTGTTCATATCCTCTTCCCATTTTTTTATTGGATTGTTTGTTTGTTTGTCGTTGAGTTTTATGAGTTCTTTGTATATTTTGGATATTAGGCCCTTATCTGAGCAGGTGCTTAAAAATATCATTTCCCAATTAGTTGGCTGTCTGTTTATCTTGTTATCAATTTCTCTAGCTGAACAAAAACTTCTTAGTCTGATGTAGTCCCATTCATTAATTTTTGCTTTCACTTCTCTTGCCTGTGGAGTCAAATTCATAAAATGCTCTTTAAAGCCCAGGTCCATGAGTTTGGTACCTATGTATTCTTCTATGTACTTTATTGTTTCAGGTCTTATGTTTAGATCTTTGATCCATTTTGAGTTAATTTTAGTACAGGGGGACAAACTGTAGTCCAGCTTCATTCTTTTGCATGTGGCTTTCCAGTTTTCCCAGCACCATTTGTTGAAGAGGCTTTCTTTTCTCCATTGTGTGTTGTTGGCCCCTTTATCAAAAATTATTTGACTATATATATGTGATTTTATTTCTGGGCTTTCTATTCTGTTCCATTGGTCTGAGTGTCTATTTTTCTGCCAATACCGTGCTGTTTTGATTGTCGTGGCCCTATAATATAGTTTGAAGTCAGGTATTGTAATGCCCCCAGCTTCATTCCTTTTCTTTAGGATTGCTTTGGCTATTCGGGGCTTTTTATAGTTCCATATAAATCTGATGATTTTTTGCTCCATTTCTTTGAAAAATGTCATTGGAATTTTGATGGGAATTGCATTAAATTTGTATATAGCTTTGGGTAATATAGCCATCTTGATTATATTTATTCTACCTAACCAAGAACAAGGAATATTCTTCCATCTCATAATGTCTTTTTCGATTTCCCTTAACAATGGTTTATAGATTTCATTGTATAAGTCCTTTACATTCTTTGTTATGTTTATTCCTAGGTATTTTATTTTTTTTGTTGCAATCGTGAAGGGGATTATTCTTTTGAGTTCATTCTCAAATGTTTCATTGTTGGCATATAGAAAGGCTATTGACTTCTGTATGTTAATTTTGTATCCTGCGACCTTACTGTATTGGCTTATTTTTTCTAGAAGTCTTTTTGTGGATTCTTTGGGGTTTTCGATGTATAGGATCATATCATCTGCAAAAAGTGATACCTTTACTTCTTCTTTTCCGATATGGATGCCTTTTATTTCTTTGTCTTGTCTGATTGCTGTGGCAAGAACCTCTAGTACCACATTAAATAAGAGTGGAGAGAGTGGACAACCCTGTCTTGTTCCTGATTTAAGGGGGAAAGCCTTCAGTTTTGTGCCATTTAATATGATGTTAGCTGATGGTTTATCATATATGGCCTTTATCATGTTGAGATATTTTCCTTCTATACCCATTTTGTTGAGAGTCTTAAACATAAAATTGTGTTGTATTTTATCAAAAGCCTTTTCTGCGTCTATTGATAAGATCATGTGGTTTTTGTTCTTTGTTTTGTTGATATGGTGTATTACGTTAACCGTTTTACGTATGTTGAACCATCCTTGAGATTCTGGGATGAATCCCACTTGATCATGATGTATTATTTTTTTAATATGTTGTTGTATTTGATTTGCTAGTATTTTGTTTAGTATTTTAGCATCTGTATTCATTAGAGATATTGGTCTGTAGTTTTCTTTTTTTGTGCCATCCTTGCCTGGTTTTGGTATAAGGGTTATGTTTGCCTCATAAAATGTGTTTGGTAGTATTGCTTCTTCTTCAATTTTTTGGAAGACTTTCTGTAGAATGGGAACCAAGTCTTCTTTGAAGGTTTGATAAAATTCGCTGGTATAGCCGTCAGGGCCTGGACTTTTATTTTTGGGGAGGTTTTTAATGTTTTTTTCTATTTCTTCTCTACTAATAGGTCTGTTTAGGCTTTCTGCTTCTTCTTGACTCAGTCTAGGAAGGTTGTATTGTTCTAGGAATTTATCCATTTCTTCTAGGTTGTTGAATTTAGTGGCATAAAGTTTTTCATAGTATTCTACAATAATTCTTTGTATATCTATGATGTCTGTGTTGATTTCTCCTCTTTCATTTTGGATTTTGTTTATATGAGTTCTTTCTCTTTTTTCCTTGGTAAGTCTTGCCAAGGGTTTGTCAATTTTGTTGATTTTTTCAAAGAACCAGCTCCTTGTTCTATTAATTTTTTCTATACTTTTTCTGTTCTCTATTTCATTTATTTCTGCTCTGATTTTTATTATCTCCTTTCTTCGGCTGGTTTTGGGTTGTCTTTGTTCTTCATTTTCTAGTTCCTTAAGGTGTGAAGTTAAGTGGTTTACTTGGGCTCTCTCTTGTTTGTTCATATATGCCTGAAGTGATATGAACTTCCCTCTTATCACAGCTTTTGCTGCATCCCATAGATTCTGATATGTCGTATTATCATTTTCATTTGTCTGTATATATCTTTTGATCTCTGCACTTATTTTTTCTTTGACCCATTCATTCTTTAAAAGTATGTTGTTTAGTTTCCACATTTTTGTGGGATTTTTTTCCTCTTTTTTGCTGTTGAATTCTAGTTTCAAGGCTTTATGATCAGAAAATATGCTTGGTACAACTTCAATTTTTCTGAATTTGCTGATGTTGTTTTTGTGGCCCAACATATGGTCAATTCTTGAGAATGAACCATGTACACTGGAGAAAAATGTATACTCAGTCACTTTGGGATGAAATGTCCTGTAGATGTCTATCATATCCAGGTGCTCTAGTGTTTTGTTTAAGGCCGCTATGTCTTTGTTGATTCTCTGTTTGGATGACCGATCTAGAGCCGTCAGCGGTGTATTGAGGTCTCCAAGTATGATTGTATTTTTGTCAGTTTTTGTTTTAAGGTCAATAAGTAGCTGTCTTATATATTTTGGTGCTCCTTGGTTTGGTGCATATATATTAAGAATTGTTATGTCTTCTTGATTCAGTGTCCCCTTAGCCATTATGAAATGGCCATTTTTGTCTCTGAGTACTTTTGCTGTCTTGTAGTCAGCATCATCAGATATGAGTATTGCTACGCCTGCTTTTTTGTGGATGTTATTTGCTTGGAGTATTGTTTTCCAGCCTTTCACTTTGAATTTGTTTTTATCCTTGTTACTTAGATGAGTTTCTTGTAGGCAGCATACAGTTGGATTTTCTTTTTTGATCCATTCGGCTACTCTGTGCCTTTTTATTGGTGAGTTTAATCCATTTACATTTAATGTAATTATTGACACTTTTGAGTTCCTCATTGCCATTTTATAGATTGCTTTCTGTTAGTTTTGTGCCTTGTTTGATTCTTCTCTTTCATTTTTTTATCTTTTGTTTTTATTTGTTTGTGTTCCATACATCTTTTCTCTGTTGCTATCTTTTTTAAATCATGTGCTTCTGTGGTGGTTTTTTCAATTATGGTTACCATTAAGTACTGAAAAGGGTTCCTACCCTGTTCATTGTAGTGCACTATTTTGTGAGTACTTTTGCCCTCCATCGCCCTTTGCTACTGTTAATCTTCATCCTCTCCCCCCTTTCTTATTGTTGTCACAGTTTAAAGTTGGTTTTGTTATTTTCTTTTTGGAGCTTTTACTTGTGGCTTTGTTGTTGTTGTTTTTTTATTCTTTGTATCTGATTGGAGAACCCCCTTTAGTATTTCCTGGAGTGGGGGTTTTCTGGTGATAAATTCTCTCATCTTTTCTGTATCTGTGAATGTTTTTATTTCTTCTTCATATTTGAAGGATAGCTTTGATGGGTATAGTATTCGTGGCTGAAAGTTCCTCTCTTTCAAGACTTTAAATATTGGGGTCCACTCTCTTCGAGCTTATAGAGTTTCTGTTGAGAAATCTAATGATAATCTAATGGGCCTTCCTTTATATGTTGTATTCTTCTTTTCCCTGGCTGCCTTGAGAATTTTTTCTTTGCAGTTGGTTTGTGCCAATTTTATTATGATGTGCCTTGAAGTAGATTTGTTGGGGTTAAGAAAACTTGGAGTTCTGTTTGCTTCTAGAATTTGAGGTTTTAGTTCTTTCCACAGGCTTGGGAAGTTCTCATCTATTATTTGTTTGAGTATGTTCTCCATTCCATTTTCTCTCTCTTCTCCCTCTGATATACCTATTATTCTTATGTTATTCTTTTTGATGGAGTCAGTTAATTCCTGTAGGGCTATCTCATTTTTTTTAATTTTTAAATCTCTTTCTTCTTCTCTTTGTTGAGCCTCAAGTTGCTTGTCTTCTATTTCACTAATCCTCTCTTCTATCTGGCCTGTTCTATTAGCTAAGCTTGTTACCTCATTTTTCAGCTCATGAATTGAGTTTTTCATCTCTGTTTGATTTGTTTTTATAGTTTCAATTTCCTTGCAGATATACTCTTTGTGTTCATCGAATTGTTTTCTGAGCTCCCTAAATTGCCTTTCTGTGTTTTCTTGTATATCTCTGAGTATTTTTAGGATTTCTATTTTAAATTCTCTGTCATTTAACTCCAAGGTTTCCAATATCTTACATTTTTTCTCCATAGATTTTTCCTCATCTCTCTGTGTTACCTCTCTTTCTTTTGTATCCATGATATTCGATTTTCTCTTCTTTAATGGCATCTGAGGGTGGTTTTCTTGATAGTATTAATGAGATTTTATAAGGAATAAAAGGATAAAAAAAATAAAATAAAAAAATTGCGTGTTTTTTTTTAAATTAATCATTAAATAAAGAAAAATAAAATAAGATAAAAATTTGAGGACAAAAAAGGAATAATTCTTTCCCTTCCTTTTTTTCTCTCCTCTCCTCTCCCCTCTTTTTTGAGAAAATCTTGTGATGAACTGTGAATTATATTGTACTAGATAGAACAAACAATACCTGTGGCGGAGGGCCTGAATTGGGGAGAAGTAATATAGGGGTAAAGGAAAAAGACAAAAAAGAAAAAAAAATAAAAGAAAAAATATTTATATATAAAAAAGGGGGGGAGCAGTATAAACCCACAAAAAGTAAATTAGGAAAAAATTTGGGTCAAGAATAAAATGATTTGCTTTTAGGTGTTGGCTGACTCAGAGTTATGATGAGAGGAATAAGAGGGAAACAGGAAAAAGGGGTGGAAAATTAAAAAATTACTATTGTATTTAGTGGAACAAGAACTAGATAAAATGGAGAGCCAGGGATGGGAGCACTGCTAATGTGTTAAAAGGGTGAAGTAAAAACCCTCCAAAATGCCACAAACTTAAGTTTGAGTCCCAGATAAGATTATTTGTTCATTATTGAGGTTTGAATGAGAGTAGAAAAAAATTTTAAATAGATTGGAAACCTTGGAATTAAATGACAGAGAATTTAAAATACAAATCCTAAAAAGTACTAAGAAATATACAAGAAAGCTCAAAAAGACGATTTAAGGAGCTCAAAAAACAACTCAACAAACAGAAAGAATATATTACCAAGAAAATTGAAACTATGAAAACAAATCAAACAGAAATGAAAAACTCAATTCATGAACTGAAAAATGAGGTAACAAGCTTAGCTAATAGAATAGGCCAGATAGAAGAGAGAATTAGTGACATAGAAGACAAGCAACTAGAGGCACAACAGAGAGAAGAGGAGAGAGACTCACAAATTTTAAAAAAATAAAAAAGCCCTACAGGAATTGTCTGAGTCAATCAAAATAGCAACATAAGAGTAATAGGTATATGAGAAGAAGAAGAGAGAGAAAATGGGATGGAGAACATTTTAAAACAAATAATAGATGAGAACTTCTCAAGCCTATAGAAAGAACTAAAGCCTCGAATTCAAGAAGAAAACAGAACACTGAGTTATCTTAACCCCAACAAACCTACTCCAATGCACATCATAATGAAATTGGCACAAACCAAAGACAAAGAAAAAATTCTCAAGGCAGCCAGGGAAAAGAAGAATACAACATATAAAGGAAGGCCCATTAGATTATCAACAAATTTCTCAGCAGAAACTCAACAAGCTAGAAGGGAGTGGACCCCAATATTTAAAGTCCTGAAAAAGAGGAACTTCCAGCCAAGAGTACTATACCCATCAAAGCTATCCTTCAAATATGAAGGAGAAATAAAAACATTCACAGATACAGAAAAGATGAGGGAATTTATCACCAGAAAACCCGCACTTCAGGAAATAATAAAGAGGGTTTTCTGACCAGATACAAAAAATAAAACAAAACCACAAGTAAAAGCTCTACAAGAACACAATTTAAACTGTCACATTTAAACTGTCACAACAAAAACAAAGAAGGGAAGAGGACAAAGATTAACAGTATCAAAGGACGATGAAATACAGAAGCACTCATAAGATACTACAATAAACATGGTAGGTACCCTTTCCATTACTTAATGGTAACCATTCCTGAATAAACCACCACAGAAGCACATGACTTAAAAAAAAAAGTAACAGAGGAAAAAAGGTATGGATTACAACTAAACAAAAACAAATGATAGAAATATAAAAGAGAAGAATCAAACAAGATACAAAACAGGAAGCAATATATAAAATGGCAATAGGAAACCCTCAAATGTCAATAATTACACTAAATGTAAATGGATTGAACTCACCAATAAAAAGACACAGAGTAGCAGAATGGATTAAAAAAGAAAATCCAATTGTATGCTGCCTACAAGAAACACATATAAGCAACAAGGATAAAAACAAATTAAAAGTGGAAGGCTGGACAACAATACTCCAAGCAAATAACATCCCAAGAAAAAGCAGGTGTAGCAATACTTATATCTAACAATGCTGACTACAAGACAGCAAAGGTAATCAGAGACAAAAATAGTCATTTCATAATGATTAAGGGGACACTGAATCAAGAAGACATAACACTTCTCAATATATATGCACCAAGCCAAGGAGCACCAAAATATATAAGACAGCTACTGACTGACCTAAAAACACAAACTGACAAAAATACAAACATACTTGGAGACCTCAATACACCACTGACATCTCTAGATTGTTCATCCAAACAGAAAATCAATAAAAAAAATGTGGTCTGAAACAAAACACTATAACTATAACAATTGGATATAATATACATCTCCAGGACATTTCATCTTAAAGTGCCAGAGTATATAATTTTCTCTAGTGTACATGGAACATTCTTAACAATTGACCATATGTTGGGCCACAAAAATAACATCAGCAAATTCAGAAAAATTGAAATTATACCAAGCATATCTTTTGATCATAATGACTTAAAAGTAGAATTCAACTGTGAAAAAGAGATAAACAAACTCACAAAAATATAGAAACTAAAAAACAAAATTTTAAAAAAAGAGTGGGTCAAAGAAGAAATAAGCACAGAGATCAAAAGATACATACAGACAAATAAAAATAACAATATGATATATCAGAATCTCTGGGATGCAGCAAAAGCAGTAATAAGAGGAAGTTCATATCAGTACAGGCCTATATGAACAAACAAGAGAGAGCCCAAGTAAGCTACTTAACTTCTCATCTTAAGGAACTAGAAAAAGAATAAAGACTACTCAAAACCAGCAGAAGAAAGAAAATAAAAATCAGAGCAGAAATCAATGAAATAAAGAACAGAAAACTATAGAAAAAATTAATAAAACAAGGAGCTGGTTCTTTGAAAAGATCAACAAAATTGACAAACCCTTGGCAAGACTCACCAAGGAAAAAGGAGAAAGGACTCATAAACAAAATCCAAAATGAGAGAGGAGAAATAACCACAGATACCATAGATATACAAAGAATTATTGTAGAATACTATGAAAAACTATATACCACCAAATTTGACAATCTAGAAGAAATGAATAAATTCCTAGAACAATACAGTCTTCCTAGACTGAGTCATGAAGAAGCAGAAAGCTTAAACAGACCCATAAACAGGGAAGAAATAGAAACAACTATTAATAACCTCCCCCCAAATAAAAGTCCAGGGCCAGATGTCTATACTAGTGAATTCTATCAAACATTCAAAGAAGTCTTGTTTCCTATTCTTCTCAAAGTCTTTCAAAATATTGAAGAAGCAATACTTCCAAACACATTTTATGAGGCCAACATAACCCTCATACCAAAACCTGACAAAGATGGCACAAAAAGAAAACTACAGACCAATATCTCTAATGAATACAGATGTTAAAATACTAAACAAAATACTAGGAAATCGAATACAAGAGCATATTAAAATAATCATGATCAAGTGGATTCATCCCAGAATCACAAGGATGGTTCAACATACATTAAGTGTCTAAATGATTTTCATTATTTACTATTAAAAATGGTTAAGGATTGTTCATATCATATTTGGTGCAGTTCTAAGTATAAATTACTATTTTGTTATTTTGCTTATTGCATGTTTGAGTAATAAGGACACAAGGAGTAAAAAAGTATTTTATATATATACTTTTTTATATATACACAAAGTATTTTTTATATATATACTTATATAAAGTATTTTTCTGAAATGTGAACTGGGGGCAGGGGGCATGGAGGCAGAGAAGGCAGACTCCTCCATGCATTGACCGGGATCCACATGGCATGTCCACTAGGGGCAATGCTCTGCTCATTTGAGGCATTGCTCTGCCGCAACTGAAGCCATTCTAGTGCCTGAGGTTGAGGCTATGGAGCCATCCTCAGTGCTTGGGCCAACTTTGCTCCAATGGAGCCTTGGCTGCAGGAGGGGAAAAGAGAGAAAGAGAGGAAGAAGAGGGGGAAGGGTGGAGAAGCAGATAGGTGCCTCTTCTGTGTGCTCTGGCTGGGAATTGAACCCGGACTTCCACACATCGGGCCACTGAGCCAACAAGCCAGGGCCAAAGTATTTCTTTGGAAGCATATTTGGATTAAATATATTCAGAGCTCTAAAGTGGACCACTGTGACATTTTCTGCCTTCCAATGCTGGCCCTGGAGGTGGCACTTTGGTGTGCAAACTAACCTTGCCCTCTCTAAAGCAGGGACATAAATTGTCCTCCTGTATATACTGTGTATCAAGAAGGGTACTAGTTCTCCTATATTCTCATGTCAATTGTATAGTTCTTCCATTCATTTGGCCTCTTTGCAGACTGTATTTATCTTCTTGGTGCAATGTCTTTGCTTTAACAATGCAGTCCTTTGGTAATATAAGAGTTCTATGTTTAATATCATGTCCCTTGTTTATCCAGGAACACTGTTTGCTAATTTTTGATGACTTATACTTCAGATTTTGTTTCACCAGAGAGCAAAAACAACATCTTCTCTTTTAGAATATGAACATTACATATGGCATTAAACAAATTTGCTTTGTGTGACCATGAGGTGGGGATAAGACATTGGCAGTTCTTTTTGCCAACTACATTTTAGATCCTTTTATAATTTTTTAAAGATTTCTTTATTGATTTTACAGAGAGAGGAGGTGGGTAGAGTCATAAGTGTCAATTAATAGTTGTTACACTTTAGTTGTTTATTAATGGCTTGTTGTATGTGTCTTGCCAGAGCAATACCAGGGGTTTGAACCAGATCCCTTTGTAATTTTCCATTTGGTAAGTATGCTACTGAGGTGATGCAGAAAAAACAGAATCAAGGGTCTGTGCAAGCTTGACCAAACTGCTTAAATTTCTGCTCCTATCTTCTAATTTTTAAGATGAACAACTATGTATTAGGTAATTCCCAAGGCTCCTTTCAATTTTAAAGTTTCATAGGTTTCTCAGAATTTTGGTGGTTTTGTATCAGTGGTGGTTGCAAGGTGTTATTCTCTCCCTTTCCCCTTCTTCTCTGCTTCTCATTTCTCTTAAAATTGTTTATGCCTGCTTATATTACTTTGCATTATTGACCCTAATATTAAAGGTGCTCATTTATAACATGTGCTTATAACAAAAATATTACATTTCTAATGTCATTAGAAAAAATTTTAGTAGAATACAACTGACATATGTTATTTCCACTTTTCTTTAAGAAGGACCCAATTTTTTCCATGAGGTCCTGGCTCATAGACCTCCAACTACAGGAAACTTCATTGATGAAGACTACAGCTATGGTGCTCTGAACTCCCCCTTGGCCCTTGCTTTAAGTCTGTGCTTTCCACTGGGTGCTCCCAGTCAATGGCTGAGCTTGAAATGCATATGAAGACAGGACTGCCTCTGGGAGACACAGACTGCCTTGAGATCTCTGGCTGGAGGGGTTGCCCACGGCCTTAGTGGACTACCCTTAGACTCCATGCTGTTGAGAAGGCTTCCATACAACCTTTTCTCCCTTCCACCTCACTCAGAATGAGCCTAACGCTGTGGTTGTACAGCTCTCCCACATACTATCCACTTGCTCTCCACTTCCTTTCACACATGTGCCTTTCTAGTAATATCTTGCTCATTTAATCCCATCTTGGTTTCTGCTTCTCAGAGACCCTGGACAAACACAGGTCCCCCCAAAATAAAGTTACAACAAATATCCCAAATGTATTTAAAAACTAAAATGTAGAATCTAAAGATTCAGAAACTAAAGATGTATAGAGATTCAGATCCAATACAATCAAAAGATGCAGTGACCACCAAATCCAAAAGAACTTAGATGGCCAGAGTTTGAACTGTCTTTATGTCTTTTTTAACAGAGAAGTAACCCAATATTTAATTCATTCCTACTGCAAGTCCCAAGCTCTTCTTTTTTTTTTCTTTTGGCACAAGAAATACACCATCTCTCTCAACATTCATAAAGAGATAAGAAAAATTGAAACTCAGAGAAGCTGAGACTGAACATATCCAGCTACAGGATAGTGGAGTGGAAACGTAAGTTGCAAAAACATTCTTAGTCTTTCATTCTATCCTAGATTTAATGCAGTGCTAGACTGCAAGATCAAGGAAAAATAATAAATGCCACATTTTTCATAGTGTTCTTATTTTCACATGGATTGCCCTAATTCATAGCTGCTTACCAAAAACGTATCAAACTAATTGTAATGAGTACATCCATGTCAAACCTAGTTGATTGTACCCTGCCAAGAGACTCATTCTAAATGGCTGAATTTTCTTAATAACATTTTAAAAAAAGACATGCTTTCCAAATCTGTGGAAGGCAGTGTGGGGTCACTGATAGCTAGGGTGATGCATTGAGAAAGTAAATGGAACTTGATAGAATGAAGTAAACTCAAAGCAGCAAGATGAAGTTTAACAGAGAAAACATGTGGCCCTAATTTTAAGTTCAAAAGACAATTTTGTAAGTATAGGATGTAACTGCTCAAAGATGAGACCATTTTTCTTCTGAATGTAATATATGGGTTGGTCTTCTGAAATGATAACAGTTCATGTGAAGGTCTAAGATTTTATATGACCACAAAGTCGATATGAGCCAACAGTGTTACTCTGTTGCTAAAAATGAAAAGCCACTTTTAGAATGTACTAATTTACATATGGCATTATCAAAGAAAGTTAAACACACAAATTTGGAGGATGGTCCCTGGATCTGGGCATCAATTTTAGGAGGAGACTCCATAAAGCCAAGCATTACAGAAAGAATGTTGAAACAATGTCTTAGATTATTAGCATTTATTTATTCATGCATTCAATAAATATTTAAGTACACATCAAAAAGCAGAATTTTGTTTGATAAAGAGAATAAAAAAGTGATTCTTGCACTCAAGAAATTTAAAGCCCAGAGCTGATAACATGATATTAAGACTAAAGGAAGACTTACAAGAAAAGGCAAGATAGCTTCAAAAATGTAAAGATATTTTGAAAGCAAAGGTTTACTTATTTAAGTCTAATTCCATTTAGGCTGTTAACAGGAAAATAGATGAAGGAGGAGGTGGAGAAAGAGGAACAGGAGAAGAGGAAGAAGAAGAAGAAGAAGAAGAAGAAGAAGAAGAAGAAGAAGAAGAAGAAGAAGAAGAAGAAGAAGAGAGAAAGAGAAAGAAAGTAAGTAAGAAAGAAAGAGAATAAGAAAGAAATAAAGAAAGAAAGAAAGAAAGAAAGAAAGAAAGAAAGAAAGAAAGAAAGAAAGAAAAGAAGGAAAAAAGAGAAGGGGGGAAGAAGGTAGGAAGAAAGAAAGGAAAGAAGTGAGGAAGGGAAAGAGAAAGGGAGGGAGAAAGGCAAGAAGGAAGGAAGGAAGAAAGGAAGGACAGAAGGAAGGAAGGAAGGAAGGAAGGAAGGAAGGAAGGAAGGAAGGAAGGAAGGAAGGAAGGAAGGAAGGAAGGAAAGAAGGAAGAAAGAAATAAGGAAGGAAGGAAGGGAGGAAGGGGAGGAGAAAGGGAGGGAGGGAGGCAAGATGGAAGAAAGAAAGGAAGGAAGGAAAGGAAGGAAAGAAGAAAGAAAGAAAGAAAGAAAGAAAGAAAGAAAGAAAGAAAGAAAGAAAGAAAGAAAGAAAGAAAAGAAGGAAAAAGAAGAGAAAGGAAGGGAGGGAAGAAGAAAGGAAGGAAGGAAGAAAAGAAGGAAAGAAGGGAGGGATAAAGGGAGGGAGAAAGGACATAAGGAAGGAAGAAAGGAAGAAAAGAATGAATGAAGGAAGGAAGGAAGGAAGGAAGAAGAAAGAAAGAAAGAAAGAAAGAAAGAAAGAAAGAAAGAAAGAAAGAAAGAAAAGAAAGAAAAAAGAAAAGGGAGGGAAGAAGGTAGGAAGAAAGAAAGGAAAGAAGTGAGGAAGGGAAAGAGAAAGGGAGGGAGGAAGGCAAGAAGGAAGAAAGAAAGGAAAGAAAGAAGGAAGGAAGGAAAGGAGGAAGAAAGGGAGGAAGGAAGGAAGGACAGAAGGAAGAAAGGAAGGAAGGAAAAAAGGGAGGAAGGGGAGGAGAAAAGGAGGAGGAAGGCAAGAAGGAAGGAAGGAAGAAAGGAAGGAAGGAAGGAAGGAAGGAAGGAAGGAAGAAAGAAAGAAAGAAAGAAAGAAAGAAAGAAAGAAAGAAAGAAAGAAAGAAAAGAAGGAAAAAAGAGAGAAAGGAAGGGTGGGAAGAAGAAAGGAAGAAAGGAAGAAAAAAAGGAGGAAGGGAAGAAGAAAGGGAGGGAGAAAGGCAAGAAGGAAGAAAGAAAGGAAGGAAAGAAGAAAGGAAGGAAGGAAGGAAGGAAGGAAGGAAGGAAGGAAGGAAGGAAGGAAGGAAGGAAGGAAAGAAGGGAGGGAGAAAGGAAATAAGGAAGGAAGAAAGGAAGAAAGTAATGAAGGAAGGAAGGAAGGAAGAAATGAAAGAAGAAGAAGAAAGCAAGAAAGAAAGAAAGAAAGAAAGAAAGAAAGAAAGAAAGAAAGAAAGAAAGAAAGAAAGAAAGAAAGAGAAAGAAAGAAAGAAAGAAAGAAAGAAAGAAAGAAGGAAAGAAAGAAAGAAAGAAACAAAGAAACAAAGATGGGAGGTAGGTGGGAGGGGGGAGGATAG
The DNA here is from genome assembly GCF_036850995.1 of Saccopteryx leptura. NCBI lineage: Eukaryota > Metazoa > Chordata > Mammalia > Chiroptera > Emballonuridae > Saccopteryx > Saccopteryx leptura. The sequence goes on along the minus strand of NC_089514.1, from coordinate 54,685,822 downwards.
GAAGGAAGGAAGGAAGGAAGGAAGGAAGGAAGGAAGGAAAGAAGGAAAGAAGGAAAGAAGGAAAGAAGGAAAGAAGGAAGGAAGAAAAAAGAAGGAAGATAGGTGGGAGGGAGGGAGGATAGGACGGAGGAAGGAAAGAAGGAAGGATAAAGGAGGTGGGCTGAAAAGCTATGTTGGGAATGTTCCTACTTAAGAGAATCATTTTCCTTAGTAATGTATTTCCAGCCTCCTAATGATTAGCACTGATATGTCAAAGTAACCACTGTAACCTTGAGCCTAAAGCCATTCTGCTCCTCCTTAGATAGGGTTAGATCTGTTGTGTCCTCTGAGCTGGTAGGATTGGACTAATGGTTACTATAGCCAGCTCCCAATCATACCAGAGAAGGAATGGAGTTTACTCCATATTAGGTGATTCCCGTATTAGATGGAAAATATTATCTTGATATAATCCTAAGACCCTTTCCAATTCTAAAGTTCTGTGGTTCTCACGCTTTGAATGGGTGATACAAACTTCAGCAAGCAGTTGTCTCATGTGATGGACTGAATGCAGGTAATTGATCTGTGCATTTTCTCAATGATAGTACGTATTTTCAAACTGCACTTTTTCAATGTTTACGTTACCCTCTCCACCCTTATTTTTTGATATTACAAGTGAAATTTAGTGCTTCAATTACACTTTCTTACTTTTACCTTCTTTATTTAAAAAAGGTTTTAAAAGGGTTTTTTTACTCCCCAAAAGCATCACTCCTCCACCATATTTCCCTCAACATCTCCCTTATCCCCTCACAACAGCTCCCTCCCCTCTTCCCTTCAGGTTTAATTCCATTCCTCAGTTCACATTGTTCCTTGGATTCCTCAAATGAGTGAGGTCATATGATATTTTTCTTTCTCTGCCTGGCTTATTTCACTCAACATAATAGTTTCCAGGTCCATTTTACATTGCAAAATGTAATATTTCCTTATTTTCATGGCCCCATAGTATTCCATAGTATATATGTACCAAAGCTTTTTAATCCACTCGTCCAATGACAGATACTTGGGCTGTTTCCAGATCTTCGCTATTGTGAACAATGTTGCTATAAACATAAGGGAGCATTTCTTTTTTTCAGTCGGTAATATGGTGTCCTTGGGATATATTCCTATAAGTGGGATAGCTGGGTCAAAGGGCAGTTCCATTTCTAATTTTTTAAGAAATCTCCAACTGTTTTCCACAGTGGCTGCACCAGTCTGCATTCCCACCAGCAGTGCAGGAGGGTTCCCTTTTCTCCACATCCTCACCAGCACCTATCTTGTGTTGTTTTGTTAATGAGAGCCATTCTGACTGGTGTGAGGTGATATCTCATTGTGGTCTTAAATTGCATTTCTCTAATGATTAGTGATGTTGAGCATCTTTTTATATGACTATTGGCCATCTGTATGTCCTCTTTGAAGAAGTGTCTATTCATTTCTTGTGCCCATTTTTTGATTGGATTGTTTATCTTTCTGGTTTTGAGCTTTACAAGTTCTTTATAAATTTTGGTTATTAACTCATTATCAGATGTATTGTCGAATATGTTCTCCCATTATGTGGTTTGTCTTTTTATTCTGTTCATATTATCTTTAGCTGTGCAAAAGCTTTTTAGTTTGATATAGTCCCATTTGTTTATCCTGTCTTTTATTTCATGTGCCTGTGGAGATAAATCAGCAAATATATTACTGAAATAGATGTTGGTGAGCTTACTGCCTATGTTTTCTTCTAAGATGCTTATGGTTTCACAACTTACATTTAAGTCTTTTATCCATTTTGAGTTTATTTTTGTGAATGATGTAAGTTGGTGGTCAAGTTTCATTTTTTTGCTGATAGCAGTCCAGTTTTCCAAATACCATTTGTTAAAGAGAATGTCTTTACTCCATTGTATGCTCTTACTTCCTTTGTCAAATATCAGTTATCCATAAAGGTGTTGGTTTATTTCTTGGTTCTCTGTTCTGTTCCATTGATTTATGTGTCTGTTCTTATGCCAGCACCAAGCCATTTTGAGTACAATGGCCTTGTAGTATAACCTGATATCAGGGAGTGTGATACCTCCTAGTTTATTCTTCTTTTTTAAAGTAGTAGAGGCTATTCTTGTTCATTTTGGTTTTGTATAAATTTTTGGAATATGTGTTCTATATCTTTGAAGTATGTCATTGATATTTCAAATGGTATTGCATTGAATTTATAAATTGATTTAGGTAATATAAACATTTTAATGATGTTTATTTTTCCTAACCATGAACATGATATATGCTTCCACTTGTTTGTGTCTTCCTTGATTTCTTTTTTCAGTGTTTTATAATTTTCTGAGTAGAAGTCTTTAACCTCCTTGGTTAAATTTGCTAAGTACTTTATTTTTTTGTTTATGCAATAGTGAAGGAGATTGTTTTCTTAATTTCTCTTTCTGAAATTTCATTGTTCATGTATAAAAATGCCTCTGATTTCTGTGCATTAATTTTATATTTTGCCACCTTGCTGAATTCATTTATCAGTTCCAGTAGTTTTGTGACTGAGACTTTAGGTTTTTCTATATACAGTATCATATCATCTGCAAATAATGATAGTTTTACTTCTTTTTCAATTTGGAGGCCTTTTATTTTTTCTTCTTGTCTAATTGCTGTAGCTAGGACTTCCAGTACAATGTTGAATAAGAATGGTAAAACGGGTAACCCTGCCTTGTTCCTGATTTTAGGGAGATTGCTTTTAGTTTTTGTCCATTAATTATGATGTTGGCTGTGGGTTTGTCATAGATGGCCTTTTATCATGTTGAGGTATGTTCCCTGTATTCCCACTTTGCTAAGGGTTTTGATCATAAATGGGTGCTGGATTTTATCAAATGCTTTTTCTGCATCTGTTGAAATTATCATGTGGTTTTTCTCCTTCCTTTTGTTTATGTAGTGGATCACATTGATTGATTTGCGAATGTTGTACCATTCTTGCCTCCGCAGAATAAATCCCACTTAATCGTGATGTATGATTTTTATTTTTCATGTATTGGATTCGGTTTGCTAATATTTCGTTGAGGGTTTAAGCATCTAAATTCATCAGGGATATTGGCCTATAATTTTCTTTCTTTGTGTTGTCTTTGTCTGCATTTGGAATCAGAATTATGATCTCCTCATAAAAGGAAATTGGAAGAGTTCCTTCCTCTTAAATTTTTTGAAATAGCTTGAGAAGGATAGGAGTTAGTTGTTCTTTGAATATGTGGTAGAATTCAACAGTGAAGCCATCAGGCCCAGGGCTTTTGTTTTTTGGGAGCTTTTTGATAACTGTTTCAATCTCATTTGTTGTAATTGGTCTGGTTAGGTTTTCTGATTCTTCCAGATTGATTTTTGGAAGATTATATGTTTCAAGGAATTTGTTCATTTAACCTAAGTTGTTTAATTTTTTGGCATACAGTTCTTCATAGTATTTTCTTACAATATTTTGTATTTCTGTTGTGTCAGTTGTTATTTCTCCACTCTCATTTCTAATTTTATTTATTTGAGATCTCTTTCTTTTTTTCTTGGTGAGTCTCGTTAAAGGTTCATCAATCCTGCTTACCTTTTCAAAGAACCAGCTCTTGGTTTCATTGATCCTCTGTATTGTTTCTTTAGCCTCTATGTCATTTATTTCTCCTCTGACCTTTATTATTTTCTTCCTTCCACTACCTCTGTGATTCCCTTGCTCTTCTTTTTCTAGTTCTTTTAGATGAAGGGTTAGGTTGTTTATTTGAGCTTTTTCAAACTTCTTAAGGAAAGCCTGTAGTGCTATTAACTTCCCTCTCAGGACTGCTTTTGCTGTGTCCCATAGATTTTTAGTGGTTGTATGTTCATTCTCATTTGTTTCTAGGATTTTTTTTATTTCTTCTTTTATTTCATTGTTAACTTATTTGTTATTTACTAACATGCTATTTAGTTTCCAAGTGTTTGAGTAGTTTTTCAGTTTTTCCGTTGTGGTTCATTTCTAGTTACATGCCATTGTGATCAGAGAAAATGTTTGATATGATTTCAATCTTTTTAAATTTGTTGAGACTGCTTTTGTGTCCTAACATGTGGTCTATCCTAGAGAATGTACCATGAGCACTTGAAAAGAATGTATATTCTGCTGCTTTAGGGTGAAAGATTCTGAAGATATGTATTAAATTGAGTTGATCTAGTGTGTCCTTTAAGTCTGCTGTTTTTTTGTTAATTTTCTTTCTTGAGGATCTATCTAGTGATGTTAGTGGGGTATTGAAATATCCTACTATTATAGTATTGCTGTTGATCTCACCCTTTATATCCATGAAAGTCTGCTTTATATGTTTAGGTGCTCCCATATTAGGTGTGTAGATATTTATAATTATATCTTCCTGTTGGATTGCTCCTTTTATTGTTATGTAATGACTTTCTTTATCACTTACTATAGCCTTTGTTTTTTTTGTTTTGTTTTTTGTTTTGTTTTTTTTTGTATTTTTCTGAAGCTGGAAACGGGGAGAGACAGTCAGACAGACTCCCACATGCGCCTGACCGGGATCCACCCGGCATGCCCACCAGGGGCGACGCTCTGCCCACCAGGGGGCAATGCTCTGCCCCTCTGGGGTGTCACTCTGCTGTGACCAGAGCCACTGCAGCGCCTGGGGCAGAGGCCAAGGAGCCATCCCCAGCACCCGGGCCATCCCTGCTCCAATGGAGCCTTGGCTATGGGAGGGGAAGAGAGAGACAGAGAGGAAAGAGGGGGGATGGAGAAGCAAATGGGTGCTTCTCCTGTGTGCCCTGGCCTGGAATCGAACCCGGGTCCCCCACACGCCAGGCCGATGCTCTACCGCTGAGCCAATCGGCCAGGCCTTTGTTTTAAAGTCCGTTTTGTCTAAGTGTTGCTACCCCAGCTATTTTTTTATTTTCATCTGCATGAAATATTTTTTTCCATCCTTTTACCTTCAGTCTATATGTATCTTTTGTTTTGAGGTGTGTCTCTTTTAGACAGCATATGTATGGGTTTTGTTTTATTATCCATGCAACTACTCTATGTCTTTTGATTGGATCATTTAATCCATTTACATTTAAGTTTACTATTGATATGTAGTTGTTCATTGCCATTTTGTTCTTTAAAGCTATATTTCTCTTTTGCTGTATTAGTTTCCCCCTTTGTTCTGTTTATACCATGCCCCTTAGCATTTTTTACAGCCTTGGTTTGGTTGTAATGAATTCCTTGAGTATTTTTTTTTGTCTGGGAAGCTTTTTATTTTGCCTTCAATTTTAAACGTGACCTTGCTGGATAAAGTAGTTTTGGTTGTAGGTTCTTGTTGTGCACTACTTTGAATATTTTTTGCCATTCCCTTCTAGCCTCAAGTATTTCTGTGAGAAGTGGGATATCATCCATATGGGGGCTCCTTTGTAGGTGATAGCTTTTTTTTCTCTAGCAGCTTTTAATATTTTCTCTTTATCTCTTAGCTTTGCTATTTTAATTATGGTGTGTCTTGGTGTAGATTTCTTTGTGTTTCTCTTTAATAGAATTCTCTGTGCTTCTTGAATTTGTGTGATTTTGTCCTGCATCAGTTTAGGGAAGTTTTTGGCTATGAAATGATTGAACAAGGTTTCTAACCCTTGCTCTTTCTCTTTATCTTCAGGAACTTCTATGATGCAGATGTTGTTTCTCTTTAGATTGTCACAGAGCTCTCTTAGAGTTTCCTCAGATTTTTTCTTTCTTTTTTCTTTTTGCTGTTTTGGTTCTGCATTTTCATTTATCTTGTCTTCTAAATAGCTCATTCAATCCTCTGCTTCATCCAGCCTGCTCTTAATTGCTTCTAGTGTACTCTTCATTTTAGATATTGTATTTGTCATTTCTGACTGGTTCTTATTTATTATTACAATGTCCTTTTTAATACTTGTTATTTCTTTATTTATGTGTTCACTATGGTATCCATTGTTGTTCTAAGATCTTTTAGCATTCTAATAATCATTATTCTAAACTCTGCCTCTGGTAGTTTGCTTATATCTATCACACTCAGCTCTTTTTCTGAGGGTTTCTCTTTTTGAGTCATTTGGATTACTCTTCTCTGTCTTCTCATTTTATCTGTGTTGTCCTGTACTTCCCTGGATGAAGCCTAGGGCAGGTCAGTAGGAGTCACTGCCTGTGACTGGTTCTTATCCACTTTTTGCGAGCTACAGGTTATCCAGATCTTGTGGTTGCCTCTGCTGGCTCGAAGTGCAGTTATAAATATCAGCTGCAATCCTAGGCTTGCTTTTATCTACTCTTGGCCTGGGAGAAGTTACTTTAAAAGTTCAAGCTCCCTTAAAATTCGCTTTCTGTTGTTTTTTATTGCTGGCTAATTGTTGGGCTCAGTACTTTATTTCAGTGATTAGGTGGTATTAAATGTGGCCTACTTCCTCACTTCATGTGTTTTTCTCTCTAGACATTTTAGCTTCCATTTTGTCGTCTCTCTACCAGGCCACCGCCACTGTTGCTGCCTGGGGCTTTTGGGCTCAGGTGCTGCTGGCTCCTGCCCACCTCCGTGACTGCCACTGCCCTGGTTGGGCTCGAGCATGCCCGCACGCCCATTTTGACTGTTTCTGGGACTGCGTCGGTCAGCTCAGATCTCAGCCTTAACTTGAATTTTATTAAAACAACACTTTTCTTTCTTCTTATCCTGATTCTCCACCAGTCATGTAATATTTTTTTAAATTACAATGGTGGTATAGTAACAAGTAAAGCTGGCATAATCAAGTTTTAAAATAAGTTCAATATCCTCTTGATAATACTAAACACAATGCCCTTTTGAGACAGTCTAATAGTTAAGGGAGAAGTAAATGCTATACTCTAGGGCAGTGGCAGTGGTTCTCAAACTTTCTGAAGTTGAGTGCATTTAAACTCCTACAAATAATTGTAGTCTTAATATATACAAATTTCTGAGGAATATGTTATAATAAATATTATAGAAAAATATATAAAGGCCAAGCCTGCTTTTATGGTAACTAAATGAAATAAATACGACAAAACTAAATTTATTCTGATATTAAAAAACATTTCTATGTTACGTTTTTTGAGTTATACTTTCTGGAATTCATAAAAAAGAGAGTTTAAAAATTGAAAAATGACAAATAAAGTTATCTTTTTATATATATAGATACATTCTTAGTAAGATTTAGTAAATTTGGTAGGTTCTGGCACAAATGTGTTGTTTTTTATTCTTGTGTTTATGAGAAACATGAGCCTGATGTGTCCTAGCAATTTCTTCAATGTTTGGTCATATATTTGAAAGGCAAACTCTCATTTCCTCGTCAATACATTGAAGATTTTCTCTCTTTTTACTCTTAATTGTGTTCAGGGTAGAAAATCCTAATTCACATAAATAGGATGTTGAAAATTGTATTTTGAACATTTTGCCACATATTCTTTTTTTATAGAAAACCAAGAGGCTTCAAGAGACAATTCCTTGTTTAATCATCAATCCACGATCAGTGGATATAGCTGCCAGTTCTTCTTCCTCTGTTAAGGTTAAACCAAAATCACTTGGAGCTTTCATGAATGGGTTTCTAATCCATTCATATTGTTTAGTGTTAAGTGATAGAAAATTTTATAAATTAAATTCTACCCATCAGCCTTCAAGTTCTACTTTATTTACAGTTAACATTTGCTCATTTCCAGAATCAAATTCTTCAATATCATGCTTTTTTAAAAAAAATCTACCCATTTTATTTGGGTGTATTTATCTAAAAATAATAGAATGATGTGTTAATAATAAATATAATAATGTGTTAACAAAAAGAGTGGTATTTCCATAATAAAATGGTATAATAGAGTAACTATATTTATTTTTATATCTGGACACATGCTGCGAACCAGAACAGCTAGTAATTTCAGATCCTGAGGGAAAATGGTGTGGAATTAAGAAAATACAGTGTTGGAAGGGTCCTGTGATTGCTGCTGGCAAGAACAAAGTGCGTCCAAAAACTGTATTTTGCTTTATTTACAGGATAAAGTAAGGCCATTAGCAAATCAACATATCATCTAAACTTTACACCAAACAAAGGATAAAAGAAACTTGCCTCCAGTCTTTCTGGAGAACATAGGGTGTAGTGTAAACAATCCAGCACCACAGCTTAACAGCCTCTTGCACCTAATCAGGCAAGTGAGGTGGGGGATTGGGCAGGCTGTCAGTTTATAGCCAATTCCCCACACTTCTGTCACCCAAAAATCTAAACTGCAAAGACTATCTTGGATTTTTTGTTCTCAACAGGCACATATTTCTCTGGAATACCATAGGATGCATTTGGAAATCTTCTTGGGTGCACCAGTGAACCCTGCCACACACTTTGAGAACCATAGCTCTAGGATAGAGCTTGTCATCCTGAGTGCCTGTGCATAAAAGACATCAGTTAGTATATACCATATTGGTTAATCTCAGTTAAGTGGTGGTAGATTAAGCAGGTACTTCTGTATTTATAAAATGATAGAAGTTTGACAAAGTAGCCATTTGATTTAAGAAAATGTTTAGATTCAGATCTATTTATAGAGATGCAAGCTTTTTACCATATATATAGATAACCACTAACTATCATCTAGTTAGAAAACATCAGTTATGTTTTCCACATGCAACATTTAAAAAAAATTCAATAACAGATCAAATAGATGGAAAGAGTTTAATTTTGGTGCAAATTCAATATTTGTAATTAATTCTGGTCTAGTAAAAATTGTAAACTTTTTTTCCCTCTGGTTTTAAGTCTTTCAGAAAACTGTGTATAGATAAGTATGCGCCTCATCAGCAAGAGTAGCAATGATTTTTTCAAAATTACTTGGGCTCAGCCTGGGCTGGTTGGCTCAGTGGTAGAGCATCAGCCCGACCAGAGAGTGGAAGTCCCAGGTTCAATTCCCAGCCAGGACACACAGGAGAAGAGCCCATCTGCTTCTCCACCCCTCCCCCTCTCCTTTCTCTCTGTCTCTCTCTTTCCCTCCTGCAGCCAAAGCTCCATTGGAGCAAAGTTGGCCTGGGCACTGAAGATGGCTCCATGGCCTCCACCTCAAGTACTAGAATGGCTTTGGTTGCAGTGGAGCAATGTCCCAGATAAGTAGAGCATTGCTCCCTGGTGGATCCTGGTTGAGTGCATGCAGGAGTCTGTCTGCCTTCACCCTGCTTCTTACTTCGAAAAAATACAAAAAAAATTACTTGGGCTCAAAAGTACTTTTTAAGAACTGTAGTTGGTAATAGGGTCAGATCTATGATGTAATATACTTGTAAAACTATAGGGACTTCCTAAATGCAGAATTCCTATATTCCTTGACTAGATCATTTTTGTCTGGGAATACACAGACAAAAGTTTATACGGAATGGCTTATGGTATTTTAATGAAGATACGCACATTCTGAAGACTCAGCCAGATTATATTTTCAAGAGAATTATCATTATTGTAGTATGTCAAAAACAAGTTAGACATCACATTCATACTTTGTAATTCTGATTTTCCTTGGATGATGTTCTCTACAATCATTTTGTTGTTCTCCTATACTTTAAAATGCTTACATACTTCAAAAAAATGCTAGGTTTTAAACAATCTATTTACTTCTTATGATGGTTATGTTTAAGACATTATAACCTAGCCTGACCAGGTGGTGGCGCAGAGGATAGAGCGTCGGACTGGGATGCGGAAGGACCCAGGTTCGAGACCCCAAGGTTACCAGCTTGAGCACGGGCTCATCTGGTTTGAGCAAAAGCTCACCAGCTTGGACCCAAGGTCACTGGCTCCAGCAAAGGGTTACTCGCTCTCCTGAAGGCCCACGGTCAAGGCACATATGAGAAAGCAATCAATGAACAACTAAGGTGTCGCAATGCACAACGAAAAACTGATGATTGATGCTTCTCATCTCTCTCCTTTCCTGTCTGTCTGTCCCTGTCTATCCCTCTCTCTGACTCTCTCTCTGTCTCTGTAAAAAAAAAAAAAAGACATTATAACCTAAATGCTTTTAACAAAAAAAGTCATTTGAATTTTATATTTTTAAATGTTGCATAATCATGGTGTTAGAAATGCTGGGTATCAGACATGTCCTTATTTATAAGAGCAGTACAAATGCCCTCTGGTTTTCTTTGGACAATCAGGAAGTTTTAAAGAAAAATAATAATAAAGTAGCATACATTTTCCCTTCAATGTTTATCATCTACGAGTAGAATTTTAAGTCTAGTGTTGAATCTTGGAAAGAAATTAAGACTTGTTAGATAAGAACAAACCTTTTATTTTATTTAAGCATAGTATGAATTTAGTTAACTAGGGGATATATTATTTAAATACTACTTACTAATCTATCTTTAGAAGAAAATAGAATCTAATCTTGAAATATTTTCTCATTTAAGTGCAATTATATGATATATATCAGGCTTTATGCAAACTCAAAAAGGTTCTTAAATGTTCTAAATATAGAAATGATAGATACAACATATTATAGCTACTGATACAGAACTCTTACAGATTTCCAGGAATCATTTATGCTGAGTTTATTTAGTGATGGATTAACTTTGGAAAAAAAAATGTATTGCCTGGCACACTTGAACATTACTGTTTTAAAGTATAAAACATAGTGCTATTAATATATCTCTTCATTGTGAGCCCTTAAGGAATTATTAAAATTATGTTTTTCATGTTGAAATAAAAATGCATAGTAAGTGTTGTACATGTATGGTGTTTCAGCATTGTGAAGCAATTTAAAAACTCACAGTAGAATCAGTGTGAAAAATCAACTCTGAACTACAAGAACAGCTCTCAAAAACCAAGGAGCAAAAAAGAAGCTACACTGAGCCTGGTAGGGAGTGCCAAGGAGTGGTAGGTTTTCCCTACTTACAGGAATGGAGGGGGGGTGAGTCTGAGAGCCTAGAAGGGCTATCACTCCAAGGAAAAGAGCAGAGAATATCACTCACAGCCATTTGCCTGGGGACCTGGGAACTAGGTGTGTTAAAAGGGCTGGCTTCTTATCTTCCAAAAGGAAAATGGAGAGAGAGAGACAGATGGTGAGGGAAAGAAGAATGCATAGGATGACCTGAGAAGCTGATTCATCCAGTGCTGGAGGCAGGCATAGCTGGGGGAGGGGTTGATCCTTCCACACAATACAAGACTAAAGTAGTTTCAGGTGACTCATCTCCAGACATCTCTCCAGCTCCAATCAGTGCAACAAGACACAGCTAAAAACAAGAAGTGGGGAGGAAGGGCAGTAAATCTCCATGGTAATCTGAGATGCATCTCCCACTACTGAAGCAGAGAAAACACCCCACCTCTGGAGAGAGTAACTGGCAGATCAGGCCTTCAGAGTCTCAGGTTACACCCTCTGCATTCCTGGATACAGTTTCAAATAAGCTCCCTGCTGAGATCAGTTAACAAGACCATCACATGTTAAGAAAACTGAGAAGAAAACAAACAAATCAAGACTTCAAAGTAGCTCTAATAGAAAAGCCAAATACCACAGTGGATTACAAATAACAGCTAATGCCAACCCAAGAAGACCTAAAAATAATACAATTGAAAACTGGAGGCAAACAACACCAAGCCTAGACTCAACCAGCTCTACAAACAAAACACCCAAACACACAGACATAATGAGAAGACAGAGAAGTGCAATCAAAATGAAACCACAAAAGAAACCTCCAGGAAATGAACTGAGTGATATAAAAATAACCAAACTTTCAGAAGCAGAGTTTAAAATAATGATTGTTAGGATGCTTAGGGATCTTAGAACAATAATGGATGGTCACTATGAACACCTAAATAAAGAAGTAGCAAGTATAAAAAAGGACATTAAAATATTAAAAAAGAATCAGTTGGAGATGACAAATACAATATCAGAAATGAAGACGACACTGGAAGGAATTAAAAACAGAACGGATGAAGCTGAGGACTGAATCAGCAAGTTGGAGGACAAGTTGAATGAAGGCATGGAAGCAGAGAAGAAAAAAATAAAAGAGACTCAAAAAGTCTGAGGAAAGTCTTAGAGAGCTCTGTGACAATATGAAGAGAAATAACATCTGCATCATAGGAGTTCCTGAAGAAGAAAAGAAAGAACAAGGGATAGAGACTTTGTTCAATCATATCATAGCTGAAAACTTCCCTAAATTAATACAGGAGAAACTCACAAAATTAAGAAGCACAGAGAATTCCATTAAAGAGAAACCCAAAGAAATATACACCAAAACACATCATAATTAAAATACCAAAGTTAAGTGATAAAATGAAAATGTTAAAAGCTGATAGAGAAAAAAAAGGTTATCACTACAAAGGAGCCCCCATAAGGATGACATCTGCCTTCTCAAAAGAAACACATGAGGTCATGGCCTGACCTGTGGTGGCGCAGTGGATGGAGCGTCGACCTGGAGGTGCTGAGGTCGCCGGTTCGAAACCCTGGGTTTGCCTGGTCAAGGCGCGTATGGGAGTTGATGCTTCCAGCTCCTCCCCCCTCCTTTCTCTCAGTCTCTCTCTCTCCCTCTTTCTCTCCTCTCTAAAAATGAATAAAGTAAAATTTAAAAAAAAAAAAAAAAAAAAAGAAACACATGAGGTCAGAAGGGAATAGCAGGAAATGTTCAAAGTAATGCAGAACGAGAACCTACAACCAAGACTACTTTATCCAGAAAAGCTATCATTTAAAATTGAAGAAGAAATGAAAAGCTTCCCAGAAAAAAAACACTCAAGATATTTATTACAACTAAACCAATGCTGCAGGAAGTGCTAAGGGGCCTGTTGTAAACAGATCAAAGTGGGAAAAGAATATAGCAAAAGAAGAAAACAGCTTTAAAGAATTAAGTGGCAATAAACAACTACATATCAATAATAATTTTAAATGTAAATGGATTAAATGATCCAATCAAAAGACATAGGGTAGCCGAATGGATAAAAAAAAGGACCTGTACATATGCTGTCTATAAGAGACACACCTTAAAACAAAAGAGGCACATAGGTTGAAGGTAAAAGGATGGAAAAATATATTTCATGAAAATGAAAAAAAAGCTGGGGTAGCAACATTTATATCAGACAAAATGAACTTTAAAACAAAGGCTACAGTAAGAGATAAAGAAGGTCACTACATAATGATAAAGGGAACAATCCAACAGGAGATATAATTATAAATATTTACACACTTATATAGGAGCAACTAAATATATAAAGCATACTTTAATGGATATAAAGGGCGAGATTAACAGCAATACTATAATAGTAGGGGATTTCAATACCCCACTCACATCACTAGATAGATCCTCAAGAAAGAAAATTAACAAAAAAACAGCAGACTTAAAGAACATACTAGATCAACTATATTTAATAGATATCTTTAGAACCCTTCACCCTAAAGCAGCAGAATATACATTTTTTTCAAATGCTCATGGTACATTCTCTAGAATAGACCACATGTTAGGACACAAAAGCAGTCTCAACAAATTTAAGAAGATTGAAATCATATCAAGTACTTTCTCTGATCACAATGGCATAAAACTAAAAATCAACCACAACAAAAAAACTCAAAAATTCTCAAACACATGGAAACTAAATAGCAGGTTGTTAAATAACAAATGGATTAAGAATGAGATCAAATAAGAAATAAAAAAAAGTCCTAGAAACGAATAATAATGAGCATAGAACAACTCAAAATTTATGGGACACAGCAAAAGCAGTCCTGAGAGGGAAGTTCATAGCACTACAGGCACACTTTATGAAACTAGAAAAAGCTCAAATAAACAACCTTGCATCTAAAAGAACTAGAAAAAGAAAAGCAAGTAAAGCCCAGATATAGTAAAAGAAAGGAAATAATAAAGATCAGAGAGGAAATAAATGACATAGAGGCTAAGGAACAATACAGAGAATCAATGAAGCCAGGAGCTGGTTCTTTAAAAAGGTAAACAAGATTGATGAACCTTTAACTAGACTCACCAAGAACAAAAGAGAGAGCAAATAAATAAAATTAAAATGGAGAAATAATAACTGACACAACAGAAATACAAAATATTGTAAGAAAATACTATGAAGAACTGTCTGCCTAAAACCAGACAACTTAGATAAAATGGACAAATTCCTTGATACATGCAATCTTCCAAAAATCAATCTGGAAGAAACAGAAAACCTAAACAAACCGATTATAAAAAATGAGATTGAAACAGATACCAAAAAACTCCCAACAAAGAAAAGCCCTGTCCCTGATGGCTTTACAAGTGAATTCTACCAAATATTCAAAGAAGAAATAACTTCTATCCTTCTCAAGCGATTTCAAAAAATTCAAGAGAAAGGAAGACTTTCAAGCTCCTTTTATGAGGAGAGCATAATTCTGATTCCAAAACCAGGCAAAGACAACACAAAAAAAGAAAATTATAGGCCAATATCCCCGATGAATATACATGCTAAAATTCTCAACAAAATATTAGCCAATAGACCCAGCCATATATGAAAAAAATCATACACTATGATCAAGTGTGATTTATTCTGAGGAGGCAAGGCCAGTACAATATTAGCAATCAATCAATGTGATTCATCACATAAACAAAAGGAAGGAGAAAAACCACATTTTAATAGATGCAGAAAAAGCATTTGATAAAATCCATCACCCATTCATGATCAAAACTCTCAGCAAAGTGAAAATCCAGGGAACATACCTGAACATGATAAAGGCCATCTATGACAAGCCCACAGCCAACATCATACTCAATGGGCAAAAATTAAAAGCAATCCCCTTAAGGTCAGGAACAAGGCAGGGGTGCCCCCTTTTACCACTCTTATTCAACATAGTACAGGAAGTCCTAGCCACAGCAATCAGACAAGAAGGAGAAATAAAAGGCATCCAATTTGGAAAAGAAGAAATAAAACTATCATTATTTGCAGATGATATAATATTGAATATAGAAACCCTAAAGTCTCAGTCAAAAAACTACTGGAACTTATAAATGAATTCAGCAAGGTGGCAAGATATAATATTAATACTCAGAAATTAGAGGTATTTGTATGCACCAACAATGAACTGTCAGAAAGAGAAATTAAAGAAACAATCCCCTTCACTGTTGCAACCAAAAAAATAAGGTACCTAGGAATAAATTTAACCAAGGAGATTAAAGACTTGTACTTGGAAAATTACAAAATACTAATAAAAGAAATCAAGGAAGATACAAACAAGTGGAAGCATATACCATGCTCATGGTTAGGAAGAATAAACATCATTAAAATGTCTATATTGCCCAAACAATTTATAAATTTAATGCAATACCAATTAAAATACCAATGACATACTTCAAAGATATAGAACTCATATTCCAAAAATTTATATGGAACCAAAAAAGAACACAAATAGCCTTAGCAATCTTGAAAAGGAAGAATAAAGTGGGAAGTATCACATTTTCCGATATCAAGTTATACTTCAAGGCCGTTATACTCAAAACAGCCTGGTACTTGCATAAGAACAGGCATATAGATCAATGGAACAGAACAGAGAATCCAGAAATAAACCCATAGCTTTATGGATAATTGATATTTGACAAAGGAGGTAAGATCATACAATGGAGTAAAGACAGTCTCTTTAATAAATGGTGTTGGGAAAATTGGACAGCTACCTGCAAAAAAATGAAACTAGACCACCAACTTACACAATTCACAAAAATAAACTCAAAATGGATAAAAGACTTAAATGTAAGCCGTGAAACCATAAGCATATTAAAAGAAAGCATAGGCAGTAAGCTCTCCAATATCTCTTGAAGCAATATATTTGTCGACTTATCTCTATGAGCAAGTGAAATAAAAGACAGGATAAACAAAAGGGACTATATCAAACTAAAAAGCTTTTGCACAGCTAAAGATAATAAGAACAGAATAAAAAGACATACTACACAAAGGGAGAACATATTTGACAATACGTCTGATAAGGGGTTAAGAACCAAAATTTATAAAGAACTTGTAAAACTCAACACCAGGAAGACAAACAATCTAATCAAAAAATGGGCAAAAGTAATGAATAGACAATTCTCCAAAGAGGACATACAGATGGTCAATAGGCATATGAAAAAATCCTCAACATCACTAATCACTAGAGAAATGCAAATTAAAACCACAAGATATCACCTCACACCAGTCAGAATGGCGCTCATCAACAAAACTACACAGAATAAGTGCTGGCAAGGATGTGGAGAAAAGGGAACCCTCCTACACTTCTGGTGGGAATGCAGACTGGTGCAGCCACTATGAAAACAGTATGGAGATTCCTCAAAAAATTAAAAATTGAGCTGCCTTTTGACCCAGCTATACCACTTTTAGGAATATACCTTAAGAACACCATAGAACTGTTCCAAAAGGAGAAATGCACCCCCATGTTTACGGCAGCATTGTCCAGAATAACGAAGATCTGGAAACAGCCCAAGTGTCTGTCAGTGGATCAGTGGATTAAAAGGCTTTGGTACATATATACTATGGAATACTACTCAGCCATAAGAAATAATGACATTGGATCATTTACAATAATATGGATGGACCTTAATAACATTATACTGAGTGAAATAAATAAATCAGTAAAAACTAAGAATTATATGATTCCATACATAGATGGGACATAAAAACAAGACTCAGAGACATGGACAAGAGTGTGATGGTTTTCCGGGGTGGGGGAAGAAGTTGAGTGTGGGGGTGGGGGAGGGGAGGGACACAACAAATACCAGATAGAAGGTGACAGAAGACAATTTGATTTTAGGTGAGGGGTATGCAACACAATCAAATGTCAAAATAATCTGGAGATGTTTTCTCTGAACATATGTACCCTGATTTATCAATGTCACCCCATTAAAATAAAAAAAAATAAAAACTCAGTGGTATGTTGAGTTAGATCAACAAAACTATATACACTATTTCTTTCTTCTTATTCTAAACCTTTATTCTAACCTTGGCTCTTCTCTAATCTTTGTTTTACCTTTCCTTTTTAAGAAATAAGTAGATGGTAATACACATGTAAGGCTTAATATCATCACACATGCCAAACCTCCTCCATGGAAAGAACTTCAACTATCACCTGGACCCATCCTTTTGGTATTACAACTTTAGTCAATATTCATCCCCTCAAAGAAGCTTTGACAGAAAAACCACAGCAATTTAATTCACTGCAGAAATATCATTGTATTTTACATAAATCCCACCTAGTTTTATATACCAATCAATCCCAATGAAAATATTTTTATTGATAACTTTAAGCAAAAATTACTCATTCAATAAAAAAGAGCTCATCCTAAAATTTATTTATTTTTAATACTTTAACCCTTGTATTTAAAGATTTAAACCCAGATTCATTCTGTATGTTTTAGTGTATATGGCCCCATATAAAATTTAAATTTCTTCCACCCTTCTTCATGAGGATGTAAGTACTGGTCCGGCAAAGGTTCCTAAATATTGAACAAAAGGAGCAAAATACCAAAGAATATATGCAGCGTGGTTTCATTTTCATTAAGTTCAAGATTATTGAAAAGTATTGATATTTCAGTGATAGAAATCAGAAAGTAATATATTAGTGGTGGTGGGAGGAGGAGGATGTACTAAAAAGGGGCATGGGGGAAAATTCTGGTATGATAACAATGTTTCATTATCTTGATGGGGTGGTGGTTACATGGGTGTGTTCAATTGTCAAAACTAACTGTACAATTTTAATGTATGAATTTTATTGTATATAAATTATACATCAGCAAAATATATAGAATATGTAATTTTATAAATGAAAGAGAAGTTATGCATGAAACAAAAAAGATACCATTACCATATATTTCTTAAGTAGCTAATTAAACACAGTCTTTCTTTCCAGTGATGTAATTTCAATGTTTTTTCTTTCTTTTTCATTTTTTGTGACACCAAATATCACCCCACATCCTACCCATCACCCCAACTGAAACTGTATTCCTATAGCATGAGAAGCTAATAGTCATTAGAAAGTATTTTCAGATTCCAATTTAATTAACCTATGATTACATATAACAGAACCTTTAAATTAGCAGAAAGCAGAAACACAGAGAAGCCATATTTTGTCATTAGGTGTGACCATTAGAGCTGTGATATCCACTCCCCTCTCCTCAAAACATACACAGACGTACACACAGTCTCTACTTTTGGCTCCTGTATAGACCCATAAATTTTGTCTATTAGGTTTAAGTGAAGGAGCACCATATATATTGGCTGTTACTTCATGATACACATCGAATCTTTGGAGTACTCTTACACCAGGTTACTTTCTCCAGGTTGGAATCTTATCCTCAAATGGATTCTTCACTAGTCTGTATGGCCAATTACTTCTGAATTTAAGATAAGAGCAATTAATTTTATAATAACACTTCCATTTCAAATGAATTGAATGTTTTAGTTAGTAAAAATGGTGTGAGATAAACCAAAGCTATATACAAGACAGTACTGCTAAGCTGATGGTAGTGGTGGAGGCATGAAGGACAGGGAAACCAAACCCTATTTCAGGATGTTTTCCCTTCCAGGACATTTCACCTGAAAATGTAATGATTTCAGTGTAATCAGTTGGAAACCACGTAACTTGCTGGTCTATTTCAGTTATAGAACCATACATGAGGTCAAGAATTGGTTTTTGCAGAAAAATGAGTTATTTAGTCATGGTGGAAGCCAAGTCTGTTTTTATAAAGAAGAATTCAATTTGTGAGATTAGGTATATAGCATCCATTCCCTCCGCTAGCATCTCTTTCCTCAGGGACCCATTTTAAAAACAGGAAGTTCCTCCTGACCTGTGCTGGTGCAGTACATAAAACGTTGACCTGGAACACTGAGTCAGTTCAAAACCCTGGTATTGCCTGGTCAAGGCACATATGGGAGTTGTTGTGTCCTGCTCCTCCCCCTTCTCTCTCTTTCTCTTTCTCTCACCTCACTAAAATAAATAAATAAATAAATAACAATAAGTTACGTAGACACAGAGGCTGATCAGTATCTATAGAGCAGTTTATTGTATCCAGTACATAAAGAGCCTTTCTCTACATCAGAGGATTTTAAAAAATAAGTATTCAAATGAAACACAACTACTCTTGACCTTGACCCATTTTCAGAAGTTCATGTACATCACTCTCTCTTAATTATGTTATCCACACTATTTTACTCTTGCTTTTTCAAAGTCCCCACTCAACCCATCAAATTATTAGCATTTTGTTCAGGAATAGGTATAGCTCCTGATCTCATGCTTCTCTTTTTCCAGGTAGTTCTTCATCTAGAAAGAAATGAGATGACTTAATATATAGTAAGTTGTTATAATACACAGCATGGTAAATATCTAAACAGTGTTTCATGGGAGCAAGAGAAGAGAATATTGTAACCAGAAGATGACAAGAATTCAATACAGCTATTAAGAGAATTGTTAAGATTTAATAAGAAAACAATAGAGGGATGGTGAACAAAAATATATAATCTAAGATCATGGCACACTGTTGACAGATGGATTATAAAATGTGAGCACAGCTACTCTTATGAAATATTTAGGTCTTTATATCCAAAGACCTATTTTCTCTGCAGATCAATTTGACCAGGGAGATGATTTAGTCAGATCAGTGTTTCAGGGAGATAATTTTAATAATACCTTGGAGAATGGGTTAGAATGAATAATACATGAGAAACAGAGATCAGTTGAGGAGAAAAAAGAGAAGAAATTAAGACACCAAAGTGGAAATGGAAGTAAAATTTAGTTGAGAAAAAAATATCAATAGAAGTTGGCAAGAAATTAGATTAAGTGTTGAGAAGTAACTAATAGACCTAATTCTAAAAAGCTTTTCTTCATTCACCATCTCTCCTGGGAAGCACAATGGACCAGAAGTATAATAGAACAGAAGCAGTCTGCCTGAAAACCAGATCTCCAAAGCTCCAGGAGAGAAGAACCTCACATAATAGAGTGACAGGCACTATGAATAATTCTGGGAAAATACTAGGCCACCTATTGGGTCACATTTTGTCTGTAGCTTTTGTATTAATAGAATATGTGGTTCCTTTTCCCCAGAATAACTAACCACTACCACCCCATCATAGCCTGTTTGGTTCTTATAGTTTCTGTTTCCCAAGAGCTGCATTTTGTAGTCCTTCCCTTCCAGCATTTTTTTTTTCTTGTTTCCTATTTGTTTTTGTTTGTTTTACAGTTTTATCTAAAAATCCCGATCCACTTCTTACCATTTTTGGCCTTCAAAACTATCTCCACATATTCTCAAGTCAGATTGCCTTAGTTTTCCACACTTACTCCTGAGCTGCTGAGGTCTGAATCAAATAATCTATGGCTTTCTTTGGATTTGATTTCTTCCACCACTCTTTGGCTGAGTGGTAAGATAATTCTGCTAACATCTTTTAAAGTGGGTCTTGTTACCCTGATAGGGTGCCAAAATTTTGCTAGTTTCTGCCATTTGTGTTTCTTAACTCTGCACTGCCCCTTTCACACCTAGCTTATTGTTGGGCAAATGAGTTTGTAAAATAATTTTTGAGTTTGTTCACTTTTATTGTTACAAAATGGTGCTGGGCAGTGCCAGGCAGGTATATGTGGGTCTGTGAAATTGCAAATTATCTTCCTGCTAAGGAAGGGCCATTGTCCTGCTAATATTTGCTAGAGGAGAAGTTTTAGCACCAGAAAGTTTTGAAAAGAGGAAGAAGGATGTGGAGGACCCGGGTTCGATTCCCGGCCAGGGCACACAGAAGAAGCGCCCATTTGCTTCTCCACCCCTCCGCCGCGCCTTCCACTCTGTCTCTCTCTTCCCCTCCCGCAGCCAAGGCTCCATTGGAGCAAAGATGGCCCCGGGTGCTGGGGATGGCTCTGTGGCCTCTGCCTCAGGTGCTAGAGTGGCTCTGGTCGCAACATGGCGACACCCAGGATGGGCAGAGCATCACCCCCTGGTGGGCAGAGCGTCGCCCCATGGTGGGCGTGCCGGGTGGATCCCGGTTGGGCGCATGCGGGAGGGAGTCTATCTGACTGTCTCTCCCCGTTTCCAGCTTCAGAAAAATGCAAAAAAAAAAAAAAAAAAAAAAAGAGGGAGAAGGAGAGGAGGCAAAGAGAGGGAAGCCATGTTTGCAGAGTGAGAACAGAGAGAATGTAGAGTGCTGAAGAAGAAGCCATGAGCAGAGAGAGAGAAGGTATGCAGATGGGGAACCAGAGCTGAGGGGCTTTTGTGAGCTCCACTGAGACTGGTGAGGCCTTTAATTTGAGGAGGAACCAGAGAAGATCCTCCTGGTTTTAGAACAGGATAATGTGTCAGCGCTTTATGCATTCTGAGTGAATGAAGAGGGAAGTGTTTTCCCTGTGTATTTGCTCGTCGGCTGGTGTGAAACTTTAATAAAGAAATGGCCCACCATTTTTTGGCTCCACTGTTTCTTCACTGTCCAAATCTAGTGAGAACCTGCCTGTGAATGGTCACGATTGCAGCGGCCCTTGGCCTTATATCTATCTTTCTTGTAGTCAGGACATGAAGTGGATTATTGCTGCCGTCCTACAACATTAATGTTGATGCCAACCACCATCATAACAAAACAGGAAGAACATTAGTGGAACGGTTATAAGTGTTTCTAAGTTTGATACCAAGGTTTCAGAAGTAGGCAATATGAAAACATGCAACCTGTTCTTATTTCTTTGTTTTCTCTTACTCTGAAAAGAAATTTGCTCTGGAGAAACACTGTCCTAAACACCAGTGTAGATAAATCAAGCAAAATGTAACCATATCTTTTAGTATGCAGATTCAGGCTATTATACCTTTTTGAAATATTGATTATTTTTTACTTCAATAAACTTTTAATGTAAATTTTTCTAAAAGTAAATATTGACTAGTATTCATAAATACTAGATTGTATATTTTAAAGATAATTATCTAATGGTACTAAAAGCAGTCTAATTATTTGGACTATCTGGGTCTCAGTTTCTTATTTGCAAAATGAGAGATTGGACAAGATGGATTTTACAGACTCAGAAATTTTAGAACACAATATATGAAGATAATTTACTTAGTTCTAATCAAAGATACTACATTACTCCTTTGTCCTGCCCCACCTCTATGGCTCCTTTCCCATTTGGAAATAATAAAAATGGAAATTATGTTTTGGTTTGGAAAAGTGTATGTTTAATTTAATTTTTTATTTTTTACATGTGCAATATCTACTAATTAAATGAATATTTAGGATTAATTCAAAAGAGTAAATTCTTTCTATTATTAAGGTATAAATTCAGAGTCATATCCTCAGCATCTACATAAGTAATACTTTAAATAATAATTAATATTTTGTATAGAGAAGTTGTTCTCTATTATGCTATGCTTCTGATCATGGTCCTTTATTAAATTTACAGAACCAGTTTAGAAGAAATAAGATATGCTTTGTGCAAGACTTAAAAAAATAAGAATAATATCCTATCATGTCCAATCATTTCAAGAATGTTTACCTCCTGTTGTGCAAAACCTAATAACAATTTAGTTTTGCTTGGGGCAGTATGGGGGGTCCTTATTTGTTTAAGCTTCATTTAAAATATACCCAACAGTACAAAATACCATATCACGGATGTTGTGGTTCATTAACTCAAGGCCATATCATACTCAAAAAGAAAGTTTTCCAATTAACCTATAGATTTTAGATAACTGGTCAAAACTAATTTACCATTCAGGATAATTAAATACTTTCAGCTTTGTATATTTATTTTGGTTCATTTTCAATAGCTTTCACCATTTTCTCAAACTGCTGCAAACACAGCCATTTTGTTTTCATAATTCCTCCCATATTCATTCCCTCATGTATGGTTTTTAGAAGCCATAGTGGTATCTAAATTAGACTTTGCAGAAATAAAGAGAAACTTTGCATTTTTGATCAGCACATCCCATGGGGCATTCGTTTGAAAGAAGCAAACTGAAAATGAAAAGAGATGTGATGCTACAGGAGAAAGGCAGAAAATGCTTGAAAGTGGCATTGTTTTAAAATATAATAACTGTGTTTATTTTTGAAGTCTAGAGAATCCATGGTTTACCTAATTGAAAATTGTTGGTAATTCAAGGATACATATGCCCTACATGGGTTTCTGATTTTCAAAATGCAATGTGATAAAATACATTCAGCCCTAAAACCTGAATTTACCAAATTTGAACTTTGATGATTCTGTTGGTTCTTCATTGTGTAATTTTTAGCCTGCCAAAAAATGCTGCTTCTCTAACATAAAAGAATGAATTTTTAAGTTCACAGGAAAGCAATGTTTCTTGCAACAAAGAAGAAGGGTTGGTTAGTAGGGAACAACTGCATATTTTTAAAAATATTTGTTCTGACCTGGGCAGTTGGCTCAGTGGATAGAGCGTCAGCCCAGTATATGGATGTCCTAAGTTCAATCCCCATCTGGGAACACAAGAGAAGCAATCACCTGTTTCTCTTTCCCTTCTCCCCTTCTCTCTCTCTTGTCGCCTCCTGCAGCCAGTGGTTCAGTTGATCCAAGTGTCAGCCTCAGGTACTGAGGATAACTTGGTTGACTCGAGCATCAGCCTCACAAGGGTGTTGCTGGGTGGATCCTGGTTGGGGCACATGTGGGAGTCTGTCTCACTATTTCCTCTCCTCTCACTTAAAAAATTTTAAAATAAAAAATAAAAAAAATAAAAAAAATATATTTTTGCTATATTCTGCTGCCTGTCAGAAGAATCTGTTCAGGGTGGGAGAATGCTCAGTGGTAATGCAAAACACAGGAAAGAGAGCTCAAACACTGTCAATGGAAGAAAGTTACTAGCCCACCAAACAATCAGTTGTACTCACTTTACCAAATAAAGATCCCCCAGGGGCTAGCTTTTTCTTTCAGTAAATTTAAATCTTGTTTTCATTCCCTTTCATATTCATTCTTTAATATAGTAAAAAGGAAAAGTCAAAAGTTAGAGTTATGAAAATAGAACAGGAGGGAGAGAAAAACACTTAAACTTAGCTTGATTTCTCCACTCAAACAAAATTAAGCACCACAATGTTGGATACACTGTATAAACTTCAAGAAGGAGAATATCAAGGAACCCAGGTGTCAAAGAGGAGAAAGGCATTAAATGTAAATAATCATAACATTGTCATTAGCGTTCAGAGAGAAGTATGCAGAATGTCAAAGAAAAAGATAGAAAAAAAAGAGGATGGATTAGATTTCACTAAAAGAAGAAAGTCGTAAGGGTGTTCATATATAGGAGGTGAAATTCAATGTAACTTGAAAAATGGTTGAATGATGAAACATAACCTGAGAAAGTCATGTGCACAAGAGGCAGAAGTAAACATGTGCAGCCTGGATAGCCATGAACAATCCATAGCAAAGCAATTATTCAGGAATGGCCAAGGGATTTGTCTTCATAACTTCTTATTTATTTATTTTTGATTTTACAGGGCGAGGGGAGTGAGACATATCAAGTCATAGTTGCGGCCCTGGCTGGTTGGCTCAGCGGGGGACCCGGGTTAGATTCCCGGCCAGGGCACATAGGAGAAGCGCCCATTTGCTTCTCCACTCCCACCCCCTCCTTCCTCTCTGTCTCTCTCTTCCCCTCCCGCAACCAAGGCTCCATTGGAGCAAAGATGGCCCCGGGCACTGGGGATGGCTCCTTGGCCTCTGCCCCAGGTGCTAGAGTGGCTCTGGTCGCGGCACAGCGATGCCCTGGAGGGGCAGATCATCGCCCCCTGGTGAGCAGAGCTTCGCCCCTGGTGGGCGTGTCGGGTGGATCCCGGTGGGGCGCATGCGGGAGTCTGTCTGACTGTCTCTCCCCGTTTCCAGCTTCAAAAAAATATGAAAAAAAAAAAGTCATAGTTACTTCACTTTATTATTTTTATTTTTATTTTTTATTCGCTTTAGAAAGGAGAGAGAGAGGAAGAGAGAGAGGAGAGAGAGAGAGAAGGGGGGAGGAGCAGGAAGCATCAACTCCCATATGTGCCTTGACCAGGCAAGCCCAGGGTTTTAAACTGGCGACCTCAGCATTTCCAGGTCGATGCTTTATCCACTGCGCCACCACAGGTCAGGCATAACTTCTATATCACATTTAGGAAATATGGTAAACTCCAACCTCAATTTTAAAGTCAGTATTTGTGAAATAGGAACGCTCTGTAAAATTTCTTAATTTTCCTATAAAATTAGTGTAATGTTTTGAAAATATTCAACCATGGATTTTTCATTGTTCAGGAAATCATACCTCCCTTCCTGATCTTAGCAGTCCTTCTGGTATTAATATTAGAAAATAAACTTTATTGCCCAAGGGGCCAAGCAACATCAACTGCTTAAAATAAGAAAGTCACTGAACAGATTTGATTTGCAGACCACAGTTCTGAAAAACAAGCAGTGTCAAGGGTTTTATATATTTAAAACTTCTCCTTTATAAATTAAAAGTAAGCCTGTGCTAACATAAAATAAAGTTTTAATGTAAACCTTGGGTAGGGAGAACTCAGGACATGTATGATATGATGAATGAAATCAAGTAACAGGAAGTATAAGAGAGAATTCTTGCCTAAAGGCAAAGAGCAGACTCAGGGAGGAAAATATAGACTAGAATTGGATATGGTTTTCCAGTTTATTTTTTTAGTTGTTAATTTAGTCAAAATTTAACATTTACTCAGTGCCTACAAGGTATCAGTTGTTAGCCTGGGTTCTATGAGTACAGAACTGAATGTAAACTCCCTGTCTTCATTGAAAATGCTCCTAAGGGAAGGGTGTTTTAAGAAAAGCCCGGATGTCACTGGTTTTAGTGTGAGATCATATACATGACCCCATGGTCGCTGGCTTGAACCCAAAGGTCGCTGGCTTGAGCCCAAGGTTGCTGGTGTGAGCAAGAGGTCACTCCCTCTGCTGTGGCCCCTTGCTCCCCCAGTCAAGGCACATATGAGAAAGCAATCAATCAACAACTAAGGTACCACAAGGAAGGATTGATACTTCCCATCTCTACACACACACACACACACACACACCTGCATAAAGAAAAAAGAAAAGCCCAGATATGTTTGGAGCAAACTCAGTGAAGTGGAATTTCTTACTCACTTCCTAGGTTGCGAACTGAAAAATTGCAAGTACCCTTATTGAAAAATTGCATCTGCATCTAAACTACCAAGTAGAGTAATAGAAATGGTTGAGATAAGGTCTGAGGCAAAGAGAAGACCAAGGTGTCTTTTTGGTTAGTAAAAAGTTATAAAACTGAAAATTTGTTAAAAATGAAGTGGAACCACAGAGAACCCTTCTTTCAACTCATACCAAACAGAAATGCTAGATAAATATTTTATTTTGATTTGGTTGAAAAATGGCCAAATTATGAAGAATAACCTGAGACAGTTATGGCTAAGTTTCAGAGCAAGAAAGATAATTTTTTAAAAATAATTTAAATATTCACCTGAAAAAACAAGATACCTAAATGGCTAATAAACATGTTAGGAGATACTCAAACTCATTAGTAATCAGGAAAATAAAATTTATAACCACTGTGAAATATTAATCTCAACAATCACAACAGTTATAATAAAACTGATAACATCAAGTATTGGTATAGAATTGGAATAAAAAAGGAACACTCTAACACTGCAGCTGGGAATGTCAATTGATATGACCACTCTGAAAAGTGGTTTAAAATCATCCAATAATAATAAAAATAGGCAACCTCTATGGTATAGCAATGCCATTTGCTATATTCAACAGAGATAATACCAAGGACATTAAAGGCATATGCCAGAATGTTCATGCTGCATTATTTTTAATAACCAAAAACTTGAAAAAAATCTAAATATTTTTTTTAATTTATAAATAAATTTTTATTTTAATGGGGTGACATCAATAAATCAGGGTACATATATTCAAAGAAAACATTTCCAGGTTATCTTGTCATTTAGTTCTGTTACATACCCATCACCCAAAGAGAGATCGTCTTCCGTCACCCTCTATCCAGTTTTCTTTGTATCCCTCTCCCTCTCCCTCCTTCCCTCCCCCCACCCCTCATAACCACCACACTCCTCTCCATGTCTCTTGGCCTTGCTTTTATGTCCCACCAATGTATGGAATCCTGCAGTTCTTGTTTTTTTCTGATTCACTTATTTCACTCCACATAATGTTATCAAGATTCCACCATTCTGCTGTAAGTGATCAGATGTCATCATTTCTTCTAGCTGAATAGTATACCATGGTGTATATGTGTCCCTTCTTCTTTATCCAGTCTTCTATTTTTTTTTTACAGTGATTAAAAGCCTTTAAGCAAACTCTTGGCCAATACAGCAAGAATCCATAAAAGAGTAGTGTCCTTAACATGTTCACCAAGTCCAAGTTGGTCCCATCACCATGCCAAATCCCTGAAAAATGAAACCCAACCACAGTTCAGTCTGTTAGGAGCTGTCACAGGGAGCAGGAGTCCAGGAAAAGTCCACATCTAGGAAAAGTCCACATGGCACTGGAATTGTTGTCACCATTCTATACTTTGCAGCTCATGTCCAAGTCCCAATGACTGCTGCTTCTAGCTGGTAATGGTTCAGGTAGACTGGAAAAGCCATTTGCAGCATGCATGGATATGGAGCTTCTGTTCTCCTCTGCCTGGAGAGATGAGACCAGGTTGCTTTTCCCTGGAGCTCTGTGACTGTGGCATGGTAAAGAGAACCTTGGGATACACTAAACTGGGTGGCAAAGGTAGATTCATAATAGAAGTTGGCAAAAGGGGGAAAGAGAGCTCTAAATTAGGAGTAGGTCCCAGCCTGAAATACGAGTGGGGCATTGAGGTAGGAGGGATAAAGGAAACACTATATATTAAGCAAAGCAGCAGAAAATAGGACTATCGACACCAACAACAGAGATCTTTGAGGGAAGAATAAAAAACCTGACTATTCAGGCAAAACATAGTTAAGTGGCCCTTGTGCAAATGAGATCAGTTTACCTGCTTCTTGGAAGAAATACCCTAGGCTCATCCACAGTGTCATAGATGGGGCCGATATCCTTGGGCACCTTCAGCCTTCAGTGGCAAACCTCAGCTTTCTGGGCAAGGTTAGGTCATAGGTGGCTGAAGCAGGGCTGGAAGAGACTGAACCCTCCCATAGAGGAGCGAGGGGGAAGCCTACTTTCCAGTGTCCCTGTTTCCTCACAGCAGAGGCATGTAAGCCTTATTTTAAAAATTACAGTTGCATGAATAAAACATAAATTGTTAGGTGAAAGAAGCCAGATAAAGTGAATATAGATAGTATTAACTATGTGGTTCTGTTTACATCATTTCAAAAACAAGACAAAACTAAACTACAATTTCTTTAGGGACACACACTTAGGTAGTATGATTTAAAAAATCAATCAGATTCAGAAGGGCTGCTTCGTTGGTGAGGATGGTTGGAGCCAACAGGGTTTCCAGAGTTCCTGACTGGGTCATGCTTCCACAAGCTTTTGATTCATAATAATTTCAATGAGTGAGCTGTGTGAGATGTGCCTTTTTCTTAATGTATATTATCTTTCACAATAAATAAGAGATTTAAAACAAAAACTATAAAAAACTACCAGGCAGAAAATACACCTGGTTAATTAAATGGGCAGTAGACCTTCGCCAGCAACAGTAAAAGCTAGGAAAACATAGTGGTAGGCAAATGAGCTACACTTGACCAGTTATTTTAATTTTTATACTCATTAAAATCAGGTTGATATTTTTAAAATAAAATAAAATTTGTAACAGATTATAAAAGAAAACTTATTTTTAACTCTTAAAAATAGTGTGAATTTTTTTTTCTGATTTTTGTCCTTATGGTTTTGGACCCTGTCCACTATGTATCTGTAAAATGAAGATTCTGTGTGGTTCTTTTACTGGTAGAAACAAAATCTATCTCACAGTCAGTCTCTCCAGTAAAATTCCAAAAATGAATTTTTTTTTTCAGAGACAGAGAGAGAGAGTCAGAGAGAGGGATAGACAGGGACAGACAGACAGGAACGGAGAGATGAGAAACATCAATCATTAGTTTTTCGTTGTGTGTTGCAACACCTTAGTTATTGATTGCTTTATCATATGTGCCTTGACCGCGGGCCTTCAGCAGACCGAGTAACCCCTTGCTCGAATATTCTGTGCTTTTATAATGTTCCAAAAAGTTAATATTAAAATGAAGTTGAGGGATTCTAACTGTAAGTTTATCTTATAAAATGGAGAAGGGACTTTCAATAAATAAGGCACAACTTTGATAAAGGTATGTCAGAAGAATGATGAGTTAGGAAAATTAGAAGTAGCTGCATGTGGCTATAGTCACAGGTTATAGCATAACCATCCAAGCAAAAAACTAAAACTGGCTCTAGTCATAAGGAAAATTTAAGTGGCATAAGATTAAAATGTTCTGAGAGGAAAATGATTTAACTATATATTCATTTTTAGAACATTTTCAAAAATATCTCATCATGAATGGTAAATAATATGTCTATAGAAAACATTTGTCTATAGAAAAAGGGGATATTTGTGACTTAGAAAAGTTCCTGCCTGATATTTCAGACACGCTAACTTTGTAATATATATTGATTAATAGATTCCCATGTTACCACATTGAGTCCTAGAGCTGTGGGACATATCTAGACAAAAATTATGAAGTATGCAAGTTCAACAAAAAACTTAATATACACAGCGATGGTAAAATTCATGAGTGGTGAAGATGTCATTCAAGGAGAAGTGTTACATAAAACAAAAGAAGCCATGAAAGGTTGCATTCCCACTGTACCTGGGAACTGAGATGCATACAATATTCCCTTCAAAAGGTGTCTTTATTAAAGAAGTTATCTTTGGATAGGCATTTTATCACTCTTTCTAAGGTTTCTCTCCTTCTCTTCTCTCCCCACTAACTTTAATCTATCACCATGGAGTGAGTGGTAGGTACTCTTATAAAGAAAGATCATCTATAATCAAAAGAGAAAGGGAAGACTTCTTGTTTTTGAGTGGTATAATAATAATTAAAGGAGGATCATTTGTTTTACTTTCTCAGAGGACTGACAGAATATATCTATTACCTGGATATCATGTGACCCTTCCTCTACTGTCATTCATTTTTACCAAGTGGTTCATTGACCCTTAAGTATAAAACTAGCAAGAGTTTTGCAATATGGTCCAGTAAGGCATAATGTGGAATGACATATTCCCTCAAACAATACTTATTCGGGAGCATACTTGTGAAGCAGTAGCTAAATGACTGAGAGGAAAGTTGGGAATACACATTCCAATTACTTCTTCTCAGAATCACTACCTTGATCAATTTATAAAAGAAATCTTGGCTAAGATGTATAAAATCATTCTTCACATTTTGTACAATTTATGGTATATTTTATACTTAATATTGCATGGGAGATCAAACCTAAGCATGTGTATTAATTATCACTTTGTCTTATATTTCTTTTTCAACTTTACAATTCATTCTAATGGTCTTTATAGTGTGTGGCTCCAAAAGATTATCCACTTATCATGGTTGGAAAACAATACAAATAGGAATACCTCTGAGTATAATGCTTAGTGCTAGGCTAAAGAACTGTGGATGATGTGGAATAGGGAAGAGAAACAGCTGTACAACTTGAGTGTTTGATGTGTAATTTGTTATGATTTAAACAAGAAGCCAAAAGATCAGAATATCATGCAGAAGATCACCAAAAGGTTTAGGCATGGTTTTTCTAAACAAAATGAGAATGCCAGGAATGTAGTTCAATGGCCCAGGCTTCATCCTTGAAATTGAAAAGCTGTCTTCCACTTGATACATCTCATTCTCAGCTATCAAAAAGTAAAATGGCAGATAACACCTAAGTCTAATTATACTTACTTTCTATGAGGTGGATTGATATGTATGAGGGATTGGGACTGGAGGATGTTGTAGACAAGAAACAAATAGAATAAATATACAAGCTAAAAATTATAAACATAAGAGATGTACATATGCTTAAGTCAGAGCTCCAATAGAACACTGTTGAGGAATGGGATGACATCAAATTCAGTTGTATGGTCAGCCAACAACTTCTTCATGGTATTTCTTCATTGTATAAATATTTAATTAGCATTTTAACTTTTAATAAAGATATTGTAGCCTGACCTGTGGTGGCGCAGTGGATAAAGTGTCGATCTGGAATGCTGAGGTCGCTGGTTTGAAATCCTGGGCTTGCCCAGTCAAGGCCCATATGGGAGTTGATGCTTCCTGCTCCTCCCCCTTTCTCTCTACCTCTATCTATCTATCTATCTATCTATCTATCTATCTATCTATCTATCATCTATCTATCTATCTATCTATCTATCTATCTATCTATCTATTTCTCTCTCCTCTCTAAAATGAATAAAGTCTTTTAAAAAATTAAAAATAAATAAATAAAGATATTGTATAATCACATTCCCTAGGATTTTGGAAAATAATTAACTTTGGTTCTTAGTTTTTACATCTGAGTATATTTCATGGTAGTGATAGGGTAGAAGCCCAAGCAGCTATGGGAAGTTGGAAAGGAGTTGGCATGGCAAATTGATTTTATTATGGCAAGAACCTCTGAATTTTTTTCTTAATAAGGACAACACAATGCGATTTGAGCATAAATTGAAATGAGAAAATGTAAACCCAGCTACCCAATCAAATTAAAATTCAAAACTTTTTTTGAGTACCATGACTGCTCTGTATACTCTATCACAGTATTTATTTCTTTGACCTATTTTCAACATTCCTGAGATCATGATTTATGAAAAAATACAGAATATAAGCATTTAAGTCAACCACATGTTATCATGCTATCTAAATAAATGCATTTTTTGTATAAAAATGAGATATATGTGGGAAATCCTAGCAAGTTGCATCACTGTAGATGAGATCATGGATACTATGACCATGATCCTTTTAAACATCTAGGAAACAGTTGCTTTCAGATAGCCCTATATGAATTCATTCTACCCCAGTTGAACAAGGGATGAAAGCTGCCTATGTTTACCCTACTATATAATTGCCTGTATAGTTGCACTCTATATATTATAATTTATTGTTTACTTTTTAGTCCAACCCAACAAGTGGATAACTCCTTACTCTCATGTTTCTCTTTTCCATTGCCTATCTTTTTTCTCTGGTAGCCAAGCACATTCTGACAGAACTGAAAAAGAAAAGTGGTGTGGGTTTTTTGTTCATTTTTGCAAAGTTTGTAAACTTTGTTTTTAAATTTCTAAGTATTTGAAATAAAAACCTTAATGGTATATTTTGGGAATATGTTCTTTGTGAAAGGTATTCTGTAAGGCCAGTGCCACAAATAAGACAGTTAATATTGGTTCCTTTAGTAATCATCATCATGAAAAGTTTAGTTCACAATCAGGTAGAGAATCATGTTATTTTCTTTTGTTAAAGCTCTACAGAGCTCTTAGTCCAGCTTTAGTAAATCACATTGGGGAAATTATTTGTTAGCAAATATGCACTTACTTGAAGAAAGCACCTGAAATAATACTGCTTTATGCTCCAAAAAGATAATTCCACTGATTCTTTTTAGAAATAAAGTTACTATAAATATAATGAGTTAGGATGACATTATGCACAGCCTAAGACATTGTTAGTCCTCATGTAGAACAGATGCAATAAGCAAGGTATGTTATAAAGTATATTTTATCAACTTTTAGTAATTTGGTTTTGATAAGGATAATATCATGTTCATTTTTTTTCTATACTGAAAAGTTTGTCAATCAAATACTAAATCTTTTCAACTGAGAGGAATAAGAATCCTATAAATAATAATAAACAAGGAATCCTTAATGAGATTTAGTTCAGTTAGCATTCATTAAGACCATCACTTCTGATACGTTCTCCAGCTTCTGGGTTTCCCCAGTGCTGTCAATAGAAAAGGTTAGTCGGAACCAGAATCTGAGAAAGCATATATTTTGCTGTTCTGAGAAAACTCAGCACTAAGTTATTAATAAGGAAAATAACTTGAACAGAGTAAAGCCTGAAACTCACTACAGTATATGCAATTAATGAGTGAATTGACCAACATATCTATTGGTAGCTCAATTAAATAAAATGTTGAGTTTTTTTTAGGGGGGGGTTCTGGCATTAAATCTTATTTATTTTTTACTTTATAAATCATTGCTAAGTGATATCATACATTGCAATGATTTAAACTGTTATATACAGGTATAGTAACTACCCAAATCTCTGATCCAATTACCCCCTGGTGGTCAATGTCTAGGAAGCACAAAACCTTCTGTAATGTCTCCCAAGTACCATTCCCTCAACAGATCCCAAACTAAACTCAAAATTTTCCAATCTCTCTTTTTTTTTCTTTTGAACCTTTTTATTCTGAAATAATTTTAGACTCACAAAATTTTACAACAACTATGTGGAGTTCCTAAATGCCATTCTCCCAACTTCTAATGGTAACACCTTACATAACCATAGTTAATTACTCAAATAATAAAATATTCATGATTCAAAATAATTAAACAATCTCCAGGCCTTATTTAAATTTCACAAATTGACCCATATGTGTTTTTTTATGTTTTATTTTTTTCAGTACAAGATCCAGTTCAGGTCATCATGTAGTATTCAGTTCCCTTGTCTCCTTAGTTTTCTCTAATCTGGGGTACTTCCTCAGTCTGTGTTTGCCTTTCATGACCTTGGCATTTTTAAAGAGTCCAGGCCACTTATTCTGTACCTGCACAGTGGCTCACACTCTATGTTCTGGTTTGAGCCTCACAGATCTCTACCGTGAGGGTTGATTCCATGCACAAATAAGCCAATAGAAATTAAGACTCAGTTACAGCAAGAGGGCTCACATAATCCACCCAAGAGACATTCCTGGAGCACCCAGGTCAGATGACCAAGAGATGGCAACAGTGGACCCCACAGGACACCTACGACATAATGCCATTCCACCAAGCCTGGGAGTCATTGCAGATTTACCCCCTCTATTTCCTGAAACTTCTGTTTTCCAGTATTCACTGGATGCCTGTATGTACATGTTTTTCATTATATTATTATATATACTGTTGAATGCAAAACATGTGTGCTTCTATTTACTTTACCTATATTGTATACTCAACACCATAAAATTGGGAAAATGAATGAACACTTGAATGATAGTCTAGAATCAATCTAATCCTGAAACCTCAAATTTATCATGGCTATTACTTTAGTACATATCAGTTCCTTTGAGTGTTTTGATTGTTTGTGTTTCTTAATCACCATTTCAATATGTGGGTCAGCGTATACTAAGGTGGGGTAAACAGTGACAATGGTGCTTTGCATATTACAGTTAGAGTAGACTAATTTAAGTAGGATCTTTTCCAAACTAGAGACCTGTGGCCCAGAAATCTAAGATTAAAGGGATAATGGCCTGTGGGGATCAAGTCAAGAACAACCTTGGGGCTCTTGTGGAGTAAGTAGCCCAAATGATCAAAACAAGAACCAAATTTGCATACAACAAGATGTAAATTCACCATTTGGGGATTAATTGCTAAGTAAGAGGGGGTGAATTATAAAAATAGCTCCAAAGAAAATTAGCTTCCTGGATATGAAAACCTTGGATATTCCTTCTATGGTTACATGGAACAATCGGTACTTCAGCCTCTGGATGGAGGGCATGTCTGCTCATGTCTTAACTGTTATTACTTTTTTATCCAGAGAAATTCTTTAAATAGTTTATCCCCATTGAGACACGTTATACTTCATATAAAATAAACTTTACTTATTTTGTCCCAGGATTGAGGACGAATAACACACAGGCAATAAATTGTATCATAGGAAATATGTTTCATTTAAAGGGAAAGATTTTTGTTACAGAAGTTTACCACTGAAAACTTTAAAATACATTTTTTCTTTGAGAAATAATTTTATAATATTGTATTATCATGATACGCAAGCATTTTTCCCTTGGGGAAGAAACAGTACATATTAAATTCATTTGAGTGTGAAAGATATTACATATAATAAAATATTACTATTCAGCATTCATTGACAACTTTAATATTCACTAACTATAGTTGTTATACTTTCTAAGATTTTATATTTTCATGACAGATATAAAGACCTTAAATGAATCTAAAACTTTCCAAAGAATATGCAGCCCACTTCCCACTTTCAATATGCAAATATTATACAAATACTCCCTGAGGATTTGAAGTACTTTATCATTTATTTAAAGTTTTCTTTTTCAAGACATATTTAATATTGGATTTAATCATCTTTGTATATGTTATCAATATTTCTCAGGGCATATTTTGAGTAAGCAAATATTTGTTTATATACTTTTAACAATTATTGTATTCTATAAACCGGTACTCATCACACACAAATAATTGCAGCAAAAAATAAAATAAAATAAGGTGGTGCATGCAGAAACACCATCTCACATTTGAATCTCAAAGGGTGCAAATAAGTCCTGGAAAGCATTCTTTGCATTTGCCCTGGGAAAAGGCAATGTAATTTGAAATGCAATCTCATAACTCATAACTTTTATATTGCATAGGCCATACATTTTTATTTTTTTAAGTATAGAAATAAAAGAGCAATTACAAGTTAATTTATAAGCACCATGCGAGAGAGTCACTAAGGCTCTAAAAACAACACGCTGAAAGTTCAGTTGAGCAAGCCAGAGCAGCACTTGTGGAAGACATCCTCTAACCATCTCCAGTAAGAACTATTATGTTTAATATGCTGTGAGTCTTAGACTACTTAGACAACTCAGTCTGAAAGTTAATCAAACAATTTTTATGGGGAATTTAGCCCTCGTATATCCATATGGAAAAAAAAACCAACAAAAACCTGACCCATATTTTTTCTCTATTCAAAAAATAATTTTTTAAATTAATTTAGATTCTAAAGGTTTTTCTATTTAAACCCCATCATATACTTTATTTACTGCATAAAAATAAAATGAACTACGATTCTTTAACAAAATTATAAATATAAAAAACATGAATTACAAAAATTACTTTCTACACAAAATCATGAGTTAGTTTACGTAACATTTCCAATTACCATGTAACATCAGTGAAGCCTTCAAGTTTTATAAGGACAAAGGAGAGAAGAAGAAAATATTACACAGAACAAAAAAAAAAAATGAGGACAACATTAATTACCTCCAATTAATAGTAACTAACTAATAATAACTACCTCAGCTCCAAACTGACTTCCCCAATAGCCTATTGCAGTTATTAAAAATCTCTCAAATAGAATTTGGTTTTTGAGATAAGTTCTTGGTCAAATGCCTTAACAGGTACTATATTAAACCATGAAAATTATAGTTTAAGCAGAGAGAGAAAGCCAGAGATTCTTATGAAAAGAAAAGAGAACTGCAGACAAGTCCTGCCGGGGTGAGGATGACGGAGACGCAAAGACCTGACTCCAGGAACCAGGTTCAGTGATGCAGATCCACTTTTTTCAGGAAGTAAGCTAGCTTATATACATGGGTTCAGCCTATAGGGTGTTACAGTATGTTCTTCAAAGCCAATGGCTGAAAAGATCAGGGAGCTGCGTGGTTGGCGCTAAGTCACTTCCTTATATCAGGGAGCTCCCTTCCTGGGTGTGCCCAGGAGGGTTCTGGGAACTGGAGTGTTCTCACAGCAGTGCATCAGCCACAGCTGCTAGGAATGTGCTCTGCACTCCACCCACAGAGAACCAGGTCCTCGTACAAGGTTTGTGTTCCAGGCCAGATTCAGTTAGCTCCTTTGGATAAAGAAGGATCTTCCAAATGGAATGACAGTCATTTAAAAGTAAGATGCATGTTGATGAGAGTCAAAATTGATGGATGAGGTACACAGAAGAGGAAAACTACAGCATTAGGCACACACTTTGTAGGCTGTTATAAAGTGTTGTTACCTACCACAGGCAACAGAACTTCAGTCACTAACCTGGGCCACAAGGTAAGTCTTGAGTAGTGGGACAGGCTTTTAGGGATGATGGTAGGATCAGGATTAGGAAATAAGCTGCCTAACTAATTGAGTTTTGGATTCAGCTCTAAAGTTGAACTTGGAAGAGCAGAGTATCTAGCAAAAAATTTAATTTTAAAATCTTTAGAGGTTAGCTTAAAGCAGAAACTCAATTTTTTGACCTGGACAAATGTGGTGGTCAGGTGTACAGGGAAGAGATAATTTAAGACAGCAAATTCTCACCAGTTCTAATGTGTCATAAGGCAACTTATCTACTACAACTTGAGCACCAGGGCTCATGTTCTCTGGTGCATTCTTTCCAAACCAGCAGATATAAATCTTACCTATACCATCTACTAATGTTTCATGGCAAGTTAAATAATATCTCTAAGTCCTGTATCTCTATATTTAAATAAAAAATTGTAAAACCTGTATTTTAAACCTCAGTAAGAACACTTTGATGGCACTCAATAAATGTTAGCTTTCCAACTAAGCTGGACACATGCTTAGTTCTTTGCATCAACCTCATCTCCATTTTATTATAAAGAATTAAGATCTGGTGTATATCTCTTTTGATTAAGTATAAGTACTTTGATTAATGAGCAATCAAAATTGTCTTAGAAATTGGAAAAGGTATATATTATAGTCTTTTCCAAACCATTCTCTTCAAGGGTAAAAGTCAAAATTATATGTTTTTTCAGCCAACACATTTGACACCCTCAAACGTTACTATCCTGCAAAACCAATATTTTACAAACTCCATTCCTTTCTTAGATGCATTACTCATTATCTCTTTCTTGCTTTATCCTGATAAATGGCTTTAGGTCACAATCAGGCATCAAATCAATGAGTCAAGACCCCAATCAACAAGATTTTACAAGTTCTCCAGTGACTCTGCCTGGGCTTGATGAGAGTCCTAAAAGGTTGCTTTCCCTCCTACATGCTCTAAAGTGACTTTTGTGTCTTATCTCAACACTATCAGTATCATGAATTCAAGATATGTTTGTTTTAGTAAAGTCCACACTTTGTAATGTTCTGAAGTATGTTGGAAATATTGTTGAAGACTTCAGTTTCTTTGGGCTCTAAGAATGACATGTACCTTGGCTGAACTTTGAAATAAATTCTACGTTTATCACTGTTTTACTGCATCCTTTTATTTCTGTTGGTTTCCCTTACAAGCATGATTTCTCTTTGATCTTTTCATACTTTATAGCCAGAGTGAAATTTATAGTATATGAGCTTCAATCCTCTTCCTATAAAATAGCTTTGACAATTTAGTGCCACAATATTTCTCTCCTACATGAACAAAAGAGAACTCATTCTAGGTATAGAATCTTGGTTTATTTTTTCTAAATTTTCAAAAAGTTGCTTTTAAATATTCTGAGTCACGCTATCTATGAAGAATATGAGAAAAACTACAAGTTATATTCTCTTTATGTATTCCAGTAATTTTTTACTTTTAATGCCATCAAAATTTTTGGTAAGTAATATCACTTTTATTCATTTTGAGGTACTTATTTGATAAGT
Source organism: Saccopteryx leptura (assembly GCF_036850995.1). Lineage (NCBI taxonomy): Eukaryota > Metazoa > Chordata > Mammalia > Chiroptera > Emballonuridae > Saccopteryx > Saccopteryx leptura. The sequence continues at coordinate 54,647,561 of NC_089514.1, read as the reverse complement.
CAACATGTACTATTTTTTCCTCCATCCCAACCATTCCTCTTCAATAACCTATACCCCAGCTCACTCTCTACACATAATACCCCAAAGGGACATTCACAGTGCAGAAAAAAGTTTCCTTTGATTTTCAGATCTCCCCAGCCCCACAATCTATTTCCTAATCTCAGTGATAGCTCGCTCCCCATGTTCTAATGTACCTAATAATTTCACTTCATCCCCTCCTTTATTAAATGTTTATTTATCTCTCACTATGTTTTAGCCTCTAGGCTAAGTGCTGGTGATGTTGAAACAAAGAACATGGAGCCCCAGATCTGAGAAATTCTGCAAGAATCACAAGTCTACCGGGTAAAAATTAACTTAGTTGTCATACAAGAGCACATGAGGGAGAATTTTAGAAGTACTGCTCACTAGTACCACATAGCATTGGCAAATTTTTGATAGGAGCCACAGCAGTCAGTGGTAGCTCCATTAGAGACTATGGTTACCTGTGGGTTTCTAGTGGTCAATCTTCTCAACAGAAGAAAATTACAATTATTTCCATGATCACTGAAGGGTCTTCTATGACTAGCTAATCTTCCTCACTGGATTGATCTGAAATAATCTTCTTTAGGATTATCTATGACAATATGCCTGCTGACTTTTGCAGTGGCAAACAGGGTTTTGATCAGCTCTTTTAAAGAAGAGTTTCCTTAAGTATTGATTCAACACATCTTAACATAGAAACCACACAATCATATCTAAACAATTTACCTAAAATACCCCTCATTATGCCCTTGAGTTAGGGTAAATTCACATAGTTCCAAAAAAATTCTGATAATTGTGTTATGGCACACACTCGGTTAAAAAAACCCAGAAGACACAGAATGTCACTCATCTCTATGTTTTGGATGGAATGCTGCTAAATCTGATACTCACACTAGAGTCATTCAAAAAGTGAAGTCCAGAAAATTTCAAGGTCTTTCAAAAATTATATGCAATAGAGATTTGGACTGCATGAAGAATTTGGGATTCTCCATGGTAGCAAATACTGATCAGATATTTGTTAAAATGCTATTATTCAAACAAATCCATGAAAAGAGTAGTGATTACTGTCAGATACACTTAAAAGTGCACTAAATTTTGCATGGATGATCTCACTTAACTCTCATAAATACTTATGGACCAAGTAAACTCATTATAGCCTTTTAACAATGGCAAACTAATGTTTAGAATAAAATAATAGTATCAATTGTCTGACATATTTATTTAAAAGTATACTGGCAACAGTAGCTTATGCAGTTAAGGTATTTGACAAAACTCTCAAATATTCTTGTGTGTCATTAACATTTAGGAACAGATAGAAAAATTTTCTTCTAAGACATAATTAGAGGGTGCATTTTTTGACTCTGTGGTGTTCAAATTACCTATATAATCCACAAACTTTTACTGATCTGTGACAATATAAATCAGATTGAGACTGACATTTTAGCAATTTTTATAAGAATGTGACACTGTCCCTAATTCTATGCACCTTATTATTTATCTAGTATTTAATTTTTATTGTTTTTTAATAAAGTACAAGTCCATAATTGCCTAGAAGTTTTTTTAAAAGGCAAATACCTGCTTCATAAATTTGATAGGCACAGTCTTACTTGAGTTATGCACAAAATCTAAAGTTTAATTGAAACTGGTAACTCAAGTGTCAATTTATATCCACAGGACTCATGTAAAAGAGATATTGTCTTTGATAATTTCCAGGAGGAAACTAAAATCAATCTTAAACATATCATAAACTATATTGCTTTTTGAGTTTCTAAATATGCAACATGAGGAAGGATCATGTATCTTTCAGTTTTTTCTGACTCAACTCACTGGTATAATAATTCCCACATCTATATAGAGAATGAGAGAAGGAAATGGTTCTTAATACGATTCACTGAAGCTTTTGAAAAGCTGCGAGGAATTTCAGAGAGCTTTGTGTTTATGCCACAATTTTAATATTAATCTATTATTTACATGTTATGAATTGGCTTTCATATAAAATATTTCCATGGTTTTCATATAATACATGTCCATGGTATCATCAAAATTAGCGTCACGTTTTCCACTCACTATGATATTTTTTTGATTACAGAGAAAATTTAAGTTGGTAGAATATACATGAACATTTATAAACCAGGTTTGAGACACTTGGCTTTTTCATTATGCATACCCTTAATCTTGGAGTTACTTAAAAACTCATCAATCATACTACCTACCACAAAAATTTAGGCAATATGGGTATATGTATAATTTTTTACTCTTGGAATATAAATTGCCAGAGAATGAGTTCAAGAATAATTAAATAGATATCTCCCCAATTGCAGAGGTTCCTGAAAACATCAGAAGTAGAAAAATCCTTCTTTAAAAGAATAAAACCTTAATACTAAATCCTAAATTGCTACAAACTTTATTAAGTGGCAGTATAATAAGTGGCCAGGCATCACTACATCTACTGCAAAAGTTATTTATTCTTTAATACAAAACAAAAACACTAGGATACCAAATTAAGGTCAAGATCAAGAACACTTTCCATACATATCTTTTCACTTAAAGTAAGCACTTTACTGCTTCCCTTTGGCATGTCTGAATTACCAGCATCACTACTCTTATACTTTGGGTCCACTGTTAAGTATAATAAGGGTTCTTCGGACAAGCACTTTGTTACCATAAGAGTCAGCAATCCATCTGATAACCAAGAGGACTACTGAGTAAATGACTAGTGGGCTGGTAGTGTTCACAATGTGGATATTCTACACAGAGTTGATTCACATCCCACAAAGGAGTGAGCAGGCTGGCATAACATTTCATCACATTACATAGAAGAGTGTGTGATTTATTACTATGAATTGTTTATTTCTAAAATTCTATGTTTAATATTTTCTGATGGCAGTTGACTGCAGGGTGCTGAAACCAACCGTAGAAAGCAAAATCAAAGAAAGTGAAAGCGCAGATGAGGGGCAACTGCTATATATACTTACTCCCATGATAAGAGCTATAATGAGATGAAGAAGCAGTACACTGTCAGATAAAAATCACCTGGCATGTGGGTCTTATTCCTTCATATATGTACCCTTCTGGAAAGTCTGAAAGTTCTATTTTAAAAAACCTATCATTATTATATTTAATAATTATTGGTAAATTTAATTATAACCCAAGCATTTTATGATGGGAAGTATTTGATGTCAATAAGTGCTGCTTGTAAAAACAAATGCAATCATATTAATGGCATAGCATTTACTTATGCTGAATGATTCAAAATTGTCAAGTACAGAAGAATAATTGAATTAAGCTAAGTTAATGGTTTTATATGCTAGACAAAATTTCTAGCACTGGAACACATTAAAAAAATATCCAGAACAGCTCACAGTCTCTTTTTTTAAAAGCATTAAAAGTGACAGAAGGCCCTGGCCGGTTGGCTCAGTGGTAGAGCGTCAGCCTGGCATGCAGAAGTCCCGGGTTCGATTCCCGGCCAGGGCACATAGGAGAAGCGCCCATCTGCTTCTCCACCCCTCCCCCTCTCCTTCCTCTCTGTCTCTCTCCTCCCCTCCCACAGCCAAGGCTCCATTGGAGCAAAGATGGCCCGGGCGCTGGGGATGGCTCCTTGGCCTCTGCTCCAGGTGCTAGAGTGGCTCTGGTCGCAACAGAGCAATGCCCCGGAGGGGCAGAGCATCGCCCCTTGGTGGGCAGAGCGTCGTCCCCTGGTGGGCATGCCGGGTGGATCCTGGTCGGGTGCATGCAGGAGTCTGTCTGACTGTCTCTCCCTGTTTCCAGCTTCAGAAAAATACAAAAAAAAAAAAAGTGACAGAAATTCTGAAACACAAACTGGCTTCTATTTAGACTAGATATAATATAGAACTACCAATTACTTAGATATTTGTTTATGAGTAATTGTGGCATCTGTTTCAAACTCTATTCTTGTCCTTTCTTTGAACAGCCTGAATAAAAGCAGGTTTCCTTACACACAACAGACAATAACATTAAAACAAAAATCAATTTTATGTATTCCTAGTATTAACACAAATTTATGAATCAGTTTATAATTTTCTGATAGTTTTTAGTCTTAAAGATACTAAAAATATACTAAAAATAAACAAATGAAATGTAAGTACTTAAATGTTGCTAGGAAATTCTATAATCTAAGCATATATATTAGCCCAATGTTGACCACCCTGATGGCCCTCTGTTATGTAAGACTGTGTTACTGGTCTATCACCAAAAGACTAATAAGTTGAACTTGTGTCAAGGTGATATGGAATTGGGCCCCTATCTCTGCCAACTGTAGCACATTTTGCAATTAAGGACATAGGCTAGATTTCAAGGCCATTTATTGCTATGGGATAAGCAAGCATCTTCTGATTTCCTGAAGATGAAATGTAGTGAGTTTTAATTTATATTTTAAGCAATAAAAACACTTAGTTAACATTATGCTCAGTATTTGTATTTACTATCAATTTTTTGCTTTTGTAAGTATTCATATTAATGTTTGTTCTGTCCATACAAACATTATTTTTATTCTTTTTAGGTGAGGGGAGGAGAGATAGTGAGGTAGACTCCCTCATGCACCCTAACTAAGATTCATCCAACAACCCCTTCTGGGGTCGATGCTCCAGTGCTGAGCTATTTTTAGCACCTGAAGCTGACATACTCAGGCCAACCAAGCTATCCTCAGAACCTGGGCTGACATTGGAACCAATCAAGCCACTGGCTATCAGAGGGGAAGAGAGAGAGGAGGGGGAAGGAAGGGAAGAGAAGCAGATGGTTGTTTCTCTTGTGTGTCCTGACCAGGAATCAAACTTGGGATGTCCATATACCAGGCTGATGATCTATCCACTGAGCCACTGGCCAGGGCCCATAGAAAGAAGTTTAAAAGCTATAAAAAGTTAACCAAGCACCCTGGCCAAGTGGCCCAATTGTTTAGCAAATCCTCCCAAAATGTCAGGTTTGCAGGTTCGATATCCATTTAGGGCACCTACAATAATCAACCAATTATGGCATAAATAAGTGGAAAAATAAATTGATCTCCTCTTTCTTTCTCTAAAAGAATAAAAAAATTAAAAATTAACCTAGGAAACAAAAGTTAAAATGTGTTTACACTTTGGTTGTGGTAATTGTTTGCATTTTAAAACTCAACTCATTTTCACTGTGATATGCAAAAACTTCTACAAAGAAATGACAACAAATTGGATAAATAGGCTTTCAACTTGCAAAACATTTGTCAGCCAAGACCATTGAATACAGATTTAACCAAGCTGGCTTCCTAAGCTTCATAAGGAAAAACAATGTCAGGCTAGATATAAAACATGTGTTATGGTGAAAAAACAAATCATCTTCAGTAATGAGGTTAGCAAGTTCAAGTCATGGAGCCTACTAGTCAAGGCTTAAATATGCCTCAGGTTCATTCAGTGTGCCAGGCATTGCTGTGCTCACTTCTGTGGAATTCTAACTTGGGTTGCACAGTGAATTATGTTTCCATTGCTCTCAAGGCAAGAGACATGGGAGAATGCATCTCGTCATGGATGAAGTGAGACCTAAGGATGTCCCTTCTCCAGAAGTAAAATGAAATACTATCAGAGGTAAAAAGAGTTCTTAAAATGGATGAAAACTAGGGGAGAGAAAAGCAAAGGAAACTAAGGAAAGCCCTCTGGTCATTCAAAGTAGAGAAGTCAAATTTAAATTGCCACAACACTCTAACAATCCGATGTCTTTATTCTCAAACATAGTGGTCAAAATGAGAAAAAAAATGTAGAAGGAATCCAGCTGTGGTATTCATTTTTAGCCCAAAGTAAATAATCATTGAGCAGAAGTTTCTTTTCCACATATTGCTGGCTTTCAACATATATGCACTTTTAATGAAGAGCACGTGAAGGAGAGCTGATGGAGGCCTCAGAGCTCCAGCCAACTCGGCTGCGGTTCGGGATTCCGATCCAACAGCCACTGCTGACTGCTCACAGTAATATTTAAAATGACTTCTTCACCCTACAAAATCTTGTTTTTATAAAATCCATGGCATCTCATAAGCCATAATTACTTAAACTATCTTATGGCTTCCATAGTTAACCTTAGCCAACCCATGCAATTGTTTACAATTAAATCCACGTCATTTAAAAGTGGGCCTAAAAAATGTCATTACAGCTTAACTGTTATTGTATCCTTCTACATGGATGCTGCATTTTTTTGTCCAAATTAAATAATTTAATGAACAGTAGAGAATATTGAACAAAGGACTCAAAGATTGGCCAATTCTCTTAAATGCAATTTAAGATTACTAATTTATTATTCATTAACTTTGGTTCATTTAATAAATATGTATCAAGCAACTTTTATATGTAAACCCCCAAGTTATGCTGGTGAGGAAGTAGTAAAAAAAATAGATCTTTTGCCTATAAGACCCATAAGAGCTCACTTGTGTTTATGTGTATGTTGGGGGGCGGATTTGAACTTGTGTGGCAACAGTTAAGTAATCACACCTACAATATATCATTTAAGGCAAAGTAACTACTGTAAAGAAAACTAGAATGCAAATGAAAGATTAGAACACAAAATTTTATACAAATGTGTACTTTCAAAATAACCACAATCACATACTTCCCTATTAATGTCTCCAGACTCAATGCAATATGACTTAGGTAACTTATGTCATATGTATCTCTTTATCTCTCTTTTAGGTGGTTACTTGAAGTTTCTTGGAGTGACTTATATCTCTGCTACTCATCGCTTTCCATCCCAGTGCTGCGTGGGGACTGGATGTGTGCCTGACGTTTTTTCTCAGTTAACTGTGGCTGCATCCTCTGTTTTTGGCACTGGTGGTGGTGGTACATTTTAGTCATAGATGTACTTGCAAGCAATGCCTTAATTCTTAACAAGAGATGACAAAAGTAACTTTGGAAAACACAGAGGCTGGTGGAGAATATTTTTAACAAAATAGTATCTTTATATATCCCTCAAATAACTGCAGAGAAAATTGTCAATTCTGGTGCTAACTGCAGCCAACCTTGAACTAATGAATAACCCTTTTCTATATAATTCTAGCATTACATCACTGAAAAATGTGCTCAATTTCTTGGTCTGTTATCATCTTTATCAGGTAGTCTTTCTACTTAAAACAAAGGAGATCCCATTTCAACAGAACATTGTTTTATAGTTTTTTTCTTCTTGCAAGACTTTCTTTTCCTGTTGATTTGCATTTTTTCCATTTAAAAGTGAGTACTAACACTTAACAGATTAATTGACTTAAAGAACATTTATTGAGTACCTGGTTACCCATTCTAAGTTACACTGTATAAACCATGAAGCTTATGATCTAGACTAGTGGTTCTCAAAGCGTGTGCCAGGGAGCACTGGTGCACCCTAGAAAATTTCCAGGTGCGTCCTATGGTATTCCAGAGAAATATGTGCCTGTTGGGGACCAAAAAACCAACAGGGTCTTTGGAGTTTAGATTTTGGGTGGACAGAGGTGTGGGGAATTGGCTGTAAACTGACAGCCTACCCAACCCTCCACCTCACTTGCCTGCAAAAGGCTGTTAAGCTGTGGTGCTGGATTATTTACACTACACCCCATGTTGTCCAGAAGACTGGAGGCAAATTTCTTTTATCCTTTGTTTGGTGTAAAGTTAAGATGTATGTTGATTTGATAATGGCCTCACTTTGCCCTATAAATAAAGCAAGATGCAGTTTTGGGGCACACTTTGTTCTTGCCAGCAGCAATTACAGGGTCCGCCCAACCCTGTATTTTCTTAATTCATGTATTTTCTTAATTCTTCACTCTTCTCACTTGGGACCTGGAATTACTAGCTGTGCTGGTTCGCAGCATGTGCCCAGATATAAAAATAAATATAGTTACTCTATTATACCATTTCATTACGGAAATACCTCTCTTTTTGTTAACACATCATTATTATATTTATTATTAACACATCATTATGTTATTTTTAGATAACTACACCCAAATAAAATAAATAGATTTCTCAAAAAGAAGTGTGATATTGACGAATCCGATTCTGGAAGTGAGAAAATGTTAACTTTAAATAAAATAGAACTTGAAGGCTGACGGGCAGAATTTAATTTATAGCATTTTCTATCACTTAACACTGAACAATACAATTGGAATAGAAACCCACTCATGGAAGCTTCAAGTGATTTTGGTTTAACCTTAACAGAGGAAAAAGAACTGGCAGCTATATCCACTGATTGTGGATTGATGATTAAACATAAGGAATTGTCCCTTGAAGCCTTTTGGATTTCTATAAAAGAATATGTGGCAATATCTAAAAAAGCTTTGAACATTTTACTACACTTTTCAACATCCTATTTATGTGAATTAGGATTTTCTACCCTCAACACAATTAAGTGTAAAAAGAGAGAAATTCTTCAATATATTGACAAGAAAATGAGAATTTGCCTTTCAAATATACCCAAACATTGAAGAAATCACTAGGACACATTAGGCTCATGTTTTTCATAAACACAAGTATAAAAAATCTTATCACATTTGTGCAGGGACCTGCTGAATTTACTAAATTTTACTAAGAATGTATTTATCTATATATAAAAAGATAACTCTTTTGTCATTTTTTTATTTTTTAACCTCTCTTTTTTACGAATTCTAAAAAACAACTCAAAAAATTTAACATAAAAATGTTTTTTAATGTCAGAATAAACTTAATTTTGTTGTATTTATTTCATAAAATTATCATAAAAGCATGCTTGGACTTTATATTTTTTTCTTTAATATATGACTTAATTATTATAACATTTCTCAGAAATTTGTATATAGTGTGCCTACAATTATTTGTAGAATTTTAAATGTGCCCGTCTTCAAAAAATTTGAGAACCATTGATCTAGACTAACATTTGTTACTAGAGGGAAAAAAAATACCTGTACAGATATATTTAAAGCATAAAGATATTTCATTAATAATCTTTCAATTATAACAGTGTATTTTAAGACACGTTGAAAAATTTTCTTACTTTAAGTTCCCATTTATTATAAGGCTTAATACCTTATATTAAGGTATTAATATGTATTAAGTAGGCATACAGTTATTCATGTGGAAAATAACATATTAATAAATAATAATTCAAGAATAAACTCTGGCCCTAGCCAGGTAGCTCAGTTAGTTAAAGTGTCATCCTGATACACCAAGGTTGAGGATTTAATCCCCAATCAGGGTACATACAAGAATCAATCAGTGAATGTATAATATAAGTGAGTGGAACAGCAAATCAATGTTTCTTACTCTTTCTTTCCCTCTCCTTTTTTCTCTCTCTAAAATCAATAAAATTTTAAAACATTCAAGAATAAATTGTTTTGCATACTAATAACTGTAAATGTACTTTTACCCACCATCTATATAAAATTTTGTATATATAATCTTAAAAATAAAATGTAGTCTTTGTGGCAATTATAACTAAGATTAGCACACTTGGGGATTATTTAGGGGGTCCAAATTTTTATAAACACAAAGTTTAGTTGTGGCTTAGAAAAAGAGAAACATCTCTTCTTTATATTTGCCTCTGCTTTGGGATGGGCTTCCTTAGCTATAATTTTTTATAATTAAAGCTTGAAAATGTGGAAGAAAATGTTTTTCTATCATCAGTTATTTATTGGGTAAGTAGGCATCCATGTAATTATATAAAGATTACCATTGTATTTTTTTTGCTTAGAGTTGAAGACAAAATGGGGAGGGAACAAAAAAATGTTTATAAATATTAACTATCAACAATATATTAAAGTAACATTCCAAAATCCAATTAATGTTCGAAGTAGAATTAGTGTATTTTACTTTTTAATCCATTTATGTTCTCAAAACCAAAGTATTTATTAAGACATTTTGCTATAATTAGAGAACTTAACATATAAAAAAAATTAAGAAGTCCATGTTTTGGTTCTAAATAAAACATTTTTTTTTTTTTTTTTTTTGCTGACCAGGTGGTGGCCCCATGGATAGATCATTAGCCTGGGACTTTGAGGGCCCAGACTTGAAACCCTGAGGTTTCAAATCTTGAGAGCAGGCTTGAGAGTGACTTGAGAGTGGGCTCACTAGCTTGAGCACAGGGTCACTGGCTTGAGTGTGGGATCACAGACATGATCCCCTGGTTGCTGGCTTGAGCCCAAAGGTGCTGGTTTGAATCCAAAGGTCACTGGCTTGAAGCCCAATGTCGCTGGCTTGAATAAGGGGTCACTGGCTCAGCTGGAGCCCTCCAGTCAAGGCACATATAAAAAAGCAATTAATGAACAACTAAGGTGCCACAACTATCACTTGATGCTTCTCATCTCTCTCCTGTCCTGTCTGCCTGTATTTTCCACTAAAAAAAACAAAACAAACAAACAAAAAAAAAAAACACCCTATACTAATGGCTTTTATTTAATAAAGGCTGATTTTTTATATAAATTTAACAACTTTGACTTGAGAGTAGATGAGTAATTGAATGAGCACAAACTAAAATTTTTGTTTTTTGATATACTTATGATTAGTATCAGAAAATGTTGTAGTATTCAGAAGTGATTCCTGAAAAGTTTGTAATTTTATTAAGCATACCAAGAAGCCAAAGTGTCTGAATGGTATACAAATCTCAGGAAAGACAGGGCCCAATAGTGGTCAAATGTAAAGACAAACAAGGACAGTAGAAATGAAAGCTCTATTATTTGGCCTAATTTGAATCTCTGTAACTATCTAAAAAAATATTAACCACTGACAACTGTTTAAAGCGAATAAATTCTTAACATACTTTGGAAAGTTGAAACAATATTAACTGGGTAGTCTTCTTGCTGCTTGTTTATGTTTTTGTTGAAAACTTATTCAACAAGAAATTTGGAAGATTAGCTAATAACCATTTTTTTAATTTTATGTAAAATTTAAAAATTTTTTGAATTACAAAGGCCAAGGTTGAAAGTTCTATCCAAGTAATAAAAGTTATTTTAAAAAAATACACTGTGCATTAAGAAAATTAAATAAAACTTAGCTGATTCCTGTAAGAAGCTGATAATCTTGAGAGTAGAATGGAAACAAACATATTTCAACAGTTATTTTGAGGCCTAGATTAGACAATAAGACACAGAAAAGATCTTGATTTAGCCTTCATAGCTATGTGATTTCATATCACATAGTTGCTTGTCTCTAAAATTGGAATGATAATAATAGCATCTACCTCATAGGGTTTTTGTGAAATTAAATTGGCTAATATAGGTAAAATATAGAAGAGTGTTTTATACAAAATCAGTCTATAATGTTCTACTCAAATATTTTATATAAAATAGCATAGTCCCAGGCACTTAGAAAGCACTCAATAAATATTAGCTGGTATTACTGTTTATTACTGAAATGAAGAATTGAGACTCTATGCTAAGAACTGAAACCAAGATTTATGTTTCAGTGAAATACACCAGATAAATATTAGCAAATAATTACTTGGCTTGTGAGGCAGCCATTATATATTAATATGATTTTACAAGAAATTAGACACCTTTAAGATCTAGTTTTACTGATCTTTTATAGTAAATGATCCCATCTGTGGAATATAACTATGATCAAAAAGCAACGCAGAGTTTTTTTTAAGAGGATTCAAAAGTGTAAGTTGTGTAAGAAAACAAACTAACAAAAATATATAACTAAATAAAAATGGAAGTTGTGACAAAAAATGGAAGTTGTGAGAAATGTAAATATAGTTGTACAAACACTGGTTGCATTATTCAAACATCTCACATAGAGAACTTAAAAGGGTCAGCAATAGATGAGAAATGGTGAATTCTTTGCAGAGAGATTTGCAAATCGCACCCACATTTACCTAAAAGCTTTCCTGTGCCTCAAGCCTAGTGAAAGATGTCAATGCAGATTTCCACATAAATTACCTGAGAGAAGTGATTAGATTCTGATAAATAAAGAAAGATGATGTTACTTCCTAGGGACTGTCCAAAATTCCCAGCCTTAGTCAACTAACTGAAAGGCTACCTAAAAGTTACACATAGACTGAAGGCAAATAATGTGCAAAAGAGAGCCCAGTAGAACTATCTTAGACCCTGCCTATAAGAGTCACTTGGAAAAGTGAGTGGGATTCAGCAGAGGGGACTGAAAGTTACTAGGGACTTTAAGTCAGTAACAAAGTAGGGAAGAGTATATCACCTCCTCCATCAGAGTAACTACAGGTGAGTTAGTCAATGATTGGGCAATCTTTAAAGAGCCCTTGAAAATGCCCCATCAGAGTCTACATATAGTCAGCCAGGTGACATTTTTCCTATTCTCCATCTCTCTCCTCTCTCACTGTCCTCAAACTCTGGAGAGGTAAAAAATCAGAGGAGATATTTCTCGGGAGGTGACGTCAGAGTAATGGCGCAGTAGGAAGCGATACTGATAAATATCCCCCAAAACTCAACAAGATCTTCAACCAGAAACAGAAAAACCTATCCTTGGAACCTCCAGATGTTTCGCAATACACTCGAAGGTATGGTCAAGTGAAAAATTGGCTAAATATATAATCAAACCCTGAAGGAAATAGGGAGTAAGAAATGCTCTGCCTTCCTCACTAACCTAAACAGGGCTGCTTTCACTGGGAACTGAGAATATAGAAACTAAGGCAGGCAAAGGGGGTGAATAAATCCAGGCCACGGCACAAACGGCCGAACCAGGCTGTGGCACAGAGATCCAAGCCAAGGAAAAACTGTGCCTGTGGCAACCCAGTCAATACAAGCTAACACTCGCACCAAACCCAGACAAATAAAGACAAGTGGGGCAGCCATTTTCCCCTATCTCCTGGTCAGCGCGCAGATAGTGGGCTAGAGATTCCTTCAAAAACCCCGGGAGTGGGCACCCGTGTTATCCCACAGAGAGGCAGAGCCAGAGGCCTTTGTGTGGGTCAAAAGCAGAATCTCCGGGCCACCCCAGCACCCTGAAAAAGCCGCAAACGGAAAGGGAGTGAGAGCCAATTCCAATGCTGGAACTTTTCCGTGCGGGTGGGGGTTTCACTCAGAGGGTGAGGCGGCTGGCCTGATATCCTGGTCTGCGCGCATAAAAAGTGGGCAAGAGATTCCTCCGAGCACCTCAGGAGTGGGCACCCATGTTACCTCACAGAGAGGCAGAGTCAGAGGCCTCTGTATGGGCTGAAAGCAGAATCTCTGGGCTGCCCCAGCGCCCTGAAAAAGCCGCACATGGGGAGGGAGCGAGAACTAATTCCAATGCTGGAACTTTTCCGTGCGGGCTGGGGTTTCACTCAGAGTGTGAGATGACTGCCGGTCTGATATCCTGGTCTGCTGGCACAGATAGTGAGTGAGAGTTTCCTCCAAGAGCCCGGGAGTGGGTGCCCACCTGTGTTACCAGAGTGGCAGAGCCAGAGGTCTTTGAGTGGGCAGAAGCCCTGCCTGATTATGCTAGTAGCTCTGACTGACTGAGCCTTACCCAGAGCCCTGTGCTGAGTGGGAATAGAGTGGGGAGTTGCCAGCTCTTTGAGCCACTTACTATCCAGGCAGAGGCAGCAGCAACCCCATAGCTGGATTATCAGGCTACTAATTGAGGAAGGAAAGACTAGGAGAGAGGCTCCAGGAACACGGACTCTCTCACTGTCAGAGCCTATAAATGCTAATGAGCCTCGACTGCCAACGAGACTGAAGCACAATATATGACATCGCCATAGAGACTTATCAACTGCAAACCTCTACCTGAGCGTGCCAAAGGGGCAGAACCCGGGGTACAGAGTCACCGACCAGGAAGAGGGAGAGAAAAGAAAAAGCAAGAAGATAACCTCTCAAAATCAAGAATAATCCGCAGACTTTATAAGCTATCCCATTTTATTATATTTGTTCATTTGTTTCTCTTATCTTCATTCTTGATTTTTTTTTTTTCCTTCTCCAATTTGATCGTTTAATTCTCTGCCGGTCTTACTCTCTCCTCTCCTTTAACTACATTACCCATAAGTGTTACATCTCCTATTATCTTTTCTTTCCTCTTCCTTTCTCTCTATGAGGGTTGCACTCCAAAACCCTTAACTTTCTCTCTCTCTCTCTCCTCTTTTTTCTTTTTTCTTCTTTTAGTGGTTCCCTCTTTTTTTCTCTCTCTCTCTCTTTCTTTTCTCCCTCTATATTAGTTTCCTCCTTTCTCCTTTACGTCTCCTCTCATTCAAACCTCAATAACAAACAAATTATCTTATCTGGGACTCAAACTTATGTTTGTGGCATTTTAGGGGGTTTTTACTTCACCTTTTTAACTCACTAGCAGTGCTCCCATACCTGGCTCTCCATTTTATCTAGTTCTTGTTGCACTAAATACAATAGTAATTTTTTAATTTGTCCCCCCATTTTCCTGTTTCCCTCTTATTCCTCTCATCATAACTCTTAGTCAACCAACACCTAAAAGCAAATCATTTTATTCTTGACCCAATTTTTTTCCTTATTTGCTTTTTGTGGGTTCATTCCACCTTTTATTTTTTGCCCCTTTATTACTTCTCCCCAATTCAGGCCCTCCATTACAGGCATTGTTTGTTCTATTTAGTACAATACAATTCACAATTCACCATAAGATTTTCTCAAGAAAAAGGGGAGAGGAGAGGAGAGGAAAAAAGGAAGAAGGAAGAATAATTTCCTTTTTTTAAATTTTAATTTTATTATATTTTTCTTTATTTCATTATTAATTTTTTTTAAAAAAACAACTCTTTGATTTTTTTACTTTTTTATTCTTTATTAAATCTCATTAATACTATCAAAAAAACCACCCTCAAATGCCATTAAGAAAGAGAAAATCGAATATCATGGATACAAAAGAAAGAGAGGTAACACAGATAGATGAGGAAAAATCTATGAAGAGAAAATTTAATATATTGAACACCTTGAAGCTAAATGACAGAGAATTTAAAATAGAAATCCTAAAAATACTCCGAGATATACAAGAAAACACAGAAAGGAAATTTAGAGAGCTCAGAAAACAACTTAATGAACACAAAGAATATATTTCCAAGGAAATTGAAAGTATAAAAACAAAGCAAACACAAATGAAAAACTCAATTCACGAGCTGAAAAACGAGGTAACAAGCTTAGCTAATAGAACAGGCCATATAGAAGGTAGGATTAGTGAAATAGAAGACAAGCAACTTGAGGCACAACAGAGAGAAGGGACTCAAAAATTTAAAAAAATGAGATAGCCCTACAGGAATTATCTGACTCCATCAAAAAGAATAACATAAGAATAATAGGTATATCAGAGGGAGAAGAGAGAGAAAATGGAATGAAGAACATACTCAAACAAATAATAGATGAGAACTTCCCAAGCCTGTGGAAAGAACTAAAGCCTCAAATTCAAGAAGCAAACAGAATTCTGAATTTTCTTAATCCCAACAAACCTACTCCAAGGCACATCATAATGAAACTGGCACAAACCAATGGCAAAGAAAACATTCTCAAGGCAGCCAGGGAAAAGAAGAATATAAAGGAAGGTCCATTAGATTATCATCAGATTTCTCAGCAGAAACTCTACAAGCTAGAAGAGAGTGGACCCCAATATTTAAAGTCCTGAAAGAGAGGAACTTTCAGCCACGAATACTATACCCACCAAAGCTATCCTTCAAATATGAAGGAGAAATAAAAACATTCACAGATACAGAAAAGATGAGGTAATTTATCATCAGAAAACCCCCACTACAGGAATTACTAAAGGGGGTTCTCAAATCAGATACAAAGTACAACAACAACAAAAAGCCACAAGTAAAAGCTCCAAGAAGAACACAATAAAACCAAACTTAAACTGTGACAACAACAAAAAGAAAGGGGGAGGGGAGAGAATGGAGATTAACAGTAGCAAAAGACGATGGAGTGCAAAAGTATTCACAAAATAGTGCACTACAATGAACAGGGTAGGAACCCTTTTCATTACTTAAAGTTAACCACCATTGAAAAAACCACCACAGAAGCACATGATTTAAAAAAGATAGCAACAGAGGAAAGATGTATGGAATACAACCAAATAAAAACAGAAGATAGAAAAAGGAAAGAGAAGGATCAAACAAGACACAAAACTAACAGAAAGCAATCTATAAAATGGCAATAGGGAACTCACAAGTACCAATAATTACACTAAATGTAAACGGATTAAACTCACCAATAAAAAGGCACAGAGTAGCAGAATGGATTAAAAAAGAAAATCTAACTGTATGCTGCCTACAAGAAACTCATCTAAGTAACAAGGATAAAAACAAATTCAAAGTGAAAGGCTGGAAAACAATATCCAAGCAAGTAACATCCAAAAAAGAGCAGGCATAGCAATACTCATATCTGATACTGCTGACTACAAGACAGAAAACGTACTCAGAGACAAAATTGGCCATTTCATAATGGCTAAGGGGACACTGAATCAAGAAGACATAACAATTCTTAATATATATGCACCAAACCAAGGAGCTCCAAAATATATAAGACAGCTACTTATTGACCTTAAAACAAAAACTGACAAAAATACAATCATACTTGGAGACTTCAATACACTGCTGATGGCTCTAGATTGGTCATCCAAACAGAGAATCAACAAGGATAGAGTGGCCTTAAATAAAACACTAGAGCACCTGGATATGATAAACATCTACAGGACATTCCATCCCAAAGTGACTGAGTATACATTTTTCTCCAATGTACATGGATCATTCTCAAGAATTGACCATATGTTGGGCCACAAAAAAAACATCAGCAAATTCAGAAAAATAGAAGTTGTACCAAGCATATTTTCTGATCATGAAGCCTTGAAACTAGAATTCAATTGCAAAAAAGAGGAAAAAAATCCACAAAAATGTGGAAACTAAACAACATACTTTTAAAAAATGAATGGGTCAAAGAAAAAATAAGTGCAGAGAACAAAAGATATATACAGACAAAGGAAAATGACAATATGACATATCAGAATCTCTGGGATGCAGCAAAAGCAGTGATAAGAGGGAAGTTCATATCACTTCAGGCATATATGAACCAACAAGAGAGAGTCCAAGTGAACCACTTAACTTCACACCTTAAGGAACTAGAAAAAGAAGAACAAAGACAACCCAAAACCAGCCGAAGAAAGGAGATAATAAAAATCAGAGCAGAAATAAATAAAATAGAGAACAGAAAAACTATGGAAAAAATTAATAGAACAAGGAGCTGGTTCTTTGAAAAGGTCAACAAAATTGACAAACCCTTGGCAAGACTTACCAAGGAAAAAAGAGAAAGAATTCATATAAACAAAATCCAAAATGAAAGAGGAGAAATCACCACGGACACCGTAGATATACAAAGAATTATTGTAGAATACTATGAAAAACTTTATGCCACTAAATTCAACAACCTAGAAGAAATGGATAAATTCCTAGAACAATACAACCTTCCTAGAGTGAGTCACGTAGAAGCAGAAAGCCTAAACAGACCTATTAGTAGAGAAGAAATAGAAAAAAGCATTAAAAACCTCCCCCAAAATAAAAGTCCAGGCCCTGATGGCTATACCAGCGAATTTTATCAAACATTCAAAGAAGACTTGGTTCCTATTCTACTCAAAGTCTTCCAAAAAATTGAAGAAGAAGCAATACTTCCAAACACATTTTATGAAGCAAACATAACCCTCATACCAAAACCAGGCAAGGATGGCACAAAAAAAGAAAACTACAGACCAATATCTCTAATGAATACAGATGGTAAAATACTAAACAAAATACTAGCAAATTGAATACAACAACATATTAAAAAAAATAATACATCATGATCAAGTGGGATTCATCCCAGAATCTCAAGGATGGTTCAACATACCTAAAAAGGTTAACATAATACACCATATCAACAAAACAAAGAACAAAAACCACATGATCTTATCAATAGATGCAGAAAAGGCTTTCGATAAAATACAACACAATTTTATGTTTAAGACTCTCAACAAAATGGGTATAGAAGGAAAATATCTCAACATGATAAAGGCCATGTATGATAAACCATCAGCTAACATCATATTAAATGGCACTAAACTGAAGGCTTTCCCCCTTAAATCAGGAACAAGACAGGGTTGTCCACTCTCTCTACTCTTATTTAATGTGGTACTAGAGTTTCTAGCCAGAGCAATCAGACAAGACAAAGAAATAAAAGGCATCCATATCAGAAAAGAAGAAGTAAAGGTATCACATTTTGCAGATGATATCATCCTATACATCGAAAACCCCAAAGAATCCACAGAAAGACTACTAGAAACAATAAGCCAATACAGTAAGGTTGCAGGATAAAAAATTAACATACAGAAGTCAATAGCCTTTCTATATGCCAACAATGAAACATTTGAGAATGAACTCAAAGGAATACTCCCCTTCACGAGTGCAACAAAAAAAATAAAATACTTAGGAATAAACATAACAAATAATGTAAAAGATTTATAAAATGAAAACTATAAACCATTGTTAAGGGAAATCCAAAAAGATATAATGAGATGAAAGAATATTCCTTGTTCTTGCTTAGGAAGAATAAATATAATCAAGATGGCCATATTACACAAAGCAATATACAAATTTAATGCAATTCCCATCAAAATTCCAATGACATTTTTTTAAAGAAATGGAGCAAAAAATCATCAGATTTATATGGAATTATAAAAAACCTCAAATAGCCAAAGCAATCCGAAAGAAAAAGAATGAAGCTGGGGGCATTACAATACCTGACTTCAAACTATATTATAGGGCCATGACCATCAAAACAGCATGGTATTGGCAGAAAAATAGACACTCAGACCAATGGAACAGAATACAAAACCCAGAAATAAAACCACATATATAGTCAAATAATTTTTGATACAGGGGCCAACAACACACAATGGAGAAAAGAAGTCCTCTTCAATAAATGGTGCTGGGAAAACTGGAAAGCCACATGCAAAAGAATGAAACTGGACTACAGTTTGTCCCCCTGTACTAAAATTAACTCAAAATGGATCAAAGATCTAAACATAAGACATGAAACAATAAAGTACATAGAAGAAGACATAGGTACTCAACTCATGGACCTGGGTTTTAAAGAGCATTTTATGAATTTGACTCCACAGGCAAGAGAGGTGAAGGCAAAAAATAATGAATGGGACCACAACAGACTAAGAAGTTTTTGCTAGCAAGAGAAACTGACAACAAAATAAACAGACAGCCAACTAAATGGGAAATGATATTTTCAAACCACAGCTCAGATAAGGGCCTAATATCCAAAATATACAAAGAACTCATAAAACTCAACAACAAACAAACAAACAATCCAATAAAAAAATGGGAAGAGGACATGAACGGACACTTCTCCCAGGAAGAAATACAAATGGCCAACAGATATATGAAAAGATGCTCATCCTCATTAGTTATTAGAGAAATGCAAATCAAAACTGCAATGAGATACCACCTCACACCTGTTAGATTAGGTATTATTAACAAGACAGGTAATAGCAAATGTTGGAGAGGCTGTGGAGAAAAAGGAACCCTCATCCACTGTTGGTGGGAATGTAAAGCAGGACAACCATATAGAAGAAAGTATCGTGGTTCCTCAGAAAACTGAAAATAGAACTACCTTATGACCCAGCAATCCCTCTACTGGGTATATACCCCCAAAACTCAGAAACATTGATTCGTAAAGACACATGCAGTCTCATGTTCATTGCAGCATTGTTCACAGTGGCCAGGACATGGAAACAACCAAAAAGCCCTTCAATCGATGACTGGATAAAGAAGATGTGGCACATATATACTCTATGGAATACTACTCAGCCATAAGAAATGATGACAATGGATCATTTACAGCAAAATGGTGGGATCTTGATAACATTATACAAAGTGAAATAAGTAAATCAGAAAAAAACAAGAACTGTATTATTCCATTCGTAGATGGGACATAAAAGTGAAACTAAGAGACATTGATAAGAGTGTGGTGGTTACGGGGGGAGGTGGGAGAGGGGAAGGGGAGGTGGAGGGGCACAAAGAAAACTAGATAGAAGGTGACAGAGGACAATTTGACTTTGGTTGATGGGTATGCAACATAATTGAACGACAATATAACCTGGACTTGTTATCTTTGAATATATGTATCCTGATTTATTGAAGTCACCCCATTAAAAATAAAATTATTAAAAAAAAAAGATAGTAGAGACCGAAATCCCCATTTTCAAAATACTGTGGAAAGATGAGAGATAACAAAGATAACTATTTGATATGTGACTGTCTAGTCACTGTTTGTTATTTGCATATCATTACTATTTAAATATCATCATTATTTGAATATCATTAATATGAATTTCAAAAAGGCTGCAGTGGTTTTCATCACAGCAGTCCAATGTTTCAATATTGTAGAACATATTCTTGAGTGGAAAAAAAAAGACTAATATACAAAAGTCAATTCAGAATTATCCAGGACAAATGATCCCATTTGCCATGAACCACACATAATACTGCTACATGATTGCACTTCTGGGCCATCATCTATCATGGTTTTAGAGTAAGAATTAAAAATCATAAGATAGCCCTGGCCGGTTGGCTCAGTGGTACAGCGTCGGCCTGGCGTGCAGAAGTCCTGGGTTCGATTTCCGGCCAGGGCACACAGGAGAGGCGCCTATCTGCTTCTCCACCCTTCCCCTTCTCCTTCCTCTCTGTCTCTCTCTTCCCCTCCCGCAGCCAAGGCTCCATTGGAGCAAAGATGGCCCGGGCACTGGGGATGGCTCTGTGGCCTCTGCCTCAAGCGCTAGAGTGGCTCTTGTCGCAGCATAGTGATGTCCAGGATGGGCAGAGCATCGCCCCCTGGTGGGCAGAGCGTAGCCCCTGGTGGGCGTGCCGGGTGGATCCTGGTCGGGCACATGCGGGAGTCTGTCTGACTGTCTCTCCCCGTTTCCAGCTTCAGAAAAATACAAAAAAAAAAAAAAAAAACTCATAAGATGAACAAAGAGATCTTTGCAGTCCTTTCCAAGTTTGAAATTTATGAAGTATATCTTGTAATTTGAATGGTAAGTTTAAAAAGAATAGAAATGTAAATGACTAACTCTCTTTGATTATACTTAAAATAAAAGACTTCATCACACTAAATGAAATGCTAATGTTGCCTGGATCTGGGCGAACTAAATTGTTCCTTTAGGATAGCTATCTAATCAGCAGGAAGCAATTGTTTTTTTCGGCAATACTACCATAGCCAACAGTCCACAGCTATAGTGTGTTGAAAGAGAAGTATGCTTAATGGAGAAAAAATGACCAAATTTGACAAATAATCCCCTTCTAAGTAGCATATTGCACTAAAAAGTAATTATAAGACACTTGGGAAACTGATTCTACTATATATAAATGTTGTAATGAGCATCAACTCCTAAAAAAACAAATGGAGCATGGCACAGGCTGATATCTGAGTAGTGAGCTGGGAACTGACCCATCACCAGGGTTACTCAAATGTTTGGAATAAAATTGCAATGGTTTTGCTTATTTTATTTTTGAACAGCTCCCCAGTAATTTGTTACTTATTTCAATAAGGAAAACATTACACAAAACAGGGGAAAACATACAAATGAATTAAGGAAAATGACTCCCTTTATATTCTCTCAGTGATTTTTTTTAGATCAATGCTTCATAAGTACAGCTCATGTGCAAGCTATTTACCTGTTTTTCTTATTTACATTAATCTATATAATTTCACAACTTGAATTTTACCCAAATAAATTTGTTATTTAAAATATAATTTAATTAAAACTCATATTTAATGAGAGCAACATATATTTAAAACTTGATGGGACCAAGTAAAAGGAAAAGAAGAAGTAAAACTGTCATTATTTGCAGATGACATGTTACTGTATATAGGAAACCCTATATATTCTACCAAAAAAAACTACTAGAAGTGATAAATGAATTCAGTAAAGTAGGAGGATATAAAATACATATCCAGAAGTCAGTTTGCACTTTTATACACCAAAAATGAACTATCAGAATGGGAAACTAAACAAACAATCCTATTCACAATTGTTTCAAAGAGAATAAAATACCTAGGAATAAACTCAACCAAGGATGTAAAAGATCTGCACTTGGAAAATATAAGACACTAAAGAAAGAAATCAAAGAAGATACAAATAAGTGAAAGCATATATCATATTCATGGATAGGAAGAATTAACATTATTAAAATGTCCATACTACCCAATTCAATCTATACTTTAATGCAATTTCTGTCAAAATACCAACAGAACTATAACAAATATTCCAAGAATTTAAATGGGACCACAAAAGACCCTGAATAGCAACAGCAGTCTTGAGAAAGAAGAACAAAGTTGAGGGTATCACACACTACCTGATACCAAAATTTATGATTAGTTTCTAGAAGTTAGAAAAGTACAAGAATATTTAAGATTCCTATGTGGTCTTGTTTCTCCATTTGTTCCAGAGTAAGCCCAATGAAATCACATGAAACCTGACTTTGACCACATATTTTTTAAAGGAGAAATAAAAGTTGTAATGCAATTTTATCTAATAATTGTCATTTAATAAATTGATTTTCTTTATATTTCACAAGAAACCCTTAGGAGAAAAATTATATAATGAAGAAGTAATTGCCTTAATTTTTATTTAGCCTTTCATAATTTTCTAAATATTTTTGTTTTTCAAATAAAAAGGAAATGTAGTCAACAGTAAAGGTCATATCAGTATTAGTTTCATAGAGAGAAACTAAGCCTTGCCTTTGCCAAATGTTTTAACAGTTAAAAATGTTGATTTTAGTACTAAAATGAAATCAATGGAACACATAATATGTAATGAGGTTTTCACTGCTACCAATTTAATTTCTATGTCAGAAAACTCTTCTTAATACGTGTGATTCTCTGACATTTGCTTTTTCCTCCCTCTTTTCAATGGTTTTAATTTTATTTATACAGTAAAGTAATAAAACTAGTAAAACATGTTGAATTAAAAAAATTGCCTGTAGCACGTTTGAAAAACACAGAACCAAAGGCTGATTCAAGCAAATGACAATATGTAAAAGCTTCTTAACAGAACCTCCCCATTCACCAGGGACATTCTTATCAAAAATATATGTGAGTCCAAAGTCAGACCAGTTAGTTTATGGAAAAAGCATTAGAATTAGTATAGAAAAACATTCCTTTACGATCTCAAATAGATCCTCTGAGAGATGACACAAAAAGATTGGACTTTTGTTAAATTCTGTTTGTGGACTCTCAGATGCAGAAGGGAGAGGCTCAATACAAAAATGAATAAAAAACAAAATGGCTATGCCAAGCCCAGGAGTCCTAAATGTTAAGTGGAATATGTGGAGAAAATTTAATAATACAGAGAATCATATAATATAACCTAAAAAAGGAACTAACATAGATTTGTGCCAAAAATTTATACAAATATGGTGAGGAACCCTAGACAGAAAGACACATTAATGATACACATTCCTCAATCCTTAGGGACGCCTGCAGTCTGACATGGTATTTAGAAATGAGGATTGCCCATGGCTACTACTCTGTGCTTCTGCTTTAAGTTTTGATGAAAGTGATAGGAATTCCTTTCATCTTGTCAATGTCGCCACAATTCTTTGCATTCAACTTTCTTTGTATTTGGCTTGGAAAGCTGACATAAGAAAACATTATTAATTTTATGGTGGTTAAAGCAGAAACCTGTATGTTCTTTCCTCTTTCTAGGTGTAAAATTGAGAAGACAAAAGGAAACTAGCCTTTGGGGGATGGGATATTAAGCATACAACTCAACTAAAGTTCATGGGAGGGGAGTTTCTTGTTCACAAATTTTATGGACTCTTCACATCTGTTGTGGATTTCATCAGCAATTTCTGTTTAGAGTTCCTAATTTTCTGAAACCAAAAAATTCAAAGGAAAACTTTATGGGACCAAGTAAAAGAATTCTTTCATTTTTAAAAAATGTTATATTGGGAACATTTAGAAAAGATGTGGAATTGAGACGTCTTGGATTGAGATAGCATTTGATAAACAAGAACTTTCCTACAAAGAACAGGACATCATAAGGGAAAATTTCCATCTTATGCAGGCAATGCTTACAAACCTGTACCCAATTACTTCCAGTTTTCCCCGACAGGCCCTTGTTACTTGATGCACATATTTTCTGTTCTGACATCCATAATTCCTTCGTCCTACCTATATTCATCCTCTGCTCAAACAAAAACATCAGAATAGTGTTTCTACAATCATTCTTACTTAAAGCTGTTATCTCTATAAAAAGCACACAAATGTATTTTAGTTTTAGGTTTAAGTTCCCTCTTCCCAGTCTATAATAAAACAAACTAGAATTAAAAATTAAAAAAGTGTGTGTGCATGAGAGAGTGAGAGAGAGAGGGGGGCCACAGATGAACTTCTGTTGCTTTTTAATAAATATCTGATTTAATCTAGTTTCCAATCTGATTTAGTCCCCTGATTCTGGTCTTAGCATGACCTCTTATGAATCAAATGCTAGTTCACATTACTCAGATGCAACTTAAAGACCACCATTCACATTGCTCAGCCAGGCACAATTCTCAAAACATCTTTTTTTTCTTTCCCAAGTGATAGGAGGGGAGCTCAAGAGACAGACTCCTGCCTGTGCTGAGATTGGGATCCACCCAGCAACCCCTATCTGGGGCCAATGCTCACAACAAGCTACTTTTAGCATCTGATGTGGAAGCTCCACCAAGCCATCCTAAGCACCTGGGAATGATGCACTTGAACCAACTGAGCCATGGCTGTAGGAGTAGAAGAGAGAGAGAGAGAGAGTGAGAGAGAGGGTTGGGGTTGGGGAAGGGTAGAGAAACAGGTGGTCACTTCTCCTGTGTGCCCTGACTAGGAATCTAACCCAGAACATCCACACACCAGCCCAATGGTCTACCACTGAGCCAAGAAGTCAGGATCTCTCAATACAGCTTTAAGTTAAAAAAAAAACACTCTACTTTTATTACCAGAAGTTTATAGACTTGAACTTTCTAATATTATTCTCAGATATAGGGCTCTCAGTAATTCTAAAAGCTTCTCTTATCTAAAACTGTGTTGCTCTTCCATATTTAGCTGTCCTAACACTAGTATCCTATAACTCATTAATATAGCCTGATCTTTCTCTTGTTTTTTATGTTAATGTTAATTTCACATTTTCCAAAGTGTGTTTCATAGAGCACTAAGATTATCTGAGATCTTAACAGGTGATTTTTAGGGGCAAGCAAATAGGGCAGAAACTGCTATTATTAGGTTTTACAATAATTTTAATAAATATAAAGTAAACACAAAATTAATATTTTACAATACTCTCTACTTAAGAATTAGTGTGACATATCTAAAAAGAACCAGAAGCCATGTGAGTTACCACACTAAGATGTATAAAACATTGACTTTAAATCTGGAATTTGATCCTAAGACAGTAATTTTCCAATTAAATTTACACTGAGGTGTATTATCTATTAAATAATTGCTGATTTATTTTATATGTTTATTGAAGCTTATATATTACACAAATTTGTGTCCAGGGGATCTAATTAAAGAAAGAAGATAAGCCTAGACTTACAATCAAATCTTTTGTTCAGTTTTGAGATTAGTCACTTATTACTTTTGCAAACTTAACCAAGTCATCTAACCAGCTCCTAGACCTGTCATCATAGGTAACACACTACCACCATATCTTGTCTGAAAAATGAAAATACAAATGCTAGCACACATTGGTTTCTATAATCTAAAGCTAGCAGAGCATTTAGAATTGTTCTTAATACATAGGAAAATTTTAGTAAATAATAGTTATTATTTTTTTTTTGTATTTTTCTTAAGTGAGAAGCAGGGAGGCAGAGAGACAGATTCCACATACTCTCAGGGGGATCTACCCAACAAGCCCTCTAGGGGGCAATGCTCTGCCCACCTGGGGCTGTTGCTACATTGTAACCAGAACCTGAGGTGAGGCCATGGTGCCATCATCAGTGCCTGGGCCAACTTGCTCCAGTGGAGCCATGGCTGCAGGAAGGGAAGAGAAAGAGGGAGAGATAAAGGAGAGGGGGAAGGGTAGAGAAGCAGATTGGTGCTTCTCCTGTGTGTCCTGACTGGGAATCAAACCTGGAACTTCCACACACCAGCCAATATTCTACCACTGAGCCAACCAGCCAGGGCCATAATAGTTATTATTTTTAATTTTAGGCAAAATACCATTGGTACTCCAAAAAATTAGAATAGTCCAAGTGATTTTTTTTATTAATTTTAATGGGGTGACTGATAAAATTAGGATAATTGCTAAACTTCCACCTTGTATTATGATTTTCTAATATGGAGCACAATTCCTGGCACATAATAAGCACTCAATAAATATTTGTGGAAAATTATTTAATGAAATTCTTAACTCTAATAGAGAGCACTGATGAAAGATATAGACTATATATGATTCCCATTTACATCTATTCCCCCAAACAATATTTAGTTCTATAGACAGATATTTTTTAATTGTTAAGTAACTGATTGAGTGAATCAAGTCATGAGAAAATAAAATTTAAAAATATATATTATATGTAATTTTTGCTTGTTTCAGAAAAATATTTTTTAAATTTACCATATTTTTCACTCCATAAGATGCACTTTTTTCCCCAAAAAAAGTAAAGGGGAAAATGCCCATGCGTATAATGGAGTGAATGTTCATTTTTTTTACTGCCTCACGGTGCTGCACTGGTAAACATATGTAGAATGAGTGCCAGTGGGTGCATAAACATACCCACCACGGTGGCATGCGAAACCCTAGCATCTGCTGAGTGATCTCCTGGTTCCGGTTTCCACAGCTGCATGCAGCATAGGAGGGAAGGTGAGTGACGTTGTGTGGGCACATTCATCTGGCATCTTCGAGGACAGACATCAGAGGCGTGCTACAGCAGTAGAGGGCTGTGCTGCAGCTGCTGGAACTCTGTGTGAAGTGCTGCCCTATTAGTGCTTGACCACTTTAGAGCACATATTAGTAAAACCACACAAAAAAAAAACCTTAAAGAAGAGAGGACTCATCTAGCTGTAATTCCGGGGGTCTTACCAGCCAGCTGCAACCTCTTGATGTTTCCATCAACAAACCGTTTAAAGTCTTTATGTGAGAAGAGTGGAACAAATGGATGGCTGCTGGCAATCATGATCTGACACCAACTGGAAGAATGAAGAGACCCACTATCACTCAAGTTTGTGGATGGGTGAAAACATTATGGCAATCAGTGAAGAATGAAACCGTGGTATGGTCATTCAAAAAATGTGGCATTAGCAATTCCTTAGATGGCACTGAAGATGGTATCATATAGAAAAATAGTGAAGAAAGTAATACCAGTGATTGTGAGCAACTGAGCTTCTTAAATTCTGATACTAGCAATGATGAGTTTCTGGGGTTCCTGAACAACTAGACGAGTATTTAAACATTAAAGTCTCTTCTCATTTCTTAATAACAGTGCTAATGGTTGTTAAAACTGCTATTGAGTTTACATGGCTGAAATATTATTGTGGTATATTTTATTAAATATATTTTTTTAGGTTTCATCTTTTATTATTAATATTATTAATCTTAATAGGGTGACATTGATATATCAGGGTACATATGTTCAAAAAAACATCTCCAAGTTATTTTGACATTTGATTATGTTGCATACCCATCACCCAAAGTCAAATTGTCTTCCATCACCTTCTATCTGGTTTTCTTTGTGCCCCTCCCCTCCCTCCACCCCCTCTCTCTCCTTCCTTGCCCCCTCCCCACCTGCCTATTATCATCATATTCTTGTCCATGTCTCTGAGTCTCATTTTTATGTCCCACCTATGTATGAAATAAAATAGTTCTTAGTTTTTTCTGATTTATTTATTTCACTCAGTATAATGTTATCAAAGTCCATCCATGTTATTGTAAATGATCCAATGTCATCATTTCTTATGGCTGAGTAGTATTCCATAGTATATATGTACCAAAGCTTTTTAATCCACTCATCCACTGACGAACACTTGGGCTGTTTCCAGATTTTCACTATTGTGAACAATGCTGCCGTAAACATGGGGTTGCCTTTCTCCTTTTGAAACAATGCTATGGTGTTCTTGGGGTATATTCCTAAAAGTGGTATAGCTGGGTCAAAAGGCAGCTCGATTTTTAATTTTTTGAGTAATCTCCATACTGTTTTCATAGTGGCTGCACCAGTCTGCATTCCCATCAGCAGTGCAGGAGGGTTCCCTTTTCTCCACATTCTCGCCAGCACTTATTCTGTATTGTTGGTTTTTTGGTTTTTTTTTGATGAGCGCCATTATGATTGCTGTGAGATGATATCTCATTGTGGTTTTAATTTGCATTTCTCTAGTGATTAGTGATGTTGAGCATTTTTTCATATACCTATTAACCATCTGTATGCCCTCTTTGGAAAAGTGTCTATTCATTTCTTTTGCCCATTTTTGATTGGATTGTTTATCTTCCTGGTGTTGAGTTTTACAAGTTCTTTATAAATTTTGGTTATTAACCTCTTATCAGATGTATTGTCAAATATGTTCTCCCATTGTGTAGTTTGTCTTTTTATTCTGTTCTTATTGTCTTTAGCTGTGCAAAAGCTTTTTAGTTTGATATAGTCTCATTTGTTAATCCTGTCTTTTATTTCACTTGCCCGTGGAGGTAAGTCGGCAAATATATTGCTGCAAGAGATGTCCGAGACCTTACTGCGTATGCTTTCTTCTAAGATGCTTATGGTTTCACTGCTTACATTTAAGTCTTTTATCCATTTTGAGTTTATCATTGTGAATGGTGTAAGCTGGTGGTCTAGTTTCATTTTTTTGCAGGTAGCTGTCCAATTTTCCCAACACCATTTGTTAAAGAAGCTGTCTTTACTCCATTTTATGCCCTTATCTCCTTTGTCAAATAACAGTTATCCATAAAGCTATGGGTTTATTTCTGGGTTCTCTGTTCTGTTCTATTGATCTATATGCCAGTTCTTATGCCAGTATCAGGCTGTTTTGAGTAAAATGGCCTTGTAGTATAACTTGATATCAGAAAGTGTGATACCTCCCACTTTATTCTTCCTTTTCAAGATTGCTGAGGCTATTTGTGTTCTTTTTTGGTTCCATATAAATTTTTGGAATATGAGTTCTATATTTTTGAAGTATGTCATTGGTATTTTAATTGGTATTGCATTAAATTTATAAATAGCTTTGGGTAATATAGACATTTTAATGATGTTTATTCTTTCTAACCGTAAGCATGGTATATGCTTCCACTTCTTTGTATCTCCCTTGATTTCTTTTATCAATGTTTTATAATTTTTCAAGTACAAGTCTTTAATCTCCTTGGTCAAATTTACTCCTAGGTACCTTATTTTTTTTATTGCAATAGTGAGGGGGATTGTTTCCTTAATTTCTCTTTCTGACAGTTCATTGTTGGTGTATACAAATGCCTCTCATTCCTGAGTATTAATTTTATATCCTGTCACTTTGCTGAATTCATTTATCAGGTCTAGTAGTTTTTTGACTGATACTTTAAGGTTTTCTATATACAATATCATATCATCTGCAAATAAAGAGCTTTACTTCTTCTTTTCTAATTTGGATGCCTTTTATTTCTTCTTCTTGTCTGATTGCTGTGGCTAGGACTTCCAGGACTATGTTAAATAAGAGTGGGGAAAGAAGGTACCCCTGCCTTGTTCCTGACCTTAAGGGGATTGCTTTTAATTTTTGCCCATTGAGTATGATGTTGGCTGTGGGCTTGTCATAGATGGCCTTTATCATGTTGAGGTATGTTCCCTGTATTTCCTCTTTGCTGAGAGTTCTGATCATGAATGGGTGCTGGATTTTTTCAAATGCTTTTTCTGCATCTATTGAAATTATCATGTGGTTCTTCTCCTTCCTTTTTTTTTATGTGATGAATCACATTGATTGATTTACGAATATTGTACCAGTCTTGCTTCCCCAGAATAAATCCCACTTGATCATGGTGTATAATTTTTTTCATATATTGCTGGATCCGGTTTGCTAATATTTTGTTGAGGATTTTAGCATCTATATTCATCAGGGATATTGGCCTATAACTTTCTTTCTTTGTGTTGTCTTTCCCTGGTTTTGGAATCAGAATTATGCTCTCCTCATAAAAGGAGCTTGGACATCTTCCTTCCTCTGGAATTTTTTTGAAATAGCATGAGAAGGATAGGAGTTATTTCTTCTTTGAATATTTGGCAGAATTCACTTGTAAAGCCATCAGGGCCAGGGCATTTCTTTGTTGGGAGCTTTTTGATATCTGTTTCTATCTCATTTTTTATATTCGATCTGTTTAGGTTTTCTGTTCCTTCCAGATTGATTTTTGGAAGATAGTATGTTTCAAGAAATTTGTCTGTTTCATCTAAGTTGTCTAGTTTTATGGCATACAGTTCTTCATAGTATTTTCTTACAGTATTTTGTATTTCTGTTGTGTCAGTTGTTATTTCTCCACTCTCATTTTTAATTTTATTTATTTGAGTCCTCTCTTTTTCTTGGTGAGTCTGGTTAAAGGTTCATTGATCTTGTTTACATTTTCAAAAAACCAGCTCCTGGTTTTATTGATCCTCTGTATTGTTTCTTTAGCCTTTATGTCATTTATTGCTGCTGTGTTCTTTATTATTTCCTTCCTTCTACTACCTCGGGTTTTACTTCTGTTCTTTTTTTTAGTTCTTTAGATAAAGGGTCAAGTTCTTTGAGCTTTTTCTAGCTTCCTAAGGTATGCCTGTAATGCCTCAACTTCCCTCTTAGGACTTCTTTTGCTGTGTCCCATAAATTTTGAGTTGATGTCTGCTCATTATCATTCGTTTCTAGAAATTTTTTAATTTTTTCTTTGATCTCATTGTTAACCCATTCATTATTTAACAACATGCTATTTAGATTCCAAGTGTTTGTTTTTCAGTTTTTCTGTTGTGGTTGATTTCTAGTTTCATGTTATTATAATCAGAGAAAGTGCTTGATATAATTTTAATCTTCTTAAATTTGTTGAGACTGCTTTTGTGCCGTAACATGTGGTCTATCCTAGAAAATGTACCATGAGCACTTGAAAAGAATGTATATTCTGCTGCTTTCTGGTGAAAGGTTCTAAGGATATCTATTAAATCCAGTTGATCTAGTCTGTCCTTTAAGTCTGCTGTTTCTTTGTTAATTTTCGTTTTTGAGGATCTATCTAGTGATATTAGTAGGGTATTGAAATCCCCTTCTATTACAGTATTGCTGTTGATCTCGCCCTTTATATCCATCAAAGTCTGCTTTATATATTTAGGTGCTCCTTTATTAGGTGCGTAGATATTTATAATGGTTATATCTTCCTGTTAGATTGCTTCCTTTATCATTATGTAGTGACCTTCTTTATCTCTTACTATAGCCTTTGTTTTAAGGTCCATTTTGTCTGATATAAGTATCGCTACCCCAGCTTTTCTTTCATTTCCATTTGCATGAAATATTTTTTTCATTCTTTTACCTTCAGTCTATGTGCCTCTTTTGTTTTAAGGTGTGTCTGTTATAGACAGCATATGTATGGGTTTTGTTTTCTTATCCATGCAGCTACCTTATGTCTTTTCATTGGATTATTTAATCCATTTACATTTAAGGTTATTATTAGTATGTAGTTGTTTATTGCCATTTTATTCTTTAAAGCTGTATTCCTCTTTTGCTAAATTTCTTTTCCCCTTTGATTTGTTTACAACAGACCCCATGGCATTTCTTGCAGCATTGGTTTGGTTGTAGTGATTCCTTGAGGGTTTTGTTTTTTTTTTTTTTTTTTGGTCTGGGAAGCTTTTTATTTCTTGTTCAATTTTAAACAATAACCTTGCTGGATAAAGTAGCCTTTGTTGTAGGCTCTTGTTTTGCATTACTGAATATTTCTTGCCATTCCCTTCTGGCCTCAAGTGTTTCTGTTGAGAAATTGGATGTCATCCTTATGAGGGCTCCTTTGTAGGTGATAGCCTTTTTTTCTCTAGCAGTTTTTAATATTTTCTCTTTATCACTTAGCTTTGGTATTTTAATTATGATGCATGATGCAGCTTGGTGTAGATTTCTTTGAGTTTCTCTTTAATGGAGTTCTCTGTGCTTCTTGAACTTGTGAGAGTTTTTCTTACACTAATTTAGGGAAGTTTTCAGCTATGATATGCTATGAAAGTCTATTCCTTGTTCTTCCTCTTCTTCTTCAGGAACCCCTATGATGCAGATGTTATTTCTCTTCATTTTGGCACAGAGCTCTTAGAATTTCTTCAGACTTTTTGAGTCTCTTTTCTTTTTTCTGCTCTTCTTCCATGCCTTCATTTATCTTGTCCTCTAACTCACTGATTCAATCTTTAGCTTCATCCACCCTGTTTTTAATTCCTTCCATTGTGGTCTTCATTTCTTATATTGTATTTGTCATTTCTGACTGAGTCTTTTTTATTATTTCAATATCCTTTTTTATATTTGCTATGTCTTTATTTAGGTGTTTGTAATGACCATTCATTTTTGTTGTAAGATTTTTGAGCATTCTAACAATCATTATTTTAAACTCTACATCTAGTAATTTGTTTATATTTGACTCATTCAGGTCTTTTTTGGGGGGATTTCTCAATTCATTTATGTTGCATTTCTCTGCCTTCCTATTTTTCTGTGTATAAGAAGGTTTTGTCCCTGGAGTCCAATGAGTGTGGCCTCTGTGTTCCTTAGGTGTGGTCTGTCTGCAGGTCCACCACTCCCACTGCTGCTGCTGCCTAGAGTGTTCAAGTATGGGTGCTGCCAGTGCCAGCCTGCTGGGGCTGTTGCTTCATTTTCTGCCTCTCCTCCACAGGAGGGACTGTAATCACATGCCCAGATGTAAAAGTCTGGGTGGCCTCAGCACTGCTGGCAGGGTTGAGCACCTTTGCTCAGCTGCGGGGCTCCGTCTGTTTTCGGGCTTTCATCCTGCCCCTGCAGTAGGAGCCCGCTTGCAGGGCAGCTGCAAGCCTTGGCTCCGCAGGCCAAGCGGGGCTGTGCACCTGTGCTCAGACACAAGTCTCTTCCTGTTCTGGGTTTTTGTCCCACCCCCGTGGGAGGAGTTGGCCATTGCCTTGGGTTGCAAGCCTCAGTTTCACAGGCCGGGTGAGGCTGTGCGCCCATGGGCCCTTGCTCAGTGGCAGGTCTCTGCCCCTTCCAAGGCTCCCACCTGTGCCCCACAGGTGGGATTGCAGGTGGGCCCACAGCTGGGCCTGACCACTTTTATGTGTCTCCTCTGCCCCCCCCCCGGCAATTCTGAGCTCACACCTGGGCCTCAGTCATGGCCAGCTGGCTTCTGCCCTGCCTATGGAACTGTGCTTCTGTGTCCCATTACTGCCTGCCCTCTGGCGAGCCCTCAGCCCTGTGTGTGTGTCCCTCCTTCTGAGCGACTCTGCTCTGAGTGCTGTGAAACAGCTTGCTTGGCTAGTGTCCTGCTTCCCTTTGCTGATATTGCTGGTTGCTGGTTCCAGGGGAAATATTCACTTCAGATTTGGGGAGTGACTCAGCCCAGGGGTTAGGGTGGCGGTCCCTTAAATTGTTTCTTCCTGTGCCTCCTAAATTACACTCTCTTCCCGCTGCTCTGGTCCTCTCATCTCTCCTCGTTCCCTAGAGTTCTGGGTGGGTGATTGTGAGAGAGGTTTTCTGCATGGTCCCTTTAAGAAGAATCCTGAGTCTGAGAAATCTGTTTCTTTCTCACAAACATTATCTTTATTGTTTCTCAGCTAAATACTTTCCATATGCCTCTTCTAGGTTCTGAGGCTGCAGTCTGGGGCTTTGTTCCTGGGGCTCAGGACCCTCCCCTCTCTGCTAAACTCACCTCCCGCCACCAAGTCTCTCCCGGCTGCTTTTGCTCCAGGGAGCTGGGCAGCCCTCTCCCCATTTCTACTTTTCCTACAAGTCTCAGTGTGGCTTCTTCAGTGTTCCTTGGGTTGAAGAGTTCTCTTAGTTTAGTCCAAAGTTGGTTTTTACAGATGATGGTTCTTAAAATTAAGTTGTAATCCACTGTGGTTCTGAGAGGTGGAAGGTGGCATTTTAACACACCATTTGGTTCAAAATTTTTTTTCTTATTTTCCTCCTTAAAATTCTATGTGCATCTTATTATGGTCATGTGTTTCTTATGGAGCAAAAAATATGGTATATTTATTTAATTTGTGCTAACACAAAATGAGATAAATTCTATGAATATACAGTCTTTAAAAAGTAACTACAACCAAAACCAGGAAAATCAGTCTCACTATGTTGCATCATAACACCATACAACATTATTTTGTGAGATAAAGAGTCTCTCTATACATGTGTAATGTATCCAAAATCAATAATGCCTTTTTAACAATAAGGTATTTGAGTGTTATATAAATTATTATTTAAGCTGGATTTATAATTTTGAAATTCATATTTAATTGTCACTTGTGTATAATATAATTTACATTTCATGGTATTCAGTTTTCTAAATTATAAACCTGGTAGTTACTGCTCTATATAATGGCATATTTCTTCCACTTGACTTTTTAACTACTTTATATAGATTGCCTTTACCTATTTTGTGTGTTTAAATAGTTCTATCTGGCCCTTGTTTAGGAGATTAAGGAGATACAGCTTATGAGATGTTGAAATGACACAAAAATGGATTGACTGTCGTGGAGCCAACAGTTGACCACAAAACCAATGTTCTTACTCTGTGAGATGATAGAGGTAGTGATACTAGTATTACAACAGTCTTGAGAAAGTGAAACAAATAATAAAAGGAAGGGCATGACATCAAATATCCTGATAGAAACAACACTGAAATAATAGCTAGGGAATTAATATAGGCTCTTTACACTGACTTATCTTTGAGTAAATAAAATACTTATGACCTTAAATATACATGCATAAATAAGTAGAGTATTAAATGAAATGCATAAAACTATGGGTAAGGAATTCTCTGTTATGACCAAGTGTGAAGATTGACAAATTTTATCCCTTCAAATCAGCTGGAAAGCTGAAAAAAGGGGCCAAAAACAAATATCTTCATGCTCTGGATATCCAAAAATGTTGTACAACCATAAGAAAAACATTTATGCTTGAAGAACTGCCAAGATTCAGGTAAGATTAGTTGGATTCCATGCCTTTCTTGCCTGGGCTATTCCCATTCCCATTCCCATCTTCATGGGCACAGAAGTTCTGATAGGATTAGGCAAGCCATGAGAACTGGCTACTGTACTTCTATGGTCAAAGAGAATCCACTCACTGGAAGAGTAAGCAAAGACCATATTCAATTACATTACTGGTAGAATTGATCAACTGAAGCAAATGTATTCTTGTCTGAGTATACATGCAAAGCTAAGACCTAAGAGGACTCAAATCAGCCACATGCTTTAGGCCAAAATCAAAGCAGCATATGCGCATATGGAGGAAACATGGAAGATGGCAGTGGAGTGGAAGCCAGGGCATGCATGTATGTACTCCTCCACTCACAAAGATGATTTAGAAAAGAAATCTTATTGGTTTCACATGCTTGAGCACAACCTCTTTCTAATCACCAAATGACAACTAACTTATGCAGATATGGGGCAAATCCTAGAATGCCAGATTTTAAAATGAAAACAAATAAACAAAACAAAAACTTCAGACATATTTAGCCAAAACAAGTTACTAAAGAAACCAAACAACAGTTTAACAAAACAACCACCACAACCTTTAGGGGAGGAGGAGAATCCAAATTTGCAGTTGCTACAATATATTATTTTAAAAATCCAGTTTTCAACCACAACAGAGAATTAAGACACTTGTAAAGAAATATAAATGCTTCACCCTACTTGACAAAAAAAAGTCGATAATAGAACTCATCTCTGAGTGTTCCCAGATGTTGGACTTAGCAGACAAAAATTTCAAGGAGGTACTGTAAGTATATTCAATGAAGTAAAATCAATCATGCTTAAAGAATTAAAAAATAAATCAATAAATAAAAATAAATGCATGGAGATAGAAAGTAGGTTGATGGTTGCTTAGTGTTGGATGTAGACAGAGCTGAACATTTTCAGAGGGGTGGAAGATTCTAAAACTGGATTATTGTGATGATTTTAGAACTCTATAAATTTACTAAAAAATCATTAAATTATACATTTACAAGAGGCAAATTGTATAATATGCAGATTATACCTCAGTAAAACTATTTAAAAAGATATGTGTTCACTTTGATATTTCTTGATTCCCCTAATTTTCTCTTTTGATATTTTGTTTTCAGAGAATGTGTATTTTACCCACTAAAATTTATTGTAGGTATCGAAACCTGCTTAGCATCATTAAAATGCACGAGAATTGAAATACTTACTGATATTATCCCTGTTCACACAAGTCCTTTATGGTTCTTTCATACTCTAGTTTCTTAAGTGGTATAACAAATAACTAAGAACCTTTTTAAAAGGTTTATCTTGAGACTTAAACAGCACAAAACTAGAATGCTGCTACATTAAGCTCTTATTTCTCATCTACACATTTGGGAATTAGTCTGCTATTTCCATCTCCAGATTCACCCTCCTCAACTCCATTCATAGGCCACAGCCATTTTTATGAACATCAATCCAGTGACATTATAAACTTCACAGTTTAATAGCCCCCTATTGCCTAGAGCATTTTTTTTTTAATTTCTCTGTTTCTCTCTCTCTTTTAACTTGCAGTCACCGGTCTCCAGACAGCTTTATTCATTTAAGTTATGGTTTCCATAATCCCTAAAATAATGTGTAAATGTTTATATAAGCATATTGTACATATTTGAGGAGATTCTGAGGTTATCAGATTCTAAAAAGGGCTAGTTCCCTGAAAAAGATGAGAGACATTGTCCTTCTACATAAAGGACAATGAGGACTTCTGCATAAAGTTCCCATCCCCTTTAGTGACATGCAGGCCACCGATAACCTGAACCCAGCCTCTTTCCAACACCTATTTATCTCACCCCCATTTGTATCAAAGCCTCCATGAGATAGGTGCCAGTCAGTGGTGGGATCAGATGGGTCGCACTGGTTCAGCAGAACCGATACCTAACTTTTTGTTGTGTTCGGCGAACTGGTTGTTAAAATGGCTCTTGTAATCAGGGTTCTCTCTAAGGTGGGCAGCTGGGCAGCCACCCAATGTGGAAATCACTAATTTACATTTCTCACTTTTATTTATGTTAATCTGTGTGACAGCATATTCTAACCACCTGTAGTAATGTTGATGCTGTCCATTGGTGAAAAAAATTTGATGGGACTATGCTTGTAATAGTTATTTATGCATTTCATAAAACTCATTATGCCTTTGATGAAATACTACATGTCTATTTTAATTCTCTTGCATTTGTTACTTCAGTAAACAAACATATAACATAAAGAGAAAAAGTTCCAAACAGCCAGGGGGTGACAAGCTGTCACTGGTAATATCTTAAATAACAGTTTTATTGTTTTTTTATCAGGTATTATTTAATATATTTTTAATATTTTAATACTTTCTTATAACAATCTAGTTTTGTGTACATCTTTTAATGTTCTTATTTGAGTATTAAATGCATGAAATAATAAACTACCTTTCAGTATATCACTTTTTTTTACTTAAAATGGTCATTAGGGCTGAGAACTGGTTGTTAAATTATTTGAATCCCACCACTGCCCTGTACCATTCACCTCTGCCTTTTCTTTGGTAAATATTCATTCACCCTTAAGACCATTTTTAATTGCTTCTCTCTTTAAGAGGTTTGCATGATCCTGTTAGAAAAAATCATTTTTGGTCCTCAATTGTGTTGTCACTAAACAATGAATGTGTTGTCAGTAAACTGTACATTTACTGCAATTTATTGTTTATGAATGGTTCTAGAATGAAAGCTCACGGAGAGGCAAAACTCAGGTAGGCCTAGTTTCCAGACATGTATCAGGCATTCGAAAGCATTTCCAAATGAATCAATGAATTTGTACACAAGTGAACTCAGAGGCTCTCTTGGTCAAAACACTTTTCTGTTATCAGTTTATGAAGAAATAAATATATTTTTCTAGAGCAAAAAATATTTTTGTTGGGTTGTAGTAGGCAGAATAATGACTCCCCAAAAATGTTTTACCCTAATCCCAGAAACCTGTGAATATAAATGGCATGAGAGAAATGAAATCCTAGATGGAATTAAGATAATCAATGGACCTTATAAGAGGAAATTTATCCTGAATTATTCAGGTAGGCCCAGTATCTTCAAAGGGGTTTGTAAATGGAGAGGAGGAAGAAGGAAGACTTGGAACCAGAGAGATGGCATTGTGGGAAAAGCTCCACTGACCATTGATGGCTTTGAATGTGGAGGAAGAGGCCATGAACCAAAGATTGCAGGCAGCCCCGAGAAGCTGGAAAGAGCAAGAGAACGGTTTCTCCCACAGCCCCAGAAAAGGACATAGCCCCACCGACACCCTGGATTTAGCTCAATGAAAACCATTTTGGACTTCTGGCTTTCGGACTGTTGTTTTAAGTGAAAAAAAAAAGTGGTAATTTGCTACGACAGCAAAAAAACAACAACACCTAATACATGCGTTTTCTATTTCCTATCATTAAAACAGCCCTGTTATAAGTTCAACTGTGTCCTCCCAGGAGATATGTGGAAGTCTTAAATTCCAGTACATGAGAATGTGACCTTATTTGGAAATATTGTTGTTACAGATATAGTTAGGTCATACTATTATAGATAAGGGTGGGCCTTTATTTCAATATGAATGGGGTTCTTATAAAAGAGAAGAGACAAAAAGAGAGAAAACAGTCATATAACAACAGAGGCAGAGATTGAAATGATTCATACACAAATCAAAGAACTGCAAGAATTCATGGCAAACACCAGAGCAAGAAGGAATAAAGGAAAGATTCCTCTCCAGGCTTTCAAGGGAGTGTGGCCCAGACAGCATCTTAATTTTGGACTTTTAGCTACCATAATTGTAAGACAAATTTCTGTGTTTTAAGCCACCTGATGGTGGTTTGCTACAATAGCCCCAGAGGCACTAATACAAGCCCTGCCTGCTTGAATTCTAATTTCAGAGTGCTATTGTATATTCATCCAATTTCTCTTTAAAGTGATCTCATGATAACTTTTGAAAATCCAATTCATTATAGTCTTCAGGTTGTAGCAATTGCTAAATAGAGCACAGCATGGAGTTGATACCCAGAATGTTGAGTTTGGGGTCAAAGAGTAAACAATTGGGCTCAAACAGCTGACTCTACTCATGTGTCAAAAAACTGTCTGCTGTAAGCCCCATAATGCAACTGCAGAGGAAACCCAAATGCAAAGTGACAAGTTGAACATTCTGTTTTAACACTTGTGAGTTTTGTTTTGGTGAAAAAACAGTAAATTTTGGTTGGAAGAAAAAGTAGCAGCATTGATGCATTTAATCAAATTTGGAAATAACTATGTCTGACAGCTGAACCTCAAAATAAAATTCTTTTTTTAAAAAAATTCCAAATTTCTCCAAACTTTCTTTTTGGAAAAAAAATGGTTTTAGAACTGTATTTTAAAATATTACTGTTTAATTTAAAGTTGATTAAATGACAGTATCGGTAATGCAATAAGATTTTCTCCCTAAAATAATAGATCTTTAAAGTTCACTCTAAATGTAAGTAGCATTTATTTTATGCCTTTTGCTTAGTAATCAATAGTGAATTTCTTTGTTAAATTTCCTTAAACTCTTGTTTTTTGTATTGTAAAAGTCCATATGTACCTAAATTAGAGGCATCATAAAGACAGTGATTGATTCCCAATATCTTTGTTAATCCCACATTACCTCATCAAGCGCATCATACACAGGTACTCACACGATATCCTAAATTCTTTATAAAATATTCGCTTTCACAGTAGCATCAAATTCTGAAACAAGTGGCTAAGAAAAAAGTAAATCTATAAAATAAATTTAGTTCTGTTCCATCTTAGTATATAATATCAAAATTAAAGAAACAACTGAACTCTTTTGTTGGAAATATTCCTTTTAAGAATCATGTGGCCAAATGCTTTGTTAAAAAAAAACAAAACCCAAAACTTGAATTTATTAGGAAATGCTGATGGATTATATGAGATGAAAGCCCTAGCTGATGTAATGAAATAGTACTAACTGCCTTGGCAAATCAGACTTAAATATGTAGATCAAACTCTGTTAGTGATTATTTATTTTACTATTGTACTCTATATTTGTTTGATCATAATGTGTTTTTCATGTACAGTTGCCAAGATTTAAACTACAGTACCACATCAAAAGTGAGTTAGCATTAATTGAATGATGTAGCAATTAAAAGAAAAATTATAGATGCGATCACATCTTTTAAACATATCCAAAAAAACGTGGTATTTTGAAACTACCTTGATAAATCAGTATTTTAATGGTGTTTTGCTCATTCTTAAAATGAGATTCTTTCTTGAAACTTTGCAAAATAATTCAAGCAAAATCTTCAGCAATTTTTGAATAATTACTATTTACTTTAAATTTATTTTCAAATTACATTTTTTTTTTCAAATAAAAATTATTTCTGCACTGTATTAGCTTGCTAGAGGAGCCATTACTAACAAAGTAGCACATAGATAAAATGGATTAAACAACAGGAATTTATTGTCTCATAGTTTTGGAAGATACAAGCCTGAGATCAAGAGGTCAATAGAGTTGGTTTTTCTGAGAGCTGAGAGGGAAGACTCTTTCCAGATCTCTCCATCTGGCTGACAGGTGGCCATCTTCTCCACATGGCTTTATACTGTGTTCCCTATATGTATGTCGGTGTAAAATTTCCTCTTGTAAGGATACTGAAGGACAGTAGTCAAATTAAGTTAGAGCCCATCCTAATGACCTCATTTCAACATAATCACCTCTGCAAAGAGCCTATCTACAAATATGGTCACATTCTGAGGTACAGAGGGTTAGGATTTCAACATAATGGGGAGAGTGAATAATCCTCTGGGAATAATTAATCCCATAACATATA
The DNA here is from genome assembly GCF_036850995.1 of Saccopteryx leptura. Taxonomy (NCBI): domain Eukaryota; kingdom Metazoa; phylum Chordata; class Mammalia; order Chiroptera; family Emballonuridae; genus Saccopteryx; species Saccopteryx leptura. Next base: position 54,606,730 of record NC_089514.1, on the reverse strand, counting down.
CAAAATTCATACTGCAGTATGTATAACACTTCAAGTAATTATGTGTTTTGACTTCAAAAATAAAAATTTCTTGTGCTTGAAATACAGTGGCAGTTTTATTAATTTTGAACATTGAGCTATTTATTTTTTTCTCCTGAGCTAAGTTTACTGTTATGGGGAAATAAAAAGATTTTGGTTAAAAATAAGTCCTTAGTTGATATTATTTTTGGAAAACAGATCAATTACACAAGAAGTTTCTATAAAGTGTTCAAATTTTCATATAGATTACATCTAGGGTTTTCAAAGTTGAAAAGAACCCTAAAGTTGAGTCTTAAAAGGAAAAGTGAACTGTCCCTTAACAATGGAAAAGTCATAATTAGGCCAGGCAACTAGAGATGCAGACCTGTTAACTGTCGGTGTGGAGTTGATTTTGGAACATGACCAATCCCCAGCTTCGTTCCTTCATACTAACATATCAATCACACAAAATAGAAGATGTGGGGCCTTAGCTTAGAGACCCGACTCCTCTGAGCTCTGACTGCCAGCACAGGCTGGTTCCTAATCTCCTAGAAATGACTTTTAACCATAGCTTTTTAATGCTTGAACATATATTAGTAAGTATGTCTGGTAAAAGAGAAGATGTTTCTGGAAAATATAACATCAATTTTTAAATCTTGCATGAGATAAATGATTTTGGTCATAGTCTGTCCTTGCCTGACATACAGTTTGACTTGTGTGACAATGAGGTAACAAGTAGATTCTGAGCCTCTGTAAGAGAAAAGGCCAGGCAGAAGTAAACACTAGGGAGGAGACAAAACGCAGGGCTAAAATCACTAAAAAGCAAGGTAAAATCCCAAGAATGTCCTTTTTTATTATTTCAAAATCTATGACATATTAAATACACATTTTTGTGGGAATATTGGTGTAAATTTATGTATATAGATTTATTTAGTTAGCTTTTTAAAAAGTGAGTCAAAGAAAATAATTCAATTTAGATAATGATTGGTACAGTGAGGATAAGAATGAGAGGATTGCCCTGACCGGTTGGCTCAGTGGTAGAGCGTCAGCCTGGCATTCAGGAGTCCCGGGTTCGATTCCCGGCCAGGGAACACAGGAGAAGCGCCCATCTGCTACTCCACCCCTCCCCCTCTCCTTCCTCTCTGTCTCTCTCTTCCCCTCCTGCAGCCAAGGCTCCATTGGAGCAAAGTTGGCCTGGGCGCTGAGGATGGCTCTATGGCCTCTGCCTCAGGTGCTAGAATGGCTCTGGTTGTGGCAGAGCGATGTCCCAGATGGGTAGAGCATCGCCCCCTGGTGGACATGCCGGGTGGATGCATGTGGGAGTCTGTCTGACTGCCTCCCCATTTCCAACTTCAGAAAAATACAAAAAAAAGAAAAAAAGAATGAGAGGATTGCTATTTTGTTACATGCATTGATTTTAGAAGTTTAGGAATTGGTTGGGGGAAGGGGAAATGTTAGCTCCTTATAATAAATAGTTCATGTTCAAAATTAAAACCAATTAGCCTCATTAGACAATGTTTTGCATTTTTCTCCCACCTATGCTCCTTATTATTATTTTTACTTACCTTAACATGTTTTTAAACAAATATTCTGAGCAGAATAACCCAATGCCTATTTGTAGGACTTGTATAATTTTATGAAAGACAGCATCCAGCTGAGCACATCTATGTTATCTATTACTTAGCATCCGTACACTAAAAGTCCAGGACCATTTAATTAGCGTCTAGGTTTCCTTGAGAGTTTAAATGTGAAAGTGAGACGGGAAGACAGACAGCTGAGGAAGAGTAACCATCAAAGAAGTGGCAAACTGAATGCAATAAACCTAATCTGGAACACAAATGCCCACAGCTGTGCAGCCTTCAGGCCCCAGAGAACCTGTCTGGGTGTAATGCAATATTAAAGAAAAACATCTATGCTCTCTGCAAGAAAATTCTTCATTTCTTCTTTTGCTTTATTTTAAGAATCTTAGATCACAGGATGCATTTAGAAGCACTTCCTCTGTGAATGATCCCTCAGTCTTGTAAGCCCAAGTGAAAAAAAAAAATAAAGAATTTCTGTTTTTCATTCCAACTGTTACCTTATGCTGAGTTGTTTCTGTAGCCTACAATAATATAGGATAAGTGACAAATAGAATATTGACAAATTATAGAAACTTTAAACAATTTCTGGAATACCTATATTCTGTGTACATGCACCTGACAGTCTGTCATCACTTCTCACTTGACAATGCTTCCCACATAATTTAATATACCAAATACAGCTAATTAGCTTAGCATCTCCCTTTTACAAGGTGCGACACAAATCGTCTGAGATTTTTCAGGAGGCCCCTGGGAAACCTCAAAGTTACTTTGAGGTCAAAAGGACTCCGTTTAGATCGCAATTTGGAAAAGTTGTCAAAACATCAAAAAGTATGACCATTTGCTTAAATAGGATGACAGATCATTAAGAAACAATATTTACCTGTTAAAACAAAGTGACAATAGAAGATTTTAAAGGCAAATTCTTCAGGTTATGCAGCTGTAACAAATCTTAGCTCTTTTAATACTGAGAGAGCTCAGTATTAAGCAATCAAAGGACTGATAAACACAACATGAGGCCCAGCAAATTTATTTGGTAAGATGCAAATCTTTGCTGTCCAGGCAGATGACTTAAAAACTACTCATTCCATGACCAATTTATCCTAGCATAAGAGTTGTAGGGTTAGGTGGCCAGTGCTTTATCAGCTTTTAAGTTCTCAACCCTTACCTATCAGTTTTTTGCCTTTGAAGATTCCCATTAGCAACAGATCTATTATTACTTTTACAAGACATTTTTATAGTGATAGATACTTAATAGCTGTTTTAATTAAAGTATAATCAACATACACCATTATATTAGTTTCAGTTGTACACCATAATTATTTGATACTTGTAAATATTATGAAATGATCACAATAAATTTACTTAACATCTCCAATCATACAGTTACAAAATTTTTCTTCTGTGCTGAAAACTTTAAAGATTCACTCTTAGCAACTTTCAAGTACACAATACAGTATTATGAACTATAGTCAACATACTGTATGTCACATTCTCATGATTTATTTTATAATTGGAAGTTTGTACCTTTTGATCCTTTTTACTCATTATGCCCACCCCCTGACCCCCACCTCTGGCAACCACTAAGCTCTGATCAATGAGCTTGGTTTTTTTGTTTAGATTTCACATATAAGTGAGATCATAAGACATTTGTCTTTCTCTTTTTTACTTAGCATAATACCCTCAAGTTTCATCATTATAATAGATGGCAAGATGTCATTCTTTTTTTATGGCCAAATAATATAAATTCTTATTGTTATGTGTGTATCAGTCTTCTTTATTCATTTATCCATTGATGGACACTTAGGGATGTTTCTAGATCTTGGCTATTGGATATAATGCTGCAATGAGCATGCGGGTTCATATATCATTTCTAGTCAATGGTTTTGTTTTCTTTGGATCAATGCCCAGAAGAATTGCTGGATGATATGGTAGTTCTCTTTTTAATCTTTTAAAGGAAACTCCATACTGTTTTTCATAGCGGCTGCACCAATTTATATTTCCAACCAACAGTGCAAAAGTATTCCCTTTTATCCACATTATCACCACCTTACTTCTTGTCTTTTTTATAATAGCCATTCTAACAGATGTGAGGTGATCTCATTGTGGTTTTGATTTACAGTTCCCTGTTGATTAGTGTTGAGCACCTTCGTATGAACCAATTAGCCATCTGTATGTCACTTAATGACTTTTAATAGTCTGACTTGGGCTTACATAGATTTTAATGTGCCATTGATAAAACAGGTCAATTTTTTTTCCTAATTTATTTCCCTAAGTCCCCCAATTATTTATGCTGTGGACTTCCACAGAGGTTTTGTAACTTCCCTGACTGGTGCCATCCTTCTTTTGATTGAGGGATATCCATTATTGTCCCTTGTTAAAACAATCCTCCCTAATTCAACCAGACTTACTGTTTCTGTTTGGTTGTGCCCAGTTCCTAGGACTTGTCAGGATCTCCTGAGGGCACGTACGTTGTAAATAAAGTTGGCCCATTAAATCTCGAAATGAAAACCTGGAGTCTCGCATGCCCAATTTCCACTCAGAAAGAAGGATAAGAACAGACAAATTGGAAGAGCTGAAATGCACCAAAAGTGGAGCAAAGTCTGAGGAAATCCAGGAGGCAGTGACCAAACGGCTCTTGGCTTCCTTCCCTGCATCTAGGAGCAGGCCCCCAACCTTCTGCACATGTCTTCGGCACTATCTTGTTACCAAAACTGTCAAATGGCAAAACTAAAACAATTTAGTAACGAGTTTGATGTCCTTTATTCAAAGGAAAACAAGCTCTGCTCTGGGGGTGCACAGTGCCTCACAAGCAGCAGAACACTTTCTGGGAGACGCTGGGCGAGAGTGAGCTTGCAGAGCCCTAGAAGAGGCAAGGTGAGACCGCATGTCTGGCCAGCAGGCCCTGTTTTCTGGGCTCAGGTAAACCAGCCAAAGCTGTGCTGGAGGACTGGGACTGGGACACGCGTAGGTCCCCGGAAAGGTGTTTTCTGAACGTGCAGGCTGATTTAGAGTAAGATTCAACAGGGGTCCAGCTCCATTTTTGTGGGTTTTAATAAACGAGTTAACTTTATCAAAAGTCTTGATGTGAAAATTCAGGACGGGCTGGAGGATGCAGAGCGATGAGAGGAGTCTGGGGCTGAGGATACACTTCTTTCAGGGGAAAAGCTGTGCACCTGAGGCCACGCCCAGCTTTACTCACATCTTGTGGTAGCAGCGGAACTCCTCCTGCACCAAGCTGGAGCAAAGCGCAGGCACACCTCGGAGCCCTTCGGTTTAGTCCCAGACCGCGGCAATAAACCAAGAATGACAATAAAGTCAAATCATAATCTTTTGCTGGTAGACGGTCTTGCCTTCAATTTGTAAAAAAAAAAAAAAAAAAAAGCAACATCTGTGAAGCGCAATAAAATCAAAGCACAATAAAACTAAGTGTGCCCATAAGACACGTGAAGAAGGTCTGACGGCACTGGTGAAATAAAGGGGTGATAGGTAAGACAAACCAAGGAGAAGGAAGAAGAAATAAATACAAACAAATGCCTGTGAGTCTGGAGGAAGTTTCAGTCCCTTCTTAGCCTTTTTAAGTGCTAATGTATCTGCATATATTTATAAGGTGGTCAACTTTTTTACAATGAAAAGGACAAAAATAAATTGAAGAAAACAATATCGTAAATAAAAGAAACACTTTATTCATTGCAATAATAATACACTATAATATGATAAATGCATAAAAACATTTGTAATATTTTATATTGTAATTATGCTTACATGCCTATTAATTTTTATAATAATTTTAAGAAAAAAGTACTCATTTAGATACAAATACATCACATCACATGCAATGGATTGACTGCATCAATTGAATGCGGACATATACAGATTAGTCTTCCAAGATCAAAAAGGAGGACATGTAAGAGGACACTTTTCGAGGGAGGACAGAACTTACAAAAGAAGGACTGTCCTTCCTAAAGGAGGATGATTGGTCACCTTAATCTTTAGGTCAAGTATTCTCAAGATTGTTATTCCATTTATGTAGCATGATGGTTCTTGATGAACCTATTTTTTTCGTGTTGGTTATTTGCGTATAGATAGTTACCACATGTAATTCCAGTGGTCAAGGCCAGGCAGGTCCACACTGGATTCCAGCAGACGGTAGAAAAACTGCAGAGCCAGAAAGCATTGGGTCATTCCCGTTTAATAAAGTCTCAACAGCAAACAAGCAAACAGGCAGGGGAAAACTTCTCACAGCAGTAAGCGAACAAACAGTACAACGAGCCCTCACAGTAGCGGGCAGGCAATCCACAGTTCTCCATCCACAATCCACCACCCTAAGCACAAGTACCTGGTAGCTTTAGATAGACTATATACACATGGCACTGCCACATGCTCACACATTAATCAAGCAAAGTGCATACAGCCAGTAAACCAGCAAGCAAGACTAACACAGCTGTTTTCCCCACACCGGGTTATTATAGAGAAATTCTACATTTGAAATGTTTCCCTAAATCATGTAAGGGAATACTCTAAAAAATAGTTATATAAAAGCTAAGGTAAAGGGTAATAAAGGGACTTTTTCAAAAGGCGATGCATTTTCAATATATGACTATTACACAGAAACATGATGTCTTCTTTATTTTAAGTCTAAAATAGAGTATGGAATCTCTAAAAGAAGTTCTCAAGTATAATAATGATAGAGTAATTTAATTATGTTTTCTTAAATATGGTAAACTATTCGAAAACTCTTATAAACTGTATTTTATTGTTTTGTACCCACTAACATTATATAAGTTTTAAATAAGTTTATAAAGTCAAATGCACTTCATTTGAAAAGAGAGAAGTTTGCCCTTGTTATGAATTATTTTACCCCAAACAGCTGATGTTTTATAGTAACTGGTTGTACATGAATTTTTAATTTTAAAAACACACTGAGAAAATTATAGAAATTATCCAGAATCAAATCACAATTAAGTAAACTACTTAGCTAATTACCCTAATAATAGACTTAAATTTTCACTTCAATTTGGTACTGAGAGCAAGGGTCTAGATTTTATTTAAAAAGAAATGTACATGTATGAATATACCAGCCTGTGGCATTTGCAAACATATGTTACAAAATATAACTTAAAAAACCATATTTTCAGCATTTAGTGTATTTCACAAGAGACTGAGTTTTTGTGTTCTACAGTCCCATTTACTGACAATTTTCTGCTAATCTTGGTAGATCTGTTTTTAAAAAACTACAAAAGTTCATAAGATGCTTCTTCAGTTGTATTTAAAGGGAAATTAATTCTCTGGAATCTGCATTTGTCTCTTTAAATGACAACAGACTTGCCTCAAGTGTGAAATCATAAATTTAAAAGTTAAAAGGCCTCTGGAGTGCAGTTGTCTCTGGATGAGGAGCCCATTGACAATGGCAGCAGATGATATCCCTCAATACAAACATTGTTTTCTGTGTCCACGTGAAATTTATGGAGAGATATCTAATTCTCTTCTTTTATGGTCAGTGGGGTTTGTCTTCTAAAAGGGAAGCAATTGTTATCAGTATATAACTGAAGTCTCTAGGATATAATTACACACTTAGGGCATGAAATACTAGTAAATGCTTTCAACAGTCCCCATGTACTCACTTAGGCTTTTGTGACTGATCAACAGGGCTGTCTTAGTTATAATCCTCATATTACATTCCTGAAGGGAGTCATTACTGCACCCTTGTTTTTGTAAGTTGTACTATTTACATCAACAGTAAAGACTTGTACTAATATTAACTGGACAACTGTATACAGATGTGTCATCTAGATGGTTAGCCTGGGGGTCTGGGGGAGTTAAAATGTGTCCTGCTCTCACCATTCATCTGGCAACAGCTGACAATTTGGCCACAATCTATGTTATGCTAAGATTTCCTATTATCCTTACTTGTATTGTTTTGTAGGAGGCTGCTTTGAGGAGTCACGTGATAGGAAGGAGCATGGTAGGTTACTAAAACAACCATCGCATGTATGTCTAGCATTAAAAAGAATCTTGATGATGATATTTCCGGATGTATGTGAGAGGACAAAGATGGGGGAAAGGTCAATGCTTGGGTGAAAAGTTTTATATACAATTGAAAACCTGCCTGACCAGGCAGTGGCGCAGTGGATAGAGCATCAGACTGCGATGCAGAGGACCCAGGTTCGAGACCCTGAGGTTGCCAGCTTGAGCGTGGGCTCATCTGGTTTGAGCAAAAAGCTCACCAGCTTGAACTCAAGGTCACTGGCTCAAGCAAGGGGTTACTCAGTCTGCTGAAGGCCCCCGGTCAAGGCACATATGAGCAAGCAATCAATGAACAACTAAGATATCGCAACGGCAACGAAAAACTGATAATTGATGCTTCTCATCTCTCTGTTCCTGTCTGTCTGTCCCTATCTATCCCTCTCTCTGACATTCTCTCTGTCCCTGTAAAAAATAAAAAAAAGAAAGAAAGAAAGAAAGAAAACCTTTGTTTCCATTTATTTGAATGTGGAAGGGTATCACAGATTACCTGTGCACATTTTCAAACAACTGACAGATATTTCTTTTGGGGATGAATCACTTACAGCTTTCCTTTCCTAATAAGGAAAGAAAAACATGGTAAAAGAGTCCAAGAAGGATAGAGAATTAAGTAACTGGACACCACATACAGCAATTCTTAATCTGTCCGCACAGTTTTATTCTTCTCTATTTGCTGGGTCTGCCTGTGGAAATATTTGCTAATCTGACAGTTAACATGCTGTTTGTTCTGAGTCACTGATTGCTGAATGCTGATATGAGTACTTTGTTGCTGCATTGACCTGCTCATCACGCCAATGTTTTAATGTTTCAGTGTTTCCAACAGTGCTTTCTTCATCCTCGTCGTATATAACTGCCTTGTGACTTATACAATTGCCTTCTTTCAGTATACCAAAAAAGTATCATTATAATATTTTTTAAAAACTCCATTCACTTCACATGAATATTCATTAGTCTGAGAAAAAAGAATAAGGCACTTATAATTGTGAACAAATTTTACCTCAAGCCTTACAGATTGGTCCCCTAAACTTGTGCAGCACAGCTATTTTGTATTAGCACTAGAACTAGTTTATTCTTCTATCTACGTCATGAGTTTACATCATTGTCATAGCTGAGTTTCAGTCTAATCAGCTGCTCACAAAGTTATTATATATTGAAGTCAGAGTATTCAAAGCAGCTAGGAACTCTCAAAATATTAAAGAAACACAATGTTATGGACATATCGCAAGCAGATCAAGATCATTATATTAACTATGTTTCATTCATTTAGATCCCTTCATTGCTCTACTCACACTGTGTATTCTGTGAACTGGAAAGAAAAAAGATTTCCCAAAACTTAAACAAGTAAATAGCTCACATTTATTTAGTGCTTAATACATTCCAGAAAGATTCTACATGTTTTATATAAAATGATCCATTTTATTCTCAACAACCCAAGAAATAGGTTGCAATTATTTCCCTCATTTTACTAATGAAAAAATTGAGGCCTAAAGAAGTTAATTAATTTACTCAAGATGACAAAACTAATAGGTAGAAGAGAAGAGATGGATTGTGAACCCAAGTAGTCTGACTCCAAAATCTAAAACCTTGACCACTAAGTTATGCTGCCTCTTCAATATGATCTGAAAATATAATAATAGCAGATGGATTTACACAGCTATAAATTTACATGTTTTAAAATAAGAATTTTGGAGAAGTTTCTATTTGGAAAAGAGTCTCCTTTTCATCATGAGATATTATACTATCATTTCGCATTTATCAGGCATTTGTCCTTACAATATTTTCTTACCCTCCACAGTATCCTACATCTTTGAGGATGTTTTTCCCTAGACTTCCTTTTTTATAATCTCATTTATTCTATACAGTAGAAAGCATACCCAAAATTTTGTAGAATTGTCAATATAGAGTCATAATTAAGAAACTAAATTCTGAATTTTGAAACCCCAATTTTAAATCTCCAGTCCAATTCTCAGTGGTAGTGTAACTTTAGGCAAAGTTGTTTTATTTTTTAATTTCTAAGCCCTTACTTTTCCACCTGCCAAATTGGGAGTAATAATAGTATATTATTAATATTAATATTTGCATATTTACCTTGTGAATTTTTGAGGTTGAAATGAGATAATGCATATAAAACAGCACAGTACTTGGAAAAGAGAAAGTAAATTGTAACTATTTATTTCTGTTTTTGAGGTACTGATGGAGATAAAGTTTGATGTTTAATATAACAGTTGTTTGCTTTTGTTTTCTGCCTGTTTTGTTGTACAGGTTTGCCAAACAGATAAACTTGAACATCATATACATAATCTTTCAATTATTCTCAGTTGAGCATTAAAAATAACATTAATACATGCTTATAATAAAAAAATATAAAGATGCAAAGGAGAAAAATATAGATTTTAGTTAGGAGTAGAGTTGGAAAAAAAAATCTAATAGCTTTATTTTAACTAGATTTTATTTAGTATAGATATTTGTACCAGATTTTATGTGATGTCTTTGTAAGAAATACAGGTTAAGACTCTCTTGTGCTTAGAAATTTTAGATACCCAAGTCTACATGAAGTTGTGAGAATAATCAAAGAAGAACCTGCTCAGTGAAGCACGTAATGAGGAAAGGAAAATATTTCACTCGTATGTGACTAATTTTCTTACTCTCTTGTGCATAGCGCATTGAAAAATCAATGAGTCTCACAGTAAACACTAGAGATAAAAAACAAAAACTGCTTAATCATTTTTTTTATCCTGTCCCTGATGTGTTAATGTTCCCGGTGATTTACTTCCCAAGATGTCCACTTCATATTGTTTTTGCTGGATGATTGGAATAGAGGACCCTTTCACTGTTGTCTGCTTCAGTTGAGTTGAGATGGAATGGTTCCAGTTGTGTAAACAGCTCTTGGTGATCTTCCAGACTTCTTGCCAGTGCCCCATGGAGATGCAGTTGATTAAGCAGGGCACGGTGTGGGCAGATGCTGCACACAATTCCCTCACAGTTCTGCCATTCCCTGTGGGCCTTCCATCTGATTCTAGTCCTAGCTTTTTCATGGGTTCAAACAACTAATTATAATTTACTTTGAGGTGATTTGGGTCATGTACACAAATTGCAGATAAAATTAAGTTAATAGAGTCCTTTTATTGTGTGCATGGCCAAAGCCAGTTCTCTTGAGAGGAAAGACTAATTGACTAGTCACCTCATGCATTATGTGCTCAGACAGAGGGGCCTAAAGATAAGAGCAGTAAAACAACTAGCAGTATCCAATTACACAGAGGATTAGGCCCCTTCTGCTGAAATTTATCAACTGACCCAGTTTCTATATCTGATGAAATTTCTTTATTCCTTTGTCTATTTTTTTAATGGGAGGATCTTGTTGATGAGAATGGAAAGGGTTTCTGTGACAGTAGTAGTTCCCATATCACTAAAAAGGTTCATTCATAAATAACTATTTTCATAAATCTTAGAGTAACCATAGCTAATAAAGATATTTATATATGTATTTTAAAGAGTATTTTAGAAGAAATAATATTTCAAAATTTTGATCTACTTTTAATAGACTATCTTGAAGAAACTAATTATTAATCTCTTTTAAATCTATCCATATATTGTAGAAAAGCATTATAGTTTTATGAACATGACTGTAACAGTGAAAACATAGACAAAATTATTTGAGGTAATTATTAATATTAACTAAACAATTTAAGCTATGTTTAACACATTTTAGAACAAAGGGTTAAAAAAAACAAATATATAAACTTTTTAGTCACTATGTTTCTGAATTTCATCTCGTGTCTTTCTTTTGCTACAACTATTATATGTTCTTAGTTTCCTTTGCTTACTTCTCTGCCATACCATAATTGTATTTTTTTTAAAGAAATAGGAAATCATATGGTAGATAAAATGGATATCGTGCAGTGTACTACTTAAGTATATATGGGTTAAGAGATATTTTAGTATACTCACATTAAAGGTAGATTTCGAACACCTGCTAGGACAATGGTTCTTAATTCCTCAGTTACACATTAAAATTATTTGGAAAGATAATCAAACTTCTACTTCAGATTAGTAAATTTCTAAAGCATTTCTCCCAGGTAAGAGTATTTTTAAAAAACTCCTCAAATTATTGCTCAAATTATGGAAATGTGTAGCCAGATTCAAGACCCATAGCTCTACAGAATTTAATATAATTTTGCTTTCTATAACTTTACTTATCACCAAAAAAATAAATAAATAGGATTATTTAATCAAATTTGAGATTTCAAATTTAACTTTATGATTACTTTATGAACATACTTTACAACAAGATACTTTTGACTCATTAACTTGAGTAATACAAAGATTTTTAAAATTATGTTTGTGGTAAATTAAAACAGAGAAAACCATACACAAATAATATAAGACTCCATTTTGTTTTTGTGTGCAGGGCACAAGAATTATTATAAGGCAAATCTCTTATATACAAAACCTAATCAAGAAATAGAAATGAGGCCCTGGCCGGTTGGCTCAGTGGTAGAGTCTCGACCAGCATGTGGATGTCCTAGGTTCAATTCCCAGTCAAGGCACACAGAAGAAACAACCATTTTCTTCTCCACCATACCCCCTCCCTCTTTTCTCTCTCTTTCCCTCCTGCAGCCATGGCTTGATTGGTTTGGGCATGTCGGTCAGGGCACTGAGGATGGTTTCCTGGAGCCTTCAACTCAGGTGCTAAAAATAGCTTGGTTGTGAACATGGCCCCAGATGGGAGTTCCAGGGTAGATCTCAGTTGGAGTGCATGTGGAATTCTTTCTTTCTCCATTCCTCTCATTTGGGAAAAAAAAGAGAAAGAAAGAAAAAAAGAAAGAAAGAAAAATGTCATCCACATCCAAAAATTTTATTAGTATATTAAAAAAATATTTTGTTTAAATGGGATTTATATGTCAAAAAAGTTAACATTAAATTTTGTTATTTTTAAAAGTTGTACTTGAAGAGATTTATCTTAATTTCTTTTGGATGAGTAGGATGCAATTCTCTCAATAATTTTTTGATAGAATCTTCTAGAAAAGAAAGACTTATGGGCTAGGATAAATTTACAAGTGATAAATAAGCACTTAGATTTCTCTTTTAAAAATATTCACATTAAGCCTACTATCATAATTCACTAGGAAATTTTCTGCTATTATTCAATAGCTACTGTCATGTTTGGTTACTTACTGTTAATATATCAGATATCGAATTAAAATTTTAAAGTTATTAGGCTTCCCTGGGCAATGTTATAATAATTAAAAGATGGTTTATTTTTTTATACAGTGATATGTTTATCTCTTCTGCAAAGATAATCAAAAATTATGTAAGATTTTCTCTGTACTGATAAAATAAGAATCATTTGATTGTATTTTCTGTTTATATTTTAGACATCATGTTAATATTACCATAACAAAAAATTAATTTTAACTAAAACTGCTTACACAGATATATAAACACTAATATATATTCTAATAATACTAATATATAATATTGAATATATGCAACTTACATTATTCATACTACATATGATTTATTACATATGATACACAGAATAAAATATTATCTATATTAGTTTAAAATTTGATTTATAAATTAATTGGTTAATTCACAAATAAGCTTCAGACAACAATGTGTTTATGAGTGTGTTCAATCATACCAATTGAAACCACGCTCTTAGTACTATGCTCTGTCCAAGCTGTTTAGCCTTATTAAAATGCCAGACTTGGCTTTTCTCTTTTTCCTACTCTTAAATGAGGTCATTTCTGTGTGTTGGGAGTGAATAAAGACTTTTTTCCCTTCTCTAATAAAATATATATATATATTTCCTTTTCATTTTACTGTTGAATTTGGAGCAAAGAACAAGAAAGAAAGTCAGATTTTCCATTCTCTATGATGCTTTTGACCAGAAAAAGAAAAGAATATTGTTAAAGAACTTTAATTATTAAAAAGGAGTGTCAATTTGTCTCAAATGTTTTCTTAGAAATTCAGACTTCAAATTCCAGTTCTTGTAAAAATATCCCTACACTTCAGCTTCAGCCTTTCTCCAGGACATATTATAGGATTTTCCACATGAAACGTGTGGTGCCTCTTTTCTATGAAGTTTTTCAATGCAGATCTTTCTGAATTTATAAGAACAAAAGTAAGACTTTACGGTGGTGTCTGGAAAGTTGGAGGAGTAGACTGAGCCAGGGGTCATTTCCTAGCACTAGTGTTAGGGGATGTATTTCTTTGAAGCGTCAAATTATTCTCTAATCCTAAATAAACCAGCAAAGCGGCGGTAAATGCACTATCATTTAGAAAACTGGCACTATAATAAGTTTCTCTGGATTTCAGCACCTATCTATTTAGACTATAAAAGTGTTTTACCATTAAGTATTTACTTCATTTCCCACCTGCAGAAATAATGAGTGTAGTTTGAGAACAGAGCATGGAATTTCTGAAAGGTTATACTTTCTCTTCACTATTTATATTTGGTCTCAGCACTAGCAATGGTCTTTTAAATATGAACCTCAACTTCAATGAATTTGGATACAGAGAATAAAATAAATACCAAGGGTATCTTCTGGCAATCAAATAGAACACTCCAGTAAAATAATCACTTTTTCATTCCTCCATTATAAAAATATCAGACTGTCAGTGAATATTTTTCTACCCATTAGAGACCAAATTTCTCTTTTAAAAAAGCTTCTAGTGCTTTAAACACTATTTCCATCCTGTTCTTTAGAGTATTGGAGTGACAGGAGATGAGGTATAGAATTGACCTTTGAAAAGGATCAGTTTTCTTTATAACAACACAAAAATGTTCAACATAAAAAATAAAACCATGTTATTCAGTATTTTTCACAGCCCAGCACGTGCTTGAATGACCCTTGACCATAACAAAGCATTAAAATTGACACAGCAAGGAATAAATATTTTTGAAAAGAGGTTGTTATCAATAAGCAAAGAATTTTGATTTAAAGAAAATATACTCTGAGTAGTAAAGGTTTCTGTAATACAAATCATAGTGTGTCTTCCTGCAGAAAAGGCTTTGACTTACTGTTTTGTTTGGTTCAGGACTTTTTCCACTTATGTCTTTTTTTAATACATTCATAGAATTCTAGAAAGAAAGTAGATCTGATAGGATCATTATAATAAACCACCAGTTTGTAGTCCTTAGGTGAAAAAACATAATAATGTAATTTTTCCAGTGTTTTGAAAATAGAATTGTTATAATATTCAGGAGTTCAAAAAATGTATGTAAATACAGGGGTGTGCAAAAGTAGGTACACAGTTATGAATAAGCAAAATAGTTTATTCTTGTATTATTATTTATTATTGTATTCTTTATCTTATTATTGTTATTTTATATATTTACTTATGATTTATCTTTTAGGTAATGATGGCTGGTAATTTTTCACCGCTGTGTATACAGTACACACATAACACTTGTATCCATGTTCACATATGTATGTTCATATGTATATGTATATACATACTCATGTGTGTGTATGCAGTTGACCTTTGAACAACACAGGTTTGAACTGCACAGTTCCACTTATACAAAGATTTTTTTTTCAATAAATACATATGCTGTCTTCAGTCCACACTTGGGAGTCAGCAGAAACAGAGGGCTGACTTTATGCAGTGATCTACACCATGGGGACTTGAGGATCTGCAGATTTTGGTATCTGGGGAGTTCTGAAACCAATACCCCATGGATACTGAGGGACAACTAAGTTTTTAAGGAGTCAAAAGTTAAACATGGATTTTCAACTGTAGGGGATGAGCACCTTACCTTTGTCTTCAATGTTCAGTAGTCAACAGTATATATGTAACGATGTGCATATAATGTATTTATAAGTAATTTAGAACAAGTACGGTAGTCCTTGGGATACAACACAGTTCTGTTCCTATGACAGTGACATAACCCAAATTTTGGTGTAAGTCAAAACACACCCTAGCTTAAGTCAGTTACCTATCCTAACACAGTTGTACAATCATAATCTAGAACATAAAAACACAACTAAGCCACAGAAAAAGGAAAAGGACATAAATATACTATACTGAACACTGTACTGTACTGTAGTAACAGAAAAGAATGACAAAAAAAAGAATGTAAAAAAAAAATACGACACTAACTGCGTAAGCCGAAGCACTCATATCTCAATTTTTTTTTATGGGAGTGAGCATTGTAAAGTCAAAATGTTGTATGTTGAGACTGTCGTAACCTGAGGACCTCCTATATTTCACTTTTATTGTAGAGAAGAGAAAAGCTTCCTTATATTCTACTGTTGTTTTTCGCACTGTCTATCCCTCTTCTTATCCTGTTTATTTTCATTTTCATTCCTGTTGTTTCAAAATAGAAACAACAATTAGACTGACAATGTCTGTGCCTCCCTGGGATCAACGACACAGTGTCTGGCCTGCAGCACTGATTCTCTCAGAATCTTTTTTTTAAACCCAGAATCTTTTTTTGTATGACTTTCCAAGTTCCTATAGAATTGTATCTTAAAATTATGAAATGTCAGTGTTCATAGGTATGAGGAGCCATCTGGTATGTCTACTGGGGGAGAATTTGGCACTTTGTAGGATATACTGTTGCCTATATAGCTGTGCTCTCCCTGATGACTAGTGTCTTTGTGTCCAAGGGTGCCCAAACTTGTAGAAAGATTAGAATCTTACAAAGTCTAGTGTTTTCCTGGAAATAAAAAAGAGAGAAAGAAAACCCAGTTATCAATATAAATTGAAAATTCGAAAAGAGCAAATTTCCTTTAGGAAATTCTATTTTGTGGGCCATGATATCCTCAGAGCCTGGTACAGTGTCTGATATACAGGAAGCATTCAGTGAGTATTTGCTGAATGAATAATAAATGCATGAAGATAAAGTCCACAGGCTAGTTGTGACTTACTCTATTTTACTTGCCTTTTTCAATATATACCTTAGTTATGATAAGAGTTTTACTTTTGAACTTACACCATTAGAAGTAGTATAACCATCTGGAAAATAGTAGTATATTTCTATTCACTGTTTATCCAAGTTAAAAAAATCAGACTGGGATAAGAAATTTAAGATATCGCTGCCCTTTGGAGTGATGGCAAAATTATCTGGGTTGTGCCTGACCGGGAGGTGGCACAGTGGATAGAGCGTCAGTCAGATTGGGATGCAGAGGACCCAGGTTCGAGACCCTGAGGTTGCCAGCTTGAGCGAGGGCTCATCTGGTTTGAGCAAAAGCTCACCAGCTTGAGCCCAAGGTTGATGGCTCAAGCAAGGGGTTACTTGGTCTGCTGAATGCCTGCAGTCAAGGCACGTATGAGAAGGCAATCAATGAACAATTAAGGTGTTGCAATGCGCAACGAAAAACTAATGATTGATGCTTCTCATCTCTTCATTCCTGTCTGTCTATCCCTCTCTATCCCTCTCTCTGACTCTCTCTCTGTCTGTAAAAAAAAAAAAAAAAATTTATCTGGGTTGTTATACTGTTACTTTTGAGGTTTTGCTCTGCAAATTAAACAACTTTTCCTGTACAATTTTATCATAGCTCAGTGGGCACTACTCTAGCATTAATGTAATTTTTTTACATTAAACAATAATTGAACTCTAACTGTCTTTTAACTGTGCTCCATCTTACAAATAGTTCTATAATGTTAAAAAGTCTGGAGGAGGGGAGGGCCACAAAGAAAACCGGATAGAAGGTGACAGAAAACAATTTGACTTTGGGTGATGGGTATGCAACATAATCAAATGTCAAAATAACCTGGAGATGTTTTCTCTGAACATATTTATCAATGTACCCTGATTTATCAATGTCACCCCTTTAAAATTAATAACAATAATAAAATGAATTTAAAAAGTCTATAAAATTACTTAATATGTCATTTTGATTAGGGTGACATACTGAAGAAACTTCTAATATGTATATATATTGATTGAATAAAATTATCTTCCTAGATAATTATTTGCAATGTTTAAATTATAATTTATTATAAGGGAGATAAATGGTGATGGATGAAGACTTGACTTGGGGAGACAGGGTGAACACACAACGTTGTGTACAGAGCACCTAAATTGGGCACCTAAAACCTGTATAATAATGTTAACCAGTGTTGTAGAATTGGGCACCTAAAACCTGTATAATAATGTTAACCAGTGTCACCCAATAAATTCACTTAAAAATTGTAATGCATTATCTAAGAAAGAATATTTTGTTGTAGCTGGAGTCATCTCTGTGCTTGGATATGCTGCTGAGTACCTTTTCGATGAGCCTTTCAAACAGAGGAGGAGAAAACTTGACTGCATAATTAGTTCTGTAGGAGCCTAATTTCTAAATTAGCCTCTGGAACTCTAACTTCTGCTTAGAGAGTTAAGATTTTGGTCTGATAATTTTGGCTGACATTATATGTGAGTTCTACATAATACAGTAATGGCTCCAAAACCCTTCTTGGAGACCACTGAGCTAGAGTTTGCTTACAACTTGGTCCCAATAGAAGTAAATAACTCTGTATTAAGACTTGTAGTATTTTTTTGGAGCTCATAGCTCTCGTATGTTTCTGGTTTATTTAACTGCCCATTCATTAGAAATAGTGAAATACAAGGTTGAAATACCCAGATGTGATGAGAATTGTAGTCATAATAGAATCATGATATTTTTAGGAACGTGTCAAAATTCAAATGGCAAATGCAGAATTGAGTGGTACTATGACTACCATAGCAAATCAGACTCTTTTGAAAATGTTTACACTAATTTTTCATTGCTATCAAATTTTGTATTGCTATCTAACATTTTGCATTGAGCTTGGAAGCATATTCTATCTTACATTTCACAATTTTTATAAATGGAAACGCTAGGTAGATAGAGTGATTAGTGAATTCATTTCTTGATACTTTCTTTTTTCTGCCTATGGTTTTGAAACCCATCAGATATCACACACACAATTAGCTCTGACAAACATCTTTCCCATTTTTCTTCAGGAAGATTATTTCTGTCCTTGCTAACGTGTGACTTTCACTATCACTATAGCAAGAGAATTTCAAATAATTTCCTGTGTTTTTTGATTGTTTGTGGTTTCCCTATTACAGGTAAACATTACTTTATCTGTGAAATATTTAGAAACAGGTACTGGAATCACCTTATTACAAGTAGATATTTAAGAAAATATTTCCCTTTTGTAAGTCAAGAATGACTAGTTTCATTTTTTCCTATTTTATATTATTTAAGAATTTGCAGCTTGAACAGGGTCTCAAAATCCATCACAAATTTTACACCTTGACAAAAATCAGTAATCTAAAATAATCTTTGGCCCTTTGAATGTGAAGAGATATAGAGGATCACTTAAGGCAAACTTCTGAATTTTCAAGGATGAAAACCATTGCCAGATAGGCCAGATGATTCTATGGCTTGCCTATTGAGTGAGACATGGCAGAGAGAAACCTAGAATTTAGGTCTTAGGACTTCCTCTCAGGGTGTTTCCATATCACCATGTTACTTTGGCATAATTTTATTAACTTTAAACTACAGATACTACTTGATAGATTACAAACATAAAGGATATGCTCTTCCTCCATCAATTTTACTGTAAAACTCAAGATGTAACAGTGACATAAACTCCCTAGAGTAGGGTTTATACTATCTCAGCCTGACTTTATATTACTCCACTGTATTGAGTCCCAGAGTTAGACTATCATTCTCTCTCATCTTAGTATTTTCAGCACTTTGCACAATTATCCCATTTCTTGTCTCAGCTGTAGAAATTTTTGACCAAATTTCTCTATAATTTGGGATATGGAAGATTAAAAATAGACCTCTCTCTTGACTTTTAGATAGAATCCAATTATTTTAAAACATTGCAATTGTCTCATTTTTATAAATGTAACTCCATTTCATTTCTACTGTACCTTACCTTCTTTAAATGACTATTGAAGTAAATATCTATTTAGAGAATGGAAGATGGAGTAGATAATATTTGTACTAAAGGTACCACAATTCTTTTTTAAAGGTGCTTAATTAAGATCACCACCTGTATCTGATTGCAAACTGCTGTTTTGCAGCGAAGGTTAATGGGTACTTGTTAGGACAGGAGCAGAGCATAATTATTGTTCCCCCTGAGGACAGAAGTGAACTATATAGCTATAAGATCTCGGACAGATCTATTAAGGTCATCTCTGGACTTGGGTAACATATTTCATTAAAGAAAGTTTGCTGGCCATTGGTAAAATAATGAAAATATAAAGGACAGTAGGCTGAGCTTTATTTAGTTTATGGTTATCAATGAGGGTTCTTATTTTAAGACTACCCCACTACAGTGGTACTGCCATTCTTTGCTACCCTATTTCTTTACATTCTGATAATTATCATCCCTTTTAAGACTGATTCTATCAATATAAAAGGGCTTAAGAATAAACATAATTATCTCCTTATATGAAACCTGAAGAGTAAATGGTATTTAAATATAAAATAACAGGGAAATAAATGTGGCAATTATAACCCTGCTCAGATAGCTCTCTTGGTTAGAGCATCATCCTGATATGCTAAGGTTATGAATTTGATCCCTAGTCAGGGTCTATACAAGAATTAATCAGTAACTGCATAGACAAGTGGAACAACAAATTGAAGTCTCTCTCTTTCTCTCTGCTTTCCTCTCTCTCTGTCTAAAATCAATAAATTAAAAAAAAATGCCATCACGTTTCCACTCAAAATAGTTCTGTTTCATTACTATGACCATATTTTAAACTTTATTCCTAGACTTCCTCATTGACCTCCTTGTTGTGACTCTCCTGTTCTTTTGTTTATCTTGTATACTAGAGCCAAATGAGTCTTCCTCGGGCACATATAAATTCAATAATTTCAGCCTGACCAGGTGGTGACACAGGGGATAGAGTGTCAGACTGGGAAGTGGAGGACCCAGGTTTGAAACCCCAAGGTCTCCAGCTTGAAAGCAAGCTCATCTGGTTTGAGCAAGGCTCACAAGCTTGAGCACAAGGTCGCTGGCTTGAGCAAAGGGTCACTCAGTCTGCTGTAGCCCCCCTGTCAAGGCACATATGAGAAAGCAATCAATGAACAACTAAGGTACCGCAATGAAGAATTGATGCTTCTCATCTCTCTCCCTTCCTGTCTGTCTGTTCTTATCTGTCCCTCTCTCTGTCTCTCTCTGTCTCTGTCACACAGAAAAAAATAATTCAATAATTTCATAATACCTACAATTTTTCTTTGCTTGAGCATTTTTAATAGCTTCTCATTAATTCCTAAATAAAAATTTCAGACTGACATTCAAAATCCTCCCTATGTTGGCTCCAATCCTATCTCGCTGAGCATAACTTAAGTTATCCCCTTAAATAAATTTTTGGCTTCATCTCCATAATCAACCTTCAGAACTCTAATCTTGCCAGTTACATTCCTGATTTTGGTTAAGTGCTGCATTTTCCCCTTCTTTTGGAAAGTTTTCAACTCTTTTTCAGCTTCTTAAACTTGATTTATTTTACAGTGTCTATTTCAAGGCCTATGAGAATTATATAATTATTAAAAGGGTTTAGATTGTTTGAGTTCAAACTCACTTTCCAGTCAGAAAAGTCTAAGACTGAAGTGATCAAAAAACCTCGACAAATCCACAAAAGTAAAATAGCTTTAAAAACTGAAGATTCATTCTATCTTCTGCTGTATGTCCATAGAGATTGGTTTGGGTTTGAATGTTTCTTCTTTTCTTAGTGAGCCTCAGACTGGTACTCTCCACACTCTGAAATACAACAGTGTGAAAAGAAGACAGACAACTAGAAACTGGCTTTTAAAGTCTCCTACCCTTCATGTTGCAATGGCCAGCTTCAATGTGTACAAAAAAAAATAAATCCTACCATTAGTATGGAACTAAAATAACTGGAAATTTTGACAACAGCACTAGTGAATGCAATTTTCTCCAAGCTATGTCCCTCAAAATACTATGGAAATAGTAATATCTGTTTTAAACGGTTGTTTTAAGTTTTAAATGTGGACATGTGGACAAAAACAGTGTTCTATGGAAAGTAATCTCAGAGTGTGATCTGATTATAAATTTCTAATTGGGCAAGTCATGGTGGGTAGTCACACACCAGGCACATACTTCTTTAGTAAAAGGATTATATTTTCCTTAAGTAAGCCCTGCCCATTGTTTCTGTGTATCTCGGTTAACACACCTTTGAAGTCATCATACCCACCCTGACGTAACCTGAGAGCACATAACCTTAACTGTCTTGTAATGCAGTTCTCACTGCTTTTTCCCATCTCCATGTAATCTGATTTATGTTCCCTCCTGAATTTCAAATGCATAAAAGAAACTGTAAACTGTTACTGTCTTAAGAATTCATCTCAGTCTATTGAGATCTTGCTTCCAGGAGTATCCTCTTTTTGACTCAAATAAATTTTTATAAAAATTTTTAAGGTTTGGGTATTCTTATATCAACAGCTCTATATCAGAGAAAATGCTTGGTAAGAGTCTGGCATCATGTACGCACTCAGCAAATGTTAGCTATATTTAGTTTCTGTGAAGCCTTCTTATAGAATTTAACTCAGTGCCTGGCTTGACCTGTTTTCCTCAGGGAACACAAGCTATGATTTTTTTACAGGTGGTTTGTTTGGGGACGTGATCTCAGGGAACAAGAGTGGTGAAGTAGAAACTGGAAAGGAGAGACCTAAAGATGGCAGCGGAGTAGGCAGATGCACAGACTCCCAGCTCACACCACTAAACTAGATTATAAACTAATTTATGAACAATCAGCATGAAAAACCAAATCTGGACTACAAGAACAGCTTTCAAAAATCAAGGAGCAAAGAAGAAGCCACAACAAACCTGGTAGGGAGCGCCTGAATCTCCCCTGCTTACAGGAATGGGGGGGGGGGTGAGGCTGGGCTCTCAATTCCAAGGATAAAGAGCAGTAAATACTGCTCACAGCCACTTACCTGGCAACCAGGGAACAAGGTGTGTTGAAAGGGCCCACTTGTCTTCCAAAAAGAAAGGATAAAGAGAGAGACGGATGGTGAGGGGGAGAGGAATATAGGTGATGACATAAAAAACTGACTCATTCAGTGCTGGAGGCGGCCATACCTGGGGGAGGGGCTGATCGTTCCACAAAGCAAAATACAAAAGTACTTCCAGGTCACAGAGACACAGACATCTCTCCAGCTCCAATCAGAGCAACAAGACAGAGCTGAAAACAAGAAGTGGGGAGGAGGGACAGTAACTCAGGTCTTTTTGGAGATCTGAGATACACCTCCCCCTACTGAAGCTGAGAAAGCAACCCGCCCCCAGAGAGATTAACTGGCAGAAGAGGACTTCAGAGCCTCAGGTCACACCCACCACATTCCTGGATACAGTTTCAAATAAGCCCCCTGCTGAGATCAGCAAACAAGACAACCACCTGTTAAGAAAACAAACAAATCAAGACCTCATTGTATAAGTCCTTTACATTCTTTGTTATGTTTATTCCTAGGTATTTTATTTTTTTTGTTGCAAACATGAAGGGGATTATTCTTTTGAGTTAGTTCTCAAATGATTCATTGTTGGCATATAGAAAGGCTATTGACTTCTGTATGTTAATTTTGTATCCTGCGACCTTACTGTATTGGCTTATTGTTTCTAGCAGTCTTTTTGTGGATTCTTTGGGGTTTTCGATGTATAAGATCATATCATCTGCAAAAAGTGATACCTTTACTTTTTCTTTTCTGATATGGATGCCTTTTATTTCTTTGTCTTGTCTGATTGCTCTGGCTAGAACCTCTAGCACCACATTAAATAAGAGTGGAGAGAGTGGACAACCCTGTCTTGTTCCTGATTTAAGGGGGAAAGCCTTCAGTTTAGTGCCATTTAATATGATGTTAGCTGATGGTTTATCATATATGGCCTTTATCATGTTGAGATATTTTCCTTCTATACCCATTTTGTTGAGAGTCTTAAACATAAAATTGTGTTGTATTTTATCGAAAGCCTTTTCTGCATCTATTGATAAGATCATGTGGTTTTTGTTCTTTGTTTTGTTGATATGGTGTATTACATTAACCGTTTTACGTATGTTGAACCATCCTTGAGATTCTGGGATGAATCCCACTTGATTATGATGTATTATTTTTTTAATATGTTGTTGTATTTGATTTGCTAGTATTTTCTTTGGTATTTTAGCATCTGTATTCATTAGAGATATTGGTTTGTAGTTTTCTTTTTTTGTGCCATCCTTGCCTGGTTTTGGTATGAGGGTTATGTTTGCCTCATAAAATGTGTTTGGAAGTATTGCTTCTTCTTCAATTGTTTGGAAGACTTTCAGTAGAATAGGAACCAAGTCTTCTTTGCAGGTTTGATAAAATTCACTGGTATAGCCATCTGGGCCTAGACTTTTATTTTGAGGGAGAAAACTATAAACCATTGTTAAGGGAAATTGAAAAAGATATTATGAGATGGAAGAATATTCCTTGTTCTTGCTTAGGAAGAATAAATATAATCAAGATGGCCATATTACACAAAGCAATATACAAATTTAATGCAATTCCCATCAAAATTCCAATGACATTTTTTAAAGAAATGAAACAAAAAATCATCAGATTTATATGGAACTATAAAAAACCCCAAATAGCCAAAGCAATTCTAAAGAAAAAGAATGAAGCTGGGGGCATTACAATACCTGACTTCAAACTATATTATAGGGCCATGACAATCAAAACAGCATGGTATTGGCAGAAAAATAGACCAATGGAACAAAATAGAAAGCCCAGAAATAAAACCACATATATATAGTTAAATAATTTTTGATAAAGGGACCAACAACCCACAATGGAGAAAAGAAAGCCTCTTCAACAAATGGTGCTGGGAAAACTGAAAAGCCACATGCAAAAGAATGAAACTGGATTACAGTTTGTCCCCCTGTACTAAAATTAACTCAAAATGGATCAAAGATCTAAACATAAGACCTGAAACAATAAAGTACATTGAAGAAGACATAGGTACTAAACTCATGGACCTGGGTTTTAAAGAGCATTTTATGAATTTGACTCCAAAGGCAAGAGAAGTGAAGGCAAAAATTAATGAATGGGACTATATCAGACTAAGAAGATTTGCTCAGCAAGAGAAACTGATAACAAGATAAACAGACAGCCAACTAAATGGGAAATGATATTTTCAAACAACAGCTCAGATAAGGGCCTAATATCCAAAATATACAAAGAACTCATAAAACTCAACAACAAACAAACAAACAATCCAATAAAAAAATGGGAAGAGGATATGAACAGACACTTCTCCCAGAAAGAAATACAAATGGCCAACAGATATATGAAAAGATGCTCATCTTCTTTAGTTATTAGAGAAATGCAAATCAAAACTGCAATGAGATTCCACCTCACACCTGTTAGATTAGCTATTATTAAAAGACAGGTAATAGCAAATGTTGGAGAGGTTGTGGAGAAAAAGGAACCCTCATCCACTGTTGGTGGGAATGTAAAGTAGTACAACCGTTATGAAAGAAAGTATGGTGGTTCCTCTAAAAACTGAAAATAGAACTACCTTATGACCCAGAAATCCCTCTACTGGGTATATACTCCAAAAACTCATAAACATTGATATGTAAAGACACATGCAGCCCCATGTTTATTGCAGCATTGTTCACAGTGGCCAGGACATGGAAACAACCAAAAAGCCCATGAATAGATGACTGGATAAAGAAGATGTGGCACATATACACTATGGAATACTACTCAGCCATAAGATATGATGACATCGGATCATTTACAGCAAAATGGTGGAATCTTGATAACATTATACGAAGTGAAATAAGTAAATCAGAAAAAAACAGGAACTGCATTATTCCATATGTAGATGGGACATAAAAGTGAGACCAAGAGACATTGATCATTGATAAGAGTGTGGTGGTTATGGGGGGAGGGGGGAGAGGGAGAGGGAAGGGAGGGAGGGGCACAAAGAGAACTAGATAGAAGGTGACAGAGGACAATCTGACTTTGGGTGATGGGTATGCAACATAATTGAACAACAAGATAAACTGGACATGTTATCTTTGAATATATGTTATCTGCTTTACTGATGTCACCCATTAAAAAATAAATAAATAAATAAATAAATAAATAAATAAATAAATAAAGATATGACTAAAAAAAAAAAAAAGACCTCAAAGCGGCCCAAATTCTAAAGTGGATTACAATTAATAGCTGATGCCAACCCAAGAAGACTTAGAAACAACAGAAGTAAAAACTAGAGGCAGACAACACCAAGCCTAGACTCAACCAGCTCTACAAAGAAAACACCCAGACACCCAGGCACAATGAGAAGACAAAGAAGTGCAATCCAAATGAAACCACAAGAGAGACCTTCAGGAGATGAACTGAGTGATATGGAAATAATCAAACTTCCAGATATGGAGTTTAAAATAATGATTGAAAGGATGCTTAGGGATCTTAGAACAACAATGGATGGTCATCACGAACACCTAAATAAAGAAATAGCAAGCATAAAAAAGGATATTGAAATATTAAAAAAGAATCAGTCAGAGATGACAAATACAATATCAGAAATGAAGACCACAATGGAAGGTATTAAAAACAGGATGGATACAGCTGAGGATTGAATCAGCAAGTTGAAGGACAACTGGAATGAAGGCATGAAAGCAGAGAAGAAAAAAGAAAAGAGACTCAAAAAGTCTGAGGAAACTCTTAGAGAGCTTTGTGACAACATAAAGAGAAATAACATCCACATATCATAGGGGTTCCTGAAGAAGAAGAGAAAGAACAAGGGATAGAGACTTTGTTCAATCATATAATAGCTGAAAACTTCCCTAAATTAATGCAGGAGAAACTCTCACAAATTCAAGAAGCACAGAGAACTCCACTAAAAGAAACCCAAAGAAACCTACACCAAGATACATCATAATTAAAATACCAAAGCTAAGTGATAAAGAGAAAATATTAAAAGCTGTGAGAGAAAAAAAGGCTATCACCTATAAAGGAGCCCCCATAAGGATGACATCAGACTTCTCAAAAGAAACACTTGAAGCCAGAAGGGAATGGCAAGAAATATTCAAAGTAATGCAGAACAAGAACCTACAACCAAGACTACTTTATCCAGCAAGGCTATCATTTAAAATTGAAGGAGAAATAAAAAGTTTCCCAGACAAAAAAAAAAAACTCAAGGAATTCATTACAACCAAGCCAATGCTGCAGGAAATGTTAAGGGGCATGGTGTAAACAGATCAAAGTGGGAAAAGAATATAGCAAAAGAGGAATACAGCTTTAAAGGATAAAATAGCAATAAACAACTACATGTCAATAATAACCCTAAATGTAAATAGATTGAATGATCCAATCAAAAGACATAGGGTAGCTGAATGGATAAGAAAACAGAACCCGTACATATGCTGTCTACAACAGACACACCTTAAAACAAAAGATGCATATAGGTTGAAGGTAAAAGGATGGAAAAAAACATTTCATGCAAATGGAAATGAAAAAAAGCTGGGGTAGCAATACTTATATCAGACAAAATGGACTTTAAAACAAAGAATATACTAAGAGATAAAGAAGGCCACTACATAATGATAAAGGGAGCAATCCTACAGGAAGATATAACTATTATAAATATCTATGCACCTAATATAGGAGCACCTAAATACATAAAGCAGACTTCGATGGATATAAAGAGTGAGACCAATAGCAACACTATAATAGTAGGGGATTTTAATACCCCACTAACATCACTAGATAGATCCTCAAGAAAGAAAATTAACAAAGAAACAGGAGACTTAAAGTATACCCTAGATCAACTCGATTTAATAGATATCTACAGAACTTTTCACCCTAAAGCAGCAGAATATACATTCTTTTCAAGTGCTCATGGTACATTCTCTAGGATAGACCACATGTTAGGGCACGAAAGTGGTCTCAACAAGTTTAAGAAGATTGAAATCATATCAAGCACTTTCTCTGATCACAATGGCATGAAACTAGAAATCAACCACAACATAAAAACTCAAAAATTCTCAAACACATGAAAACTAAATAGCAGGTTGTTAAATAATGAATGGATTAAGAATGAGATCAAAGAAGAAATAATAAAATTCCTAGAAATGAATGATAACGAGCATACAACAACTCAAAATTTATGGGACACAGCAAAAGTAGTACTGAGAGGGAAGTTCATAGCACTACAGGCACACCTTAAGAAGATAGAAAAGCTCAAATAAACAACTTAACCCTGCATCTAAAAGAATTAGAAAAAGAACAGCAAGTAAAGCCTAAATGTAGTAGAAGGAAGAAAATAATAAAGATCAGAGCAGATAAATGACATAAAGACTAAAGAAACAATACAGAGGATCAATGAAACTAGGAGCTGGTTTTTTGAAAAGGTAAACAAGATCGATGAACCTTTAACTAGATTCATCAAGAAAAAGAGAGAGAGGACTCAAATAAATAAAATTAGAAATGAGAGGGGAGAAATAACAACTGACACAACAGAAATACAAAGGATTGTAAGAAAATACTATGAAGAACTGTATGCCAAAAAACTAGGCAACCTAGAAGAAATGGACAAATTCCTTGAAACATACAATCTTCCAAAAATCAGTCTGGAAGAATCAGAAAACCTAAACAGACCGATTACACCAAATGAGATCAAAACAGTTATCAAAAAACTTTCAACAAAGAAAAGTCCTGGGCCAGATGGCTTCACAAGTGAATTCTACCAACTATTCAAAGAAGAACTAACTCCTATCCTTCTCAAGCTATTTCAAAAAATTCAAGAGGAAGGAAGACTTCCAAGCTCCTTTTATGAGGCGAGCATAATTCTGATTCCAAAACCAGGCAAAGACAACACAAAGAAAGAAAATTATAGGCCAAAATCCCTGATGAATATAGATGCTAAAATCCTCAACAAAATATTAGCAAACCGGATCCAACAATATATGGAAAAAAATCATACACCATGATCAAGTGGGATTTATTCTTGGGAGTCAAGGCTGGTACAATATTCGCAAATCTATCAATGTTATTTATCACATAAATGAAATGAAGGAGAAAAGCCACATGATAATTTCAATAGATGCAGAAAAACATTTGATAAAATCCAGCACCCATTCATGATCAAAACTCTCAGCAAAGTGGGAATACAGAGAACATATCTCAACATGATAAAAGCCATCTATGACAAACCCACAACCAACATCATACTCAATGGGCAAAAATTAAAAGCAATCCCCTTAAGATCAGGAACAAGGCAGGGTTCCCCCTTTCACCACTCTTATTTAACATAGTCCTGGAAGTCCTAGCCACAGCAATCAGACAAGAAGAAGAAATAAAAGGCATTCAAGTTGGAAAAGAAGAAGTAAAGCTATCATTATTTGCAGTTGATATGATATTGTATATAGAAAATTCTAAAGTCTCAGTCAAAAAACTACTGGACCTGATAAATGAATTCGGCAAGGTGGCAGGATATAAAATTAATACTCAGAAATCAGAGGCATTTTATACACCAACAATGAACAATCAGAAAGAGAAATTAAGGAAACAATCCCCTTCACTATTACAACCAAAAAAATAAAGTACCTAGGAGTACATTTAACCAAGGAGACTAAAGACTTGTACTCAAAAAATTATAAAACATTGATAAAAGAAATCAAGGAAGACACAAACAAGTGGAAGCATATACCATACTCATGGTTAGGAAGAATAAACATCATTAAAATATCTATATTACCCAAAGTAATTTATAAATTCAATGCAATACCAATTAAAATACCAGTGACATACTTTATTTTTATTTATTTATTTTTTTATTTATTCATTATAGCGAGGGGAGAGAGAGAAGTAGGGAGGAGCAGGAAGCATCAACTCTCACATGCGCCCTGACCAGGCAAGCCCAGGGTTTTTTTGAACTGGCAACCTCAGCATTTCCAGGTCGACGCTCCATCCACTGCGCCACCACAGGTCAGGCCACCAGTGACATACTTTAAAGATATAGATCACATATTTCAAAAATTTATATGGAACCAAAAGAGAACACGAATAGCCTCAGCAATCTTAAAAAAGAAGAATAAAGGAGGAGGTATCACACTTCCTGATGTCAAGCTATACTACAAGGCCATTGTACTCAAAATAGTCTGGTACTGGCATAAGAACAGGCACATAGATCAATGGAACAGAACAGAGAACCCAGAAATAAACCCACAGTTCTATGGACAACTGATATTTGACAAATGAGGTAAGGAAATACAGTGGAGTAAAGACAGCCTCTTCAACAAATGGTGTTGGGAAAATTGGACAGCAACCTACAAAAAAATGAAACTAGACCACCAACTTACACCATTCACAAAAATAAACTCAAAATGGATAAAAGACTTAAATGTAAGGCGTGAAACCATAAGCATCTTAGAAGAAAACATAGGCAGTAAACTCTCCGACATCTCTTGCAGTGATATATTTGCTGATTTATCTCCACGGGCAAGGGAAATAAAAGACAGGATAAACAAATGGGACTATATCAAACTAAAAAGTTTTTGCACGGCCAAAGACAATAAGAACAGAATAAAAAGACAAACTATACAATGGGAGAACATATTTGACAGTATGTCTGATAAGGGGTTAATAACCAAATTTATAAAGAACTTGTAAATCTGAACACCAGAAAGACAAACAATCCAATGAAAAAATGGGCAAAAGAAATGAATAGACACTGCTCCAAAGAGGATATACAGATGGCCAATAGGCATATTAAAAAATGCTCAACATCATTAATCATTAGAGAAATGCAATGAGATATTACCTCACACTGGTTAGAATGGTGCTCATCAACAAAACAACACAGAATAAGTGCTGGCGAGGATGTGGAGAAAAGGGAACCCTCCTGCATTACTAGTGGGAATGCAGATTGGTGCAGCCTCTGTGGAAAACAGTACGGAGATTCCTCAAAAAATTGAAAATCGAACTGCCTTTTGACCCAGCCATCCCACTTTAAGGAATATACCCCAAGGACACCATAGAACGGTTCCAGAAGGAGAAATGCACCCCCATGTTTGTGGCAGCATTATTCAAAATAGCAAAGATCTGGAAACAGCCCAAGTGTCTGTCAGAGGACGAGTGGATTAAAAAGCTTTGGTACATATATACTATGGAATACTACTCAGCCATAAGAAATGATGACATTGGATCATTGACAATAACATGGATGGACCTTGATAACATTATACGGAGTGAAATAAGTAAATCAGAAAAAAACTAAGAACTATATGACCCAATGCATAGATGGGACATAAAAATGAGACTCAGAGACATGGACAAGAATGTGATGGTAACAGGGAGTGGGGTGGAGGGGTGGAGAAGGGGCGAGGAAGGAGAGGGAGGGAGAGGGGGGAGGGGAGGGGCACAAAGAAAACCAGATAGAAGGTGACGGAGGACGATTTGACTTTGAGTGAGGGGTATGCAGCATAATCAAAGGTCAAAATAATCTGCAGATGTTTTCTCAGAACATATGTACCCTGATTTATCAATGTCACTGCATTAAAATTAATAAATATAGGAATAAAAAAAACTGGAAAGGAAAAAAAGCCCAATCAAATCAAGGATGTGCTAGCGAGCTCATTACCTTGCAGGCAACAGAGGCTGAGTCCCACAGGGAGATTCTGAATGGCCACTTCCGGAACAGAGGAAAAGAGTATATTTATCCACAGGCTTTCCTGTTCCATTGATCAAGGATTGTCCCATGGGCAATATGTCCTTATTTTCCAGGTGCATGTATATGAAGTCATGCGTGGGACCTCACAGGCCTTATCAGCGAAGCTTTGGGAGAGAAAGCAGAAATACAGAATGAAGCTGAGGAGCAAGGACTGTGAAGTGGGGTCAGACAAAGACTGAGAAAACCAGAGATGGAGTCCAAGAGGTGACCAGTACAGTTAGAAACTTACTGGTAGTATCCTAAATTGTAGTTTCATTTTTTAGATTTATAACCATATTAATCAAACCTGTAGAGATTGATGTTGATAATGAAAAAGTGTTTTTAAAAAATGAAATTAACATATTATAGGGGACATTTGCTGTCTTCGGCTACACTCTATCACTTTCATCCTGGTTTTCACTGAAGTAATTACATTTTCCTTTGGAGAACTAAGCGCACTAAATAGTTATTTGGATGAGAGCAAGCCAAACCCTTGTTTGGTTATTTTGTTTGTTTGGTTATTTATTGTTTTTTTAATTAATTAATTAATTTAATTCATTCATTCATTTTAGAGAGGGGGGAGAGAGAGAGAGAGAGAGAGAGAGAGAGAGAGAGAGAGAGAGATGGGGGAAGAGCAGGAAGCATCAACTTCCATATGTGTCTTGACTTGGCAAGCTCAGAGTTTTGAACCAGCAACCACAGTGTTCCAGGTCAATGCTTTATCCACTGTGCCACCACAGGTCAGGTCAAACCCTTATTTCAGAATTGGACACATAACCCAAAATAAAGTTATCTTCAACCCTGAGACTTTGTGTAAAAACTATAAGGCCCTGGCCAGCTGGCTCAGTGGATAGAGCCTTGTCCAAGCCTATGGATGTCCCTACTTCGATTCCCCATCGGGGCACACAAGACAAGCAACCATCTGCTTCTCTTCCCCTCCCATTCTCCCTTCTATTCCTCTTCCCTTTTCGCAATCAGTAGCTCTGCTGGTCTGAGTGTCAATCGCAGGCACTGAGGATAACTCAGTTTATTTGAGCATAGGCCCCAGATTGGGTTGCTGGTTGGTCAGGAGCATGTGGGAGACTGTCTCACTATTTCCCCTCCTTGCACAAGAAAGAAAGGAAGAAAGAAAGAAAGGAGGGAGGGAGGGAAAGAAGGAGGGAAGGAAGGAAGGAAGGAGGGAAGGAAGGAAGGAAGGAAGGAAGGAAGGAAGGAAGGAAGGAAGGAAGGAAGGAAGGAAGGAAGGAAGGAAGAAAAAGAAACTATCAGGAAAGAGATGCTAGCTGCCAGGATATAAACTGCAGTTGTCAGAAGACAATTTTGTCACCACAAGAAGAAAGTTTCCTGAGATGAGTCCAGTATAGATAAAAGCAGAATCTAGGGGTAGAGAGATTGAGCTCCAAGTTCTGATGACTTCTTTTGAGTGATTGCAATCACCCAGATTCTCAGCTACTCTACCTACCTAAATGTTGTTGGCTGCATAAATCCAGAATTCCCTTTTTTATCTTGAGTCAATTTCAATTACATGTCATTCATTTGTAGCAGAAGGTGTCTGGCTAGCTGTTTAGAATCCTTGTTTCATCTGACCATTGTACTGTTTTGTCATGCTACATAGAAACCCAAATTAAAATAAAAGTATCTTGATGAACCTGGAATCAGAATAATGGAAATCAGCTGTGTGATTTATGTGTTTAATGACACCAGGCTTGAACAAGTTAATGCATTCTTCTTTATAGATCATGTCCTCAATCTAGCCACACCATACTCTGGGAAATGCTCCTTTGAACACTGCAAGTTCTGTCCCTTCTGGATTTCTTTCTAGTCTTAATGGCTAACTACCTATTTTTCTTTCCTCACATTGTCTCTTTCAAAAAGAGAATCTTTGGGATTAACTAAATATATCTGTGCAAACCCTGACTCCTCAATGATCCTTTTAGATACAGAGATTAGTTTGTTTACTATTTCAGATGTCTAATCATATGAATGCTTTGCGGATCTTTTTTTAAGTTTGACAATCTGAAGATTATCTTATTTCTCTTATCACCAGTTTATCTTTTTTGAATAGAGACAAAGTCCATGACTTTGCAATCAGGTAGATTGAGGTTAAAACCTTGGAATTGTTTCTGGAATCTCTGAAAGTATGTGTATGCTTCATTTTCCCCATTTATAATAGGGAAACAAGGCACCTTAGAATACCTTCTTCTAGGGGCATGAAGATAAAAACACGTATATGAGAAATGGTTTTCAAAATATCTAAAGTATAGAAAAGAATTTTAAAAAGTGTTAACTATTTCTGTAATGATTGTTATTATTAGGAATTCCTTTCTTGTGTCTGTAATGCTGGTGGCTGAGGCCGGGCAGGTCCACACTGGATTCAGGCAGATGGTAGAGAAACTATGGAGCCAGAAAGCATTGGCCCATTCCCATTTAATAGTTTTGCAAGGGCAGATGAGCACACAGGCAGGGGAAACTGCCTCTCAAGCAAACAAACAGCAAAAATGGCCCCTCACACGGGTGGCTAGCCAATCTGCAATCTGCCATCCGACTGAGGACAAGCACCTGTAGCCTAACATAGACTATACACACATGGTGCTGCCATGTGCTCATGCACTAATCAGGCAAAGTACAAGCAAGCAAGCTTAACAGCTGTTTTCCCAACAGTGTGCCTCATTGAAAACTCCTGAAATGAACTAAGATTTTTTTTTGAGAGAATAAAAATTAAGGTACTTAAAGAAAATTTGGACCACTAATCATTTAAAATTATTCTATCTTTGAATCATTAATATTTTCTGCATTAATTCAAAGTAAGCATCATAAATGGATGTTAGTAAATTCACACCTGAAGTTAATATGTAAGAATCAAATCAGAGAAAGTGTTTTTAAAAATGGAAGTAATCTATGCATTAAGATTTATTTTCATAACTTAGTGCTATTGTTGACTGAACATTTGCAGTGATCAAGTGGAAATATAAAGAAACATCAGTTACATCATTATTCAGTTACTTTCTTTTTTTTTTTTTTTTTTTTGTATTTTTTCTGCAGTGAGAAGCGGGAAGGCAGAGAGACAGACTCCCGCAAGCACCCCACCGGGATCCGCCCGGCAAGCCCACTAGGGGGCGATGCTCTGCCCATCTGGGGCATTGCTCCATTGCAACTGGAGCCATTCTGGTACCTGAGGCAGAGGCCACAAAGCCATCCTCAGCACCGGGCTAATTTTGCCCTAATAAAGCCTCGGCTGTGGGAGGGAAAGAGAGAGACAGAGAGAAAGTAGAAGGGGAAGGGCGGAGAAGCAGATGGCCGCTTCTCCTGTGTGCCCTGACAGGTAATCACACCTGGAACATCCACACGTTGGGCCAAAGCTCTACCACTGAACCAACCTGCCAGGACTTATCAGGTACTTTCCATAGCTAGGGATGAAGGGAGATGTTGAAAGTATCATGAGGAAGAGGGATATGCTAGTAGTAGTCTTCAAAGTAACATTCCACAAAAGCGTGATCAGTTATATTACTCAATATAAAGCCATAGAAAGGTAAAGAAATTAGCATCTGAAAGGAAAGAAATAATGGTATTTACCAAGATAATTACAGAAATCTTTCCTTGTGAAAAGTACCTTCCAGTAATTTACAAATAAAGCAAAGGACTTATGTTTCCAGCAGGAGAGTACTTACAGCTAGGACCTAAGGAAAAGGTAATAGTAGCTAGATAGGAGGCAATAGAAACAATGAGCAAAATCTTCACACTGCTTCATCATCAGAAGTGAGATAAAGCACTTTAAAAAATGTGAAATTTGGAATTTTAGTTACCATATATCAATAAATATTGTTTTAGTCCACTCCAGCTGCTGTAACAAAATACCTTATGCGGGGCTGCTTATAAACAACTAATATTTATTTCTAACAGTTTCAGAGGCTGAGAAGTTCAAGATCAACGTGCTGGAAGGCTCAGCTCCCGGGGAAGCCTCTTCCTGGTTCACAGACAGCTTCCAGCCTCCTCCTCCCTTGGCAGCCACAGGGAAGGAGCGATCTGGAACTTTTTGTATAAGAATTCTCATTCCTTACGAATAGGTTTTTAATAAAAATTATAATCTCTCAGGTTGTACTATTTCTTTAGCTACATATATATCTTTAGGAAAAACATATTCAAAGTACAGTACTAATGCACCTATTTGTAAAATAAAAAGTCCACTTTCAAATAATAAATTTTAGCTTTTAATTAAAATCAGGAAGCTTCACTTTCTGTGTTTTAATTTTCTTGTCTGTGAAATGAACAATTATAACTAAATAATATCCAATTCCTACATTTTTAAAATTTATGAATATAATGGCCCATTGCAAGCCAGTCTCAAGTATCAAAATATTTTTCTGAGATATTTAGAAACTGAAACTCACCCTCTGATACTTTGCCCTGTGATCCAGAGGGGCTGGGCTTAGGAAAATAGGGCATAAAATTCCCTCCCTGATATTACGAGTAAATCCCTGATGTCTATCCTGAGTCCCTAACAACTGAGCAGCCAGCCACTCTTCATTAGAACAAAACTGTGAACTTTCTGAAGTATAACTACGTGTCTTGAAGTTAGTAAATACAAACACAATTGATATTAGCTAATTTTAACTGCTGTTTTTCCTCTTGTGAGAAATTCTGGAACATACCTTACATTAGAATATGAATGAAAACTATAAATCTGATGGCCATACATACATGAAATTAAAATACAAACATTAATAACAGAAATAGTATCATAAATATATTTTCTGGCATACATTAAAGCAAGCATTTATAATGGGAACATTTTTTTCATGCATGTTTGCATGATTTCAGGCCCTGCATGTGAAAATATGATCAAGATAATAATAATAAATATAATAAATATATAAATATAATCATAATAATTGTGGTTTAGGACAGGAAGTTTTTGATTACTATTATTTCAGCCATTGTAAGGAAGCCAAAATTCCCAGCTAAACTACAAGTGATTAAAAAAATAATAAAAATATACTTTATAATAAAAATTTTAATTAATATTTTGGCAATATTTGATGGCATTTTTACCAGAAGTATAATATGCTGATATTTTTTGGCCCATATAGTTTGAAATTTACAGCCTTTCAAAAGCACAGTAGGGACCACAGAGAAGGAAAGGGAGGAGGCGGAAGGAACGTGAAAGGCTGAGTAGGATGAAGAAACAAACAGGCTCAGAGGGCTGAATGAGAAGGGTGAAGACAATCAGTGAAGGAAAAAACTCAGACACAGGCATCAGGATGGGGACGACAAGAGGGAAGGGGATAGAGAAAGGGAAGACTGCAACGGGGGATAAATGGTGATGGAAGGAGACCTGATTGGGTTTGTGAACTCACAATACTGTATACAGAAAGTATACACAGAAACCTTCATAATTTTATTAACCAATGTTGACTCAATAAATTCAATAAAAGTTTTTTAAAAGCCTATTATTTATAATTCAGTAATTAAGTTTACTTTATCTTTTTTATTTAATCCAAAGCAAATGAATACACTTTTAAATTAGCTTTTTATAGCATGTAATGAAATAACATAGAATGTATTAAACCAAAAAAGTACTGATTAAATGCTACCAAATCAGCACGGAGATATTTTAATCAATCAATATAATTATTCATTTATGATTGGGTAAGTTCAACTTACCCAATTAAACTTATTCAACACTGTGTTAGTAAATTTTTTCTTAAATTTGGAATCTATTTACTATACTTATGTTTTCATTTATTTATTTAATTATTTCTTATTATTATACAGATAACCACCTGTCATACCTTTCAGGAAAAAAAAAGGAAAATAAATTGAAATTCATAACTATAAATTTATTTAATACTGTATTAGTTTATTTCCCAGTGGCTTGATCTCAGCATGTCTGTGTAGCTCACAATTTATCACTGAATTTTTTAGAATGTTATTTTCTCACACAACTTTACATATAAACATTTTCATATCATGAAAATAGGAAATATACCCATACTATTTAGTGGTAATTTAATATTTTGTCATGTATCAGATCTCACAAAATTTATTAAGCCACCACTAATTTTGGACTTTAAAACTAATTTCCACTGTCTTTGTTTAAGAAGTAGTATTGTAATAAAAATATATATCGGTATTGTTTCCATAATTCCTTAGGATATATATAATACTTTTGGATTCACTTGGTAGAAAGTATAAATATCTATATCTCTTGTTTCACATTAGCAAATGGCTTTCTGAAAAGGCTGTCCAATTACACTCCCACCAATAATATGGTACTTCATTTTTCTCTGGCAATCTAGTAAATGGGAAAAAGTAATAATGCATGGTTATTTTAATTTGCATTGTTTTGGATATTCTGAGGAACCATTTTCTACCCGTATTTCCACTATTTGTTCCTTATTGTTTTCTTTCTTTTATTTTTGCAAATCATTGCTTTATATCTGTCCCATTTATCTAAGTAGTCCTTTGGTATATTTGGGGACACCTAAAGATTCAAAAAGGCAAAATAGTCATATCAAATCATTATTTGACCCTCTCACTGATATTGTCAGTCCTCGCAAATATGCATATAGATTTACCTGGTAAATAAAAAGTGTAGGGTATAAATAATAATTCTACTTCAATAATTGGAAATTAATAATTATATTTAAAATGGGCCACATATGTGAGTATAGTTCTTTACATTTGGTCTCATATTTTATTTTGTTTCAAATGAAGAAAGCTCCACACAGCAGGAACGTGAGATAGGCAGAAGATTGTGCACTTTCGTCCTATTTAACTATAAAGAAGAAAAGTTTGTAGCGAGACACATAGGGCACCAGTGATAAAGGTTAGGATCTTCAGCAGGGAAGAGGAACACTGTTGACTCTGGCAATGAGGACAAAAGACTTCACTCCTCTTTAAGAAACACAAAAGTGCTCTTTTGTAGCTAGGGAGTGCTGGTTATGATGTTGTGGCAAAATTTAGAAAAAGATGTGTTAGATGGCAAAACATCTGAAAGAAATATGTAACATTTAGTCATCACATTCTAAGTTGTTATTTTGTTAGCATAACATGCAACAACTTGTTTTACTTATGTGTTTAATGGTGTCATATAGTCTCTGCTAGCATGTCATTCTGCACCCCAAGAGTACAGAAGTTTCTATACTGCTAAGGGTGAATCATAAATGAAGATTTAGTTGTAAAATAATTTCTGGTATGCAAGGTGTAGCCCTGAGTTGATCTTATCCCTTGTAAGTCTGAACTCTCCCCTTCCCACATTATGCATTTGGAGGGAAATCTGTTTATGCATGATTATTTGGGGTTATTTTGCTGTATTTAATATGATTACATTTAATTTTACCTCTGTTTAGTAATTGTGTTGACTATTTTATCCATCCAGGATACTCAGAAACAAATATTTTTAACAAAATCTGCTAGAATTATTATAGAAGTTCTTTGGGGATTTTATATTAGAGATCATAATTTAACATTTTTTCCTTCTAGTATTATAAAACTATATGATTTAAAAGTCTAAATAAATTCTGACCTAATGTTGAACTTAATAAAAAAAAATGTGTCTAAAAGCCAGCCCTAGGTCACTGATCACAGTGAAGAAGAGAGAGACGATCCAAAGATAAAATGAAACCAAGAAAAACTTGTTTATTACATATTGTTCTTAAGTTATCTGTGCATCTGTATGCCACTCATCTCTTCAACTTTACTATACTCCTGCAGGTAGACTGAAGTGATTATCTTCATATAGTAAATGTAAAATGTTACTCTTCCTGAATAAAGAGAGTACCACATTCTTACACCATATACAAGAATAAATTCAAAATGAATTAAAGACTTAAATGTTAAACTAGAAATCATAAAATATATAGAAGAAAACAGGCAGTAAATTCACAGACATTTCCCATAGCAATATTTTTGTTTTATATATCTCCTCGAGGAAGGGAAACAAAAGAAAAATTAAACAAATGGTACTACATCAAACTAAAAAGATTTTACACAGCAAAGAAAACCATTAACAAAATGAAAAGATAGTCCACTGACTAGCAAATACATCTGGGAAGGGGTCAATATTCAAAATTTATAAAGAAATAAAACTCAAAAGAATCCAATTAATAAAAAAATGAACAAAGGACTTGAATAGACACTTTTCCAAAGAGAAATACAGATGGCCAGTAGACTTATGAAGAACAATGTCAATGTCACTAATTATCAGAGAAATGCAAATTAAACCACAATGAAGCATTACCTCACACTCATGAGAATAGTTATCATCAATGAGTCAGCAAACAAGTGCTGGCAATAATGTGAAGAAAAGGGAACCCTCTTGCACTGCTGGTGGGAATGCAGATTGTGCAGCCACTGTGGAAAACAGTATGGAGATCCCTCAAAAATTAAAAATGGAGCTGCCTTATGATTCAGCAATTCTACTTCTGGGAATTTATCAAAAAAAAAAACAACCCTCAAAACACTAATTTGAAAGAATATATGCCCCTCTATGTTTATCAGAGTGTTAATTATAATAGCCAAACCATGGAAGCAGCCTGAGTGCCTGTTGGTAGATGAATGGATAAAAAAGACTGTGGTACACTTACACAAAAGAAATAATCCAGTCAGAGAAGGACAAGTACCATATGATTTCACTCATATGAACAAAATGAATTAATAAGCAAAATAAAGACAGACTCATAGACAGAGAGCAGGCTGACAGCTGTCAGTTTGGGGGTTGAGTAGAGGGTAAAGGGATTGACCAAAAAAGAAAAAAAGAAGAAAAACTCATGGACACAAACAACAGTGTGGTGATTGCTGGGGATGGGTTTGGGGGAGGTAGAGAAGGGAATAGGGAAGGAAGATCAATGGTGAAGGATGCAGACTTGGCTTAGGTTGGTGA
Organism: Saccopteryx leptura; assembly: GCF_036850995.1. Taxonomy (NCBI): domain Eukaryota; kingdom Metazoa; phylum Chordata; class Mammalia; order Chiroptera; family Emballonuridae; genus Saccopteryx; species Saccopteryx leptura. The sequence goes on along the minus strand of NC_089514.1, from coordinate 54,566,620 downwards.
ACACACATTATAGTGTACGGGTGATGTGTTATAGAATTGTGCATCTGAAACCTGTATTTCTTTGATAACCAGTGTTACTCCAGTAAATTCAATAAAAAGAAAAAGAAAACTAAAAAAAAAACAAAGAAAAAAAAAACAGGGCACCAGTAAATCCACAGAAAGAATATTTAAATTTGTAGGTGGAATTATTTGTCCTTAATGGCATGTATTACCCATGGCCAACTGGACTTAAAGTTAATATTGTGGCTGTGTAATAAAAATTTTAATGTAAACTTATCAAATATTTTATATAACAAGAAAATATTTTATTATTAATCAATATTAAGTTTCATAAACACTTGTTCTGGATGAAAAATTTTGGTTAGCAGAACTCTTATTTCCTATTAATTACTAGAATACATGGTTACAATTTGAAAAATATTTGAACATACACTTATTCTTATTTGGAATATTTAAATCTATATAAATAAATATGTAAATGTTTGTTTGTTTGTTCAAAATCTTAAATCTCCTAAAGTTCTTCACCAATTGCTTTGAAGTTTTGACACAACATTCAAATATGCACTCTTTTTTATATACCTACTATTATATAGATATAAATGTCAGGTAAAAACATGTGACAGGTAAAAACATGTTTTTTTTAAAAAAAAACAGCGCCATCTGTTGGATGTAAAAGCAACACACGCTATACTAAATATTTTACGATTTCATTTCAATGTTTCCAATTTACGATCTATTTACATGAAGCAGACTTGAGGATGCACGGTTGCTCAGAGCACGGCGATCGCGGTCTGCAGCTTCAGATCTGCTTTGTTCTCAACAGAAAGAACACGACAGGCTGAGAGTGGCTGAAAGATGTCAACAAGAAACAGCAGATCAGCATCAAACATGACTCCGTGCTCAGCAATCACGCGATTACAATCACCTTGCATTCCAGTATAACCCAGCTGATGATTATAGTTTGAGCTGGCATGTTCTCATTGGCATTATGACTGAAGTGTGTCCTTATTGCAAGACTCTGAAATTTAATGGAGAAATAAAAGGAATGTGTTGCGCTGCTGGAAAAATTAAACTGCCTCAACTTGGAGAACCGACAGAGTCATTAAAAACTTTGCTTGCTGGATATACCGCCGAATCAAAGCATTTCCTATCTAACATCAGGAAATAGAACTCATGCTTCCAAATGACGTTGTTCAGCACAGAAATTGTAACAGCTCAATTTATGCCAACTTTCAAAGTGAAAGGACAAACTTATCATAAAGCTGGCTCCATGCTTCCATTCTCAGATGGTCAACATAAATTCCTACAAATGTCTTTCATCGGTGATAGCAATGATGAATTGAATGCATGCTGTGGAATTTCTACCAGCATAAAAAGGTCCATTGTTTCCCAACTGCAAGAGCTTCTTCATGAAAAATACAATTTAGTGCATTTGTTCAAAACAGCAATTGACATGATGCCATCTGATACACACAAGATTGTTATTTATGCTGACAAAACAGCTGCTGGAGAACATGTACGAAAATTCAATGCTCCAACTATAGACGAAGTGGCAATTGTTATAGTTGGAGATCAATTCCAACCTAGAGATATTGTTTTTCATTGGAGAAACAATCAATTGACAAAACTTGCAGAAAATCGTCAATGCTACGATGCCCTGCAATATCCAATCATTTTTTGGGATGGTGCCGATGGATATCATTTCAATGTTAAGATGATAAATCCAGTCAGTGGCGAAGAAACAAATATGAAATGCAGTGCAATAAACTATTATTCATACCGATTAATGATTCAAGAGAATGAAGACAATCACATTTTGAAATGCCATCAATTGTTTCACCAATACATTGTAGATATGTATGCAAAAATCGAAACAGAACGTTTGATATTTATCCGTTTGAATCAGACCAAGCTTTGCTCTGAAGAATACATTCATTTGCAAGATGCAGTTGTAAATGACAGTAATACAACTAACATTGGAAGACTAACAATTTTGCCATCTTCATATACAGGCAGTCCACGTCATATGCATGAGTATGCTCAAGATGCAATTGTGTATGTTCATCACTATGGGCATCCAGACATATTCATTACATTCACATGCAATCCAGCTTGGGATGATATACAACAGCTCTTACTTCCTGGCCAATTGCCGGTGGATAGGCATGACATCACAGCACGTGTTTTCAGACGGAAGCTGAAATCGCTGATGGATTTCATGGTAAAACATGAAGTGTTTGGGTCTGTGTGCTGTAAACAATTAATGAGCAATGTCATAGAAGCAACAATCTTGACAGGACTTTTGAAAGATGAAGATGTCCTCATTCTTTACATTCCTATGATTCCAACGAATATGTCATTTCAATTTAAGAGATTGCAATTCCCAATTCGATTGGTGTTTGCAATCACTATCAACAAAGCTCAGGGCCAATCTGTAGAATTGTGTACTTTAGATCTACACACGGATTGCTTCTCACATGGACAATTATATGTTGCATGTTCTAGATTCGGCAAACCAGACAATCTCTATATCTGCACAGACAATGGAACAACAAAAAATATTGTATACCCACAAGCATTGTGAAATTAAACATATCAGAAACGTGTGCTTTCTCTTTTCTTTCTTTCCCATTTAACCAGACTGAGCCACAGCAACACATGGCTGGGTACAACTAGTAATGAATAAGTTTGGTTCATGTTTTGAAAAGCTAAGTAGAAGAGAAAACAAGTAATCAAATAATTTAATATACATTTAGTAAGTACTGAGATGCATAAGATAACAAGGAAGCACATGGAAGTCTTTCAGGAGGATAATGTACTTAATTAGGAATAGGCAGGCCAAGAATGGGAGTGGTAGGAAAGCCAGTTGTGGGCTAGAAAGAGTTTCAGGCAGAGCTAGAACAAAAAGAATAATGGAACAAACATAGTATGGGTAATTAGAGATGACTTAGTAATATTGAAATGTAAAAATCAGACAGGTATATTTAAGGTAGATGAAGCTGAATTTAAGAGCTAAATCACAGAGGATCTTACATGTGATTATATCAACATGACCAAGAATAGTGATAGTCATGAAGCAAAAAAACAACATAGTCTTATTTACATTTTAGATATGACACTCTGGGATAGTGTGAGAAAATAGTTTCGGAAGGTGTTTGAAGGGAGAAGAACAGAGACTGTGAAACTGGACAAATGAAACAATGCATAGGAAAAGGATTAAACAAGTGGTATTGGAGACAGAAAGTAAAGAGATAGATGTATAAAATCTGTGTAAGGTATGATTCACAGAATTCAGTGACCAATTGAATATACAAATAAGAGCATTGGAGAAATCCAGGGTGATGCCAAGTTCTTATTTTTTCAGACAACTGGATGGTGAAAATACTATCAGTAACAGGGGATTCTGGACTAAGAATGGCATGTTGCATGTGAAGTGTCACAGGAATTTAAGTACAGTTGACATTAAGCAATGGGTTTTGTGACTCTGGATCACAGGGTTCCTCAGTCTAAATCTATCTGCCTCTGTCTTGCGTCCTACAGAATTAGAAGCCTTTTTCTGAGCTGGTTCTTGTCACCATTTTCCTGGCTGCCTTTCTTGTTATGGTTTTGTGGTTGCACTGTAATGTCTGTGAGGATAAAAAGTGTCTCATTCATGTAACTTTCAACAATTAGACAATTTTATGTTCCTTTTGGTAGTCAAAAGAATATTAAATCACTCTTTTCATTTGCTAGACATTCAGGTTACCAAAATGAAAACAGGCATAGTTGCTGCTCTTAAGTGGCACACAGCATCACTGTACAAACAAGCAAGCACATAATTATTCCCCTTGATACCTGTAATATTGGAGGGGCTACAAAATCAAGGAGGAAGTAGCCTTGAATCGGTTTGCAGTGGGTAGAGGTGGGTGGAGCTTGTTATGGAGAGTTTACCAGGCAAGGCCCAATAGGGCTGCTGCTGGGAGATGTTATCATCACTGCAAGATGTAAAACCTGAATGAATAAGCTACCTCATTCCTCTGTACTATATAGCAACTCAAAGAAGACAGAAGTTTATTATTTTCTCCCCATGCTAACAGTCACAGCTGACCCTTTGGCTCAATTCTACAATACTGGATGTGGGTCCAATTTTTTTAAATTTTGTTTTCCCATCACCTGTTTCTTGCTCTATTCAGCAGGAGCACAGCATACTCAATAGCACCATATCCCCATAATAATCCACATGGAAAGTAGAGGGCAGATGATTTTGTTTTTAATCAATATAAGAATTACACTGAAGTCCACATAAAGTCTTTTCAGAGTCCTTTGTATAAATTTATTCTCAAGACCAAAACAAGATAAAAAGAGGCAGAGAAACAGATTTCTAGATGGCCTGCCATGTTTCTGAAGAATCATGGAAGTTAAATTATCAAAAGGAATGAAGGAGGAATTGATAATGGGGAGATATATGACCTTCTCTGCCATAAACAATCACTTAATCCCATTGTCATCATACCCAATAGAACCCTTTTTATCAGAGATTATATCTCAACTATGATCCCAAATCATTCATCCTATTCTGACCTACTAATTATATTTTTGTAGTTTACTTTCTCTAGCACCCCTTACAACTACAGATTTTCAGATTATTCATGACCTTGAACTCACTATTTTCACTAACCATTAGCTTCTTCTTCTCTTTTCTTTGTCTAGCTTAGAATTCTGCAATCTGTTAATATCATCATGGCATTGAAATTAATCTTAGTACCCTTGCCTTCTAATTGTACCATAATTATACAACAAAAATCCAACTATGCTTGAACTCAATTATCCATCTCCTCTTGGGCTACATTCTAGCCTCTAAATATTTCTAAAAGAAATTTAAAAATTAAGATAACTGACTTTACTTTAAATTCATTATAATAAATGGCACACAAACAAACGATACCAGCCAGAAACCTACTCTATTCTCTTCAAAAGTTTTGCATTCCCATTCTCCAATAGGTTATACTTCTCCCCTCAAACTTTTTGCAGCTTCTGGGGCACCACCACAAACAATTTCAAGGGCTTCATTCACAATGAACATGATGTCCCCAGCCTCAAACATTCACTTTCCTCACCCAACCTTGTGGTTGATGGTCTTATACTTCAAACATAAAATCCTTCATCTTTTCTAGTACAAGTCAACCTATAGATACCAAGGTTTTCCAAGAGTAATTTTCTTTCTATCTATCAAAGGAAAATTCAGACCATGCACTTCTACTAGACTCCATCCCCTACAAGCTTTCAAGAGATATGTTAAAACACTCTCATCATCTTCAAATTCATCCTTTCTAATGGGGTGTCACCATTAGCTTACTCTATTAGTCTGGTACATACCTACATCTTCTTTTCTATTTGTATCATCCTCAGGATAGCGCTCAACATTTCTGCCCTCTTTCTCAAAAAAATTATCTTAAAAATTGTTTATACATCTTGACTCCACTGAAAAACTTATCATTTATTCTTTAACATAATCAACAGCTTCATATCTGTCTTTTAATACAATCTAGCTTAGCTTCAGCCTTTATAACTCTACTGGGTCCCAGCCTCCAGTGACCTCTAAACCACATTGCCACATCAAAGAACATTATTTGGTTTTCATAATATTTGACTCTTGGGAATATACAGGATGGGACAGAATAAGATTACAGTTTTTGTACAATAAAACAGTACAGTAATTCATACATAAGAAGAATAAAATCTGTCTTACATACAACTGTTAACCTATTTTTGCCAACCCATGTATAACAGTTTGGCCGTTCGCTCCTTCTAAAACTTCTCTTCTCTCATATTGTGCCCTTCAGTTTGCCTTTTACTGCCCAGGATGTTCACTTGCTGACTTCATCTTTTTTTTCTCAAATTATACAAATTGGAGGACCTCAAAGTGCAGTCTTGACCTCCTGTTGTGTCTATTTACATTCTCTACCTGGGAGATGACCTTGTTCCCTTTGCTTTAAATAATAGCTATAGGCTGGTAACTTATAATTTTACTTCTCTGATGAAGACCTCACTTGAGAGATTAAAATTTATATAAATAACTGTCCCTTTGATACTTTGAAGTGGAATACTTTAAGAGAAACTCAAAGTTAAATTATCCAAAACAAAACTGGTGATTAGACCTCAATCTAATAATTCCTCATTCTTCCTCATCTTAGTAATTGGTGTTAGAGTTTATCTGTTGACTATATCCCCAAAACTGAGAGTTACTTTTGATTCATTTCTTCTTTTACCATCACATACCTCCTCTTTTATTCCTCACACTTATGGCACCATAAGGAGTTTTATTATTTACCATTGTAATATATTTTATATCAATTAATTTCTGTCTTTGTCGCTACTAATTTAGCACCAGCCAATTCCATCATTTGATTAGACAACTTTTAATCACTTCCATACTGATTTCTCACTTTTATGTTTTCTTCCCTCCCATTTCTTTCCCATATCACAATTAGAATATCCACTATCATACAAATAAGAACACACTGTGCCCTGGCTGAGTAGCTCAGCTTCTTGGAGCATTGTCCTGATATACTCAGGTTGTGGGTTCGATCCCCAGTCAGAGCACATACAAGAATCAACCAATGAATGAATAAATATGTGGAACAACAAATCAGTGTTTATCTCTTTCTCTCTCTTGTTCTCTCTCTCTCTAAAATCAATACATTTTTTTAAAATGTTTAAAATCATACTGTCCCAATGAACCTCCAATGGTTTCCATCTGCACTTGAAGTAATTGTGAATTCCCTATTAGAAAACCAAAGGGTTTTTTGTGCTGTGGTTTCCTGCACAACCTCGTTCCATGCCACTCCCTCCCAGTCACTGCACCCAGATGCACTAGCCTGCCACCAGTTCTCAGCTTCAGCTAGAGCCGCTCTTGCATTGGGGCATATGTGCTGCTGTTCTCTCTGCATTCCTGTCTGTCTGAATGGTTGGTTCCTAAAATATACATGGCTATGTTTTTTTTATATTTAGTTACAAGCTCAATTAATGGTAAACTCTTTTCCTAACATCCTATGAAATATAAACCTCCAAATGTCCACAGATATTCTCTCACTTAGTGCAGTGACTTTCCTTTATAACATTATTTAAAATGATATAATCATATGACTACAGTATTTTACATTTATTATTTGTTCCCACACTAGAATGTAAGCAATGGCCCTGGCCAATTGACTCAGTGGTAGAGTATTAGCCCAGCATGTGGAAGTCCTGGGTTCAATTCCCAGTCAAGGCTCACAGGAGAAGCAACCATCTGCTTTTCCACACATCCCCCTTCCCTTTCTCCCTCTCTCTCTCTCTCTCTCTCTCTCTCTTTCTTTCTCTCTTTCTTCCCCTCCTTCAGCCATGGCTAAATGGTTTGAACACATTGGCCCCAGGTGCTGAGGATGTCTCTAAGAGGCCTCACCTCAGACACTAAAATAGTTGAGTTGCCAAACAACAGAGCAGTGGCCCCAGATGAGCAGAGCATCACCCCCTAGGGGGCTTGCCTGATGGATCCCAGTTGGGGAGCATCTGGGAGTCTGTTTCTCTGCCTCCCCATCACTCACTTAATAAAAAAAAGAAAGAAAGAAAGAATGCAAACACCATCATTTTGATGTTTTTTCTACTCCATGCCATTTATTTTATTCTATATTGATAGTCCCACAGTGAGAATCATGCCTGCCATAAAATAAGTTTTTAATATTAGTTGACTAAGTGGATAATATATATTTTTTATAAATAAAAATAGACACTTCTCCAAAGAGGACATACAGATGGCCAATAGGCATATGGAAAAATGTTGAATGTCACTAATCATCAGAGAAATGCAAATTAAAACCACAATGAGATATCACCTCACACCTGTCAGAATGGCTCTCATTAACAAATCAACACACATTAAGTGCTGGCGAGGATGTGGAGAAAAGGGAACCCTCCTGCACTGCTGGAAGGAATGCAGACTTGTGCAGCCACTATGGAAAACAGTATAGAGTTTCCTCAAAAAGTTAAAAATGGAATTGCCGTTTGACCCAGCTATCCCACTTTTAGGAATATATCCTAAGAATACCAAATAACTGATTCAAAAGAAGATATGTACCCCCCATGTTTATGACAGCATTTTTTACAATAGCCAAGATCTGGAAAAGCCCAAGTGTCTATCAGTGGACGAGTGGATTAAAAAGCAGTGGTACATATACACAATGGAATACAATGTGGCCATGAAAAAGAAGGAAATCATACCTTTTGCAATAGCATGAATGGGCCTAGAGATTACTATACTAAGTGAAATAAACCAGGCAGAGAAGGCCAAATTATATGATCTCACTTGTATGTGGAATCTAATGAACAAAGTGAACTGACGAATGGAATAGAGGCAGAGGTGGGGTCACAGGGAGCAGAGGGACAGCTGTCAGAGGAAAGGAGGATGAGGAAATAGGATCAGAAAAGGTGAAGAAATTAGTGAAATTATATACATAACACAGAGATACAGATAACAGGACAGCAAATCCCAGAGGGAAGGAAGGAGGGAGTTAGGGGGAGGGTGACAAAGGGGGTGTAATGGGGGTCAAGGGGGTGGGAGTGAGGGAGTTATATTGAGTGGGATGCTTGAATCTATGTTAACATAATAAATGAAAATTAATAAAAAATTTAAAAAATAAAGAATTTCCTAAGTAGAGAAAGAAACAAAGTTCATATTGTAAAAGTAAGCAGATACGAAAGGACCATCAAATATCCTAAGAACTACAGACAGTTTTGTATGTGTAGGAATATTGGGTGAAGGGCAAAAAATCAAAACAATGAAGGACAAAAAGTCATTAGGAACATTGTACATCATGTTAAATACTTGAAGTATTTTCTTGAAGCTAGTGACAATATTGGCTTTATTTTTATCTAGCTAATTTTAGAAGTAATGTCAGAGGCAGAAAGGAGAGATAGAATGATGTTCTTCACTGAAAAGAGGAAAAACAACTAGAATATTGTTACCCTGTTTCCAATAAATTAAGAAAGACTGAAAAACTGAGCAAGGGAAGAAACAGTTGGGTTACAGAGACTGTGACAAGTTAGATAACAGATAATAAAGAAAAGAGGCAAGATTTGGTGATCATTTGATATGAGAAGCAAAAGAAGAATCAAAGATGACCATCAGGTGTCTGATATTGGTGACTGGTGATGTCACTAACAGAGAAGTTGTAAACACAATGGGAGTAGATTTAATGGCAATGTTGAATTTATGTATGGACTGCTATTTCCAAACTTAACATAAGGTGACCAACTTTTAACAATGAGAAAGAAGACAAAAATATATTGAAGAAAACAATATCATAAATAAAAAATACATTTTATTCATTGCAACAATAATACAGCTAGTGCTTGACTTAAGACCATGATTGGTTCCGACAGACTGGTCGTAACACCATTTGGTCATAAGTTGAGTAAGCTATATGTACAGTGCTGTGAAATGATGTTATAAAAATCTTTAAGTCAAAGACAAAGACAATTTCCTCTTGGTAGGCATCTTGGGAAGAGTTTGATGAAAAATATCCAAGACACAAAACACAAATTGCTGTACCGAGTCTGGGATAACAGTTGAAATGGTGCATGCAGAGATGGTAGTGCTGCCAGAAGCTGGTCCACACTGTCATACGCCCAGCTGGGCAATGGTTGTGCTGCCAGATGCGGAGCAGTCATGGCTAGTGATTGTGGTTGTAAAGCCAAATGGTCATAAGTTGCATAGGTCATAAGTTAATCAATACCTGTACACTATAATATGATAAATACATAATAAAAACATTTGTAATATTTTATATTGTAATTATGCTTACATGTCTATTAACTTTTAATAATAATTGTAAGAAAAAGTACTCATTTAATAAAACTAAATATCAAACAAAGCCACTAATTTGGAGTGGTATTCGGGTGTATTTATCATTTTCTAATTATAATGCATCTTTTGTGCAACTATTTAATCAAAATGTGTTTTAATAGATATAGATTGAGGTTAGATTTCCACTTTAAAACTCAAATTTTGGGAAAATACTTGTAAATAAAATTATATGTATTTGGAAATTATTAAATAGATAATGAATTAATAAAACAAAATTGTTCTTACCTATCTATGATTGAATATTCACTGAGGAAGAAATAATCATGAGTTTACAATGTCTTATGTGCCGTGTCATGTTTCAGTAAGAAGTACACAAAGCCATTTGCTCACTCAGTATATCATGAGTTCTCTCAAGGTCTCCTGTGCGGAGCGCATGCGTCTCATAATCATGTCTTGCCCCACTGTGCTGATCCTTGACGAATTGTCATGTCAAATTCAAATATGGCACATCAAATGCAATGGATCGACTCTGCATCAATCAAATACAGACATTTACATATTAGTCTTCCAATATCAAAAAGGAGGACATGTAGGAGGACACTTTTCGAGAGAGGACAGAACTTACAAAAGAAGGACTGTCGTCCCTAAAGGAGGACAATTGGTCACCTTACTTAACACAATCTGATTTACTTGGGTATCCAAGGCAAGTTAAAAAAATGATGTGTGAACTAAACATCCATCCAACTTCATCTTTCTATGCTCTGACTCTTGTTCTGTGGACTGTGTTTAAAGTAGCAAGGATCACTGTGCAGATTCTATGACAATGTAGAGGCAGTCTTGGGTAAAAGTTGTAAACTACAATCCTTTATCTTGCTTCTCTCTCATTACTTATTGTTTTTTCTCAAAATATCTTTTTAAAAATTATCCTACAAAGCCATGAAAGATATGGAGGGAATAAAAGCATATGACTAAGTGAAAGAAGACAATCTAAAATGGCCTATACACTATAATCCCAACATTTTGAAAAGGCAAAACTATGGAGACAGTAAATGAGGAGTAGTTGCCAAGAGCTAGAGAGGAGAAAGGGAAGAACAGTAAAATTATTTTGTGTAATATTATAATGGTGGATACATATCATTATATATTTGTTAAACCCATAAAATATACAACACCAGGAGTGAACCTTAATGTAAACTATAGAATTTTGCTGATAATGATGTGTCACTGTAGATTCATCAGTTGTGAAAAATGAAGCACTCTGATGTACAATGTTGACAGTGGGCAAGTTTCTGGAATATATGAGAACTCTCTGTACTTCCTGCTCAGATTTGTTGTTAACCTAAAACTGCTCTAAAAAACAAATCAATGCCTAGGCCCACTGAAGAAGCTATTCATACTGTATTAAAAAGTAGAAGGGTTGGTGAAAGACTCAGCAATACCTGAAACTGCTTTTCCTAGCTACCTCTTAGCTTTTTACATCTTGGGTGAAGATATATCCACAAAGGAGGTGGAGGAAAATATGATGTAAATCGATTTTCATTCCATCTACCAATGTAAAACTGCTATAATCTCAGCCACATCACAATACTACCTTAATCTAAATAGCCTCAAATCAAAACAAGTTTCAATCTTACTGTATGTTGAAGAGCTTATAACTTCTTTGATATGAAAGTCCACATTGGTCTGAGTCATCTCTAGGTACACATGATGGCATTAAATCATTAAATCACAAATTAATTAACCTTAGAAATTACTTTTGCCTCTGGCTTTTATAGTCCATTATAAAAGTTATGTTAAAAATTACTATAACTGTGAGAGTTAACTAAGTTCAGTAGCTATTCAACTGAAATAATCTATTTTTTTTCCTTACATAATACTTTGGAGAATTCAATTTTTATTTTATTTACTAAAGCCACAATGTTTTTCTGGTGTGGGCTCAGAGAACTTTTCTGGTGAAGGAAAGGGAGTCTTGAGTCTCACGAGCCTAATAGGGAAATGTATATTTTTGACTTAGGTTGCTTGTAGTTATGAAGTTATTTCTGGGATCTCCTTAAAACCACATATTAACACATATTCACTCATATAAGTACATGAGATAATTTTAAATGGAAAATTGATAAATCTGCAATTGCTTTTCAAAATCCTCAGTTAAAGTAAGTGTGATGTTTTTGTTTTTTTGTTGTTGTTTTGGGGTTTTGGGGTTTTTTTTTGCATTTTTCTGAAGCTGGAAACAGGGAGAGACAGTCAGACAGACTCCCGCATGCGCCCGACTGGGATCCACCCGGCATGCCCACCATGGGGCGACGCTCTGCCCACCAGGGGGCGATGCTCTGCCCATCCTGGGCATCGCCATGTTGCGACCAGAGCCACTCTAGCACCTGAGGCAGAGGCCACAGAGCCATCCCCAGTGCCCGGGCCATCTTTGCTCCAATGGAGCCTTGGCTGTGGGAGGGGAAGAGAGAGACAGAGAGGAAGGTGCGGCGGAAGGGTGGAGAAGCAAATGGGTGCTTCTCCTGCGTGCCCTGGCCGGGAATCGAACCTGGGTCCTCCTCACGCTAGGCCGACGCTCTACCGCTGAGCCAACCGGCCAGGGCTATTGGGGTTTGTTTTTTTTTGTATTTTTCTGAAGTTGGAAATAGGGAGGCAGTCAGACAGACTCCCGCATGCGCCCGACTGGGATCCACCCAGCATGCCCACTAGGGGGCGATGCTCTGCCCATCTGGGGCGTTGCTCCGTTGCAACCAGAGCCATTATAGCACCTGAGGCAGAGGCCATAGAGCCACCCCCAGAGCCCGGGGCAAACTTTGCTCCAATGGAGCCCTGGCTGCAGGAAGGGAAGAGAGAGACAGAGAGGAAGGAGAGGGGGAGGGGTGGAGAAGCAGATGGGCGCTTCTCCTGTGTGCCCTGGCCGGGAATTGAACCTGGGACTCCTGCACGCCAGGCCGACACTCTACCACTGAGCCAACCGGCCAGGGCCAAGTAAGAGTAATGTTTTTAAGGAACATATTTGAAAATGGTTGGACAGGGATTTACAAAAGTCATAGATTAATATCTTATATTAACATGGTTCATTGATTATGACTAATAAGACAATACTGATGCATTATTGTTAATTAAAGGCCAAACTTTATTCAGATTTGCTTAGTTTTTACATAATGTCTTTTTTCTAACTCCAAAATCTCGCCCTTGATACTATATTACATTTAGTCATCACATCACCTTAGGTGCACTTGGGTGTGGCAGTTATTTTGATGACCTTGACAGTGTCCAGCTTTATTGGTCAGATATTTTGTAGAATGTTCTCAGTTGACATTTTCCTGTTGCATTTCTCATGATTAGGCTGGGGCTACAAGTTTGGGGAGGAAGAACACAGAGTTATAGTGCATCACATCATTCAGTGAGTTTTTCAGATTTATCCAACTTGAAAATATACAGCTCTTTAATTTTATTATATTTGTAGATCAATATTCCAAAATATATTTAGTTATTGTAACATTAATAGTGCAATTATGTACTTTTAATATTTCAAAATAGCAAACAATGCTTCAGTGTTTCTGTATAAAATTGTGAGTCACCCAATGAATATATAGACTGGGCCAAAAGTGGTTTTACAGTTGTGAGTACACAAAACACAAAACACAAAACACAGAGTTTATTCTTGTATTATTATTTATTAATTATTGTATTATTTTCCATATGAACGATTATAAACTTACTTTTGTCCCAGGCTGTATATAAAAATAGAACTTGCTGGATAATAAAGTAGTTGTATTTTTATCTTTTACTTCCAGAGTGGTTGTGTACATTTATGCTTTGTAAAAACAATAACAGGCAAGGACATACTTGGCTTATCATACTTGCCATCATTTGGTTTTGTAAGGTTTTAAAATTATTGGCATGTTGATGGATATATCTACCTACAAATGGAATTTCAGACCACAAGGAATTTTAATCTTCAAAGTACTAGGTATTTTAGGTTGTTTTTTATAATGCTTGTAACAATACACTTGCCCATTTTTATTTTATGAACATTTTCAAATATCCTCACCAACACTTGATATTTTCAGACATTTAATTTGCACTAACTGGCAGATGTATATTTACTAAGATGTATCTCTTTGTGGTTTTAATTTTTATTTTCCTAAGCACTATTGATGTTAATATACTTTCATGGTTTTTTGTTTTTCTTTTTCAGTGAGAGAAGGGGAGGCAGAGACAGACTCCTGCATGTGCTCCAACCGGGATCCACCCACAAGCCCCCTAGGGGGTGATGCTTTGTCCATTTGGGGCATTGCACCATTGCTCAGCAACTGAGCTCTTCTTAGCACCTGAGGTGGAAGCCATGGAGCCATTCTCAGTGACTGGGGTCAACTCGCTTCAACAGAGCCATGGTGCAGGAGAGGGAGAGAGAGAGAAAAAATTGAAAGGGGGAAGATGGAGAAACAAACAGGCATTTCTGTGTGCCTTGACTAGGAATCAGACCCAGGATTTCCACATATTGGGCTGATGCTCTACCACTGAAAGAGCTACCCAGGGCCTATTTTCATGTCTCATTAATTTTTCATCAGTGAGTCTGTACTTATGATGATACATGTACATTATCAGTCAAAGAAATCAGTTCACATTCTTCAGTGAGAAAAACTGAAGGAGGATGAAGTTTCTGGAGGCCCCTTTAACCTATTGTAAAATTATGAGGAAAACATCTACAGCACTGTTATGTAAAATATTTCCAAATGCATTCCTGCTCTTACTTGTTGAATGTTACAGCTCATCTTACTGAATGGAATTCAGTCTCCCTTAAATAATCTTACCTTTGCTGTGTTTAAAAATATACCATTGGAGAAGCTTTTCCAATCTGATCCCACAAATTAGAAATGTGAAGAAGGCTCCTATATTAAGTTTTCATGACCAAAACCAAGATAGTATAGCACAGATGAATGTATTAATAACAAAAATAAAGTTGACACTGAATCTTACATATTGTTATGGGAACAAAGAATATAATTATTTATTAACATCTACTCCAATTTCACTGGTTTTATCCATATGAAACCCAAACCCTAGTTTTCAGCAGATTTATTGGTTTATCTTTTATTCTTCCAATCTCACTTAGTTGTTTCAAATTATGATATAGCCAAAGGCAAGATAACAAGTTTAGACAATGTATAGGTGTTTTGTTATTACATGAGAACACTTTAATTAAAACTTTAGTAAAGAAATCTAAGAGAAAACATAATGAGAAATAACCTATAGCTTTTTTAAAAATATTTTTTGCTTTATTCATTTACCTCTTATAAAAGAAAAACATATTCCACATATGATAATTTCTCACATATTAAATCTGTTCGTTTTTTATAGTTCTAGTTCATCTGAAGATTAACTGTTTCCTAACTGTTTTCACCTTTAATTTTCATGTGTGTACTGAAGATGAGAAACCAAAAATTACAGCAATTTCAATTTTATTTAATGTGAAGTAAAGACAAGTATGAAAGTATTCCACAAGTATTGAGAAAATATTTTTTTTTTTTTTTTTTAGAAAGTCAAGATTATAGCTGATGAAAGCTTTTAGGATATTTTCTTTATTGGTGCTTTTTCTTTGAAATAAGCATACAGATATCTGAATTGACAACATAGTACTTTGCTTGGAACCCTGTAATTAAATTTCCATCAGTCCTTATTCAAGCACTATTCTGTTAGGGAGTTCTCTTTATTATTATGTCACAATGTAAGCACTGAATCCCTATTCTTGCCCCAGCAGATCTGCTTGTTCATTAGTCATTCTGGTTTTATGTTGCCCAATGATCTTCTTATATCTTCATGTTATTCCATAGTACAAACTTGTGCTTTTGAATCATAATCATTTTGTGTCAGGGTTTCATATTTTTGCAAAGTTCACACTTCAAGTTTAGTGGTTCCATCTATCATATCTTTATTTTCAGCATGACTCTGTAAAATTGCAAATTGCTGCTTCTTTCCTTTAAAAGGACAGCTTTTCTCTCAGTACTTCAATTCAGTAATACAATAGATTGTGTAGATCACTTGGAATTTGTTCTGGAAAAAGAATAATTTAGGTTATTTATATTACCTGAATTGTACACTCTGTCATCATATGTTACAATTTCAGACTGCCAAAAATCTACCTGCACTCTTAAAATCTATTGTTTTGTAGTTTATTTTATACCCATTTACACATGGCTTGTAACAAAGTAAAGAAAGTTTCATAAACATAAACAGATACACATAAAGTTATCACAAAGAATGAATAAAATATACAGTATATATATTAGATAAACAAGTGATATACTACTGTAAGCTATCCTATTTCCCAAAGTTGTTTATTAATAAACTACCTTCTTGAAAGCAATGCTTACAAAGAACATTAATGTTGCCAACTATTCTTATTGTCAGTACGAGAATGCAAAGATGGAATTTACAAAAATAAATTCTAAAATGGCAAAGTCTTCAGTTGGAAAGATGTTAGAATGAATTCAAGATTAAACCATTCATAGTCTTTCACAACTGCATTCCTAAAGAAAAGCTACAAGTCAAATATTAAAAACTTTCTATAGACTTAAGTTGCACTTGGAAAATTCCATTTCTAGATAGTTTAAATAAAACAGATTATTAAATCCATTAACTATGAGAACATGTAAAACTAGTGAAATCTGAATAATGTTAGTGGATTGGACCAATGTTCGTTTCCTGGTTTAATTTTTGTAGTAGAGTATTGCAAAATGTTACCACTTTGAGAAACTGGGTAAAGAATGGACTAGATTTCTTGGTACTATTTCTTGCAACTTGCATGTAAATATTTCAACATAAAACCCATTAATTCTACTTCTTTCTTTAGATACAATTTCTGATTATATATTTCTAATATATTGTGCCTGTATTTTATCTTAGGTAGTCTATTCAAAATTAATAAGTTGACTGGCTTAAGTCAAATTAAATGTAATTGATGGTCAAAGGTTCACTTTTTAAAAAATACCTAATCAGTCCTGATTGGGTAGTTCAATTAGTTAAGTGTCATCTCCACGTGCCATGGTGGCAGGTTAGATCTCTAGTCAGGGCACACACAAGAATCAACCAATGAATGCATAAATAAGTGAAACAACAAATTGCTGGTGCTCTCTCTCTCTCCTCTAAAGTCAGTGAATATAAATAAAATAAATAAAATTTTAAATTCCTAATTATTTTAACTTATCTCATTATATTCATTTAACAAGAGTTACTGTTTTTAACACAAGTGACATCACTTATTTTTTAATATTCTATTTATTACAAAAACTTTTAAAAAGCACTAAAAACTAAAATATTTAAATCATTAAGCCAACAGATGTAAAATGCTCTGACAAAGATGATGACACCATAAAAAGTTTTTGGATTGCAGAAAGCATCACTAGGAAATAGCTTGAAGTGTTACCATCTGCTCATGGTAGTTTGAATTTGGTATATGAAGGTCAGTCAGAGGCGTCGGTGTGCAACTGCATAAAAGGGAATGCAGACTGGTACAGCCTCTATGAAAAACAGTATGGAGATTCCTCAAAAAATTGAAAATTGAACTGCCTTTTGACCCAGCTATCCCACTTTTAGGAATATACCCCAAGGACACCATAGACCTACTCCAAAAGGAGAAATGCACCCCCATGTTTGTGGTAGCATTGTTTACAATAGCGAAGATCTGGAAACAACCCAAGTGTCCATCAGAGGACGAGTGGAATAAAAAGCTTTCGTACATATATACTATGGAATACTACTCAGCCATAAGAAATGATGACATCAGATCATTTACAATAACATGGATGGACTTTGATAACATTATAAATAGTGAAATAAGTAAATCAGAAAAAACTAAGAACTATATGAATCTATACATAGATGGGACATAAAAATGAGACTCAGAGGCCCTGGCCGGTTGGCTCAGCGGTAGAGCGTCGGCCTGGCGTGCGGGGGACCCGGGTTCGATTCCCGGCCAGGGCACATAGGAGAAGGGCCCATTTGCTTCTCCACCCCCTCCCCCTCCTTTCTCTCTGTCTCTCTCTTCCCCTCCCACAGCCAAGGCTCCATTGGAGCAGGGATGGCCCAGGTGCTGGGGATGGCTCCTTGGCCTCTGCCCCAGGCGCTGGAGTGGCTCTGGTCGTGGCAGAGCGACGCCCCGGAGGGGCAGAGCATCGCCCCCTGGTGAGCAGAGCTTCGCCCCTGGTGGGCGTACCGGGTGGATCCCAGTCGGGCGCATGCGGGAGTCTGTCTGACTGTCTCTCCCCATTTCCAGCTTCAGATAAAAAAAAAAAAAAAAAAAAAAAAAAAAAAAATGAGACTCAGAGACATGGACAAGAATGTGATGGTAATGGGGGGAGGGGGAGAGGGGGCGAGGAAGGAGAGAAGGGGGTGGGGGGAGGGGAGGGGCACAAAGAAAACCAGATAGAAGGTGACAGAAGACAATTTGACTTTGGGTGAGGGGTATGCAGCACAATCAAATGTCAAAATAATCTGGAGAGGTTTTCTCTCAACATATGTATCCTGATTTATCAATGTCACTGCATTAAATTTAATAAATAAATAAAGAAAAAGAAAAAAAAGTGGTGTGTCTAAAGCCATGTATAAAAATGTAGGGTAAATATTGTAAAGTAGAATAAAGTCTAAAGGGTGGGGGGAACTTACAAAATTTAGGTTGTGCAAAAGAAACTCATAATCTCAGAAGCTTTGACTAAGGAGAATTTGTTGTTTTAATGTCCCTTTAAAAAAATGCCAATATTTAACTTTGATCAGCCACCCCTCCCCTTCCCCTCACCTGCTACGTGCCACGGTTCTCATACTGACTTTGCTATCTGCAGCAGACTTCCTATTACTCAGAGAAAACAGATGCCTCAGATAAAACTGTGTCTATGCAGTCACTGTTTCCATCTTATTGCACACAACTTGAAGTGCCTTTTTTTATTCTAGGCTAATTCCTCCCTTCATGTTTCAAAATTATAAACTCTATTTTTTCTCAAAAATGTTCTATTAATACTATTTTCCTTTCACCAATATCATCTAACTCTTTTTATTGGCTCCTTATCCTCAGCTGATGCCTGCTCAGATCTCTTCCACCAAAAAACAAAAAAATACTTTCCTTGAACATACATTCTTTTTTAAAGATTACATTCCTTTGCTTTCTAAGAAATGGGCATGAAATCGAGATGCCTTAGGTATATGGTAAAATTAACTGACTTAAATAATATCTTTTTTTTAATAATGGCCCCTCATTAGTTATTTGAATTTGTTTTCAGGGGGAAAAATGTATTTTTAAGTGATAAGACAAGAGGACTCAATCTTTTGTTTTTAAAACATATTTTGTAGAACATTCAAATTCACAAATAGTTTTCACACATCCAAAAGAGATTACAACAATAAGTAATTTTTTTTCCCCAATAGTAGCAGAATTGCAACAAAACCAGAGAGAAACATTTTCTAAAGTAATGGAGAATCATACTGTCCACCACCATGATTATTTTTCCTTAATATGCCCATTGGTGCCACTGAGCAGCCTGAGGCAATCATGGCCTGGCTGGCTGAAGACCTTGCTGAGGTTAATGACATACACACCTGTACCAGCTCCTGTCAAGCTCTGCTCACTCCCTAAGCAGCTGAGAAATTCCTTAGGAATGAGTGTTTATCTGAGCCCGCAGGGCTGCGGGCCAGCACCTCTGAGGGAGGCTCTCAGCTCTAACAGGTCTGTGATGAAGAACTCAGCAGTGGTGCAGACAGCCCTCCTCGCATCCCCTTAGTTTTCAGGATTTGTTTTGCCACACTATACATTCCAATAGAGAGAATGAGAGTGTGTAAAGCCAGTATCCACGGCCACCACCACAGCCCCCTGGCCCATGCAGGTTCTCCTTGGATTCGGACAGATGGTAATGAAACAACAGAGCCGAGAACTGGTGGGCCATTATCTTTAATCCTAGCTTGCCACCAGTGGGCAAGTAAAAACACACACTGGGCTACAAAACCCACTCACAATCAGTGCTCACAAAGCTACTGACTTATCCGAGTTTCCTAGAATCAAAGGTTTCTAGTTCACTAGCCTCATTCTCCTTTGTTCCCCATCTCCTTCTCTCTACACAAACTCTGCACATACTGGCTTCTCTTTCAGCACCCCACCATCTTGGCTGCCTCTCCTCTTCTTCACGTGGTCTTCCTCTGCTCTCCAACCTACTCTCTGCTCTAATGCTAATCTCAAGAACCTGGTCTGCCCCACTTTATAGTGCAGAAATCAAAACATTTAATCCAATATACAAAATACGGAAGTCTCTAATACAAAGTCACTTATCTGAGGCATGATGGGATTGTACCACCTCACATCAAAAAGGGTGGGAAAGGCTGTCCTAAAACCAAGCCCTAGGCTACAAGGATCCTGCCTGCCCACAGCCCACCCCCAACACACATTAATATCACCTGGGCGACAGACTTCCACGTGGGCAGCGCCATCTTTAACAAAGTGAGCATAATATATTTTATTTGCCCAACCAAGTGTATAATGCTATTTACCTCGATAATTCTTAGAACTGTCAAAATCATTTTAGCTTTTTCAAAGCAACTATTTTTTACATGACTTCTCTGAAAATAAATTTTATGTTGGATATATATTTCTCTATATATATGATTAAGAGGGAAAAGTTATTTGTTTATTTATTTTTATTGGTTGATTTTAGAGAGAGAGGAAGGGAGACAGAGACAGTAACATCAATCTGTTTCTGTATGTGCCCTGACCAGGGATTGAACCAGCAACCTCTGCATATCAGGACAACATTCTCACCAACCAAGCTACTTGGAGAGAAAAGTTTTTAAGTTTAAAAGTCCTTCAAGAGTTTTCTGAGCATACCTTAAGTCTGTCTTGGCTTAAACTACATAGGAGAAGCCTTCAAGCAACTCTCATTAGAGATGGCTCAAATGTTTGCCAGTGAATAATTCTAATGTTTGGTCACGTGCAGTAGGACCACTGATCTCTTCAGAGTTGCTTATTTAACTTCCAGTGATTTCTACTTCACAGTTGCTTCTTTCTGGTCCCCAGCAGCCCTGAAGGAAAATATTCTGGTGGAGAGCACGATTGACTGCTTCGCCTCAGGCATGGTTTGGACTTGTATCTCTTGCCCTTTTCCAACACTTTCCTAAAGCTTTCCATTTCCCCCTTTCTCCTCTTTATCACCATCTTCAGTGAACTCCCTGCACCATTACAAAGATGACATATAAGAGTCAGATACTAAATTCTTCTTGGCAGGTGGCCCTTCAGGGTCTCTTAGCCACCACATGCACTCCACTTCCAGAAGCCTGAAAAGCTTCATTTGAAGTTTTTATTTTTTTCCTCAAATATTTGAGAGAAAAGATATAGATAGCATTTTCCTTTACCTCTAAAATCTTCAGCTTGTAATATCTATGAGCAACATTCTATTACTAATGTACAATGACCAAATTAAGAGACTTGAACATTGGTAAATTATTATCGAAAATACTTTCTTCATTTCTGTTGGGCAGATAAAATATATTATGCTCACTTTGTTAAAGATGGTGCTGCCCACATGGAAGCCTGTTGCCCAGGTGATATTAATGTGTGTTTGGGCAGGCTGTGGGCAAGCAGGATCCTTGTAGCCTGGGGCTTGGTTTTAGGACTAAGCCTTTCCCACCCTTTTTGATCTGGGGTGGTACAATCCAATCATGCCTCAGATAAGTGACTTTGTATCAGAGACTTCCTTATTTTGTATATTGGATTAAAGGTTTTGATTTCTACACTATAAAATGAGGGCAGAACAGGAGCTTGCTCTCTTGTTCCTGAGATTATCAGTAGAGGAGAGAGCAGAGAGGAGAGGCCAGAAGCCACATGGAGAAGGCCAGGAAAAGCAGCCAAGATGGTGGAATGTTGAGTGAGAAGCCAGTTTGTGCAGAGTTTGTGCAGGGAGAAGGAAGGAGATGGGGAACAGAGGTGAATAAATCTGGTGAGCTAGAAACCTTTGATTCTAGGAAACTCGGATAAGTCAGAAGCTTTGTGAGCACTGAATGTGAGTGGGTTTTGGAGCCCAGTGTGTGTTTTTACTTGCCCGCTGGGTGCAAGGTAGGATTAAAGATGATGGCCCACCAGTTTCTGGCTCTGTTGTTTTTTTACCGACTCTCTGAATCCAATGCGAACCTGCATGGGCCGGGCGGCTGTGATAGTGGCCTTGGCTACTGGCTTCACAATTTCATATTTGACAGAGGTCACTGTAAAGCCAGGAGCCACGGCCAGGGCCACTATCACAGCAGCCCGGCCCATGCAGGTTCGCATTGGATTCGGACAGTCGGTAAAGAAACCATGGAGCCAAAAACTGGTGGGCCATAACCTTTAATCCTACCTTGCACCCGGCGGGCAAGTAAAAATACACACTGGGCTCCAAAACCCAGTCATACTCAGTGCTCACAAAGCCACTGACTTATCCGAGTTTCCTAGAATCAAAGGTTTCTAGCTCACCAACCTTATTCTCCTCAGTTCCCCATTTTCTTCCTTATCCCAGATACAAACTCTACACAAACTGGCATCTCACTCAGTACTCCGCCATCTTGGCTGCTTCTCCTGGCCTACTCCACATGGCCTCCTTCCGCTGCTGGCTCTACTTTCTCTGCTCTCTCATGCTAACCTCAGGAACCAAGCGGCAAGTTCCCGTTCTACCCCTATTTTATAGTGTAGCTTCACAACCTTTAATCCAATATACAAAATAGGGTAGTCTCTAATACAAAGTCACTTCTCTGAGGCATGATTGGATTGTACCGCCCTACAGCAAAAAGGGTAGGAAAGGCTTAATCCCAAAACCAAGCCCCAGGTTACAATGATCTCCAACACACATTAATATCACCTGGGCGACTGCCTCCTCGTGTTATCTTTAACAAAGTGAGCATAACACATTTTATCTGCCCAACAATCCACCCCTATGCTCACTTTACTACCCACAATTTACATCACCAGCATTC
The DNA here is from genome assembly GCF_036850995.1 of Saccopteryx leptura. Taxonomy (NCBI): domain Eukaryota; kingdom Metazoa; phylum Chordata; class Mammalia; order Chiroptera; family Emballonuridae; genus Saccopteryx; species Saccopteryx leptura. The sequence continues at coordinate 54,543,822 of NC_089514.1, read as the reverse complement.
CTGTGCAAGGAATTTAGAACATTACACAGATTACAACAGCAAAAATCATAGTTTCAACAATTACAAAGGTACATTTCACCAGTCTCTGAGCACTTAGCCCTAAGCGCAAAATGTCTTCGGTCTTCTTTCTAGCCATGGGAAAAGCTTCCCGGGGCAGGGGAGTGCTTCCAGCAAAGCCACCCCTCACCCCCATCAGGGTATTTTACATTGTCCAAAATCCGTAATCCGTAAGTCCATCCAACAAAGGAGCCAATGCCCACTCCGGTCGTAGTCCAGGAAATCATTCCACGCACATGGGGCGTCAGCCACCCCCCTCATCCCTGCCGTCCTCGCAGGTCTTACACTGTCCCAAAGAGGAGCACGTGGCAATGGCAGTCAGCATTTCCATCTCTGCTCCGAAAAGCATGTCCAGGCCTATGTCCCAAAATCGCAGATCTACCGGGGCCATAGTAGGTGCTCCTTCCAGCTGGGCTCTCATCTTATGGAAACTGCGGATTGCAACTCCAGCCCAATTCTCCTCATCCTCCAAAGAGGTACTGGAAACATCAGCTCCTGCTGCCGGGCTCGAACCCTGGGCTGCCGCCACCTTCTGCTCCACAGACCTTGCAGCTCCGGACCCGGCCTCAGCTTCAGCCTCAGCCTCGGCCTCAGCCTCAGCCCTGGCCTCCTGCCGCTGCTGGCTCTCCGCAACATCCAGGGCAAGCTGCAACTCACGAACCTCTGAATCCTCCTCCAGCATTTGCTCCATTTCCAGGCGAATCTCGAACACCTGGTTGGCCTCCTCCTCCAGCATTTCCTCCAGCTCCAGGGTCAGCATCGGTTTCTCCTGCGTTTGCTCCACCTCCTTCCACTGCTTGGTAGGCAGGTCCTGGGCAGCCTCTTTCACAGAGCTCTCAGTTTCCTCATGCATGGCTGTAAAAGTCAGCCAGCCTACGATCCCCAAAAGGACAGCCATGGGGAACCTTAACACTAGCCAGTCCTCTACTCCACGACTCAAAGGCTCCTTGCCGATCTGTATTGAATCCTGCCACAGACTACGCCAAATGTAAAGCCAGGAGCCACGGCCAGGGCCACTATCACAGCAGCCCGGCCCATGCAGGTTCGCATTGGATTCGGACAGTCGGTAAAGAAACCATGGAGCCAAAAACTGGTGGGCCATAACCTTTAATCCTACCTTGCACACGGTGGGCAAGTAAAAATACACACTGGGCTCCAAAACCCAGTCACACTCAGTGCTCACAAAGCCACTGACTTATCCGAGTTTCCTAGAATCAAAGGTTTCTAGCTCACCAACCTTATTCTCCTCAGTTCCCCATTTTCTTCCTTATCCCAGATACAAACTCTACACAAACTGGCATCTCACTCAGTACTCCGCCATCTTGGCTGCTTCTCCTGGCCTACTCCACGTGGCCTCCTTCCGCTGCTGGCTCTACTTTCTCTGCTCTCTCATGCTAACCTCAGGAACCAAGCGTCAAGTTCCTGTTCTACCCCTATTTTATAGTGTAGCTTCACAACCTTTAATCCAATATACAAAATAGGGTAGTCTCTAATACAAAGTCACTTCTCTGAGGCATGATTGGATTGTACCGCCCTACAGCAAAAAGGGTAGGAAAGGCTTAATCCCAAAACCAAGCCCCAGGTTACAATGATCTCCAACACACATTAATATCACCTGGGCGACTGCCTCCTCGTGTTATCTTTAACAAAGTGAGCATAATACATTTTATCTGCCCAACAGTCACAATAATATCATTTGACACGTGTAAAGCCAGTAGCCATGGCCAAGATCACAGCCGCCAGGCCCATTAAGGTTCAAATTTGATTTAGACAGACAGTAATGAAACAATGGAGCCAAGAACTGGTGGGCCATCATATTTATCCTAGCTTGCACCCAGCGGGCAAGAAAAAACACACACTGGGCTCCAAAACCCACTTATTCAGTGCTCACAAAGCTACTGACTTATCTGAGTTTCCTAGAATCAAAGGTTTCTAGCTCACCAGCCTTATTCACCTCTGTTCCCCCTCTTCTTCTCCCTGCGCAAACTCTGCACAAACTGGCTTCTCCCTCAGCACCCCACCATCTTGGCTGCTTCTCCTGGCCTCCTCCATATGGCCTTTTTCTGCTCTCCTTTCTATGGTCTCTACTCTAATGCTAATCTCAGGAACTGTGAGAGCAAGCTTTCAGTCTGCCCCACTTTATAGTGTAGAAATCAAAACCTTTAATCCAATATACAAACAAGGAAGTCTCTGATACAAAGTCACTTATCTGAGGAATGATGGGATTTCTCATGAGAGTGCACCACCCCACATCATGCAATCAGTCAAGGGTATGGGGAAAAGCTTAGTCTTAAAACTAAGCCTTAGGCTATAACAACCCAGACTGTTTACAGCCTGTCCCCCACACCAATGCAAACCGTAAGTGAGCAAACATATATGTCATATTTACAAACTTATTTGACCAACATGACATTTTCCCCTGATCCAGATCCAGTTCAGGCTCCTGCCAGGCCTTCAGTGGTCATGTTGCTTTAGTCTCCTTTAATCTGGAAAAGTTCTACACCTTTCCTTGTGTAAAGCCAGCAGGCAGGACCGGGGCCACCATCAGAGCAGCCCAGCCCTTGCAGGTTCGCATTGGATTCGGACAGTCGGCAAAGAAACCATGGAGCCAAAAACTGGTGGGCCATAGCCTTCAATCCTAGCTTGCACCCGGCGGGCAAGTAAAAAATACACACTGGGCTCCAAAACCCAGTCACACTCAGTGCTCACAAAGCCACTGACCCATCCGAGTTTCCTAGAATCAAAGGTTTCTAGCTCACCAACCCTATTCTCCTCAGTTCCCCATCTCCTTCCTTATCCCAGATACAAACTCTACACAGACTGGCATCTCACTCAGTACTCCGCCATCTTGGCTGCCTCTCCTGGCCTACTCCACGTGGCCTCCTTCCGCTGCTGGCTCTACTTTCTCTGCTCTCTCATGCTAACCTCAGGAACCAAGGGCACAAACTCCCGCTCCGTCCCTATTTTATAGTGTAGAAATCCAAACCCTTAATCCAATATACAAAATAGGGAAGTTTCTAATACAAAGTCACTTCTCTGAGGCATGATTGGATTGTACCGCCCTACATCAAAAAAGGGTAGGAAAGGCTTAATCCCAAAACCAAGCCCCAGGCTACAATGATTCTGCCTGCCTTTAGCCCACCCCAACACACATTAATATCACCTGGGCTACGGCCTCCTCGTGTCATCTTTAACAAAGTGAGCATAATACATTTTATCTGCCCAACACCTTGTCTTCTACAGCCATGACATTTGTGAAATATGGACCTCCGTTTTCTTTATTACTGTATTCTTTATTCTTATTGTCGTTATTGATATCTCTTCTCCTACTGCTGCCATCAGCCCTGGTAAAACTAGCCCCCACCTCTACTCCCACCTCCATCCAAGATGATTATAAATATATTTTTTCTTCTTCCCTTTTTATGTCAATATCAATAAATGAACATAGCTTGTGAAGGTAATGTTATAAAGTACTGCACCCCGGACTCTGAAAGGCACGGTACCTGACTTCATTGAGTCCACATAGAGACACCCAGTCCAGATAAATTTTGAAGAGTTTTATTAAAGGAGGAAATCTTAAATATGCCGGCTGCATATGGCTGACATGGGTCATCTGCCGACCCAAATCGTGCAGCCCCAAAAATAGTTCAGGGGCTGCTTATATACCCTTGATCACACGCGGGCAGGGGAGAGCATGACACTATGGCACAATCATTAACAAGATTATAACATTTGTCTAGGGGATATACAAAAACATTAAGACTTTCAAGGTAACACAATCAAAGATATTGATATTTACAAATCTTTCAGGGTTCCTCTTCCCTCACTAGCCAGAGGTATTTTACCTTCAAGATTCCAGGAAAGGAAGTGTTGGGCAGATAAAATATATTATGTTCACTTTGTTAAAGATGGTGGTGCCCACGTGGAAGCCCATCACCCAGGTGATAACTTGGGATGGGCGTGATTATACTAATGTGTGTTGGGGCAGGGCTTTGGGCAGGCAGGATCCTTGTAGCCTGGAACTTGGTTTTAGGACTAAGTCTTTCCCACCCTTTTTGATGTGGGGTGGTACAATCTCATGAGGAATCCCATTGTGCCTCAGATAAGTGACTTTGTATCAGAGACTTCCTTGTTTGTATTATATATTGGATTAAAGGTTTTGGTTTCTACACTATAAAGTGGGGCATACTGGGAGTTTGCTCTCGGTTCCTGAGATTGGCATAAGAGGAGAGAGCAGAGAGGAGGGCAGAGAGAGGCCATGTGGAGGAGGTCAGCAGAAGCAGCTAAGATGGCAGAGTGCTGAAGGAAAAGCCAGTTTGTGCAGTTTGTGCAGAGAGAAGGAGAGGGGAACAGAGATGAATAAGGCTAGTGAGCTAGAAACGTTTGATTCTAGAAAAATTCAAATAAATCAGTAGCTTTTTGAGCACTGAATGAGTGGGTTTTGGAGCCCAGTGTCTGTTTTTACTTGCCTGCCGGGTGCAAGCTAGGATTAAAGGTAATGGCCCATGGCCCACCAGTTCTTGTCTCTGTTGTTTCATTACTGTTTGTCCTAATCTAATGTGAACCTGCAGTGTCCAGGCAGCTGTGATGGTGGCCCTGGCTACTGGCTTTACAGGGAGGAACTACAATCAATGCAAGGTGGTATGTAAATTCTGCCTCATATTGAAAGAGAAGAAGTTTCTCAGTTAACCTTAATCCTTTCAGAGAACTTAAGACCAAATGACCCTAGTTGTTTTTATAAGTCATGAGACTTCTACATTCCTTTTCCTCCATTTTCTAAGGAAAGGACAGGAAAGCCTGACCATTTCTTCCTCGAATATCAATATGAATTTGCAGGTTTTTGGTATCTTACAACAGCAAAGGTTTTGCAAGGTGGGAGTGTTCTGTCTACTGAGTTTAACCTAAGTAGAGCCCAGATTTAACCTAAGTCCAGATTACTTATCTAATAATCTTCTGGACTGTGACTTCTCACCAGATCATCCAACCTAATCACATATGTACACCCTGTATTTTAGCCTTTTGTTAAGAATTTTCAAGTGAAGAAACTTAAGTGGCATGAGACTCATAAGTTAACAGTTCTTACATCATGGCCCATATGTAGAAGGATGCCATTCCACATGTCCAAGCCTGTAAGAATTTTTATGAGTTTTTGAGCCAAACTGTCCACAATTGCCGAGAATGAAAGTCTCAACGGATTGAGAAAGTGTTCTGGAAAATGGTGGTTTTACCACTTATTTTATACATCAGAGTCAAAGGGAAAGATAAGGAGTAGCTACATAAAATTGTATTAGAGAGGCAGAAGAAAGTAAAGTGGAGGAGTCTCTGGGACTGGATAAAAGTAAAAATGTACATACTGAAACTTCTTTTACACAGGCAGGCAAAAGATAGTTAATAGTTAACTAACATAGGATAATAACAACAATGGGGAGGTTTGCTGGTTCCTGCTTGGGTGGGATGCCTGCCCTGAGGGGGGCAGGAAAAGAAGATTCCCTGCGTGTTGTCAGGTAAATTATTGTAGATGCAGAAGACAACAGACTGGGTAGATTAAGGTAAGCATTGACCTTTGTTAAAGAAAAATACCACCTTAGGACATGACTACCCACCATGAACTGCTTTTAGTTAGAAAGTCTCCATTTTAGACCACCCTATGTAGTTACTTTAGGTCTCTGAGTTTGTAAGGCCACCATGCAGGCTTTCCCTGAGCTTGTCAAGTTCAGCATGTGGCTTCTTTTTAGTCCACACACATTACTTGTCCCATAGACACCAAGCTTTTTCTGCCTCTCACTGTTACACTCTTCTGGGTGTATAGTCTATCATCTTTTGGTAGACGTTCTTACAAATGCCCTAAGACATTAGAAACACAAGACAATCCAGATGAGGGTTAGTTGAGTGTTTGATTTTGAGTGGTTGTTCTGCTGGATGATGTAATGGTGATTTGAAGTCATGAGGCCACACCCCACAGCAATTAGTCTTACAGAAATTACAAGCAATGACATATGACCAGCAGGTATTGGCCTAGCTTTTACGTGATTCCCCAGTACTGAAGTCTGAGGGACAACTTTTGATGCCTTCTGTAAGGCCAGTGGCCATGGCCTTGCAGACTTGCATTGAATTAAGACAGCTAGTAAAGGAACAGTGGAGTCGGAGAACGGTGGATGTTGGTCAAATAAGTTTGCAAATATGGTTCCTCACTTATAGTTTGCATTGGATGTGAGGGGACAGGCTGTAAGCAGGCATGATCCTTATAACCTAAGGCTCAGTTTTAAGACTAAGTCTTTCCCACCCTTTTTGATGTGGGGTGGTCACTCTCATGAGGAATCCCATTATGCCTCAGATAAGTGTCTTTGTATCAGAGACTTCCTTGTTTGTATATTGAATCAAAGGTTTTGATTTCTATACTATAAAGTGGGATGGACCAGGAGCTTGCCCTCTCTAGGTTCCTGAGATTAGCATTAGAGAAAGGAAAGCAGAAAAAGTCCACGTGGAGGAGAGGAGAGGCAGCCAAGATGGCGGAGTGTTGAAGGAGAAGCCAGTTTGTGCAGAGTTTGTGCAGAGAGAAGGAGATGGGGAACAGAGGTGAATAAGGTTGGTGAGGTAGAAATCTTTGATTCAAGGAAACTTGGATAAGTCAGTGGCTTTGGGAGCCCTGAATGAAAAGGGAAGTGTTTTCCCACTGTGTGTATTTCTTGCCCGCTGGGTGCAAGCTAGGATAAAGATGATGGCCCACCAATTCTTGGCTCCATTGTTTCATTACCATCTGTCCGAATCAAATGCAAACCTGCACGGACCAAGCTGCTTTGATGGGACCATGGCTACTGGCTTTACAGTGGAAAAGATCTATTTATTGGAGGATCACCAAGACAGGCAAGCCAAAAGAAGAGAGAAAAAGAAAAAAAAAAGATACAAAGGGAAAGGGAAAATCTGCTTTTAGCAGTGGAGGGCAAGGGATCAGGAAATCTCAACCACACTTCTCAGTGGCAAGGTGTGATCTCCTCCTTGCCCCCCTGAGGGGAGGTATTTATATCCTTACAGGAGTGCTGTCACATGCTCCTGCACTAACGTAGTGAGCAAGCCTAACACAGCCATTTCCCCACACCATCCTGCCCCTTTCCCAATGCCCACCACGACCCTCCCTTGTCTCTAGCACTCCTCCCTCAATGTTATGTTCCTAAAGTTAATTTTCTTCCCTGTCCCAACCCAAGTAATTTCCAGTTATCTTTTAGGCCAGAAGGTAGAATGGATAAGTCTTCTTCATTTTCTTTCTCATTTGACTAATTTTATAAACTGTAATTCCTGCTTTCTAATACCTTTTCTTTGATACCTTTTCTTTTGAGACATTTTTTAAGATAAAGGGAAATTTTGCTTTTCTTCTTTTTTTCTGCCTATAATAGTACTACTTTTTCTCTCAGTCAATGTGAAGGCCCTGAATGGTTTGAAGAAAAATCATATGTGATAAAATAGCAATAAAAAAGTACAAAAACTAAAATTTCAACATCTTATCTTGCTACTTAAGAAACACTAAAAATTGATACGAAAAAGCTTTATTACTGGTTTTAAGGTAAAAATTGAATGAATTCAAGAGATTTAAACTTATATATGTATAAAATTTATAGTATTTTTTTCAAAATGCAAAAATAGAGTATCAACTTTAGGAAAATTAATGATTACCGTATTTTTTGCACCATAAGACACACTTTTTTCCCTCAAAAATGTAGGGAAAATGCCCATGAGTCTTATGCAGGGATAAATACGGTAATGTGGACCTGCAGAGGTTGAGTTCTCAGGACTCACAACATACCAAGATGGATAACCCTAGAATCTGTTTTCTGGAATTTACAAGAGTTGTTAGCCTGGATATGTATTTGGAATAAATCTATACAAAGGTGATAGATATAGACAATGGAGTAAATATTTTAACACAGGAAAGGGTTTAGAGTGAACATAAGGTAAAGTTTGGGATTGTCTATATTTAGGGCAGAGAAAGTAAAGAATCCTATGAAGACAAAAATGAAAAATGGCAAAGGGAGACAACTAGAAAAGATTTATGAGAACAACCAATATATCAAAGAAGGAACACTTTTAAAAGAGGAGCAGGTGTAAAATATCACAGAAACGGAGTTCAAAGTTTGTAAGGGCTTGGACCAAAGCACATTATTAGGGGAAAGTTAGGTTCTTGTTGAGTTTGGTGCAATGGGGAATAGGAGGTGAAAGGAAGTCTGAGGGAGGAGAAGAAACTTCAAGAGGCAATAGAGATTACTCCTTTGTGCCTTTCGACATTGAGAGGAAGAAAGGTTTAATGACTATATGAAGAAGTAGAAGGCTTGGTGGAATGCATTTTGATGTAGAGACAATTAAAAATGCATGAAATGTAATGAACAGATAGCCAAGGAAGAGAAGAGATTTGAAGACCATGAAAGAAATGTGATCACTAATGAATTAAATTAAAATTAAATGAGAAAGAGGGGTTAAGCACATTAATAACCATTTAATCTTAATATGAAAAGCTAGAAAATGGGTACTGAAGCAAAGAAGAGAAATATTAACTTATTAAATGACCTCAATTGCTACAGTGTAGAAGATGAGATATGTTGACCACTTTAGCAAGGGCATAATAACAAAATATAAAAGTGATCTAAAACACTTTAATAATTCTTTTGATTGTCAACTTGAAGACTTTTGCAGGATTGATTTTATGTCTATGCAATATGCCCAAAGAGCAATCAAATATTAGCACCACAGAAAATAAAGTGTAGAAATATCAAGGTTTTGATTTTGGTAAAATGTGAAGAAAATAAGAGATTCTTAAAGTTCCAACAATGTCTTTGTTGAAATAAGTGATCGTAATTGAGGTGTGTAATTCTGTAAAAGCTCAGAAAACTCAGTAAAAGAGAGGTTAAATGAGACACAGAGGAGCCACATGGTGCAAAAATCAGATTTAAAGGAGTGGAAGAAGAGAGCAATGCAAAAAAAGGACATTGATTAAGATGCAGCTACAGATGGATAGTCAAAGCTGTTTTGTTGTGCAGTGATCTGGAAGTGATGGTAGAAAGAGTGAAATATACTTATTTAATGTCTGTAAATAAACTACAGAAACAGAGGATGTCTAACTTTTCCCATTCAGGATAACTAGGCCTTATTTAAAGTAGTAGCAAGATGATTATTATTTTAAAGGAGATGTGCACTGGAGCTTGCTTACATTTAAAACCAGGTTGCAAAGTATGGGGTAGAAAATAAGTAGTAAGCGGGAAAAGTAGGTTGATGGGAAAAAATGATCAACAGGAATAAAATATTTAGAAATAGGTCTATCAGATATGCTAATTTAGCAGAGGGAAAATTTCTAAATATGTTGAAAATGTAAAACTTTGTTATTTGAAGAGTATATTTAATCATATTCAATATTGCAATTGAAATGTTAGCAGAAAAATAGGAATATAAATTTTATTTTGATATTTTGCATCAAAGACAATTAAAGATATACCTATATTAAAATTAAACACATTACCAAACAATATATATTTTTAGAGTTTAGTTTTTATTAAAAATATTGACCATATTTGTAGATAAGATCCAATGGGTAGATCCTAGTCCCAGTGAATAGTCCTGTTGAATATGAAAAACAATTTTATATAATTTTGTTGAACCAAAATATCAGTTATTTGGCAAGCTATTGAAAACTAGAAATGAATCATGACACTTACTATTTTTTTATTTAGGCAATTAATTTTAATAGGGTGACATTAATCAATTAAAGTACATAGATTCAGAGAAAATATCTCCAGGTTATAAAACTTATTTAAAAAGCAGCATTTAAGTATATTTGAAAAATATTTTGCTTATTCCAAGAATGAAATGGCAAAATCTAAGACAAATAGTTTATCTCATAAACTAATGTTTTTTGAAAAGGTTTTTATCTTCTGAAGGCTTAAGATTTTATGTAATTTCACAATTTCTGAAATATGGTGACACATTTTTTTATTAAACTTATAAAAGCTCTATTCTATAACAACATATTCTTATATAGTAAATAATGATTGGATAAGAAAAATAAATGCAATGGAAATATAAAATGCAATGTTTAAAGAAAAGTTTTTATTTTATTTAACAAATAAACTAAATGAAAAAACATTGAAACAGGTACAGAGATTTTATTTTTTTACTATATGGATAACTTACAGAGTATATTGTGGTCAGTAGACTGTGATAGGTAAGGCTTTGTATAAACTAGACCTCTAGGATTATCAACATTGTAAACAAACTGGTCAGAAGGTACTGACTAATCTTAGTTTGTTGTCTGCCTCTTCTTAGAGCAACGAGTTGCAAAGTAGGCATAGAACTTTCTTTCTCTTCACCCTTCTCATAATTCTTCATCTTCCTTTCCATAAAAATAAAATAAAATCACAAAAATAATAGCTGTCCTGATAGCAAAAAGTAACAAGAAAAATAGAGGAAGTAAAATAAAAAATTAGAAGATTAAAGGATCACTATGCCATTTTTAAAAACAAATTTTCAAAATATATGGTTGATCAAAGAAAGAATAGAATTGAGACTGCATAAAGAAAGAACAGCCTGACCAGGCGGTGGCGCAGTGGATACAGCATTGGACTGGGATGCGGAGGTCCCAGGTTCAAGACCCTGAGGTCACCAGCTTGAGCGCGGGCTCATCTGGTTTGAGCAAAGCTCACCAGCTTGGACCCAAGGTCCTGGCTTGAGCAAAGGATTACTCGATCTGTTGAAGGCCCACGGTCAAGGCACATATGAGAAAGCAATCAATGAACAACTAAAGTACCACAACAAAAAAACTGATAATTGATGCTTCTCATCTCTCTTTGTTCCTGTCTGTCTGTCCCTATCTATCCCTCTCTCTGACTCTCTCTCTGTCTCTGTAAAAAAAAAAAAAAAAAAAAAAAAGAAAGAACAGAATTTTAACTCTTCAGTCAGAAAGGTATCAGATTATCTGATGAGATTTCCAGATCTTACACTGGAAGTAAATAAAAGACCGTGGTGTACCAAAAAATTTTTATCAAGTCACACATGTCTCTCTATAGATAGATAGATAGATAGATGATAGATAGATAGATAGATAGATAGATAGATAGATAGATAGATAGATAGATGATAGATAGATGATAGATCTCTGTTTTTTTTTTCAGTTTTTGAATAAATATACTACTTATTTGATGGCAAACACTTGATTAATAAATAAAAAAGTCATCTTTCTGAAAATTGATATTTAGTGTAGGAAAACATCTGAATAATTCTTTTCCTCTTTTTATTCTAACACATTGAAATTATTTAGCTACAACTTCATAGTATGCAGGGTATGTACTGACTTTTCATGAGCAAGTATTTGACAGAAAAAGTGAAAATAGAAACCCCAAAATATCAATCAGCATGATAAACATAAAAAGTTCAAAGCTATATAAGAAAGTAGTCACAGTTTAAAGTGAAAATTTGTGTTGTTATCCTGGAGAAAATTTATAAAAACTGCAAAATAAAATCGTTCTTATGACCAATTTAATAATTATAATAAACATTATAACAAAAAATATTAGAAACTAATGTTTTCCTATATTTGTATACTTGTTAATTAGTTTAAATTAACGAGAAAGACAAGAACAATTTCTTAATTTATAAATTATTTGATTCATATATATTGCCAATGTTAATCTTTATTTTTAATGTGATTTGCCTTGAAAATATAATATATAATATTGATTACAAACAAATGAAAGACTTTGAATTATTGTACAAAGAATTTGAGAGAAGTTGCACTTAAAAGTAATGAGGACTTACTTTAAAACAGTGGTCCCCAAACTTTTTTGGGCCATGGACCAGTTTAATGTCAGAAAATATTTTCACGGACTGGCCTTTAGGGTGGGACGGATAAATGCACAAAATAAAATTATGCAACCGGCATAACGACTGTGGTATTTTTAAATATAATTGTCAAACTTACGAGACAAGCGTCAAGAGTGAGTCTTAGATGGATGTAACAGAGGGAATCTGGTCATTTAAAAAAAATAAAACATTGTTCAGACTTAATATAAATAAATCGGAAATAATGTAAGTTATTTATTCTTTCTCTGCGGACCGGTACCAAATGGCCCATGGACTGGTACCGGTCCGTGGCCTTGGGGTTGGGGACCACTGCTTTACAAAATTATAACAAAATGGCAAACAGAACTCTAATTTATGAAACTCTTCATATATTTATTTTCTACTAAAGGAATACAAAATTTTATCTGTAGACTTTACATTACACATATTCATATATATATTACATATGTTTCAAATTAAATGTCATATAAATAGACAATGTTTTAAAGATAATGATGCAGATATTTTTATTGTGTTTAAACATTTCAGCCCTAGTCCTTATACTTCATAGAAAAAACATTTATAATTTTAAAGAAATATTTTTCAGCAGGATACTTTGCAGTAAAAGATATAAATACAAAGGATAAAAAGAGTCAATTAACTCCATATCGTTTTTCAAAAATATAAAATGTAGAAAAGTATAGCAATTACTATTTTTATGATTTTATTTTGTTTTCATTTGAATGAGCACAACTGGCATTGTGTTTAATGCACACACCTTATAAGGAATCACAAGGTTTCTTCATTTACCATCAGTTATCTACTGATGGCTGCATAGATCTTTACACTGCCATAAATTTCCATAATATAAGCTCAATAAAAGGGTACATGACATGCAATTTGGAAACATCTGCCTTTGCCATCTAATTTCTATACCCAAAAGGAGACCATGTTTAACGTTCACTTTAAACAATACTAATTAATTTGATGCAAATCTTTGGCTGAGAGTACAGAGATTTTTCTTGGATATGAGCAGATAAATAATCAGTATCTCAGGCTTTCAATGTTGAAACTGGAAAACTGCCTTTCCTTTTATGTAATCATGTCATCAAAGCAAACCATGAGTTCAAATCCTTGATACCACAACTACCACAAAATCTGGAAATATGCATCTGGGGTCCTTCAATAACCACAGAAATGGAAGGAATATTTATTATCATTTATATTTTAATCTATATTTAAGTGAAGAAAGAGAGAGGTCACCGAGTATACAACAAGTGTGTCATTTAAAAGAATGTGAAATACATTTCTTTTGAATGCTGATGAACAGGAGACACTAAATCTTTTTCGCCTCCAAACTACTACCTTCTTTATTAGATCCAGCTAATAACACTGTTTTGTCTTTTTCCAAATAGCTCCAGATATATGGAAAAGATTTATATAGGCGTATGGGGATCCTCAAACCCCTCAGCGAGATCTTCTGAGCATGGCTTTTAAGATACCTAGAGGCAGAAAAAGCCCAATAGAGATCAGGGGAGCTACCAGCTTTTAGGATATACCCTTAAAGGCTCCAATGCCCCAGAGGGGTCTCATAGGATGCCATCTGGGTCCTGCTTCAATAGTGGAAAGGAAGGTCATTGAGCTAAAGCCTGCCAGGCTTACATGCCTTTGCTGTGAGGAAACAGGGACACTGGAAGGTAGGCTTCCCCCTCACTCCCTAAGGGAGGGTTCAGTCTCTTCCAGCCCTGCTCCAGCCACCTATGACCTAACCTTGCCCAGAAAGCTGGGGTTTGCCACTGAAGGCTGAAGGTGCCCAGGGCCGTCGGCCCCATCTATGACACTGTGGATGAGCCTAGGGTATTTCTTCCAAGAAGTAGGTAAACTGATCTCATTTGCACAAGGGCCACTTAGCTATGTTTTGCCTGAATAGTCAGGTTTTTTATTCTTCCCTCGAAGATCTCTGTTGTAGGTGTTGATAGTCCTATTTTCTGCTGCTTTGCTTAATATATAGTGTTTCCTTTATCCCTCCTACCTCAATACCCCACTCATATTTCAGGCTGGGACCTACTCCTAATTTAGAGCTCTCTTTCCCCCTTTTGCCAACTTCTATTATGAATCTACCTTTGCCACCCAGTTTAGTGTATCCCAAGGTTCTCTTTACCATGCCACAGTCGCAGAGCTCCAGGGAAAAGCAACCTGGTCTTATCTCTCCAGGCAGAGGAGAACAGAAGCTCCATATCCACACATGCTGCAAATGGCTTTTCCAGTCTACCTGAACCATTACCAGCTAGAAGCAGCAGCCATTGGGACTTGGACATGAGCTGAAAAGTATAGAACGGTGACAACAATTCCAGTGCCATGCGGACTTTTCCTGGATGTGGACTTTTCTTGGACTCCTGCTCCCTGTGACAGCTCCTAACAGACTGAACTGTGGTTGGGTTGCATTTTTCAGGGATTTGGCATGGTGATGGGGCCAACTTGGACTTGGTGAACATGTTAAAGACACTACTCTTTTATGGATTCTTGCTGTATTGGCCAGGAGTTTGCTTAAAGGCTTTTAATCACTGTAAAAAAATAGAAGACTGGATAAAGAAGATGGGGCACATATACACCATGATATACTATTCAGCTAGAAGAAATGATGACATCGGATCACTTACAGCAGAATGGTGGAATCTTGATAACATTATGCAGAGTGAAATAAGCGAATCAGAAAAAACAAGAACTGCAGGATTCCATACATTGGCGGGACATAAAAGCGAGACTAAGAGACATGGACAGGAGTGTGGTGATTACGGGGGGTGGGGGGAGGGAAGGAGGGAGAGGGGGAGGGGTACAAAGAAAACTGGATAGAGGGTGACGAAAGACAATGTCTCTTTGGGTAATGGGTATGTAACAGAACTAAATGACAAGATAACCTGGAAATGTTTTCTTTGAATATATGTACCCTGATTTATTGATATCACCCCATTAAAATAAAAATTTATTTATATAAAAAATAATAAAAAAATTTTAAAAAAAAGGATGTGAAATAATTTTATAGAAAAGATGGATATTGAATTAGCTCTGGATTGAAGTTAAAAAACAAACTCCAAGTTATTATAATTTTTACCTGCAACATAAAGTTGTTATTTTAATTTGTCAAGCCTGAAAAAAAAATGGAATTGGTTATCCTAGACTTTATGAACTCGAGGCTACTTCTAAAAAGAAGTGCTATATGTTTAATATACTGTCATATAAATTCAAGCTGGTAAATAATATTTTCATCAGAGAAAGAGAATAAAAATGAAAGCCATGGAATTTTAAACATATTTAGTCTTGTAAAAATGTATTGACATTACATTAGTAAACAAAAACACATGAATTTAACAAGGAGGAACTAAATAATAATTTTGACCATTTAATGATGAATTGGTGAAAGAGAAACCATAAGTATAATTTTTAAAATAATTTTTCTTCTTTTCTAAGTGAGAGGAGGGAGAGATAGAGAAACAGACTCCCATATGCCCCTGTCTGAACCATCCAGCAACTCTGTCTTGGGCCCATACTCTGCCCATCTGGGGCTATGCTCGCAACCGAAATAGAACCTGAGGCAGAAGCTCCATGGAATCATCCTCAACGCCTATGGGCCAATGTGCTCAAACCAATGGAGCTATGGTTACAGGAGGGAAAGAGAGATAAAGAGAGAGAAAGAATGGGGAGGTGCAGAGAAGTAGATTGTTACTTCTCCTGTGTGCCCTGACCAGAATTGAATCTAGGACATTCACATGCCAGGCTGATGCTTTACCACTGATCAAACCGGCCAGGGACTAATTTTTTTAAGTGAGAAGAGGAGAGATAGTAAGACAGACTCCAGCATGGGCCTTACCCGGATCTACTCAGCAACCCCCATCTGCGGCCAATGCTCTGCTCATCTGGGGCCACACTCACAAACAACCTATTTTTAGCACCTGAAGTGGAGGCTCAATGAAGCCATCCTCAGCGCCCTGTGCATGCACTTGAATCATGGCTGTGGAAGGGGATGAAAAAAGAGAAAGAGAGAAGGGGGAAGGAGAGGGGTGGAGAAGCATATGGTCACTTCTCTTGTGTGCCCTGACCAGAATTGAAACTGGGACATCCACATGCTGGGCCAACAATCTACCACTGAGCCAACTGGCCAGGCCCATAAATATAATTTTTAAAAATTTTCTAAATTATTACAATGTGGGAGCTTCATAGTCTTCTTGTATAGTTTTTTAGTTGTATTTGTATAGTATAGTAAGTTAAATTTTCAAGGCAATCTAGTTAATATCTTTCTTAAGAAATTGTAGCATAAAAAAATCATAAAATCATTTTTTTTTTTTTGTATTTTTCTGAAGTTGGAAACAGGGAGGCAGTCAGACTCCTGCATGCGCCCGACTGGGATTCACCCGGCATGCCCACCAGGGAGCAATGCTCTGCCCATCCGGGGCGTCGCTCTGTTGTGACCAGAGCCACTCTAGCGCCTGAGGCAGAGGCCACAGAGCCATCCCGAGCGCCCAGGCCAACTCTGTTTCAATGGAGCCTTGGCTGTGGGAGGGGAAGAGAGAGACAGAGAGGAAGGAGAGGGGTAGGGGTGGAGAAGCAGATGGGCGCCCCTCCTGTGTGCCCTGGCCGGGAATCAAACCCGGGACTTCCACATGCCAGGCCGATGCTCTACCACTGAGCCAACCGGCCAGGGCTCATTTTTTGCTTGTTTAAAAATGTACACTAATATCAAAGGCTTAAAACACGCCAAAGGAATATGCTTAGAAAAATACAAGGTACAAATTATAAATTATAAGGAGAAATAAATGTTGGTGCAGAATACCTGTATTGATTACTGATGTTTCTCTGTGACTTTAGTGGCACTTTTTTCCCCCACAATATTTATTTCAAAATGTGTATGATAACTTCACAATTATAAATTTCAGACAAAGTCAAGGTAAAATAATTTTTAAAACATTTAACTTTAAAACATGTTTCTAACAGCCCTGGGAAGGGGGTAGTAGCTCAGTTGGTTAGAGCAACATCTCCATATAACAAGGTTATGGGTTCAATGATCACATAGAAGAATTAACTGATGAATGGATACATAAATAGAACAGAAAATCAATGTTTCTTGTTCTCTTTTCCTCTCTCTCTAAAATCAATAATTTAATAAAATGTGTGTAAAAATAGGTCTGTGTGTTAAATCTAAATAAGCCACTGACTACATAAGGCTTTGTGGTAGTCTTGGCTTCCACTGTGTTCTATTTGTAAATCCTATAAGTTATAGAAAATCTTTTGAGAAATTATTCAAAAGATAATGTATGCTCAAGTAAACATAATTTAGAATTAGAGTATAGACTAAAAAGCAAAATATCTCCCACTTAACTCCTCCTTCATTACAGGGTCTCCTTCTAAGATATAGATGATATTTACATGTATTTTCTTGCATAGCTTCAGTACTGCAACTGTAGATACATAAATAACTCTTCCTGATCATGTTTATAATAAAAGTATAGATTAACCATATTTTGTATCAGTATTTATAGATTTCCCAAACTCTTTTGAACATCTACATATTATTTTACTAATTGATACATTAAAAGTTTTTCTTATTATTTTAGTGCTGAAATAAAAATCCTAAAACATATATCATTGTATCTTATTAAAGTATATTAGTAGGATAGTTTTCAGAAATTAAATTGTTAACAAATATTGACTATAAAAATAAATTGATTAGTGCTGTCTGCAATTTAGATTTATTCAATCCATTGCCTTAAAATATATGTACTTGATAGTGTTTTAAAAGTGAAAATAACTGAAGGAGTAATTAGTTCTTATTAATACTGATGTTATGAACTAAATGTTTATGTCCCCCTCCAAATAGTATATTAAAGACCTAAACAGTTTATATTTGGAGATGGGGCCTCTAAGGAAGTAATTAGTTAAGTGAGGTCATAAGAGGGGACTCTCTTCCAGTAGGATTGTTCTTCTTATAAAAAGATACACCGGAGAAGTCTCTTGCTGTCTACACACTCACACAGAGGAAAGGCCGTAATGAAGACATATATAGTTGGAAGGAAGCTATCCACACGCCAAAAAGAATGCCTCACCAGACATCAACCCTGCTGACACCTTAATCTCAGACTTCTAGCCTCCAGAACTTTGAAAAAATAAATTTCTGTAGCTTAAGCCATCTAGTCTGTGTTATGGCAGCCCAGGAAGACTACTGACGTCACAGTTTTTCTGTCAATTAGATAGAATAATTATCTAAATAAAAATTACTGATAGTTATCCAGAAAACTTTTAAACTTTTAGTCTGGCTAGATATGACTTAATAACCAATTCAATGGATGTTTAAGTTAAAACTATAAATATACACATAATGAAGACATAAAGGGTAGAAAACAGGTTCATGTTTCAGGAAATGTAATTTATAACAAGTTTTTTTTAGAAAATCCTCATATTCAAATTAAAATAGTATTTATAAAAACTAAGAGATAAGGGATTTTTCAAAATGTGAAAAATCAAAATAGAACCATAGTATAAAGGAAGAATCATTAATTTCTGTAGTCACATATACATTTAATTGAATGTCCATTCTTAAACAAGTTATATTCCAGCATCAGTGTGGGATAGGAATCATTAGTCATAAAACTGAACATTTTGAAATAGATTTCATGTATCTCTTCATTATATACTTAGTTTTTACCACTCCCAAAATAAAAAACACACACTGTGAGTATGATTGGAGAAGTATTATTATTGAAATTTTACAGATGATGAAACTCAGGCTCAGGAAAATTAGGAAATTCATTCAATGTCTCAAAACCAGGAAATTAGAGCAAAAAGATAGAACCAAGATTTCATGAGTATCAACGCTTGTGTCCTTCCACAGTGATACATTCTATACTATCTTTTATACATCTTCAAATATGCATTGAGCAAGAGCACCCATTCTACATTAGCACTGTGTGACAAAATAAATGAGACAGGGATGCTGTGGTGTGAAACCAGAGAAGCAAATAGGATGGTGGAAATGAGGCAAAAAAACGCTCTGATAAAAGCGGTCCGGGAAGCCTGAGTCCAGCCTGCTGAGTCAGTCTGGAGAGGGTCAAAGGAGGCTCTCAGAGAGGGTGATGCTCGGACTAGCATTAAAGGGACCTCGAGAATCATCCAGCTGTACAAGGGAATGAGGCTTCTGTGTTAGACTCCAATTTCCAATAACATAAAAGAAGTTTACTGCTTCAAGATCCTCTCTATGAGAAAAACGTATAGAGGTAAATATATGTGCATACATATTAATTAAAGCAATATTTACATGCTTGCATTTATATTCATTTTTATATCTATAATTACATTGGTATTTCTACATATTATTACATTTAAATTCATTTCTATATCTATGGTTTTTGAAATCCTTGTGTTCACACCTTACTTCCAATCACATAACAGGGTTCATTCTAGTTTTCTCCATTTCCATAATTTCAACTTCCTTCTCTGTCAGTAGGAAACCAGAGTTCCATTAGTATTCTTAACTTATGAACATATTTGCTTCATCTCTGTACTACTAATCCTCATTACCACGGCTGCCCATCCCTGCATGAACACCAGGCTCACTAACTCTTGCACTAGAATAAACACCATCTTCACCCGTTTCAGTTTTTAAGATCCCACATCAATTTACCCCATAGATTGACATCCTCCCACCTTACTTGGACTCTAAAACCTGCAGAGGGATGTTCTCAGCTTCCATCTGGGCTCTGATGTCCCATAGCTATCCAGTCCATCTACTCCACAGGGATGACTTCTCATTCTGCTTTGAGTGTGAACATCCCTCACCAGTCCGCACCTCCAGGTATACTCATATTTTGCTTACTATTCTTCTGCCCCACTTAAAGGCTGGGGGCTCAATAGTTCAGGAACAGAAAGAGGAAAGGGAAAGGAAAAGGAGAAAAGGAAAGAGGACGAGTCACAAATTACAAATCACAGCTTGTTCTTATTCCACTGAAATATCAAGAGCAGCGATTCTCAAAAGGGAAATGCCACAGATTCTGTGGTTTGAAAAGCAGAGCCAACATATAATTTTGTATTTGGAATAGGAAACAAATATATTGTTTCATAACATAAACTACTCAAAATGAAACCAGACAAAATCTTCTTGGCTAAGGATGGGAACTAGTGGTGAGGATGAAAGGAAGTGAGATTTTTATATTTATCAAAATGAATAATGGGTTTAAAAATATTACCATAGAGGATAGACATCTCAGCTTTTAGGGGCTATTGTAGTCCCTGCTCATCTATGGGAGAAACATTCCAAGACTCCCAGTGAATGCCTGAAACCTCAGATAATACTGAACCTTACATATATTATGTGTTTTCCAAAACTTACATACCTATTATAAAGTTTAATTTATAAGTTAGTTATGTGAGGATGGTCACTGTCTCAAAATATCTTACTGTACTGTAGTCACATTTCCTGTAATGATGTGAAATAATACAAAGCCTATGTGACAAGATGACCTGGAATGAATGATGAAGGCAATATGGCATAGCATTAGGCTACTATTGACCTCCTGATGATGCTAAACAAGCACTATATGGCCTTTCTTTGGCATATCTGAATTGCTAGCATCATTACTCTTGCACTTTGGGAGGGCACTATTAAGTAAAACAAGGGCTGCTTGAACACAGGCACTACATACCAAAGCACTGTATCTGATAACCAAGATGGCTGCCAAGTGACTATCAGGTGAGAAGACGATGCAGTGTGGAGATACTGGACAAAGGGATAATTCACGCTGCCTGCTAGACGTGAGATTTCTTCAAACTCTTCAGAATGGCGCTCAGTTTAAAACTTATGAATTGTTTATTTCTGGAGATTTCTATTTAACATTTCCAGGTTGCAGTTGACTACAGATAAATGAAACCTCAGATAAGAGGGTACTACTCAATCTGTTTTGCTGACTTTATTCAACTTAATATAATATTTATTAGCATTGCAGGGTGAAAGATAGATGACCCTTAAATAATTCAACACCAGGAAATCTTGACTCTTCTGAAATGCTAACTCAAGTTATATCCTGACAGCTGTAAGACTTAGAAAAAAATTAAAATTAAATTTAGTACAAAGCAAATCTTTTGAATTTGACCTTTAAAAATAATATAGTTTAGGAAAATAATAAAAGGAGAAACTTTATCTCTGAGCCTATATAGAAATTTTCTGTCCAACTAACTTTGGATGTGTTAGCTTGAGCTGTAGGTACACAGTGAGTGATTTAAAAAATCAAAATCTTTCTTTAGGCACTGCATTAAAACCTAAAAAGTAAAATTTCTATATTCTGTTTTCTAGGTTTAAAAAAATCTGATTACCAGGAAAATTTTATTCTATTTAGATTGTTCAGTTTGAAACACAGTGAATTAGACTGACTATATATAGTTCTAAGCTTACTTTAGGTGATCAAGTGGATTAATTTGAAATATTTCTAAATATGAGAGTGATTATAAGCTAGTAAAAAGTCTTTTATTTTAATGTTTCTTGTAAGCACAAAGAACTTCAAAACCAGTAGTTCTGTAGCATTTTATTTCTATAAATAGGTTTAAGTGTTTGTGTTATAAACAGTCACACATTTTCAAAAGAAATTATGGATGCTGGAGTAATTGACAAGCCAAGAAGTGTGACTTCATGAAAAGCAACTATATCCTCTATTTTTAGATCCAGAGTACTAGCAGCCTAAACAGACCAGGGCAATATTTGTATTGCTTACGTTCTTACTTTGCTCTAAATTTGGAAAGCAGTTAATAAACATTAGCTGAGAGTTAAATAATTATTTATTCTGATATATATAACATTTCTTTGAATTTTTACTCAAATACACATTCTCCTGAATTAATGCTTTTGGATTATAAGATCAACATTGCAGATATTTCTATATAGCATGGACTATAACCATGAGATTTTTCTGGTAGGAAGTTGTGACTCTCTAACACAAAACCATGAGATCTATAAGTGAGAGTTAGCTTCCCACCAAGAGTAATGTTAGGGTGACACCTTGTTGTGCTGTTTGTGACACAGTTCAAACACCGCAAACTTTCACAATTCACCCTCCCATCTAAAGAGGATACAAGAGCCTTTTCTCAACCTCCTTTCTCTACTGCCTACAGCAGTTCGACTTACAATATTTCAGATACAAATGCAAATATTGCTGCATCTAACGATGACAAGGCTCTTCCTGTGCAACACTGCATATGCAAAGTGGAGATAGAATCAGTCCAGTGCCATTGTTCATATGCTGTTATTTGATGCCTTGTATAGAAGTCCTTTTCCCTTTAGATTACAAAACCAAAGGAACTTGTTTTCTACCTTTATTAGTTGGAAGACTTTTTTATTATTATTATTATGCTGGAGTTAAAAATGTGAATTTGAATACTTAGTAAGACATAATTTTAAATATTACAAGTGTCTGAAGTATAATTAAGGGCTGTCCTGTTAATTGCTAGTTAGAGGTGACAGTGGTTACTTTTAATATAAAATAATGGATTTAATTTCATTCATGTTTTTATCATACTCAAACAAAAACAGAGAAACCAGAAGTATTGCATAAAATTTATGTTGTAAGGACCAAAGCCTGAATAAATGTCCAAAGTCTGTTGCTATCCATTAAGAGATAGTTTTTGGAATGGCTCATTAGGAGGCAAAGTGGAAACTCGAGAATATTGAAGCACTTTCCTTAAGCAGTCTTGCAGCAGAGATGGCTGACTGTCGGTCAAATCCGGGTTCTTTCCCTCACCCTGCAGAGTTATCACTGGAGAGTGCTGTCCAGGCCTTTTTGTACACAGAAGGGGATAGGTGATAGTCCTCACAGACACAAGCAGCAACAATGTGTGCCACTTATGGGTGAAAGCATTTAAGAACTGAGTGTTGCCTTCACGTTTTTTTTCCCTCTTCCACCTGGCTGCATGTGTGTCCAGGCTTTAGGGATGGAGGAGTCACAGGAAAGAAGAAACCTGGTTCCCTAAATGTCCCTGTGGAATCAAGTTGCCGACAGGCTGTGCCAGGCGCATTATTATATAGGCTATAATTAATTGTATTAAAAAACGGAAATTTGAGGATTGTTTAAGATATTATCATCGCCTGACCTGTGGTGGTGCAGTAGATAACGCATCGACCTGGAATGCTGAGGTTGCCGGTTTGAAACCCCGGACTTGCCTGGTCAAGGCACATATGGGAGTTGATACTTCCTGTTCCGCCCCTTGCCTTCTCTCTCCTTATCTTTCTCTCTCTCTTCCCTCTTTCTAAAAATGAATAAATAAAATCTAAAAGAAAATATATTTTAAAAAAGAAATGATCATTACTCTAATAATTTAGTTCTCTGTAATATTAAAATAATTCAGAGCAGGTCGAGCACAAGAAAAATGAAGAGAATGGGTGAGTATAAAGTGACTGGTTCTTGTTAATAAAATGATATCCTAAACAAGATATAGCTAATACTGAGCCTGCAGTTAAAATAGGCATATTCTGATTCACATTTATCACTGTTAATTTCAACAACTTCACTGTTACTTTATACAAGTATTATGGGCCTCAGTTTTCTAACTTGCAAAATAAGACATTCCACTACATGAACTCTATAATTACTTTGACTTATAACATTCCCATTCCATATTTCCACTAATAACCTGAAGCGACATATTTGCAGTTACAAGGTAAATGAACACTTACCCAAGAATTGTGCCATAAAGAACACAGCACTGGATGGCTGCAGGTACTTTGTAAAAAATATTTTTATTGAAATATTAGAGTGACATTGACTTGTAAAACTATACAGATTTCAACTGTACAATGCAACAAAACATCATGGACACCCCAAGTCGTGTGCCAATCGCCCCAAGCAAAGTCTACTTCCGTGTCCCCTTTCTCCCTTCCCTCCCGTTTCCCACCTCCAACTAGCTCCACCCTTCTCCCTCCGGCTACCACCCTAAGTTTTCTGGACTGCAGTTCTCTCACCTATGAAGTAAAAATAAAGTCATCTTTAGATATTCTTTAGGCTCTATTAGTCAGCAGTTCTATAAATAGTCCAGTTTGTGTGATTTTTAGGAAATGAAAGGAATAGCAGCAATAATGTGTTTCTGTTAAATAAAAGACACAGCTCTCTCTGTCAAGTGCTATCTAGCAGTTAGTCAAAAATCTTTAGACCCGTAAATAATTTTTAAGAGTCCTTGTCATTTCCCCCAGCCCTTCCCTGACTTCTCAGCCTAGCATGAGGGACTCTCCCTGCACCACACGGCAGAAGCCGCGGAAGCGCTGATTTCTAGTTGCCGCTGGCCCCCTGGCCAGGGTCACATTCCTCACCGGTGATGTACTCCGTGCAGGCTCTCCACTGAGGTCTGAGATGTAGTGCAATGCCTTCCTTTCTGGGAGGCAGACAGGAGGTTTGCTCATGTCATTGATTAATCAAGGGTAGGGAGAGAAAAATTCTCCAAATTAATCTTTGAAAGCATCAGATTCTGCTACTTCTGTCCATATCTCTGTAACAGCTCAGATTCTCTATACACAGAGAAAAATGAATCGCCTAAATTTATCTTAAAAAAAATAAGGAAGGAACAAAATGGAAAATGATTACAAGTCAATTTAACTTATAGCCATTAGTAGGCACACACACACACACACACGTGTATGTGTGTGGAAAGAGAGACAGGAACAGAGAGTCTATTTTTTAAATTATTACTAACATAAACATTGCTTTAAAAAATTAGTTTCTATCTATCTTCAAACACCCACCTTTGGTAATATTTTTCTCATTGAAATAATTTAAAATTTAAATACAAAATTCCAGTTTTATCTTAAGCTACTTAGAAAAGAGCTTTGTTTAAATAAAATGTCAATTCACTGTCAAAAGTATAAACAGAAGGAAATGTTTAGCTTTTCTTGGGGTGAAAGTGATAGCAAAATAAATTCGAGAGATAAAGACTTTCAGATGGGTTTTTTTGGGGGGGGTTTATTTTGTTTTAAGGGTATAGATTCTATGAATGAGAATACTTATTAGGATACTTGGCTATTAGTGTACACATCTTGAGAATGAACAGCTAAATTTGACTGGGGACACCTACACCTCTGCAGCCTTTAACAGTTCATTATCGGCAGTGATCATTCTGTTTGCTTCTGTGTCTTGCCTTCAGAAAAGACTTGATCGCTATTAGTCCATAAGTGCTGGATCTGATAGCATAAAATAATGTAAGTTGAAATTCAATAACTACACAATGTGGGTTTTATAAAAAGAGTATATGACTTTTAGTTAATGTTATTATTTCTTTACTTTTTGTGCTATTTATTACATTGACTGATAAGTTTACTTTAACACAGATTTTTTTATTCTACTTGCTCCTAAAGATACCCATAACATTTTTTGACATTTTGCAAGAGGCATCTTATTTGTTGGTATGTGTTTGTGTATGCATTTTATGTCAGTGACCAGAGCAAGAGATATTGAGCTACTACATACATAGCTACCTGATTTATATTTACTTATATTTTGAGAGCACAAACCTAATAAACTTGCCGGTAACTACTAAATGAGAACATCAGGAATGCCAAACAAAACTGTATCCAGACCCTGGTCAGTATGTGAACTTCTGCACGTCATCTAGCTTCTCAAGGTTTGTTTTCTCAGCTGTAAAGTGAGGATATGTTGGAGTAATAACCTTTAAAATGATGCAGCTTCTGCCCAAACCATAGAATGTTATCTGAATTTCCATTTTATCTCCTTTGGCATTTTAGTATGCGTTTTAATCATATTATTTTCTAAGTTGATTTTTGCTCAGGTTTTCCTCTCTCCTTAACATCAGCATCTACTGTCCAGAGTGAAATTGCCAGGTTGAACAATGGGAGCTTAGACACAGGCTCATCATTCTCTCTGTGGTTCAGTGGGATCCATGCTAGTTGTGTCTGTTACTCTGCAGAGGTCATGATATCAGAGCTCAGGTCTGCTTAAAATAATCTGAGGCCAAGGCCTTCTGGATTCCCCCATTGCTTTTCAACCTGACCTCACCCTTGTAAAATGAAAATGCAGTTTGTTGCTCTGTCTTCACGGCTCAGACACAGTTTTCTGTTGAATTCTTTGTCCTACAATTTGTGAAACATGATTCTCTATAATTGGGTCTTGGCCCCTCTGACCTGAACCAACTGATTGTACCGTGGGTTTAAGTGATCACTCTGGGTGGATCAAAGAAGCAGAGAGTTCCTTTCATTCTCTGTCAACACCATCTCAATAGTTGTCTTTTAAAACAGCACTGTCTCTTTATCAGGTGAAAGTGAAACACTAATTTTAAATCTATAGTCTTCTTTAGATGTTACAAAGCCCATACATATCTATTATGTTTTTAATTCCTTCTACCAATAAGATTATACAGATAAGGCGGGTATTATTGTTACCTAATTTTATACACAAGAAAGCTAAAACCCAGAAAGGTTAACCCTTTGAGCAGTATGAACGTTTATGTATATCTTCATGCCTCCTGACCATCTAGAGTACGATCAATTTATTTTTAAAATGTGTAAGGCAACATTAAAACAAGGCTAATGTATGTATTTCTTGTTTCCATAAATTGTTTATCAAACAAACATGATTTTTTTTTCCACAGAGACAGAGAGAGAGTCAGAGAGAGAGAGAGAGATAGGGACAGACAGACAGGAACGGAGAGAGATGAGAAGCATCAATCATCAGTTTTTTGTTGCAACACCTTAGTTGTTCATTGATTGCTTTCTCATATGTGCCTTGACTGTGGGCCTTCAGCAGACCGAGTAAACCCTTGCTCGAGCCAGCGACCTTGGGTCCAAGCTGGTGTGCTTTTCGCTCAAGCCAGATGAGCCCACGCTCAAGCTGGTGACCTCGGGGTCTTGAACCTGGGTCTTCCACATCCCAGTTTGACGCTCTATCCACTGCGTCACTGCCTGGTCAGGCCAAACATGATTTTAAGTTAATAAAACTATAATTGGAACTATTTTCATTTTTTGAAAAACAAACTCATTCCCAAGGGTCAACAAGAATGAAAAAACCTCAAAGGGTTAAAAAAGTTGTTCAAAGTTATATAGTAAGCAAGACTCAGAACTGACATAACAGTCTGAGGTTTTTTTAAAAAATCAGAAGCCATTATTTATTTATTCTCCCCCAGTGATTATATGAATGACTTGAGCCATTCCTAAAGTGTGAATCAAAACAAGGTCGGGCAGAGGAACAATAAACATTTTTTGTTTCTTTTTTGGGGAATAGTGTGGCCAGGATAAACAATGATAATTTGAATGGAAATTTATAAATAAGACTTTGTTTGGAAAAACATGAACCCTGAAACTCTATCACCCATATATATATTTTTTTATTGAAATGTTTCTAGGATGATTTGTTGGTATTGTCCAAGGAACCAGTGTCACTAAAAGAGTGAATTGCTTGGGTACACAGTGACAACACATGGTATCCAGCTATGACTTAGAAGATCTAAGCTATATTAATAGTTGTTAATATAAATAATATAGCAGTAATACCTAAAAGACTATGATAACATAGAGTAAATTTTAAAAACAAAAGTACTATTTTTTTTTATTATAAAAAAGCACAAGCTCTGGCTGCATAGCTAAGTTGGTTAGAGCATTGTCCCAATATGCAAAAATTGCAGGTTTTATCCCCTATCAGGGCACATACAGGAACAGATCAATGTTTCTGTATCTCTTTCTTCCTTCCTCTTTCCCTAAAATCAATCAAAAAAAGAAGAAGCACATAAATACATTGGGAGGTTACTGATAATTTGCTAATGACATATCAGATAACGTTTAAGTCTTACTATTGACAAAATTAGAATAATATTAATAAAAATCCTATTAACTAGTTGTGGGAAGCTTTAATTTTTTAAAAAATTTATTTATTTTAGAGAGGAGAGAGAGAGACAGAGAGAGAGAGAAGAGGGGGAGGAGCTGGAAGCATCAACTCCCATATGTGCCTTGACCAGGCAAGCCCAGGGTTTTGAACCGGCGACCTCAGCATTTCCAGGTCGACGCTTTATCCACTGTGCCACCACAGGTCAGGCCAGTTGTGGGAAGCTTTAAATATGTTCTTTATTTCTGTATAAATAATTTATCATTAAATGTACTTTACAGTAATTTTTCTTCCACAAATTTTCTTTGTGATGATCAATTACCACATTGCTTAGGTGTAATTGCATGCATAATTATAGATTTATGAAAATCTTCCATCAGTTTCATTACCTTGTCAATGTTAAGCATATGTTTTAATCATACTCACATCAACGGAAGATTAATACACTCTGGAATCGTGTTGCTGTGAGTACGTGCATGTGTTGTCTCTGTATACTTTCATTAGGAATCTCCTTTAAGAACAGATATTTTAATCTATCTAATTAATTTATTAGATATAGTGCATCTATGAACTCACATGTAATTACTATATGATAGAGAATAACTATAGAATTGTTAATGTATAGATGTCCTCCATCCAGTATTAATAGGTTGTTAACATGTAATGGGTATGAATTAAGGTACTTGAAATGCCAAATGATTAAAATATGATCAGTGTCCACTATGAGTTCTGATTCATTGAGACCATTATCAGAGAAGCCAACATAACCAACCCTGCTATTCAGTAGCAGCAACAGAAGGCCCCTAGTTTTCTTCTTTTTTCTTCTCTGACTCCAATGAACAAGGCACATTCTTCCTCTCTGGTAGCTGCCACTATGAATGCTTTTCCCAAGACTTGGTCCCCACCCAAGCCTATGAATACAAAAGGATGTGGCTTTCTAAGCTACGCCTCTCTTCCTTGCCACCACTCAAGATATGAACATGGGCTCTATTTTATATGACCGTTCTACTGTTAACCATGATTAAAAGCAGAGAGGTTTTCCAGACTACGTGTATAGACAGGTCTATAAGCTTATATATTCTACTTTTCAATTTCAAGTGTATTTCAGAATCACTTGGGCAGTACATTAAAAACACATACCATGGGGCCCACCCAGGAACTATTGAATCAAATATGTGTTAATTGGGACCAACCAAGAAATTCCCATATTTTAAACAAGCCTCCATAGTGATAAAAATTTCTTTGAAATCTTGTAATTGCAGATGGTAAATACAATCATAGGATGTTAGTCTCTAAAAGTAGGGAAACAACCCCGGCTTGCTCATGACAGGAATAAAACATCCCAACTTTTATGCATATTAATTTTTATCTAAAGTAACTGAACAATTAATATATTTCCTGTTAAACCTCAGAATGAAGGTTACATTAAGAAAACAGCCTGACTAGGCGGTGGCACAGTGGATAGAACATTGGCCTGGGACGCAGAGGACCCAGGTTCGAGACCCTGAGGTTGCTGGCTTGAGTGGGGTCTCATCTGGTTTGAGCAAGGCTCATCAGGTTGAGCCCAAGGCTACTGGCTAGAGCAGGGGGTCACTTGGTCTGCTGCAGCCCTCTGATCAAGGCACCTATGAGAAGCAATAAATTAACAACTAAGGTACCAAAATGAAAAATTGAGGCTTCTCATCTCTCTTCCTTTCTGTCTGTCTGTCCCTATCTGTCCTTCTCTCTGTCTCTGTCACAAAAAAAGAATTCAAACATAAATAAAATACAAAAAAGAGGCATAACTGACATGTCTATCCCAAGTATAAAATCTTTGAACTATATGCATCATGAAGTAAAATCAATAATGATCTCATCAGATATGCCAAAATAAATAAAAATATCCGAAAGTTTCAAAACTGTTTTAAATATGGAGTCATAGCAAAGATAATTAATGAAATACTTTTAATAAATAGTAAAAATACATTGAAATATTATTGATTTAATAATTATCATCTTCATAATTCATATTCTATAAATGTTTATAAGTGAAGAATATATTAGTATTATAGTGAATGTATAATATATATACATAAAATAATTATACATATGTTGGAATAATTTAGGTGGTTTTTCATTCAGAGGGATACAGTCAGAAAAGGCCAGAGACTAAGTCAAGAGGCCTCTACTTTTAACCAACTAAAAGATATATTCTTTTACAGAACATCCACTTTTTATGCAAGAAACCCAAAAAATAGTCAAATGACTTTTTTCCTCAAATTAACAAATTGTGTTTCTTTGGGACTCCTTTCCAGGTGGTACTATTTGGTCACTTAGTCATGCCCCAAAATGACTTCCTCTTTTTTAGACAAATCTGTAAATAGCAAGATAATGAGCTAACTAATGATTATTATTAAGCCATACAAATCTATGAATGCTGCAATTAATCGCCGAAAATGGTGATACCATACAATACTAGTAGTAAATGATAATAGTAATTTAATGATAGCTTTATGGCAAGCACTATGCTAAAAGTTCATCTAAAGCACTTACTATTTCCATGTATAAATGAGGAAACACAACTATAAAGAAAACTAATTTCTAAGCAGAGTCGTAACAAGCTTCATAAGAGATAAGATTTTTACTGGTTCTTGACAAATAAAACGGTGTTTGCTTAGGCTGCACTTGGCAAAGGGCATTACTGGGTAAAGTAACACCACAACAAAAGAGTTCTCATATATTGGTTCCTGGGAGTTAGAACATTCTCATTCATCTATTCTTTTTTACTGGCTAAGTATTACACTTCTTTATGATATTGACTTCCCCCCACTTATCAGTCTTCCTTATCTATTGAATTAAGTGTCCCAGAACACATACCTTAATTTCTCATTTAATTATTTGTCTGAAATCCCCCAACATTATTTTCACTAGACTAGAAAATCTGTGAAAGCAAGGACCATATCTCTCTCACTCATCTTTATCTTTTCAGAGTCTCGGAGTATGTAAACATATAATAGGTACCGAATAAATATTTGATGAATGAATGACTGATATATTAGTCTGGCTTGATAACAGGTGTAGGCAACTATAACTTAGTGGTATCTAGACAGAGTGAAAATAAATACTAGTTTGACCTAAGTTTTGAAAGTCTCTAAGTAAAAAGAACCCACAGCACTATGGCTAAAGAAGTGTTGGTAATGAGGGGGAGAATAAAAAGGTACATATCAGATCAAATAAATTGGTCCCGAATTGATGATACTTCAGATTACTCATTTGGTGATATTAGTGAGCAATTTCCTGATGCTTCTAAGTCTTAGTGTCCTTAGTTCTAGTATGTGTTCCTATTTTATAGAGTCCTTAACAGAGGTAGATGTCACATGAAACTAACAAAGCTTATGCTTCAAAGCCTATGATTTTCACAGGCACTTTTCAAAGCCCTAGTTAAGGAGTGCAAGAGGATAATTGAGAACAGTTACTGTTTACTATTAAAGAAAATCTGAAATGTCCTGAAACCTTACAGCTTTTACATATAGTAGATTTATATATATATATAGAGAGAGAGAGAGAGTAGACTTTCTGGCCAATTTGACAACAGTCCTAAATTTTTATATGATCTTGGCTACAAGTTATAAACCTGAAAGGACCTTTCCTAAATTATTAGTGATAAAAACAAATTTTAAATTATCTTGCTAGGGTAAAGACTGATTTTTTTCTATTCTTTCTGTAGAACAAATATTACAAAGTTATTGTCATACATATAGGCCAAAAAAGAATCATAGAAAAATGTGCAATGCACAGAATCTGACTAGTCCTTATAATGCTTTATTTGGGGTTTTGTGAAAATATAATCACTTAAGCCATCATTATAAAAGATAGATTTTAAATCAGAAGAATTAATTAGAAGAACAATCATCTCATTCTCACAAGACTAAAATTAAGTAACACTTTTCTTTTTATTTGACATTCGCTTTTTCCTTTTCCTAACAAATACTAGAGAAATCACCCTAAATACAACCAATAAACAGTGCAAAAATTTTATTATAAATGTACACAACTTAAGTATAATTGCTAATAATGACCAATGTTGGAATGTGGAAATGGTCCCATTATTATCAATTCAAACACTGAATTAGTGATTTGACTCTAAAGAGGGAATCACATTTGTTAGGGGAAGAAAGTGCCAACTAACCAAAACAATATGTATATTCCATTACTCTTCCCATTTGATATTTCACAGAATAAAATGGTATCTACCCAAACCACAATATCAGATTATGTATCCAAATAGATTTTGTTTATTTGAATCACTATACCGGACCATGCACGTTTACGATTTATATTACCACAGCCACAGATGGTGGCCACTGAACGTACGACATTTTTAGATAGATGCACATGTTTTCAATGATGCTAAACTTAATAATTTATGTATTTTTTATATAACCCATGAGACTGAAAGGCAGCCAAAGAGAGCCACATCTAGAAATGCTGCTGATGCAAACTAAATTAAGTTTAGCATAATGTTGTGCTAACAAAATGAAAATTAAAAATAAAAACACATGCTCAACTGCAGTTTTAGTACTAATCAAATACTGTGGGTCACAAAGGTTAAAGATATCATGCACTTATATTAAGCGATAAAGGGAGACACTTTTGTTTAATGCCCAGAATCCTGGGCCTCTCTCCTTCTTAATGGATTATATAATGCACTAAAGAGAAAAGCACCCTTCATCCGTCTGCGAAGCAACACAGACTGTGGCAGATGCAGAGGATCCATCAATGCCCTCAATAACTAGGAAACGGTTCCCTTGAGATACGGAATTTAAAGAGTGATTACTTAAAACAATAGCATGTTTTAGGATTACTTTAATAACAAAATCTTACCGGAAATGTATCAGAAAGGAGTTTTTGTCTTGCAATTAATATTAGCTAAACTGAAAACATATAGATGAAGTGAAATGAAACATAAATGAACTATTGTTTTATTTCTTCTTATGTGTGTTTATAAATTAAGCACACTATATTTATTAATTAACTGCTTATTGATAAAATAGGTTGCAAGACAGACAATGACCAGAACTGGTGTGTCCAACATATGACATTTTTGTATATATATTTTTAAAATTAGTGCTATACATTGCTTAACAGCTGGGAAAACTAATCTTGTGATAACACTAATATAAAATTCCTAAATGCATTGTAATATGTTTTGTTATAAACTGATAATTTATAACTTCTAGAATAAATCTGCAAAAATAGAAAACATTTCTTTTAATATCTAACAAAATAAGCTTTCTTATTGATAAAATTTAGGCAAGTCTATGATTCTGTCTAATACACTGTAGAAAACATTATACATGAGGTTTCATTTAACAGATATGTTGCCTGAAATGCAATCACATGGTATAAATTTGCTATAAATTGAGTAGAAATGAGGAGGGCATAAGGGATACATGGTGATGGTTAAAGACTGGGCTTGTGGGGAGGGAACACACAATGTGGTGCAGAGATGTGTTGTAGCACTGGGCACCTGAAACCTGTATAATTATGTTGGTCAGTATCACCCCAATAAATTAAATTAAATTAAAAATAAAGAAAAATAAAATAAATAAATAGTATATGTTTTAAAAATAAGAATATAAATTAGATTTAGGAAGAAAATCTTGTTACCAAAGCTAAAGTTTTAATATAAAAAAGTTATCTTTGATAAATTATTGAACAAAGGTTAATTTATTCCAACTATAAAATGTTTATATTGAAAAGAGAAATATTTTTAAATGTCTAATTAATAAACACGTGTGCACACATAAATGAATGCACACACAATTCATAAACAGGCTTATTTTTAAACCTAAACCTATATCAGACCTGAAATGTAGAACAGACAGACAGGTACCATATTTCTCAGAAGAACTGATTAGCCCTGAAGCAAGCTTTAGGGCTATTAAACTGGGAATAATACTAGTTTAATAGGCACACACTGCTGTTCTGAGGCAGGGAGTTTTCCAGCAAACGCAAGGTTTGGTCTGTTGAAGTGCTTTGATATTAAGAATCAAAGAATCCTATGAAAGAAAATGTTCAGGCTGCATGAATCCTCTCTAAAAATGACATCAGAAAAAAAGACAGAGGAAAAATTGGGAATTCAATCTGAAAAAAAGCCTTCAGCAGAGATGAGCAAGCCACAGAGGAGAATTAAATAGAAACAGAGGCAACACATGTTTAGAATTGGTTTCCATTTCTCTTTATACTTTCACTCATTTTTACAAACTCATCTTAGTGGCTTAATTTTTAAGAAATTCCTTAAACTTGCTTTAAAACAACGTTGATAATTGCTGTGTGTGAGACACTGAGTTGCAGACAGTAGATAATTAAGAAGCCCCTAGTTAATCTTTCACAGCACCACAAACCTTGCTTCCCAATTTAGCACAGTTCCATTTTACACTTATTTGAGAGTGAATTTGATAGTATCTATCTCTCAACCAAACTATAAGTTGAAAGGCTATTTTTATTCACCATTTATGTCTGGCATCTGTAGTACCATCTGACTCGTAGTGGGCATCAATGTATTTGATGAATGAATAAATAAATAAAAGTAGAGTTG
Source organism: Saccopteryx leptura (assembly GCF_036850995.1). NCBI lineage: Eukaryota > Metazoa > Chordata > Mammalia > Chiroptera > Emballonuridae > Saccopteryx > Saccopteryx leptura. Next base: position 54,509,517 of record NC_089514.1, on the reverse strand, counting down.
AGTATAACAAAGTCCTTTGTACAAACCCTACTGAAGACCAGAGTAAACAATGAGCTTAATAGCTCTTCAGATCTTATATTGATTCATAGCTGACAATATTTGCAAGTCAAACAAATTAGATGGAGCAATGCTGCCATTAGTGAGTAGAGCAGCATGTGCTTCTTTGCCCTCTGTTGCTCCACAATAGATTCAACACTGTTTATCTCTTAACATGGTCTCTTTCAAAATAATCTTTAATTCAATCAAATGTTTATTTTTATATCTAATTGAATGTGCTAATTAACCCTTTGAACTGGTTACTAATGTAAAGAAAGTATACTCCATGATATAATTTTCTTCATTTCAGACCTATTTCCCCAGAATCTTTCATCACTGTAACTTTCTTAGGTGACTGCTGAAATGTTTATGCACATAGAGATGATTTCCAATTAATTTTGGAATGTCAAATGATTGTGACTTGAGAAATTCACTAACAACATCAAATAAAAAACAAGTAAGTATATTTTGTGTAGTTAAAGCAGTTGAAAATAACTTCACTTAAAAACTCACTATATGTTATGACTACATATGTTTAACCAATGTTTTGATAGAAAAAGTCTAGAATAATCAAGTGATTATCTTTCCAAGTATGGAAATGTACATTTTATTATATAAAGGAAGCTGTGATGATATTACTTAATTTGTATCTGCTAAGAGAGGCAGTGGTATATAGTAGAACAAGCACAAAATTGATCCTAGTTCAGGATCTCCCAATTAGCTAATGGTGTGATCTTGGGCAAACCATTCTGACCCCCCAGTTTGCTCATTTGTAAATAAGGAGGTTGAAATAATAAAGTTCCATAATTTTCTATGGTAGCCTCAGGGGTTATCATTCAGTTCTGATGTTACTGCAAATTTTTGAATGGAAAATTTGAATACATTTAAATAGTTTTCCAGGTTTAATAACAATCAAGACAAAGATTGAGAATTGCAGCAAAGGTAGTTTTGTGTTGCTGTTCATTTTAAAAATAAGCAAACATATTTTAGTTGACCTTGATAAGAATTAAATATGTAGACACTGCATGTAAAATGTTAGAGCTCAAAAAGTAATCAGTCATTTATTTTTAAAAATATTAATATATTAAATTGAACAGCTTGAGTGTTAAAGTTTGCACTGGTTGGCAATTTGACATAAAAATGTATTTGGGAGAAAAAAAAGAATGAGTCAGAAAATGTCAAAGAAAAAGTGGGGATTAGGGGCATAAAATGGAGAGAAAGGGAGATGATCAATAAAGAATAATAATTCTTTTTACTCTTGAAAGTTTTCAGATAATTGGCGGGTGAGAAACAGAGCTTCCACTCAGCGAGTTTGCATTGTGATCTGTTCCTGGCTCCCTGCTCCCCCTCCTCCCTCAGCCTTTCAGAGGCATCCTCTTGATTCGCCAATGTCTAACTAGTGTCTTCCCAGGGGACCAGGTTGTGTATGTAAATTATGATGACCACCATCTGCACAAAGCTTCAGAACTCTTATAAAACTTGTATGTGTGTGGATAGTATATCTAAATTCTCCACTTTTAATACTACAACAATAAGTGGTTTTCTCGAAGATTCAGTAGACATATTCTAGGTTTGTCTTATCAAAGCAATTTTATTCTCAGACTATTCTATACTATACTAAATTTGATCAATATATTTTGTTATTTCTACTTATTAAATTGAAAAGTTGACCTTATACGGTGTTAATCTGGGCTTAAATAAGACTAATTGGGTGTCAATAAGTCTGATGGAGTTAAATAAAACTAATGGGGTATAAAATAACCAATTGTACTCTGACTACTTTCAGTTAGAATATTCATATATCTTGTACTTATCTTTCCTCAGAGGTACCAATTGCCCCAAGTCTGAAATAAAATTTCCCTTTTCCAATAACCATTGCTAGGTTATTTGTAATGATGTGTGGATTTTCTTTGCCATTTAAAGCTGTATATAAATGTATATTTGAGAAGGATATAGCTTATAAGTGCCTTGGTTTACCTTCTTCGTCAACATTCTCTTCTCACGGTTCCCTCTGGTAGTGGAGTAGGTTAGACTAAGGGAGGCTTCTCATTTTCTCTATTTTACCACTGCTGCTTCTCCAGGCTCAGGTTTCCAATATTTTAAATTTTGTGCAAAAAATATGCTGAATTTATATTTAGAAAAATGCCAAATGCCCAAATAGCAAGATGAAAATTAGGCCTAGCTTGAGGAAAAATCCAAATATCATCATCATAGAATAAACTAGAAAAAATTAAAACATTATTTAAAAATTATTTTACAAAAAAATTTAGTAGTTAATTTTTAAGAGTTTGGCATTAAAGCACACTAATTTCTTAGCACTAGCCATAGCTTCTTTTGTGTGTGTGTGTGTGTGTGTGTGTGTGTGAGTGTGCGCACGCACGCACACGCATGTGTAACAGAGACACAGAGAAAGACAAAGAGAAGGACAGATAGGGACAGACAGACAAGAAGGAAGAGATATGAGAAGCATCAATCCTTTGTTGAAGCTCCTTAGCTATTCATTGATTGCTTTCTCACATGTGCCTTGACCAGGGGGGCTCCAGTAGAGCGAGTGACCCCTTGCTCAAGTCAGCAACCTTGGGCTTCAAGCCAGCAACCTTTGGGCTCAAGCCAGAGACCACTGGGTCTCATCTATGATCCCACAATCAAGCCAGTGACCCTGCACTCAGGCTGGTGACCTGGTGCTGAATCTGGCTGAGCCAGGGCTCAAGCCCATGACCTTCAGATTTAGAACCTGGGTCCTCTGTGTCCCAGTCTCACGCTATATCCACTTTGCCACCACCAGGTCAGGCTAGCCATGGCTTCTTTGTTCATTCAGTTATACTATTGCAAATTTACAATATCACATAATGTTCAAATATGATGCTTGGTTGCTATAATGATTATAATACAATGATTTAAACAAGGTGGGGAGTGCCTCAACCTGTTTTTCTTTTGTTTTTGTTTTTGTTTTTTTAATAAATTTTTATTAATGATAATGGGATGACATTAATAAATCAGGGTACATATATTCAAAGAAAACATGTCTAGGTTATTTTGTCATTAAATTATGTTGCATACCCCTCGCCCAAAGTCAGATTGTCCTCCGCCTCCCTCTATCTAGTTCTCTGTGCCCCTCCCCCTCCCCCTAACTCTCTCCCTCCCTCCCTCCCATGTCCTTCCTCCCCCCACCCCTGGTAACCACCACACTCTTGTCCATGTCTCTTAGTATCGTTTTTATATTCCACCAATGTATGGAATCATGTAGTTCTTGTTTTTTCTGATTTACTTATTTCACTCCGTATAATGTTATCAAGATCCCACCATTTTGCTGTAAATGATCTGATGTCATCATTTCTTATGGCTGAGTAGTATTCCATAGTGTATATGTGCCACATCTTCTTTATCCAGTCTTCTATTGAAGGGCTTTTTGGTTGTTTCCATGTCTTGGCCACTGTGAACAGTGCTGCAATGAACATGGGGCTACATGTATCTTTACGTATCAATGTTTCTGAGGTTTTGGGGTATATACCCAGTAGAGAGATTGCTGGGTCATAAGGTAGTTCTATTTTCAGTTTTTTGAGGAACCACCATACTTTCCTCCATAATGGTTGTACTACTTTACAGTCCCACCAACAGTGGATGAGAGTTCCCTTTTCTCCGCAGCCTCTCCAACATTTGTTATCACCCGTCTTGTTGATAATAGCTAATCTAACAGGGGTGAGGTGGTATCTCATTGTAGTTTTGATTTGCATTTCTCTAATAACTAATGAAGCTGAGCATCTTTTCATATATCTGTTGGCCATTTGTATTTCTTCCTGGGAGAAGTGTCTGTTCATGTCCTCTTCCCATTTTTTTATTGGATTGTTTGTTTGTTTGTTGTTGAGTTTTATGAGTTCTTTGTAAATTTTGGATATTAGGCCCTTATCTGAGCTGTTGTTTGAAAATATCAGTTCCCATTTAGTTGGCTGTCTGTTTATTTTTATATCAGCTTCTCTTGCTGAGCAAAAACTTTTTATTCTGATGTAGTCCCATTCATTTATCTTTGCATTCACTTCTCTTGCCATTGGAGTCAAGTTCATAAAATGTTCTTTAAAAACCAGGTCCATGATTTTAGTACCTATGTCTTCTTCTATGTACTTTATTGTTTCAGGTCTTATATTTAGGTCATTGATCCATTTTGAATTAATTTTAGTACACGGGGACAGGCTGTAGTCGAGTTTCATTCTTTTGCATGTGGCTTTCCAGTTTTCCCAACACCATTTGTTGAAGAGGCTTTCTTTTCTCCATTGTGTGTTGTTGGCCCCTTTATCAAAGATTATTTGACCATATATATGTGGTTTTATTTCTGGGCTTTCTATTCTGTTCCATTGGTCTGAGTGTCTATTTTTCTGCCAATACTATGCTGTTTTGATTATCGTGGCCCTATAATATAGTTTAAAGTCAGGTATTGTAATGCCCGCAGCTTCATTCTTTTTCCTTAGGATTGTTTTGGCTATTCGGGGTTTTTTATATTTCCATATAAATCTGATGATTTTTTGTTCCATTTCTTTAAAAAATGTCATAGGAATTTTGATGGGAATTGCATTAAATTTATATATTGCTTTGGGTAATATGGCCATTTTAATTATATTTATTCTTCCTATCCAAGAACAAGGAATATTTTTCCATCTCATTGTGTCTTTTTCTATTTCTCTTAATAATGCCTTGTAGTTTTCGTTATATAGGTCCTTTACATTCTTTGTTATGTTTATTCCTAGGTATTTTATTTTTTTTGTTGCAATCGTGAAGGGGATTGTTCTTTTGAGTTCCTTCTCAGTTGTTTCATTGTTGGCATATAGAAAGGCTATGGACTTCTGTATGTTAATTTTGTATCCTGCGACCTTACTGTATTGGTTTATTGTTTCTAATAATCTTTTTGTGGAGTCCTTCGGGTTTTTGATGTATAGGATCATATCATCAGCAAAAAGTGATACCTTTACTTCTTCTTTTCCGATATGGATGCCTTTTATTTCTTTGTCTTGTCTGATTGCTCTGGCCAGAACTTCTAGCACCACGTTAAATAAGAGTGGAGAGAGTGGACAACCCTGTCTTGTTCCTGATTTAAGGTAGAAAGTCCTCAGTTTTATGCCGTTTAATATGATGTTGGCTGATGGTTTATCATATATGGCCTTTATCATGTTGAGATATTTTCCTTCTATACCCATTTTGTTCAGAGTCTTAAACATAAAATTGTGTTGTATTTTATCAAAAGCCTTTTCTGCATCTATTGATAAGATCATGTGGTATTTGTTCTTTGTTTTGTTGATATGGTGTATTTCGTTAACCCGTTTTGCGTATGTTGAACCATCCTTGAGATTCTGGGATGAATCCCACTTGATCATGATGTATTATTTTTTTAATATGTTGTTGTATTCGGTTTGCCAGTATTTTGTTTAGTATTTTAGCATCTGTATTCATTAGAGATATTGGTCTGTAGTTTTCTTTCTTTGTGCCATCCTTGCCAGGTTTTGGTATGAGGGTTATGTTGGCCTCATAAAATGTGTTTGGAAGTATTGCTTCTTCTTCAATTTTTTGGAAGACTTTGAGTAGAATAGGAACCAAGTCTTCTTTGAATGTTTGATAGAATTCACTAGTATAACCGTCTGGGCCTGGACTTTTAATTTTGGGGAGGTTTTTAATAGTTTTTTCTATTTCCTCCCTGCTAATTGGTCTGTTTAGGTTTTCCGCTTCTTCATGACTCAGTCTAGGAAGGTTGTATTGTTCTAGGAATTTATCCATTTCTTCTAGATTGTTGTATTTGGTGGCATATAATTTTTTATAGTATTCTACAATAATTCTTTGTATATCTATGATGTCTGTGGTGATCTCTCCTCTTTCATTTTGGATTTTATTTATTTGAGTCCTGTGCCTTTTTTCCTTGGTGAGTCTTGCCAAGGGTTTGTCAATTTTGTTGATCTTTTCAAAGAACCAGCTCCTTGTTTTATTGATTTTTTCTATACTTTTTCTGTTCTCTATTTCATTTATTTCTGCTCTGATTTTTATTATTTCCTCTCTTCGGCTGGTTTTGGGTTGTCTTTGTTCTTCTTTTTCTAGTTCCTTAAGGTGTGAAGTTAAGTGGTTTACTTCGGCTCTCTCTTGTTTGTTCATATAGGCCTGAAGTGATATGAACTTTCCTCTTATTACTGCTTTTGCTGCATCCCATAGATTCTGATATGTCGTATTTTCATTTTCATTTGTCTGTATATATCTTTTGATCTCTGCGCTTATTTCTTCTTTGACCCATTCATTTTTTAGAAGTATGTTGTTTAGTTTCCACATTTTTGTGGGGTTTTCCCCCTCTTTTTTGCAGTTGAATTCTAGTTTCAAGGCTTTATGATCAGAAAATATGCTTGGTACAATTTCAATTTTTCTAAATTTGCTGATATTGTCTTTGTGGCCCAACATATGGTCAATTCTTGAGAATGATCCATGTACACTGGAGAAAAATGTATACTCTGTCACTTTGGGATGAAGTGTCCTGTAGATGTCTATCATATCCAGGTGTTCTAGTATTTCGTTTAAGGCCACTATATCTTTATTGATTCTCTGTTTGGATGACCGATCTAGAGCCGTCAGCGGTGTATTGAGGTCTCCAAGTATGATTGTATTTTTGTTAGTTTTTGTTTTAAGGTCAATAAGTAGCTGTCTTATATATTTTGGAGCTCCTTGGTTTGGTGCATATATATTAAGGATTGTTATGTCTTCTTGATTCAACTTCCCCTTAATCATTATGAAATGACCATTTTTGTCTCTGAGTACTTTTTCTGTCTTGTAGTCAGCATTATTAGATATGAGTATTGCTACACCTGCTTTTTTTTGGCTGTTGTTTGCTTGGAATATTGTTTTCCAGCCTTTCACTTTGAATTTGTTTTTATCCTTGTTGCTTAGATGTGTTTCTTGTAGGCAGCATATAGTTGGATTTTCTTTCTTAATCCATTCTGCTACTCTGTGTCTTTTTATTGGTAAGTTTAATCCATTTACATTTAGTGTAATTATTGACACTTGTGGGTTCCCTACTGCCATTTTATAAATTGCTTTCTGTTAGTTTTGTATCTTGTTTGATTCTTCTCTTTTGTTTTTCTATCATTTGTTTTTGTTTGTTTGTGTTCCATACTTCTTTCCTCTGTTGCTAACTTTTTTAAGTCAAGTGTTTTTGTGGTGGTTTTTTCAAGGGTGGTTACCATTAAGTAATGAAAAGGGTACCTACCATATTCATTGTAGTACCCTATCTTATGAGTATTTCTGCACTTCATCGTCCTTTGCTACTGTTAATCTCCATCCTCTCCCCCCTTTTTGTCCTTTGTTGTCACAGTTTAAGTTTGGTTTTATTGTGTTCTTGGTGGAGCTGTTACTTGTGGTGTTGTTTTCTTTTGTTCTTTGAATCTGATTGGAAAACCCCCTTTAGTATTTCCTGGAGTGGGGGCTTTCTGCTGATAAATTCTCTCATCTTTTCTGTATTTGTGAATGTTTTTATCTCTCCTTCGTACTTGAAGGATAGCTTTGATGGGTATAGTATTCTTGGCTGAAAGTTCCTCTCTTTCAGGGCTTTAAATATTGGGGTCCACTCTCTTCTAGCTTGTAGAGTTTCTGCTGGAAATCTGATGATAATCTAATAGGCCTTCCTTTATATGTTGTACTCTTCTTTTCCCTGGCTGCCTTGAGAATTTTTTCTTTGTCATTGGTTTGTGTCATCTTTATTATGATGTGCCTTGGAGTGGGTTTGTTGGGGTTAAGAAAACTTGGTGTTCTGTTTGCTTCTTGAATTTGAGGCTTTAGTTCTTTCCACAGGCTTGGGAAGTTCTCGTCTATTATTTGTTTGAGTATATTCTCCATTCCATTTTCTTTCTCTTCTCCCTCTGATATACCTATTATTCTTATGTTATTCTTTCTGATGGAGTCAGACAATTCCTGTAGGGCTTTCTCGTTTTTTATTATTTTTGAGTCTCTTTCTTCTTCTCTCTGTTGAGCCTCAAGTTGTTTGTCTTCTATTTCACTAATCCTATCTTCTTTCTGGGCTGTTCTGTTAGCTAAGCTTGTTACCTCGTTTTTCAGCTCGTGAATTGAGTTTTTCATATCTGTTTGATTTGTTTTTATAGTTTCAATTTCCTTGGTAATATATTCTTTGTGTTCATTGAGTTGTTTTCTGATCTCCCTAAATTGCCTTTCTGTGTTTTCTTGTATATCTCTGAGTATTTTTAAGATTTCTATTTTAAATTCTCTGTCATTTAGCTCCAAGACTTCCAATATGATAAGTCTTTTCTCCATAGATTTTTCCACATCTTTTTGTGTTACCTCTCTTTCTTTTGTATCCATAATATTCGATTTCCTCTTTCTTATTGGCATCTGAGGGTGGTCTTGTTGATAGCACTAATTAGAATTAATAAAGAGTAAAAAGTAAAAAAAAAAAAAAAAAAAGGTAAAACACCCCACAAAAAAAAACAGTAATAATTTATTATTTCCCCCTTTTTTCTTTCTTCTCTTTCCCTCCTCTCCCCTCCTCAGGGAAATATTGTGATGACCTGTGAATTATATTATGCTAAATGGAACAAAAACTGCCTATAATGGAGGGCCTGATTTGGGGTGAAGAGTTCAAGGGGCAAAAAAAGTGAGTAGGGACCTACTAAATGCAAAAAAAAAAAAAAAAAGTAAAAAATCTTAGACAAGCATAAGATGATTTGCTTGTAATTGATGGTCGACTAAGAGATATAATGAGAGGGATAAGAGGGAACCAGAAAAAAGGAGAAAAAAAAAGAATAATAAAGAAAACAATAAAAATAATAAGTAAAAATCTGTTGTATTAAGTGGAGCGAAGACTAAATACAATGGAGACCTTGGGTTGGAAGGAATGAGTTAAAAAGCAACGTAAAAAGTACCCAAAATGCCACAAAAATAAACAAACAAACAAAAAAAAGAAAAACAAAATGAAAAAGAAAAATAAAACCAAAAAAAACCCTTGAGTCCCAAATTAACTAATTTGTTTGTGATTGAGGATTAAATAGGAGGAAAAGTAAAACGAGAAAAGAAAAAACGAATAGAAAGGAAAAAATAAGAAAAAGAGAAAAACGAAGGAAGAAAAAAAAAGGAAGAGCAAAAAACAAAATAAAGCTAAACAAAAAAAACAAACAAAAGAGGAGAGAGTGAGAGTTAAGTGTTTTGGAGTATAACCTTAAAGGAGGGTGAGGATGAAGATAAGAAATAAAATGTAACACTCATGGGTAGTATAGTTCAAGAAAAGGGAAGCATAAGATGGGCAGACAATAGAAGGACCGAGGTGGAGGAAATAGAAATAATAATAATAAAGGCAATAAGATAGAAGAAACAAACAACAGCAAAAAAAAAATTAGTGGAACAAGTTGTAAAGTCTGTGGATTTTTCTTGATTTTGAGAGGTTAACTTCTTCCTTTTTGTTTTCTCTCCCTCTTCCTGGTCGGTGACTCTATACCCCAGGCTCTGCCCCTGTGTCACACTTAGGTAGGCATTTGCAGTTGATGGGATTCTATGGCAATGTCATATAATTGGCTTTAGTCTTGCTGGTAGTCAAGGCTTGTTGGCGTTTGCAGGGTCCAACAATGAGAGAGTTTGCTTTCCTGGAGTCTCTCTCCTAGTCCCCCCTTCCTGAATTAGCAGCCTGGTGATCCAGCTATAAGGCTGCTACTGCTTCTGCCTGGGGAGTAAGAGGCTCAAAGAGCTAGGAAATCCCCACTCTATCCCCACTCAGCGCAAGGCTTTGGGAAAGGCTCTGGCAGTCAGAGCCTCCAGTGTAATCAGGCGGGGGTGGGAGTCAATTGTTGTCAAGGTGACTGTTCAGCGCCTAGCATTCAGTTGGACCACTCAACCCAGGCTTTCCACACTTTGTAGCCTGTTTTGGCTGGGAAGAAGAGGCACTAGTCTCTGCTTGCGACTAGTGTAGTAAAGATCTTATTATCTACCAAGTCCCTCTTGTTAGCGTTTATCCCTGAATATGGAGGCTCTATCAATCAGAAGTTACCCCCGCCCCTTCAGCGAGAGGCACTAAGAAATATCACGCCTCTTGTCTTGGATCGCTGAACTGAGAGAGATCTTATCAATTAGAGCCTGTGGGTGCGCAGATTTCATGGGTTAAGCTAATTTCAGTGATTGGGTCCGCAGCTGTGCTCCCGAAGGTATTTCAGGCTGCCTGCGCGCCCCTCCCCCAACGCTTGATTGTTAGCTTGAATGGCTGGGTGAGGTGCCCCGCCCACGGAGAGAATCTCCCAAGTAGGGAAGACCGCCCCGGCGCCTCTCCCGCTTGCCCCGCTGCTGGCGGCTGGGGCGCACCGGGGCGCAGGATAATGGGGCACCCTGGGTGTGCAGGCCAGTAGGGTGCACCGGGCGCAGGATATTGGGGCACCCTGGGTGTGCTGGCCGGTAGGGCATGCGCGCGAAAGGGGTGCTCCAGGCACCGGTGGCTGGGGACTCTTACTCGCAGTGCGCGGGCCGCTGGGAACGTTAGCGGTGTTTGCTCTGCAACCGGACCGGGCGCGTGCTGGCGGCTGCTCACCGCTCCCGAGTGTGGGCCGACTCACCACAGGCGCACTCCCTCTGCGGCTTGAATGAACGTCCCTGCGGTAGTTAGCTTCCTCCACACCCTCGTCTCTCAGATTCAAGTGATAACAGTCCTTTCGCTTTCCGTTTGTGTGGAACTCCGGAATGCTCCGAGGATAAATTTTTCTGTTTCTAGTTGATAAATTTGTTGTGATTTTGGGGAGATCTGTCAGACGCGCTGCTCACGGCGCCATTTCCGTGACGTCCAACCTGTTTTTATATATACATCTGCATGTTAAATTTTTAAAAATAAGCAATGTTTTACAATTGATGTACTTTCTTGTTAAATGTAATTATCTAAATAAAATGTTTATGAAATTTTGTAATTAATAGTTATCAAATTTTCTTTCATAAATTAGTGTGTGCAATTCTGAAAAGTGAATTTGAGTAAATAAGTATTTGTTTAGCATATTGTTTAAATAAATAAAACTTAAATTTTGGAAGATGTTCACTCTTTCTTGAAGTCAGTGAAACAGATATTTTTATCTAGCTCTGTTAATGGGCACTTAAACAGTGACACTATGACTAATTTATTAAATTATTTTTTCTTTCTATATTAAATCACCAAGATTAAAACCTATCTTCATGTTAGCTCCAGAACTTAACAACTGGTAGAGATAAAATTTCATTGAAGCAAAACACAATTAAATAACTTTTAATAATTGAAGAAAATATTTACTATATATATTCACAAAGTTAACATAATTGCACAAACATATTTTTTATATTTGCATGTCCCTGATGTTTCACAAAATTACTTAAGAATTTTTTTTTTTTTTAGGTAAGAGAAGGAGAGACAGTGAGGCAGACTCCTGTATGTGCCCTACCAGTATCCACCTGGCAACCCCTGTCTTGGGCTGATTCTTGAGTACTGAGCTATTTTTAGCACCTGAGGCTGATGTGCTCCAACTGAGCTATCCTTAGCACCTGGGGCCTCATTTGAACCAATCAAGTTACTGGCTGCAGGAGGGGAAGATGAAGAGAAGGGGGAGAAGGAGAGGGCGAAGCAGATGGTTGCTTCTCTGGTGTGCCCTGACTGGGAACTGAACCCAGCATGTCCATACGCCAGGCCAATGCTCTGTCCATTGAGCTAAAAGCCAGGGCCAAAAATTTGTAATCCTTGCATCTAGCTATGTGATAACAGATCAGTGTAATTGGAATGTAAGTTAAAAATAAATAACATTTTTGAATTTCACCTTGGATCTCCATTTTCACTGAACATACACATTTTCAGCATCTTCCCTGCAGTATGATGATTAGTGGACTCAACACAGTGGGTAACACAGAAACATTTGCACTCTGAAAGAATATCATTTTAATTTCTTCTACAGCAGGTTTTGGAAAATTTTTTCTGCAAGCAACAATTGAACATTATTAAGTATATTTTATCTGAAAAGCACTGTATTAAACATTTGTTGAAGCATTTTTTTCAACATGAGAGCTGCTATTTTATCTAGTTGGAACATGCTGCATAAATAATACCAAAGCAGTTAACCTTTCCTCTTTATGGAGTTTGACTGAAGGAGAATGAGGAAAATATCCCATTTTCTTTCTGTTTATTTTCTATCACAGGTCATTTAGACACTTGTTAAAAACCAAAACAAAACATTTTTCCCATTAATTTGAGGGGGTTAGGAAGGGAGAAAGAGAGAGAAGCCTCAAATGGTCATTTCACCTAGTTGTTCTGTTTAGTTATATACTCACTGATTGCTTCTGCTCTGAGCCCTGATTGGGATTGAACCCATGTCCGGGTGGATGCTTTATCTACTGAGCCACCCACTTTTAAAACACACAACTAAAGAGTATTAAAAAACATTATAAAATTGTGATTATTTAATTAATCATAACTTTCACTGTGCCTGTTCTATTGTCTATGACAATTGAACTCAATTTCCACACTACAACTATTGTTGCTTTTATAAGGTCAAAAAACACAACTTTAAAGAATAAACTTTCCTCTTAAGTTAGCTAAATTATTGATTTTAGCTAAGTGAAGGGAAAGGAGAACAAGGAAAGGAAGGCGAAGAAGACAGGAATGGGAAAAAAAATTATAAAAAACTTTTTGGTTTTAGGTTCCCTGTTGACTGATATTACGATTTATTAGAAAATTTCAAAATATCTTTGAGTTTCATTCAGTATCAAGAACAACAAGTAATAATGTGTTGGAGTTCTTTCTAGATTGGGACAGAATGAAACCAGGAATGCTGATAGAAAAAAAAGATACAAGAAGATCAATTCCTAAGGCTGGAGAAAGAAAATACTGAGTGAGACTGGAAAACTAACCCTGGTTCCAGTGATCTTACTGCCAAACACCTCTATTCAGGACACTCAACCTCCTTTTAGCCACACCGCTGTGTGAGAAGCCCCTCCTACCTGGTCGTATTAATAACCAGCAATACGGAAAGGAGCAAGTCCACAAGCCCATCACTACCAGGAAGCATCTCATCATCACACATTCAAAGAACTAAATACACCTTCTCCACAGAAAGTGTATTCCATAGTAAGTTTAGGCTCTGTTGTTCTGGCTTAGCTCTGGATGCTGTCTGAAGGAAAAATTAACTTCCAAGTCTAGTCAAATCAATAAATGGCTATGGAGGCTGTTTTTAAGTGGCCGACAATCTGTTTTTACCATGGGAGATCAATAGCTGCCGTTTGAAAGGTCTATTCATCCAAGTGGTCTGAAGTAACACTGAGTCAGTTTCAAGTGCCTTCAGCAAGGTGGAAAAGTCACTGCCCTCAGATGACTCAAGTGGAAAAGGTCAAGATAGTAATCATCTATTCTAGTCTACCAAGTCTCTTCTTCCCTGTCAATGCCAAAATATGTATTTATTTTTTTAAAAGCTCAAAGGTTTTGAGAAGTGTTCTTTACTATAAATTTGTTATACAGAAATGATTTATTTTTAAAGCTATTTTCTCTTTTTAATATAGGTTACCATAGGATATGCAATTTTCAACTATTTCTCACACCTGAAAAATCCCCTGATTCTAGGGTCACTTCTAGAGTTCAGATCCTAATTTCCTAGTGTACTGTAATAATATCTTTGAAGAACTTCTTGCTTTTAATTTCTCTCTTTTTCTAATACATACTGCTGGCAGGCCAGACTTAAAGTGAGGAGCACCAATATCACTATTCTGTTCAAAGTTGGGATTATTTGTTTTGTTTTCTCTCTCGGTCAGTTTGTAAAGTCCGAACATTTTAGTCAGACAACAAAATCTGCCATGACATCTTGCACACCTATTTTTTCAGTCTCCTTTCTTACTCTTTACATTTATAGACCCATATGTCAGGAAAATTGGGTGTTTTCAGATTCCCCATGACTCATGGCCATGTTCTCACACTGGCACTCTGCATAGTTTTTTCATGAAACAGCTTCACGGTGCTGCTTCTGCACTCAAACCCCACACTTCCCTGGTGCTTATATTCTGCTCATCCTGCAGGATCTTGTTCAAAAGCCATACACTTAACTTCATAGTCTATTCAGCATAACCTTAAGTTTTGTCTTTTTTCTCTGAACTCGACCACAACTTTATGTCTAGTCATTTCGTAATGTCCCTTTGTGTCTTCAAAACATGACAAAACTACATTTCTGGTTAAATCTAACACTTTGTTTAATCAGCAATGAACACTTGCAGAGGAACATATATGTTGTATAAATATATTCATATACACCCCCACTCTTCTGGTGTCTACTCACCCCCCTTAACACTCCACTCCACCCTTTACTTCAAGTACTGGTCTTACTTCTACATTACTAAGAAAAGAAGGGGAATAAGAAGAGAACTTCCATAGGCCCACACCAAATATCTACCCACTGACCTGCATCTAGTGCACATACTCTGCCCTCTCTCATTTTATCACAGACAAACTGTTCTCACTCTTATTAAGAGTAAATTTCCAAGTTGGGTGCTAAATCCCATCCTCTCTTACCTTTGCAAAAATATCATTCCAGAAGTTCTTTCCTAATTCTCCAGAATCCTGCATTTTTCCATCTTTATTTTATAACATCCAAAATGCAATTTATGGTAAAATAAAAAAGAAAGAAAAACCTGCATTTCTGTAGAATAATGACAACCACCTACACCAGAATCTCTCCCCACAGCTTCTAATACCCCATCCAGAACAAGAAGAAACAGATATAAAACTACTCATAACTCATGCCTAGAGCTTAACCAGGAGACAGAAAACACCACAGTCCTTATTTTACATGTAAGTAAGGAAGCAAACATCCACAGATGATTAGGGATAGAACTGGAACCAACACTGGGTCTAAGAGTGAGGAGGAGACTGGACAGAAACAAGGACAGGGAGGAGGTCTAGCAAGGGCACAAACATAAAATGACCCACAAAAGAATGAACCCAACACTTAGATAATGAGAAGAGGACACAGCATGGAGTACTGGGGAATTATAAAGAAGGGACTTCGAAGTGTGTAGGATCAAAGCTAGTGGTTTTAGAAAAGCATAGCTTTTGGGGGAGAGGGAGGCATTTGTTGGGGGATTGGTGCTGATAGGAAAGAATGAGACAATAGAGTGGAAACAACCAGAGAGAAAGAGGGTGAGAGTAGGTAGAGGTGGGCAAAGAGGAAAAATGGAGATGGAAAAAAACTTTGCTCTGGGCATAGGTGCACAAGGCAGATGATGATTTCTCGAGTTGTACAGTTGAAACCTGTATGGTTTTGTGAATCAATGTTACTGCAATAAATCCAATTTTAAAAAACTACTGAAAGGGTGAAATATTCTGGTTACACGAAATCCAGAAACTCACCAATCATGGAGGAACTGGGAAGTAAACATAAATTCATATTATATAAAATGCAATGGTATATACAATGCCTGTGATAAATCCCTTATTTTAATTTTAAAAAGAATAAAACAGTCTGACCTGTAGTGGTAAAGTAGGTAAAGTATCAACCTGGAATGCTGAGGTTGCCGGTTCAAAACCAGGGCTGGCCCAGTCAAAGCATGTATGAGAAACAACTACTACAAGTTCTACAAGTTGATGTTTCCCACTCCTTCTCCCCTCCCATTCTTTCTTTCTCTCCTCTCTCTAAAATATATATAAAATCTTTTAAAATAGAATAAAACAAATGGTGGAAATTAAACATCTTATGGGAACAAAAGAGAATTACAAAATCAGAAGACTACTGACCCTCTTTTTCCTGGACATGAAAGAAGCCATCTTGGAATACAACTGCCTCTTACTCTACAAAAAGAAGAGGGAACTCTAGAACTTAGAAACAGAAACTTAAGAATCCACAAACTCAAATGTTCATTAAGAACTACCTGTTATTGCTGGACTAGAAAAAACTGTTTTTCAAAGGAATATAAATTAGCACAAAGCATACATATGTAACTCAGTGTAAAGAAAGCAGAAAAGAAGAATCAAAACATTTCAGCTGATGAAAATCACTCACATTCAAAATAAACAGTATCAAGAGGAAAAAAAAGATAAAACAAGAAAATCAGATAACAGACAAAAAATTTACAAAAATATAACATTATATGTACAGTACATAGAGCAAAATATATATAATATGACTGAGTTTTGTCAAATAAGTTAGTCATATTAAGTGTAATTGGTTTAATCCACCTATTAAAAGATAAATCATTTCAAATGGGCTCACAAAATAAAAGGCAACTGTATGCTGACTTCATGAAATAAGCCTAAAATGATTTTATTCAAAAAACTAAAAATTAAAGGATGAGCAAAGATATAGTATCAAGAAATGTAATAAGAGTCCTGGCTGGGTAGCTCCATTGGTTAGAGCATCGTCCTGATATGCCATGATTGCAGGTTTGATTCTTGGTTAGGGCACAAACAAGAATTAACCAATGAATGCATAAATAAGTAGAACAACAAATTGATGTTTCTCTTTCTCTATCCTTTTCTCTCTCTAAAATCAATAAATAAAAATTAAAAACAAAAGAAATGTAATATGAAAGATTGGGTTGTAATCATGACTACAGACAAGGTAGAACAGGTGAAAAGCATTAAAAGGGGCAGTTTATAATACTAAAGACCACAATATACAATGAAGATATGTATCTATGAAAAATATATCAAAACAACTAACTTTAAAAAGTAGAAACTACAGTTGATGCAAAAAAAAAGAAAAGAAAAGAAAAAAAAAACAAATAGAAAACCACTAAAAGTAGGAGAATAACATTACTCTCCAAAATCAAGTGAATAGAAAAAATAAGGTTGAAAAAGAATTAAGCACATAGAGGTCAGACCTATACAAATATATATAATAACAGAAAAAATGACTCCATCTTAAGTGAACAAAAAATGGTCATGAAAATTGATCATATATTTGATCCCTTACATTCTCCAAATTTCTGTAGAGTACTAAAAATGTTTTCTTACGGGGATACCATAGATTTAGAAAATAATGCAATTTAAAACTAAACAATAACTACAATATTTCTTTCTCTTCAAACTAAAAAGTAAACTTTATTAATCAGAGAAAGATGAAATGGGAAAGAAAATTGTACAATTCTGAAAAATAACAAAATAGTAGGAAAAAATAATTGATGGACAGCAAAAAATTAATAAATTATAAATAGAAATCATTAAAACAAATAAATAAATAAGCTGTTTTATGAAAAAAAAATTAAATAATTTCCTGCTTACTTGATCAAAAACATAAGAGAAAGAAAGTGTAAACACAATAGAAAATTACAACTTGTATGTAATACAGTAATTATTAAAACAAAAAATTAAAAATTAAGTGACTATTTGCTCAAGTCTATGCAAATAAATTTGTAAACCTAAACAAAACAGATAATATTCTAGTAATTTATAATTTACCTTTATTTATCCCAATAGAGATAGAGTTTAAATTTATGTAGAGAAAAGAAGTTATTAAAGATTTCCACCAAACTTTCATAGATCAGATAACAATTATATGATAGTATTCATGAGTAATACAAAAGAATCCATAATAAAAGTAAAGAAACAATAAAATAATTTAAATATAAGCAGAATATAAAATTGATATATGGAATACAATAGCTTCTATGTATAAACAATATTTATTTAGAAGAAATAATAAGAAACAAACCTTATTAATAATTTCAGCAATAAAGTAAAAATACTTAGTGATGGAAAGATGCAAAAGTAAACCTGAATAAATGAATAATGTTCTTTGTTATTGGTTTGCTAGAGTCAAGATTATAAGGTCAATTCTCCTAATTTTGCACGATTATTTTCTATATGAATTTAAGAATCAACTTGTTTACCTCCAGAAAAATAAATAAATAAAAGATTAGCCATGAATCATACTATGTAGATCTGTCATCTTTTACTATAGACTTTCTGAACTGTATGTGCATTGTTAGTATAGTTATAGTTTATTTTTATTGCCATATAACCTCTATTGTGTATATTATCCATGATATATTATGTTTTATTATTGAATATTGTTTGCATGGTTTTCATTGTGAGATCATTTCAAATAATTTTGCTATGAACATAATTGGTACATTTATTTACTTTAATTTATTGTGTTTACATAGATTCTAGTGTCCCCCCAAATGCATCTCCCCTCCCCCGTGTTCCCCACAACATCCCTCTTTCCCCTCTCCCCTCAATGCCCTCCCCCTTTTCCTCCAGGATTAGCTTTTCTGCTCTCTATAAGACTGTGTTATGTGTGTATAATTTCACCAATCTCTTTCCCTTCTCTGATCCCTTCCTATCATCCCCTTTCCCTCTGTCCACTTTCCCTCAGGTCCCTTTGATCCCATCTCTGTCTCTATTCCGTTCCTCAGTTTATATTGTTCATTGGATTCCTCAAATGAGTGAGGTAATTTTATACTTATTTTGATGAACATATCTATATATTTTCTTGGGCTCTGTCAATATAGAAAATTGTATATTTCATATTTAATAGCTAATGCTAAAAAGTTTTCCAAAGTGGTTGTACAAATTTACACTGCCACCCACAGTGTATGAGAGTTCTGTTCCTTTCATCCTTAGCAACTACTGGCATTTTGTCATTTTCATTTTAGTCATTCTGGTGGGTATGTAGTGAAATCACATTGTGGTTTTAATTTGCATTTCCTTGATGATTACAGCTGTTATAGCCCTCTGAATATCCTCTCTTGTGAAGACTCTGCTCAAGTACTTAAACATATTTTCTATTGAATTGTTTCTTCTAATTCATTTGAATAACTCCTTTACACGTTCTGGATATAAGGCTTTGAGACACACAGATTGTATATATCTTCCCTCACCCTGTGGCTTGGCATTTTACTTTATAAATGGTGTCTTTTGATAACCAGAAATTCTTAAAATAATATAGTCAAATTTATCAAGTTGTTTCTTTATGCCTAGTGGTTTTGTGTAGCATTTAAGTTATCTCTGTCTACTCCCATGTTGCCTTCCAAAAGATTTACTGTTTCATTTCTAGACCTGAAATACAAGGGTAATTATTGTTCTATGGGTGGCTATGGATTCATTTTTATTTTAATGCTGAATCTCCAATTTTTATAGAGCCAGTTGGATCATTTTTACATTCAAAATATTAATGAATGCATTCTATTTGGTGAAATGTTGTGAAAGAGAATATGCTATATTTTCCCAATATTTAATTCATAATTATTTTCTAATAATTATTGATTATCTTTGTCTCCATAATTTGAAATATCATCATAGATTTTATATAGAATATATTTTGAATACAACATTTCAAGGTACAAATATTTTTACCTCAGCAGCTACCAGTCATTGAATCACTAGTATCCCATGTCCTATGGGGTCATAATTGAAAGAAAGACCTATAGCAATGTGATGAAAATAAACTCAGCTTTCAGATTTTAGATTTCCAAGTAGATTTCTTAAAACTTCTAGAAGAATTTTAAAAAGCAAGGTTTTGTATTTGCATTTAAAATCTTTTTAAGTTTGTAAATCCTGAATAGTAAAGTATATGCCATAAATAAGAGGTAATAAAGAGACTAGATGAAAAAATCAGATTATTCCTAAAGAGGGACTATATGAAGTTTGACCATTTTGGGAAGGTGGCATTGAAGAATTTATATGTTGAAGTTCTAACTTCTCGTACCTCAGAATGAGACTGTATTTAGAGATAGTGCCTTTAAATAATTCAGGTGAAAATGAGGTCATGGGTGGGCCCTATTCCAATATGACAGATACCTTATGAAATGAGAAAATTAGGATTTATACATACACAGAGAAGAAAGACCATGTGAAGACAATGGAAGGACATGGCCAGCTACAAACCAAGGGGATAACAGAAAGGCCTTAGAAGGAACCAACCCTGCCAACACATCTACTCAGATGTCAACGTCCAGAACTATGAGAAAATAACTTCCCGTTGTTTAAGCAACCTGGTCTGTGCTATTTGCGGCAGCCCTCACCGACTAATACAGCTTCTTTCAACCATTAGATTACTTAAGTCCCTTAGAATTTAACTATTACCATTTAGAGAAAGTAAAGAACTCTGGAATTTAATGTTATCAGAAATTTAAATGATTGAGAAATCATTAATTTACTGAGTTTCTCTGAAAGCAACTAATTTAACTTTTCTGCTTTCAGGTAGAAATGAAGGCTGCTTGTTGACCTATTATCTGTCAACCCCACATCTGTCTCCCATACTTTGACTGGGCTTGGGAATCTGAAAATTACATTTGGTATTGTGTTGCCATCTGGCTCTTCATTAGATTTAATCCAGAGAAGACGTTTGCAGAAAATCAGTAGGCAAGAGAAACGGAAATGTTTTATGCTACTGGCTTTCAGAATGAGGCAGGTGCTGGTAGTTTCTGGAAGTTGCAGGTGGATAGGTAAGGCTGTCAAGGTATTTCTAACTCCAGCAGAGCAGAGATAACAGCTTTCAGCAGCCCAGTCCAGGTCAAGCCAACATGCCTTAGTAAAGCAATATGCATTGGACATCATGCCCGGCAGTACAGTAGCTGGTGGACTGTTAGTAGTATCTAACCTCTCAGTATCATTCTTTCTCTCCTTTTACTATTTCAGCTGACCTCTGTCTCTCTGTTGCTCCTTTTAACATATATATTTTTTAAATTAGTTACCTATATTAAATGCCTTTGGTTTGACATATGTATACAGGTTTCTGCATTTAGAACTGGCTCATAAAGAGCTGAGACAGACTTTAAGTTGAATAATGGAAGGTAACATATATAAGCATGCCCATGCAGCAGTGTTTTGTAATAGCAAATATTAAAAAAAGCTCAACTGGCCATCATTATGAGAATGCATGACTCATGTTATATTTGCACAATGATATAATGAAAAGAAATCAATGAACAAAGAAAGAGCACACACAATAAGGAAAATAAGTCTCAGTGCTGAGTAAAGAAAGTCATAGAAAATGATCATTTTATAAAACCAGTACTATTCGTATAAATCTATTAATTATAACAGCACGTCATGTAATATACTGCTAAGAGCCACATACACATAAGGGGATAAAAGGGAGAGGAAATAGCAGTAAGCTAAAAACAATTAAAAAAAAAAATTCTGTATGGTAAACAAAGGGATATAATCAAGGAGAAACACAAAGATAATGCAAAGATACTCATACTGTTCAAATTCTTAAGGTGGGTGGGGTACTCTTGAGTGTGATTTCTATGTTAGTGTGTTTGTGTTATTTCTCTTTTTTTGTATTTCAAATGCTATGCAAAAGTGATTTTTAGAAAAGAAAGCATTCATTGTCCACTCAAGTTTGAAACCAGAAAACAAAATTTCCAATACATAAGTAAATTATATGTATCTAAGTCTGTTTTGTGGATTTCTAATTTTTTAAAAATTATTTGGTGTCTATTTACTAACTATGTAGTACATCACTGTTTTAAAATCATAAATTTGCCTGATCTGTGGTGGCGCAGTGGATAAAGCGTCAACCTGGAATGCTGAGGTCTTTGGGTTGAAACCCTGGGCTTGCCTGGTCAAGGCACATATGATGCTTCCTGCTCTTCCCCCCTTCTCATTCTCTCTCTCTAAAAATGAATAAATAAAATCTAAAAAAAAAATCATAAATTTATAATTTTTAATCATCAGATTACCATTTTTAACATTGGGCATGCCATCAAAAATATTATACTGACTTTTTTTTTATTACTGATGACTTGTCTTTATTCTTAGTGAATGTTCATTTAATTTCTTATTACATTTTTTAAATGGTCATGTTTTTATCTTTTAAAATCTCTTAATTCTTAGAATTGAAATTTTTAAATGTAAAGTTAAAAATAATTTTAAAAATATACATAATGTACTACCATATATTTTTAATGTGGTTACTCTTTTGACAAATACATGAATAAAATTTGGGAAGAAAACTCTGCTTGATGTAAGAGAAGATAATTTTATTCAAGAGTCAAGTAGAAGAGAATGCAATTTGTTAACAGGGTTATAGCATTCATTGTTATACACTAAATTTAAAGTAAGTAAAATGAAAAATCTTGAACTGTTTTATGCATGTTCTTTGCAAATGAACCTGAAGAGTGTGCCTGTGCTTCAAAGGTGGGTGACCATTGACCGATCAGCTCAAAAAAATCATTTCTAAACTGGATTCTATTTTCACTTGCAACTTAGAAAAACAATAGCTCCACGTATTAAATTGGGAACTTCAAAAAATTGTATTTTTTTTTCAGATAAGTAAGATTGAGCTTGGCCTATTTCAGCAGCAATTTGCTGAAGCTGAAGCTGGGATTAGGAAACGGTGCACTGGCCCCCTCAATACATATGCAGGCCAGTCAAATGGAAAGTATATGATTGAAGGCACTTACTTTTAAATTGCTTTATATGTAAATAATCTTACTCATATTAATTATTATTACAATAAATTTGGACTAATGCTTTAACAAACTGGCCTGTCCTAACCCTTTGACATTCACTTAGTTACTAAATTATATAAAGCACAGTTACTTGAAAGTCCTTTTGATCCGCAGGAGTCATTTCCCACTAGACCTATCTCATTTCCACTCTGCTGTTTTAGAAAAAAAATGATGGGCATGTTCTGTGGTATTATGAAATTAATTATACCTGCAAATCATAGGCTCTAACACCTTTGTTATAGCCTCATTTCTAAGTAAACTAGGGGGAACAAGAGAAAAAATATGTACAGAATGAAAATCAATATTCTCTTAATGGCTATACTATCTCTCTCTCTCTCTCTCTCTCTCTCTCTCTCTTTTAATGGAAAAACAAGCATCACCCCATAGTTAAAGAAATAGCAGAGGCACAAATTCAGTAGGAAACAAATCATGAATTTTCTCCTATTTGTGGAAACTGATGGTTTAAGTCTGTCCAAAACAAACCTTACTATTTAGGAAAGAAATTCTATCTAATGCATTTCTTTGGAAGGTATTTTTATAATATCTGTAAGAATCTGTGGGATATTTTGGATAATCTTCCCCCGTTTTTAGGTATACTGATTTCACTGCGGCTAAGCAGCTGCCTATGACCTTGAACAAAGCAGAAGTGTTGGAATGCCTCTTGCTGTCTGCACGGCCCTGTTCTCTCCAGTTATACTGCACAAAGGAGTAGTTGAATTCCGCTTGGAATATAGGTTTGTTTGAGTATCAGGAAATAATAGAGTACTGTTGATTAGTTCAGAACTAGAACAAATAAGCCACAGAGGGCATATTTTTTTTAGTTTCATCACCCTTATACAAATAAGGCTTGTCTCAATTAGATATCATAGAAACCCCTCCCCCTTCCTTCTCCATTTTCTTAGATGAATACATTGTATCTAAAGTGTGCTCTAAGGGTGAGCTGTGTTGATATGAAGTATTAA
Source organism: Saccopteryx leptura (assembly GCF_036850995.1). Lineage (NCBI taxonomy): Eukaryota > Metazoa > Chordata > Mammalia > Chiroptera > Emballonuridae > Saccopteryx > Saccopteryx leptura. Next base: position 54,486,121 of record NC_089514.1, on the reverse strand, counting down.
GAAAAGCAAACTTAAAAATGGTATTTTTTTTCTTATATGATGTATAAAAAAGTTGTTTATTTTTCCTTAAAATACTTCCTTGGGGATTGTTTGTTGGTATAAGAACACTGTTATTTAAAATAAAATAAAAAGGTCATTTATTTTACTTTAAATTTCCCATTCTGCAATAGCTATGTCGACTCTTGTATCAGGAACAGAAAGCCTTTCCAACCTCAGTGAATGTTCAGAGACAAGGAGGTTTTCTTTTCTGAGGTCTCAGGACTTGGGCCAAAGGGGTTGGGTTGTGTTTTTATTTTTATTTTGAAGTGCATTCCGGCTGAATTTAATTATTCACCACACCCCAACCCAGCTAAGTAAATATAACCTTAAGATTCTGGCTTGGAAAGGTTTGAAAAATAGCTGATTTTCTTTCCTTCAAGAAAAGTTCTATAGCTGGTGCTGTATTCCAGAGGACCCTGAGGCAGGAGGGAATACAGAGAAGGAGCTGGGGACCATCTTCTTCGCCTGGGCTGCCTTATGTTTAATGTGAGGGTTAGAATGCCCTGCGGCTTCTCCTAACTCTGTTTATGATTATTTAGAACATTATAAAAATTTAAAACTTGAAGGTATTAAGTAAAGTTCTGACAGTTTTACATTTCACTAACTAACCATAAAGTATTTTCTGTCTATTTGATGATGAGAAACAGAGATACATTTACTTCTGAGAGTTCTAGATATGTGTAATTAATATTGAAATAAACACAAAAGTCAGATATGTTCTCTCCATCACTAAGCATGATCTAATGATCTTAATATGTAACTACCTAATGATCCAGTGATGAGTGGATTGCCATGATCAAATGAAGCAGATGGAAAGAAACATCCACCTGAAGTTTATAAGGGGAAAACACCTAATAAAAGACTAGGTGAGCTGCTTTCAACTCATGCCATAACTTGTTCCAATTAGACATAAACTAATATGTATCTTAGTTTTCTCATACAAGTATAACATTTAGCTGTCAGTACTGATATGTTAATGTGTGGGAACACATTCATAAAAAATGTTTAATGTAAAGCAGAGAGGTTTTATGTATGACCAAGGTATGATAAGTTTTATAAAAGTAAACTAAATGGCTTGGGTTTTAACTTTATTTCTTTGTCTCTGTGCATAGTATTTTGCAATCTCTTTTATCTATCCATTTTTTCTTTTAAATTCACCAAGTTTCCATTTTTTTTGTGAAGATTATGCAAAAAGAAGCTGGACTACAGATTCTGTTGGAAATGAACAACAAGATAGTACCTTCTGCAGAAAGTGTAGCCAAATCCTCTGAGACTATGTTAGATTGAAATTCTGGACCCAGTAATTATCCTTCTGTTTGCAGGGCAGAGGTAGCTATATGTGGAATTAGAGGAGCCTAGAATACACCCATTCTACCCTTACCCATTCCTGCCGCACTCCCCTACGGCTCCCAAAATAGATTAAGGATTCCTGAAATTCTACAATTCAAACTTTATCCTTTGGTTTCATTCAGTATTAAAATGTAGTGCTTTTATTACTAGTGTATTTTACATCATCTAACACATATCTACTTCCATATAGAAAGAATAACTTACTCATATCTATCTGAGTCCTAATGGAGATGGGTGAGAGGTGGTATATTACAGAGGAAGCGTGGACTCTCAAGACAAGTTTATTTATTCAACAATTATTCCAAGCACCTGGAAAGTATTTTGTTTCCTTTCTCCTTTTCTTTCTTTCTTCTTCTCCCCCCCCTTAAACTGAAACAGCATAGCAGCATTAGGTACCCTAATAATAATATTCCTCTCTTTCAATATAATTAAAGATCACTTGCTGAATCTTGAATAGTCAACCCTGGAGATAAAGTAAGCTGTATAACATATTTTACATTTTAACAAAACAGTGTATAATAGGCTTTTCTTGATGGTTACTATTGCAACGACTTGGATAGAATATTAGCTCTACAGGAGAGATTACCAGTTGCTTTTGATCATAGTAAATCTCAAATTCTTAGGGTGGTAAAACCATGTTGGGATCCTAGATAGAAAATCAGTTATAAATTCAGTGACTGATTATCATCATCATATCTGCTGTTTTCATTAACTCATTAAATCCTTAAATACTTCTTAAACTACTACCATATACAAAGCACTCCAAGACATAACCTGAGGATTGCAAAGCCATGGATACAGCTGAGGCCATTCATCACAACTCTGGGCTGTGCAGTTGATTCTGTCTGCTGTGTGCTCAGAGTAATTAAAAGGAAGGACAGCACAGAACCCAGTCTCCAGTTGTCTTCTCAGGGTATGTTCAGGATGCCTAAGTAAAGACAGTCTAAATGTAAAGTCAGGGTATTTCAAACTAAATCAGTTCAACACAAATTCATAGGCATTATTTTAGGGGCAGAAGAAACAAAGACACAAAATAGCCCATACTCTTGTATGCTGATACATGCATAACTATATGCTGTAGCATGAAAGGCTTATAATAGTGGTGAAATCAAAATACTTTGAGAAAATAGGAGGGAGTGGTTCATTCTGTAGGGGCTTTGTAGGAAAGGTTAAAATAGTAGTAAAAGGGAGATTTTGTTTGGTTTGAGTATATTAAGCTAGGACTTGGACAGGAGGGGAAAGGGGGAAATCCAGAGTAACCACAGTTCTAGTTATATGCAATATTCTAGCCAATAAACTGACAAACTTATTTAAAAATTAATACATGGAGATTTTTTAAAAATAAAAAATTTAGTTATAAACCCACCATGTGAAAAAACCGTAAGCAATGCTGTGAGAGACAAAAGAGGTATTTTGTCCTTATAATGAGCTTGCAATTTTTTTTTTCTTAAATGAGAAGTGGGGAGGTAGACAGACTCCCACATGCATCCAGACTGGGATCTACCCAGCAAGCCCCTTACCCAGCGATGCTCTGCCCATCTGGGGCCACTGCTCCATTGCTCAGCAACCTAGCTATTTTAGTGCCTGAGGCCACAGAGCCATCTTTAGCACCCGAGGCCAACTTCATCCAACTGAGCTATGGCTGCAGGAGTAGAAGAGAGAGTGTGAGAAAGAAGGGGAGGGGGAGGGGTAGAAAAGCAGATCGTCACTTCTCCTGTGTGCCCTGACTTGAAGGAACCCGAGACATCCATACGCCAGCCCACACTCTACCACTGAGCCAACCAGCCACGTCAGAGCTTGCAATTTGGATTGAGGAGCAACAGCATTTATAAAAAATACAAAAATATAGAATGTGCAACAAACACACCAAAGGTATGGTTAATTGCAGAACAAGTTGTATAACACTGAACATAATGCATTCAGAACCAAAGTTGCTATAGATTGATATAGTCTACAGAAATTTAACTTTTCCTGTATCCAAAGAGAAAAAATATGGGGTTGGTTTGTTGACAGTAAAACCAAGGTTATAGAGATGGAGCAGCATGAGACACAGGAAAGAACCCTGGTCTGAGTTAGAACACTTGAGTCCCTTCTAAGTCTGGCTCTGCCAACAACCACCTGTAAGTTAAAATGGCTCATTTAGCCCTGGTAGCACGAAGCTCTCCGCTGTTGAGGGGAAGTTGAACGAAGAGTCTGCTCCCTCTTTTCATTCTTCCATTGTTGCCATTGTCTGCTCAATACACCCAAACCAAAACACCCCTTGTCATTTCCACAGGAGCCCTGGGACCTTACAAGCAGTGCTCTTAAATCAAGCTGACAATGCAGGAACCCATGACTCACCTCCCTTCTCACGCTCGGGCTCTAACCCCAAGTCAGCTTTATGTTGGGGACTAATAAGTGCAGGTATGTGACTGCAGACCTGTTTCAATCACAGTGGATTTACAACGCAGATAACAAGGCCCAAGCATCAGGACTCATCACTTGCACATGCTCTTTCCATGTTCTGAGGGCAACCCGACAATAAATAGGGTCATATGTTTTTGATTCCCCCCCCAAAATCTGTACAATTAAACTGCTTCTACGTTATTTTTTTTAAAGAAGGCCCCACCCTCCAAACTGTGTTAAATTCCAGGCTCCTGAAAATATGGGTCCACCCCTCGTCTCCACATATTTCCAAATGTCCTATTGCATGACTAAGGTGTGTACTAATTTACACAGGAAAGCTCCTAAAACAGAAATAGGTGATATATCCCTGTTGTCCTGGAATGAGGTAAAGGGTTTTGTTCTTTTTCCCTTCATCTCGGTCTTTCCTGGATACCAGCGCTTAATGAAAGGAGTGTGTGTGTGTGTGTGTGGGGGGGGGGGGGGGGGGAGGGGGTTGCTGATCTCTGTCGCTCAACTCTGTGCCTGATCTTTTAAGGCTATTAACAGTGGACCGGACCGGGTTTTACTATTGGAACACAGGTACTCTTTTTGAGGTTTATAATTGTTAGGACAACCTTTGTCCAGTTTCTTTCGCAGGAGGACCTTAGAGACTTAACACGTCCTAAGTCACGTCTGAGCGCGGGCTCCAGCGTCACAGGCTGCTTTACAGGGTGCCCTGTCCGGAAAAACATCTCTCCGCGTGGCCGGAGCTACATTTAATTCCCGCTGCTGACAGCCTGCGGGCGGCAAGGATGTCCTTCTGCCTCTGGGGAGGTCTTGCGTGTGCAGAGGGAGGGGGCGGAGGGCTGGGGGAGGAGATCGGAAAGGGAGAGGTAATCCCCGGTGTTTCGAACATCCCGTTTTTAGAAAGACTGAGTCTCTCCCGGAACAGCTGCTGCGGTCGCACCACAAACTTAAAAGCAGTCCTCCCGCTCGGAGCGTGCTTTTCCTCGCCACCCTCGCCTCCCCAGAGCTCCAGCTGGTGCCTGGGTCTACGCTGGTCCGGCCGGGCGCTCGGGGGCCAGCAGCGCCCCCTGCCTCTCGGCCTCGCCTCTGCGGCCGCAGTCTCCGCGCTCCGCCAGGGCCGCCGGCGGCTCCGCGGCTCAGCCAGGGCTGCCGCTCCACGGAGCTCGCGCCCGCTCGCGTCGCCGCCTCGCAAGCCTACAGCCTGCGTCCCCTCCCTCTCTCCCTGAAGGGGCATCGGGCCGAGAGACAGGGCAAGAAGCGTCCGCGGCAGGTAAGGCTGGTTTCGTGTCACCTGCTACTCCAGTGGGAGGGCGCGCTAGGGAGCGCGGTGGGAAGTGGGGGTGACTGTATTGGGGGGTAACTGTACTGGGGGCTGGTTGTGGGCCCGAAGTGAGGGTGCAGAACGCCGGGGAGATGAGGAACTGCCTTGAGACAGAAAAGCGCTCAGAGCCGACAGGGAGTGGGCGCGTGCGACAACACGCGGCGAATCAGTGCACTGTCGGGCGGCGGGCTTCTGCGCCCGGCTCCGGGGCCAGCGTGGCGGCCGGCGCAGTCCTCTCTCCCCGCTGCCGCTGCCGGAGGCATCGCGTCAGCCAGAGCCGTCTCCAGCCGCCAGCAAAGCGCAAACTTTTCCTCCCAAGACGCGCCCAGAAACTTCGCGCCTTCTTCCTGGCTTCCTCGCCCCCTCCCCGGCCAAGGCGGTTGGGATCGCGTTTGAGCCGCCTCGGTAGCTTCCTGGCTGCAGGTTCATTTGGATACGCGTTAGCGGGGACTCGACCCAGGGCATCTGCGGGCCAGCTCACTCCTTTTCCCATTGAGCTGGGGGAGGGGCGGGAGACCGAGGTGAATGTTTTGTTGTGGTGCTTTTGGGGAGGGATCGACGACGCCTTTTTCTTTGCGGGGAAATCGCGTAGCACTGTCGGTTGGAAACGTGCATCCTTCTGGACCTGGAGGGGAAAGTTGGAGTAAGAGCTCTGCCACGAGGCTGGCTATTTGGGTGGCTCAAAGGCAGTTTTGCAGGGGTGGGGGGAGAGGGAGAGGTTAGCCCAGAGTAACCCTCGGCTAGGCTCGCTCGTGATGGCTCTGGATTTGATTCCGGCTGGGAACGTAACCCAGTGAATTGTCCCCTCTCTCTGGAGTATTCTCGCCCATCCTCGACGCGCCCGGAGTTGACGCCTTAATAGGCTGCTCTTGCAGAGCCGGGCGGTTTTCAACACTGGCCGATTCTCCTTCATTTTTTACTTCTGTTCAACCTCGTGTGCTGAATTACTCTTCTTCGGTCCTGGCGCTCGGAGGGGACTTGACAGGAGGAGGAGACACCGCGCTTTCGCCCGCAGGCTGGAATCGAGGGGACTTGACCGGAGCCGCACGCCCTACAGCCGGGCCCCCGAGGTCCCGGATTCAGTGTTACAGGGATTTAAGTTGAATGGGCAGACTTTCACCATTTAGTCCCGAGTGAAGCGTAAATAAAAGCAAGTAAATAAAAGCAAGTGCCCCTAGGAGGACTCCTCTTTCTGCATCAAACCCCTCCCATTCGCCCTTAACTACTCAGTAATGTTTGCGCAATCAAAAGAAGAGATCATGATGAAGGGAGGGATTTAAAGTCTACAGTTTAGCATGAAAGGGTTCTCCAGAGAGAGAGAGAGAGAGAGAGAGAGAGAGAGAGAGAGAGAGAGAGAGAGAGAGAGAGAGTGTTTGAGGGGGTTGTGGGACAGGCAGAGGAGATGGGACCCCTCCTGGGTCGGCACAGCTATTGTGTAACCGTGACAACCGCCAGGGCAGGAGCGGTCACAGCCTTCCGGGTTCTGCACGTGGAAAGAAAAATGTGAAGGGTGGGGAAGGGAGAGAGCCACATGTCATCACTCCAGTGATGCCTTGCTTCTCCCGCTGCACCAAGGCCAGACGGCGAGGAGGAAGAGTAGCAAGGGTCAGGTTTGGAAGTGAGCAGCCCCAGGCGGGAATTGCTGTAACTCTGTCCAGGCTTGGAATCGCTGAGGCTCATTGCAGCAGTTAAATCTGGCCCGAGGAGCCATCGCTGACAGACTACAGAGTGATGGTCCCTCTCAGGGAAATGGGAAAAGACCTTGGTCCTTGGAAGAGAAAGGCCAGAAAATACCGGAAGGTGATGTGAAAAGAGATAAGAATAGGGTCAAGAGTTAGCCGAGAGACAATAACAACGGTTCTGATCTGGACTGGCAACATTTCAAATGGAATTTGCCCATTTATAAAATGGAAAATTAGTGGAGAAGGATAGGGACGTTTATCAAACGCTGCATAGCAGGTGCTTTGTACATTATCATGATTATTCCTTCCAATACTACACAAAATGTAATTATTTTTGTTTTAAGATGCAAATAAGCAGATAAACAGGGTTAGAAATGGGTGGTATTCCCATTTTTGCTTTTTGAACCTTCGTAACTCTTAAAAATGCTGTTGAAGGTTAGAGGAATAGACCGAGCAGTTATTCTCATTTTAGAGATAAGAATAATGAGATGTAAAGGCATTAACTGATGTGTCCAAATATAAGCTAGTAAGGGGCTGAGCTGAGTCAGGAACTATTTTACCTGGATGTAGGTCACCTTCCAGAGACTTCAGGCATCTTTCCATGACCTCACATAAAGGAAGGGCCTTTCTAAGATCAGTTTGCCTTGTATCTGTATAATGTAATTGACAAGCGAAGAATATACAAGTAATAGAATTAAATGGAATCTGTGGTTGAGGATGTGTGGAGGCCAAATCAAGTCTGTAAGCAGAGAATCATATGTCCATGATATTAATAATATATATTTATATTTATCCTTATCTTATTGTAGCTTATATGATTTATTAGTAGCTTTAATAATGTTTGTAAAGTTTATACAGTATTTTTAAAAATATATTTTGTCAAATAGTAACCCCATGTCCATGTTGAGAAAATTTCCTGAGATTAATGAAGTTTTTTCTTAGTCTACTTACTGCCTTTATGAGCTAAAAGCCTAATAAAATCTTCATGTTTCAGCACCACTAGCTCACCTTTGTTAAGAGTCTGTTGTAGTTCACTTAGGGGAATAATGATTTGATTTTTGTTACCTTCCTGTTGACTTTCTGCGAGGGAGGCTAAGGCAAAATGTCTGGCAATGCACAGTGTTTTGGAATTATCAGGAAACTAAATTAACACAGCAGAAACTAAAAGTAAAAGGTAGAGAAATAATTATGTGGCTTTTCCTTTGCCTTCTTGCAGAATTGCCTTTATAGGTGTGTCTTAATTAATTTGTTTTAAAATTTTGCATAGGAAACATGCGAAGATGAACTGAATTTCTATTTTATTTCTATGTGTGTGCAGGGGAAGGTCTGGTAAGGGTGGGAGTGGATTTTTTTTGGTGGCAGGGAAGGTCTAGAATATAAACAATTACAAAGGCAGAGGACACGTAGTGTTTCCAATGACAGGCTAGCAAATCAACTATATGTTTGAACTTGAGCTGAATTATTGTGAATACTTTTCCTTTGCAAATCTAGAAAATATATTGTTTGGTGTTGGAGTTAAAATAAGATAGGGAATTTCATGGTGCCTATTTTTTATCCTTCATACTATATTTTTATTCCATTGCATGGTCGTTTGTTAACTATCTAAATGTTTATCATAGACCTTAATGTGTCTCTGAAGATGTCTCCTGGAATTGGCAGGTATCTATTTCTGTGGGCTGGTGTTTGTTTACTGCTTATACAAAGTTCCTGGGTTGTTACCCACATTTTTATGAAACAGTTGGAATATCAAACTTCTTAGTCTCAGGGAGAAAACATTCCGGTTGGTACTGGTTTAACGAATATTAATATATCTTCAGATTATTTGTTATAGCTTTGTTATTTTGGGAAAAACAAATGTGACTCTGAATTTTACTGTTCTGTGTAGGAATTATGTTTTGATGACATGTTCCTTGGGAAGCATTCCTGTCAATTAATAAATGATTTATTTCATAAATAAGAGTAACCATAGCTCTATTTTAAAAAGTTATTATTCTTTTCATAATTACCTAGAGCTATATAGATAACCCAAGTAAAGTAATAAGTATTTCGACATTCAATAACATATTCCTTGAAAGGGAAAAGAGATATTCACATTTGTAAATAAATAGTAACAACAATAATGATTGATCATGGACAAAACTTGTTAATCACTTTCCTTTTTACTTCAAAAACTTGGTTAAAGGATACTACCTTACTCTAGGAAACCTTATCCCAAATCCTTTTTTATCTTTATATTTTCATTATGCCTTTCAATGTAATATTTTAATTTTTATATCATTTGTTTTCTTCTTTACTCTTGTTGTTTATGATCTCTGATAAAATCATAAGAATCTTGAAGGAAGGAATTTGTCTTCTGTGACTTTTTATACCTTCAGGTTAGTGCAATGCTAAAATATTCTAGATATTTATCTCATATTGAAGTCTGATTAATTTTCTAAGCAGTTAATAGAATGATTTTGAACCTATTGCTTATAGAAAATAAGATTAAAGATCTTTGGTTTTATACTTTACTTTCTGTGAGATTTTAGGAAGAAGAGGTTTTTCTTCTATTTGAATTTTACCCTTTCATAGAAAAAAGTGGTACAATGCTGAGTATTTTATCATAATGCACAAAATATAGGAGTGGTATAATGCACATGAAATAAGGTATATAAGAATACTTAGTAAACAGTTACATGCTATAAAAAGTACCCAGTTGACAAAGGAAAATATATATCACCTATGTCCATGTTAGTTGACCTTAACTAAGTAATAATGCCAACCCAAATAATAATTAAAAGGAAGGATATAGCTAAATCAAAATTCCTTATAAATAAGAAACAGACTGATAGGCAATAAAACATATTATTAATTATTTTGAAATTTAAATTATAATGAGATACTTAAATTATTAGGCATGTATAAATATAAATGATTAAAACATATAAATAGTTAAGTGCTTCAAAAAGCTGGAATATATAATGAAGTATACTGTTCATACTTAGATTTGAAATGATTTTACTGACTTTCAATCTATATTAATATTTGATCATTTATCTTCATGCTAATGATACTTAATAATATCTAATAGTCATGAATCAGGATATTATTAACGAGCTTGCTAATCTTCCACTGGTAAAATTTAGACATTTTGCTCATTATTTTTCAAAATTCAATAAGCTACAAGTAATACCTTTCCATAAAAATTTGTAAAATAAACGAAGAATTAAATGACTAAAAGTTTGGTGAAAAGTCTGTGTCTTTCTGAATCTGAATCTATCATCCCTTTAAAGACGTGGTGTCACTGCTTCAGAAATTATAACTTACTTTATATCCCTGTTTTTTCTATAGGGCATTTGATATAACTTCAACATGTTATGTTTTTAAAACTGGTAGTTAACAGTGTGCTCTATTAGTGAGTTTTACTAGGAGATCTCAGGAAAAATTGAAACACTTGCTATATTTTTCTAATTAAATAGAATTAAACATCATTAAGTAGGACTGTTACTACTGAGAACAAAATCAATGAAATAAGCAAAAAAGTGTAAATTATTGAGCATCTTAAGAGAAATATAGTACTATTGCTTTCATGGAAAATAAAATGTTATATGTATGTGAAGGTGACATTATTAATCTACCATCAGATCAATATTCAATTTATTTTTCTTATATTATTCATTAATTTACTAGGGCTTCTATTTAGCCAATATCTTGCATGTCTTAAACAGCTTTAAAGGATTATGATGTTGTCATTATTCCAGAAATGAGCCTATTATAACCCACCCCTAATAATGGAGATACATTTATGATCAGTGTGTATGAACTACAGTGTGTCCATAAAGTCATGGTGCACTTTTGACCAGTCACAGGAAAGCAACAAAAGACGATAGAAATGTGAAATCTGCACCAAATAAAAGAAAACCTCTCCCAGTTTCATACCTATTCTGTGCAGTTCGATGTGGGCTCATGCACAGACTTTTTAGGGCTCCTTAGGTAGCTATCCCATATAGCCTCTACAGACTCATCACTGACTGATGGCCTACCAGAACGGGGTTTCTCCACCAAACTGCGGGTTTCCTTCAACTGCTTATCCCACTGATTATCCACCACAATGTTATTCCTATGTGGTGGCGCTTCGTTATAAACACACCGATATTCACGTTGTACTTTGGTCACGGATTCGAATTTAGCGAGCCACAGAACACACTGAACTTTCCTCTGTACCGTCCACATCTGGACTGGCATGGCTGTGGGCTGCTCCACTGTATACACGGTGTTACATCATCATCTGCACAGGTGCACATGCTGCCACATCATCCTACAGAAACTGGGAAGGTTTTCCTTTTATTTGGTGCAGATTTCACATTTCTATCATCTTTTGTTGCTTTCCTGTGACTGGTCAAAAGTGCACCATGACTTTACGGACACACTGTATTTAAAAACGAGATACAGAAAAAAGTACCCTCTTAATTTGTTTTAATAGGCTAATGGAACCTTTTTTTCACATATTATATTGACAGCTGGACCCATGCCTAATAATAGTAATAATCTCAAATTCAGTCTAAATAGTCTGGTTTTCTTTGATGAGATGTGTAAACTCAGTGTTAGGTTTTTATTTCCCATTTTTGTTTTTTATCTTTATTGTAAAGACCAGTTCATACATGTGAAATTCAGGCATTCTTGGATTTTGGTATTAGTTGTTGCTTTTAGATAAATATTTGGTCTTCATATTGGAAGTGATTTTTCTGTGAAAGGAAAAAGTGTTTCCTGAGATGAAAATAAATGCTATTCTTAGTTGGATAAACACTTTCTATTTTGAAATATAACACTTCATTTGAAAAATAAGTATTTGGAATACTCAGAATTATCAACTTACTTATAATAATAAATACTGGATCAATAGAAATTGATATTAATTTGAGTTTTCTTATTGAAATGGAGTGTATTTTTGTAGGTCTTTTATTTCTTTATTAATGATTTTCATTATTAATATAATTCATAATCATCACTGAAAAATTAAAAAATGCAGATAAGTATTTAGTAGACAAGTGTTAATAAAAACTTGTCCATAAATCTACTACATACAAAGACATATATTAATTTTTAATTAAACATGGAATAATTTTTTAAATGAACTTTATATGTGACACCTAGTACCTGGATCTCTGTTTCTAATACCAAACCAGGGATCTCTGGAGAAATGGCTAATTCTAAGATTGAGGCAGTAACTATACAAGGTGGGCCAGGCTTATTTTGTAGTGCCAAAAATTAAGTGCTCAAACCTCTCTTTCTTGCTTTCTCTCTCTCTCTCTCTCTCTCTCTCTCTCTCTCTCTCTCACACACACACACACACACACACACAGACCATAATCACACACAATAATAGAGGTATGTCAAGAGATACAGGTTCTAATTGAAAGAACTCCCTGGCCATGCTGAAATGATTTGAACAAAAAATAAAGTAGTATTGATTATGACCCAAAGTATAAAATAAATATTCATTAAGTCATGATAATATAAATAAATGATTGAATATATAAATGACTGGTCAGAAGAGACAAATCTCTCATGCAATACATTTTAAAATAATATGTAGCTATTCTGTCCTCAAGGAAGAGGAGAATAACTTTCTACTTCTGATGTGTGAGGTGAGCATGGTCGCTTTCTCCAGCAAATACAGAGTGAAAAGAGGAGGAAAGAGTCATTTACAGTGAATAAGCCTGGGAAACAGTATCTTAGCCAGATAAATGGTCAAGGTCAATGTCAGCAGTCGTAAAGCATGTTGATAATGTGAGCCCTTGATATGATGGGATGAAAACAATGCTTTACCTTGGCGACCTTTATATAAAAACCCATAACCTCAATAACTAAGAGAAAAACAGCAGATATTCCAATAGACGGGCAGTCTACAAAATACATACTTGACCATAACTCTTCAGACCTCTCAAGATCATCCAAACCAAGGAAAGTCTGAGTTGCCATCAAAGGTAAGAGGAAGACAAAAAAAAACACAACTGAATGTAATGTGGTATCCGGGATGGGATCCATGAAAGGAAAGTAACATTAGAGAAACACTAAGGAAATCAGAATAAACTATGTATTGTAGATAAAAATATATCAATATTGGTTCACGAATGTAACAAGTGTCCGTACTAATATAGGATGTATAAATAATGGGAGAAACTTGATGCGGATTATAGGGAGCTGTCTGTACTATCGTCCAAATGTTTTTTATAAATCTAAAACTGTTCTGAAAAAGAAAGTGTATTTAAAATATTAGATTACAAAACATGTAGACTAATCATGGTGAAAAATTATTTAAAAGGTGAAAATGTCTCTGGTCAGCAAGATTAATGTCATTCAATTAAATGCTTATTTTATTCACCTAGTTCAAGGTACTACCATTCTGCCTATTTTTTTTAACTATTGATGCTGAATATAATAGAACTTATAACAACTTATACTTTTAATGAACTGGTCACATAATTACTTATTTTTCTAAATAAAATGTATTATTAAAATTTTCCAGGTCATCATTATTATAGGTTCTTGTGCAAAGAAAGCTAAGTTTTAGTAATGTCTTATAAATCAATCTTAAATGTTAAAAGAGAAGGCAAACTTTTTCCCTACTTCTTTTTTTTGCTATTTTATTGATATTGACAAGATCTATCATCAGTGCCAGATATCTTCAGGTCTAGATGATGATTATGCTTCCAAAACTCTTGCCAAAATGGCTCTATGACTCTTTATTCTTTTTCTGCCTCTTTGAATCTCAAGGAATCTTCTACATTAAATATGCTAAAGATTATTTCTTATTAAATATTATATGTATAACACACATATCATTATTTTGAAAATTAAAAGTACACCTAGGAGTCCTCTCCCACCCCCCAAATTTCTAGAAGCTGAGACTAATGTGTGTTCCAGCCAATGCAGGGTGGGCAGGAGTAGGGGCTGCCATTTCACTTTATACCTATTATACCTATTCTATACGTTTTCTCAAAGCTTTCCCTTACTCCACATACACTCTTTCTTTCTTTCTGTGTATATGTACATATTTCTATTGAAATCACGTTATCCCTTCTTTTATTTCAGATTGTTTCATACTTTTAAAAAACTTGTTTTACTTTCTGCTCAACTTATGTTTTACTGAGACAATTGTTGAGAAGTTAAGGCATGCTTTTAAAAAATTTCTTTCTGTTTTTAGTTTGTATGAGTCACAGCATAGAAGATTTCAAGGACTCATTTGGGGAAAGTTATGGAACCTGATCCCAGAATGTGTGACTAGAAGTTCTTTTTTCTTTTTCTTTTGGTTATACCCCACTGAATTTTCTAAAACAATGAAAATGTCTGAAAAAAACCCCTCAAATCTATATGACTATATTCTCTGGACTCTCATCAGAATCTTAGATTCAGGGTTTTCATTTTTGTTACACAAAAGAATTTAATAACTTTTTAAAAAAGAGATTGTGCCTATTGTAATTTAACTTAATCAAAAAGAGGCATGAAAAAATAGAATATTTTAACCAAGAACATTTTTTTATATTGAGAGAGAGCGAGAGAAGGACAGACAGGAAAGGAGAGAGATGAGAAGCATCAACTCATAGTTATGGCACCTTAGTTGTTCATCAATTGCTTTCTCACATGTGCCTTGACTGGGTTGGGGGAGGCTCCAGCAGAGTGCGCGACCCTTTGCTCAAGCCAGTGACCTTGGGGTCAAGTTACCAACTTCTGGGCTCAAGCCAGTGACCATGGGGCCATGTCTATGATCCCACACTGAAGCCAGCATCCTCTCACTCAAGCTGATGAGTGTGTGCTCAAGCTGGTAACATTGGGGTTTTGAACCTGAGTCCTCAGCTTCCCAGGCTGACACTCTATTAACTGCATCACTGCCTGGTCAGGATTGACCAAAAACTTTTTTTTTTTTTTTTTTGTATTTTTCTGAAGCTGGAAACGGGGAGAGACAGTCAGACAGGCTCCCGCATGCGCCCGACCGGGATCCACACGGCACGCCCACCAGGGGGCTGGTCGATGCTCTGCCCACCAGGGGGCGATGCTCTGCCCCTCCGGGGCATCGCTCTGTCGAGACCAGAGCCACTCTAGCGCCTGGGGCAGAGGCCAAGGAGCCATCCCCAGCGCCCGGGCCATCTTTGCTCCTATGGAGCCTTGGCTGCGGGAGGGGAAGAGAGGACAGAGAGGAAGGAGGGGGTGGGGGTGGAGAAGCAAATGGGCACTTCTCCTATGTGCCCTGGCCGGGAATCAAACCCGGGTCCCCCGCACACCAGGCCGACGCTCTACCGCTGAGCCAACCCGCCAGGGCCTGACCAAAAACTTTTAAAGTGTTTTCCTAGCTTGTATAATAGTGATAAGTGCAATTTATACTTTTGCATTTTTTTTTTACTTTCTGTCAATACATTTTTATTTCCTGCTGATACATTTTCAAGTAATTGATGGCTACTAAATCTTTATTATATGCTACTTAAGTGTCTGTTTGTCGCCGATAGCTTATTGGTTGCTTGCGTAACTGTACTAGCCAATGGGGTGAAGTTGCCATGGCTGAATGCAAATTGAGCAGGTCAGGGGGAAGGTGAACATTTGTTTGCATTGGCAATCATCTGCTTTTGAAACAATTTAAGGCTGAACGCAAATTGAGCGTGTCAGGGGGAAGGTGAACATTTGTTTGCATTGGCAATCATCTGTTTTACATAAAAACTACGTCTTAACGTAATTTCTTTTAAGAATGCCTCCTAGAAAATACAGCACTGAAGGGGAGAGAAAAGGAGCTAAAGCTGCACAAAAATGGCTTTCTCGACAAAAAGAAACCACTGAGCAGAGAAAGACAAGGCTTGCTTCAGTCGCAGAGCAAATGCGTCTTTCTCGGCAAAATGAGACTGATGAGCATAGAGAAACAAGGCTTGCCTCAGATGCAAGACAAAAAAGCCTGTCTCAACAAAATGAGTCCCTTGAACAAAGGCAGGAGAGAAATGCAAAAAAAACGACAGAGTAATGCTGACTGAAATGCAAAAAGGATTAAAACAGTTTCAAACGGAGAAACTTTAATTTTTGAGCAGGAAACCCCGTGGGGCACTAAGCAAAGGGGCGTCCTCGTTGCCTGCCCTGGGTAATTCAGTTTGAATTAGCAGACACCTTTGCACAAATCATTTTAATTACAATTTATAATATCTAGAACAGTGGTCATTTCGTATGACCGCCGGGCTTTCTAGTTTATAATTATAACTAGAGTGCTGTTTTTTAAAATGTCTTTGTTAATAAAAATAAATCATTTTGGATCATCCATCAATTTTGAGGTTTAACTTTACACATTAGAAGACAAATTATTTAAATAGTAGTGCAGTTGTATATGTATTAATTTAATCCTTGACACATATTCTGAATCAAAATTCACTTTTGAAGACAGAAGACATTCGCTACTGTCTTCTGTTTTATATTTTTATATTATAATCTAGTTAGTGTGTTATAAGTTGCTCCTGAGCCAACTGGTATAGTAGACAGACTATACTGTCTACAAAAGTATTTGCATAACAGAGTTGTATAAGATGAGTTATCTGTAATTTTAATATGGGAAGTTAATACATACCAAGATTATCATATCAACTTTTGAAGTTAAGACTTTTATCACCTGTGAAGTAGCTGTTCAAAAGCATTTCTACTGTATATACGATGACAGAATACCAGTTGCCTTTCACTGGCTAGATTCACATTGCACAGAGCCACAGGGATTGTTGTTTTAGACTATATTGTGATGAGATTTGGCAGAGAGTATTCATTGTGCAGGTTTTAAACAGGGCAAGTTTTTGGCAGAATTACTTGCATAGAGAAGGAATGCAATGCTTATACATGTGCACTCAATAAAACCTTCAGAAAGCGTGGGCTAGGATCCTGCGGGTATCTCACTCCAGCCGACCCCGCCTCTGGATGACGATTGTTTAGAACCTTCTTTTGTTGTGTCTCTATCACATAGGCCTCTTCATATTCCAGGAAATGATACTTTTGATTCATATTTCAAAAGTTATTACAGTCTAGTGATCCAGTCGTTTCATATCCTGTGCCCTTTCCCGTGAGGTTTATTAAGAACAGCGATTACAGCAGGGCTGCCCTTTCCTGATGTTTGCCACACAGCCGCCATGTTCATGCCGTCCTTTTTGAATATTTGTAACACTTGGTTGTTTCTGATAATCAGAAATAAAGATTTAGAATTTCTCATTTTTGCTTTACTTACTATATAAAAGCAGTATTGAAAAGTGTTTTTCTTTAACTAGATAAGGTATTAGGATGAGCAAAACAAAAGTCTTATAAATCCCTCAAATCAATATAAAGGACAAATCAGTGTCAGCCACATGAGCCGACAATCTCTATTCTTTCCTCACAGGGCACTGGCTGTGCAGGTTTCTCCTTTCATTTGGAATAATTTTGTCTTTCATTGCCACCACCTTTCCTGGCCCCCAAATGCTGCCCACTCTGCATGCCAATCTCACATCCGTTAACTAAATCTTGCTTCGAAACATATTTTTCACTTAAATTCTATCTACTTGTCCTTAATATATTTTATAGTCTCTAATAACCATTACCGTCTCTCTTACTTCTAGTATCACAAGACTAAGGTTCTGAAGAATAAGAATGAAATGGTTGTTACTTCCACATCTTTCTTGATATTCTTGTAGCTGTAGTATATGACCAAGTTTTGTACATGAGTATGCAGTCTCTAGTGCTTTAATTGGAATGAATACATTCAGATTCCATTGCCTTTGTTTCTTCCTCTTTGGCTACTTTGGATATATAATTCACATGGTTTATTTCACACATATATTCCTTTACCATAACGGTTATTTCACACATACTCATATTACTTTTGATACTTTTGTATGTTTAATTCCATTTTTATCCTTTATTTAATTCAATTCAAGAAGTATTTATAGAATGCCTGCTATGTGCTGGGCACTGTAAAAGTCACTAATGAAATACATATAAAAAAACATGGTTGCTATCCTGAGGTAGACAATTATAAATGAATTCATTATTGTTGTGGGCCAAGTCAATCACTTTGTTATTAAACCTAATAAACACAAGCTTCTATTTGTGATCTTGGTGTTTTAGCCTCCTCCATGACTCCATGAGTATGCCATCTTCTTCCCTAGCTCTGCTTATACTTATGTGGAGACAATGCCCAGAGCATTATCTCCAGCCCCGACTTCTCTCTTAGGTCCCATTTATTTTGCCACACCATTACCACACCTGGGGATTAGTCCTCATTGCCCAATCCTCTCTATGGAGGTCTGGCAACTGAAAGTCTCAAGAGTCTTGATTAGTGGAACTTTAAACTGGGGCCTTAAAGTGTGGGAGGGAACATGGTACAATACTTAAGACCAGGGGTCCCCAAACTATGGCCCCCGGGCCGCATGCAGCCCCCTGAGGCCATTTATCTGGCCCCCGCCGCACTTCCGCAAGGGGCACCTCTTTCATTGGTCAGTGAGAGGAGCATAGTTCCCATTGAAATACTGGTCAGTTTGTTGATTTAAATTTACTTGTTCTTTATTTTAAATATTGTATTCCCATTTTGTTTTGTTTTTTACTTTAAAATAAGCTATGTGCAGTGTGCATAGGGATTTGTTCATAGTTTTTTTTATAGTCCGGCTCTCCAACGGTCTGAGGGACAGTGAACTGGCCCCCTGTGTAAAAAGTTTGGGTACCCCTGCTTAAGACTATGAAAGCAGACAGACAACCCAGGTTTAGATCTGAGCTCTGTCACCTCTGAGCTGTGTGATTCAGACAATTACTTGACTTTTTTACATCTGTTTCTAATCAGAACTGGGGGTTCATGAAAGTCCTAACCTCATAGCGTTATTTTGAGGAATACACAGGTTAATATAGGAGACTCAAATGCTTATTTGATACACAGATACATTGCAGTGTCTATCATCTTTTCTCTGTCCTTACGCACATTATACATATTGCACATAGATTACATTCTCGTGCTATCTATGCACTACTCTATGGCCTTTTTGTTTTTTATATGCCGAGTTCTAGTCACCTCTTTCAAAGAACAGCCCTTGGGTAACCTTTCTTAGTTATATTACTGGATAAGAGAATGACGTTTTAGAATTGACTGTTACCAGCTTCTTTTTTTTGCACACAGGTGTGTTTTTAAAGACAAAAATTGGGGGAATACTGCAGAAGACCATGGTGTAAGGATGTGAGGAAGAATCCAGGGCAAAGGAATCCTTCAACACTAGTTATCACAGAAGAAACAATTGGTTATAGAGACTAAACATCAAATCATCTAATTCTTGGGTGCCATATCTACATTACCACTGGCTTCGTACCTCCTTGCTGAGTGCCCCATCTCCAAATAAGCAGCGCAGATTGGCACAGCCACCTTCTCTGCCCCACACTTTCTTTTACCCAATGCATAGATTTTTTTATCCCTCCAACAGGGCCTGTTGTCATTTTGATCTTGTCTCACAGCTTGCTTCCATGGTTGGGTCACTGTCTTGTCTCTATAACTCTCCTGGAATAATCAGATACTGCTTTTGGCACCTCTCACTTAATGCTTCAGTTTCAGAATATTTTATTTTAGTCCCCTTTATAGAAAATGTATGGAAACAAGTGACTTAATTCACTATCCGCCACTTGCAGATCTGGACGTATACCCAGAAACATTCTCCTGTCTTCAGTCTCATGTCCCCGGTCTAGACTTTTTCTAGATGACTTACGAGTGTGGAACTTTTCTTACTGGAGCTCTTTACCTTAGTCAAGATTCCATACTCTTCCTAAAAATGGGGTTTCAGGGCACCTTGCAGAAACCTGCGATACAGAGCTTGTGGAATCAGACTGGCTAAAGGAAGCCACGCCCTTATCTTCCAACCAGGAAATTTGGGAAAGCCCAGAGATCAATGAGTAAGGCCTGCTTCTAGGTGTGAGCAGTCTAATACCAAAGAGCATCTTTGTCCTCTGCTGCCTCACCTGTTTGACAGTCTATAACTAATAGAAGCAGTATGTATGTTAATCAGTAATAATTGAACTTAAAGGTCGCTTTAGCTTCTGAGCAACTAGAAGTGAAACTGAATAATGTTTTAGTTATTTAATGGGAAAATACTTCATCAAACTTTTTATAAAAACCGCCCACTTTTGCAGTGCTGGTCAACCTGGTCCCTACCACCCAGGAATGGGCGGTCTAGCTCTCATGGTGGGCCAATCGCAGCACTGTTTCGTTGCGCTGTAGGGACTAGGTTGACCAGCACTGCAAAAGTGGGCAGTTTTTATAAAAAGTTTGAAGACCCCAATGTTCATCCTAGGGATAGTAAATATATTCTTATGGTTGCAAATAAATTCAGCAGTAATACTCAGTAAATATCAATCTGCTGACTTCTCTCTTGATCGGATATTAAATAAAGGAGACATTTCTATTACTTTTCTAACTACTTTGCTGCAGTTTTTCAAGTGATTATTTTCAGGTTCATCCTGGGGACCAGCCAGGCTAGTAGTAGGTTTTCTAGGTGCTTACAGGAACACTAAAAAGAAGGTGATCTGGGTCAAAGTATCAGTTTTAGGTCCATAACCCAGGATTGAAGGCAGGTAGGGAAGGTGGAAATATATTGGGGAAGCCATGCAAGTTCTTATTTTGTGCCCCTGTGATTTCGGGGTTGCACCTGACTGCTTCTTGTATACAGCTGTCATACCTTCCTCTTTCTTTTTCTTCCACTAGTTCACCTTGCCCACAGTTTGCTTCTTTTCCTTCTGCAGACTGCCTCACGGATCTATTCACTTTCCTTGTTTCAGTTCTTATTTAAATGGGAAAGACACGTGAATTCTTCACCCTGACCTCTCTCCCCTGATCTTGGTCACTCTGCCAGTATTTTCTTCAGTAGTCCACGGCAGTTCATCAAACGTGAGGAAGCAATTGAAGTTCTTATTGTGGGAGTGAAAGGAATTTTCTTCTACCCGTCTAGGTTCTTCTGGCTGGTTCTAATATTGAAATCAATATGAGTCAAAGTAACTGGAGAAAATAAGCAAATTAATTATAGATATGCACATGGGAGCCCCACATACCTGAGAGGTTCAGAGACAGAAAGTTAAAATTAGGTCTATAGTGGGAGTTGATGCTTCCAGCTCCTCCCCCCTTCTCTTTCTCTGTCTCTCTCTCCTCTGTCTCTCTCCTCTCTAAAAATGAATAAATAAAATTTAAAAAAAAAAAAAAAAAAAAAAAATTAGGTCTATAGGACCTGGCCGGTTGGCTCAGTGGTAGAGCGTCAGCCTGGCGTGCAGAAGTCCCGGGTTCGATTCCTGGCCAGGGCACACAGGAGAAGCGCCCATCTGCTTCTCCACCCCTCCCCCTCTCCTTCCTCTCTGTCTCTCTCTTCCCCTCCAGCAGCCGAGGCTCCACTGGAGCAAAGATAGCCCGGGCGCTGGGGATGGCTCCTTGGCCTCTGCCCCAGGCGCTGGAGTGGCTCTGGTCGCGGCAGAGTGACGCCTGGGAGGGGCAGAGCATCGCCCCCTGGTGGGCGTGCCGGGTGGATCCCGGTGGGGCGCATGCGGGAGTCTGTCTGTCTCTCCCCGTTTCTAGCTTCAGAAAAATACAAAAAAAAAAAAAAAAAATTAGGTCTATAGCAGTGGTGAGACATATAATTTAACAACCAGTTCTCTGCCCTAATGACTGTTTTAGGTATAAAAAACTGATATACCAAAAAGTAGTTTATTGTTTCATGCATTTAATACTTAAATAAGAATAATAAACGAGGTACACAAAACCAGATTGTTACAAGTTTTAAATTATTAATGAAAAAATGTTAAATAATACCTGACCAAAACAATAAAACTGTTGTTTATATTGTTTCTTTTTCTTTTTTAGTATTTTTAAATTCATTTTAGAGAGGAGAGAGAGAAGGAAAGAGAAAGAGAGAGAGAAGAGGGGAGAAGCAGGAAGCATCAACTCCCATATGTGCCTTGACCAGGCAAACCTAGGGTTTCGAACCGGTGACCTCAGCATTTCCAGGTCAACGCTTAATCCACTGTGCCATCATATGTCAAGCTCCATATATTGTCTCTTGATTGGCATCCTCACTTGCAATTTTTTTCACTTATGAATAGAATGTTCATTACTATGGGTTCTAGAATATGCTGTTGCACAGATGAACATTAAAAAAGAGAGAATGTAAATTTGTGATTTACACATGTAAAAACAAGGTAAGAAACTCTATTCAGGACAAACAGCAAGAGTAACATAAATGTTAAACATATATGACAACAAAATAAGGACTCGCTATTTTATCTCACAAACTAGATATTTTTTTAAAAAGGGCAGCCACCCACCTTAGAGAGAACCCTGATTACAAGTGCCATTTTAACAACTGGTTTGCCGAACTGAACAAAAAATTAGGTTGTGGTTCTGCTGAACCACTGAGAACTGGCTAAATCCCACCACTGGTATATATGGCATCCTGAGCAAGAACTGAGGTGAGAGCCTGGGGCTTTGTAGGGGAGGAGGGCAATTCACAGGATGAGAAGAAGATTGGATGTTTAATAATTAGAAATTTGCCCAGCTGTATTGATAGCTTGTGAAATGCTATTTCTGGTAATAACTCTTATTATGGGCAAGGCCTTAGATACAAATTTTTTAAAGGAGAAATAAGAATTTGTCTTGAGCTCACAGGATCTGTTACTTCAGCTCAAAAGAATCCACATGCCCAAGTAGCACCTCTTGGGCAGGCTTTCCGAGCTCTTTCATAATTAGCATCCCGTCTTGTGGTTGTGATTTTGTACACGCACATGTTACTAATGTGGAGGAAAGTGAGTGAACTTTGAAGTTGAAATTTGTTGTTTGGGAAAATTTGGTAAGTTATTTAACTCTATCAGCTTTGGTATATCCATACATAAATGACAATTTTGCATACAAAACACATGTGAGTATGAGATGAGAACATGTAAATAATGAATCTCCCCCAGTGCCTGATACCATTGTTATTTAATATTTCAACACCAATAGTTTTATATCTTTTCACCAATATACATTAAGTATGTTCTACCGGTGGTGAAAACCTTGAAATGCCAGAGACAGACTTTGGATTACATTCCATAGGCAATTGAGAATGCTTAAAAGTTTTTGAACATAAAATAACTTAAATTTTAGGAAGATGAACCTAGTAATAGTTTTCAAGGAGCCCGATGAAGAGATCTTCATGGATGTAATAAGGGCTAGACTTACAGGATGGGGATGAGAATTGCATGTAAGGGTGCCAGAGCAATACAAGGTTATTATATCAAACTTCTACTATTTAGGTATGTCTGTATTTCATGATTTTCCTTATTATATTTTCAAAGTGTTATTTTTATTGAGGGAACTTTGCACTTAACCTGACTTAGAACTATTTTATCTTCCTCTCTTAAACCTAGGTGTGTTTACCTTCAAACTTTCTCATTGATTTTATACATTTTGAAAGGAATGCACATTGTTTGCGGAATTCACAAGGAAACAAGTAATCTTTCCACATATAAGGTCTGAGGTCAGAGTTGATTCCAGCAGGATATAGAATACCTCATGAATTTTTTCCTGTTAAAGGAGGTTAAATATTTTGGATTATTAATGTAATCTTTAGAGACAGAGGATGTGGAGTGTGCACAGCCGGCAACTTCCAGGCAGGCATCACGGGAAGCCAGTGACATCTTAACTAAATACTGAGTTTGTGAAATAAAATAGTAAGTCCTTATTTTGTTGTCATATATGTTTAACATTTATGTTGCTCCTGCTGTTTGTCCTGAATAGAGTTTCTTACCTTTTCTTAAAATATTTTAGTATCCTGTCTATTTTGTACATGCTAATTCAATCCTCACCTTTATAAAGATAACAATTCACAAAACATAAATAAAATCAGTAACTATTTTCACTGTCACACATTTTATAAACAAATATTTTAATTTAAAAATATTTAATATGAATACAGTTTATATGTATATATTTCCCTAACAAACTATCACCTCCTTAAGGTAGAGACATTTGTCTACATCTCGAATGTATTTTTCTTGACACTTATGATAACAGCCAATCATTGTTGGTTTGTAATTGCAAGTGTAAATAAATCAAAATAGAGGTGTGAGAGTCAAAAATATAAGATAAAATCTTGAGTCATATGCAGCATTAACAAAATACTTTGTTAATGAACAAGATACTTCAGCTATTTTTTTTTAATTTTAGTTAGAATCAGGAAGTCTTAGAATTATGTTTTCTCTCTCAATTAAAAACATCAAAAGTCTTGAGATAGCAGTAATTATTTAATGGAAATATTACCTTGCCAGGATGAGCTGTTTTATAGCAGCATTCTGTACCATTAACAAGGTTTGAAAATGTCTCAATTACTCTATTTTTCCTTCTTATTATCGGTTCATTTTGACTCTAGGTTATCTTCATTCAAAAGAATGGTAAGAACAAAAAATATCTTTGACAGTAGCAGACAACCTGCTAGTATTCAGAACATAGTATTCTTAAAGTTCAATTTTACAGTCTAATTATATTAAATTTCTGCATCTCCAATACAGAATTTTGGAATTTCCCCAACATGGTGTATTTTGTTAAAACTTTAACAAAACTAGCAAGGGTTTTTGTTTGTTTTGTTTAATTCCTGACTTGAAAATAATCAGGGTATAAGTCTGATGTATTTTTGGTCTCAGGATGTCTATTTGGAAATACTTGTAATTAAGGAATAATAAATAGTAAAATAAGTTTTGTCTAGTTTGTCTTGTGGACTTATGATATTTCAGAATAAAAGGAAACAACCTAAAAGAATGTTTAGTTCAATTTGTTTTTATTTTACAGAGGCGATTGATGATTGTTGGGCAGATAAAATGTATTATGCTCACTTTGTTAAAGATGGTGCTGCCCACGTGAGGCCGTCGCCCAGGTGATATTAATGTGTGTTGGGGATCGTTGTAACCTGGGGCTTGGTTTTGGGATTAAGCCTTTCCCACCCTTTTTGATGTGGGGTGGTACAATCCAATCATGCCTCAGAGAAGTGACTTTGTATTAGAGACTTCCTTATTTTGTATATTGGATTAAGGGTTTGGATTTCTACACTATAAAATGGGGATGGAGCGGGAGCTTGCGTTCTTGGTTCCTGGGATGATTAGCATGAGAGAGCAGAGAGAGCAGAGCAGAGAGCCGAAGGAGGCCACGTGGAGTAGGCCAGGAGAAGCAGCCAAGATGGCGGAGTGCTGAGTGAGAGGCCAGTTTGTGCAGTTTGTATCTGGGATAAGGAAGGAGATGGGGAACTGAGGAGAATAAGGCTGGTGAGCTAGAAACCTTTGATTCTAGGAAACTCGGATAAGTCAGTGGCTTTGTGAGCACTGAATGTGAGTGGGTTTTGGAGCCCAGTGTGTGTTTTTACTTGCCCGCCGGGTGCAAGCTAGAATTAAAGAAAATGGCCTATCAGTTTTTGGCTCCATTGTTTCTTTACCGACTGTCCGAATCCAATGCGAACCTGCATGGGCCGGGCTGCTCTGATGGTGGCCCTGGCCTTGGCTCCTGGCTCTACAATGATGAAGTAATGTGAATTCTCTCTCCTCTCCTTCTTAATCCCTCCCTGTTATTTCTCTCCTCCCTCTCTCGTTTACTTCCTTCCTTAAGCATGAAAGACATCTATATTCTAAGATGGGTGCTGACTGTTTGGAGGGCAATGGCCCCACATTTAAGTAATTCATGATCTGTGTCTATAAGACACTACTTGCCCTATAGTGTGTCTTGTAATGTGTTCTGAGGCACATAACTGAATAATCACAAAGCTGAGATTATAACTAAAGTCTCTTCACTCCTAGAAGGACAAACATCCTATTTCTTATTGATGTGGACCTCATCAAGAAAGATTCATTTGATGTGATCTCTGAGAAAGAATTTATCTGCTGATATGAATTTGCCATGGTCAACCAAGGGCCCAATTTATATAAATAATAAGGGCCTAGTGGCCATTTGCTGAAAGGGGCTTCTTACATAGTTTATATACCAGGAAGAACCTCAGACTGAACTCTGAGTTTCCTACACTGTGACCTGCTTGTTTCTGCTGTCTGGGTCAAATACTACAGGGAAGCCCTGTTTTCCTTTCTCTACGGATTGAGACCTTCCCCATCCAATCAGAACTGCACAGTTTGGATGCCTAATTTACATAAAACTGACCTAATCGATAATCTGGGGAGGGTAGTTTTTGCTATTTCTTTAAATGCTGGCGTCCGCTTTGTCTCTATGGAACACAGTTTAGGTTGCTGCATGAATCTGTGTCTCCCAAGCTGCAGTTCCTTTTGCTCAGAGATTCTTATATTTTTATCATACTCTGTAATTAATTTTAGTTTGCCCTGAAGTCAACAGATGATTTAGAGAATAAATCTAATGTATTCTATTGGAATTTTTGACACACCCAGGTAAGGTGACAACTACTAGTGACATAATGATGACTATTTCTGAGAGAACAAATTAATTTTTTATCTGATAACCAAAGACTCTATTCTGCTTATGATCACCAAAGCTGTAGAGCTGCCACTGATATGGTCTTTTAGCTACTTTTATTATAGAAAAAGAGTGCATTTATTAATGTATACCTTTATTAATACTGTATAATATTTTACCTATATGTCTGCATATACATACTCTCACATTTGCATATATCTGAAGGAGAACAGTATGTGCTCCCAAAATATACCTCTTTGGCATAGGGATTATCTTAACACAGACAGGGGAAGCTCTGAAAACCTCAGAGATGTTACCTTTTTGTGTAAAAAAAAAAAAATTACATTTACAAGGAAAATTTCTATTGGTAAGAGTGTCTTCCTCTCTGTACCCAGAAGAGGGGGATGACCAAATCTCTAGAAACTCTTACCATGTGGAGAAGGCAATTGCTTTAAATTTGCATAACCTTTGTTTACTATACTTTTCCTGATAGATTCCCATAACTGAGTCTCACTGGACTCCACATCTTCCTTTGTCTTTAGCTAAAGGTAATTAAATGATGGCTTGGGCTATTTGGTGATTTACTCAGTTTTCCTGAGTCTCTCCTATGTATACAGGAGGTATGCATATTGTAAACTTCTGGGGTTTTTTTCTCCTATTAATCTTATTTTTAAATTATTATTAAAGGTGTTCTCAGCCAAGAACCTAGAAGAATAAAGGTAAAATTACTTTTCCTCCTTTGAAATCTAAGTATATTTGCACATATATGTCTTTCATGCAACATTTTAATCCTTTATTATGTCTACTGGGTCATTATATATACTTTATGTCTACTATATATCATTATATATATTTTATATTATAGTTTTATATATGTGTATATATATTGTAAGATTAACATATTAGTTGAAAGACATTAGGTGATTATAAAATATTGGAAACATTGAATAAATTTTTAAAAACTTATTAAGAAAGAGTCAATATTGGAACAAAAAGAGAAACCCTACAGTCTTGAGTAAAGTACCGTATTTCTCCATGTATAAGATGCACCCCATTTTTAAAAATTTGGGGTCTAAAAACTGGGTGCATCTTATACAATGGTTGTAGATTTTTTTACTTGCATTTCCCATTTTTCCACACTTATTTTTTCTCTCATTGTTGAAGACAGTGATTCATCAGACAGCTGAGGACAAGCTAATGGATGGGAGTTTTGACAGTGGTGAAGAGTTGTATGAATTTTATGATGAATAAATCTTGAGTTCAGTGACTTTATGTAATACATTTTTTTTCAAATTTCTGGCCCCCAAATTAATGTGCAGCTTATATATGGGAACATCTTATACATGGGAAATATAGTAGTTTTTATATTAGTAGTAAATAACATAAATGCACATCCAGAATCAAACTCTCCGCTCCCAGTTGTAATACTCACCCTTGAAATTCCCTGTTTCCTGGTCTGTGCCCTCAGTTATAACATAAGCTCTGAAATGGCTGGAATATGTCTATCTTAATCACCATGTTATGTCTATGGTGCTAAGTACATGGTAGATGCTCAATAATAAGTATTAAATGAATGAATGATTCCTGACTAGAATGATATGCCTGTGAAGTGTCCTCTGTAATGCTCTGACTGGTTTAGGATATTCAGGAAGAGTCTTCCAGATAGTCTGGAAACTGTGGAATCTTTGATTTGCTTTTTCTTCCTTATTTGAGTTTATCTTCTGACTTACATTGTTATCTGTCAGTTTTAGGATAACTTTATCATTCAATAAAACCAAACCAGAGACAGATTGAAGGCAACTTGCCCTCATGCACATTCTATAATTCATTTTTAAAGAGATGCTTTTGGTAGTAACTCAGCAACTTTAAAATTAAAAAAATGATAATAAATCATATTAAAATATTGATAATAATTATTGAATAGTATTTTCTGTTAATTATTCCTTGTGTAGTTTATTCTGTGTAGTTTGTAGAAAGGATGAAGCTCTCTTGGAATTGGTGTCTAACTGCACCTCTCCTCCCTCAAAATGTTAAGCAATGGATAGGTAGGTGTATGACTAGTACTCACTACTATCATCACCATTCTCATACAGGTTCTCATTGGATTCCAGCAGATGGTAAAGAAACAGTGGAGCCAAAAAATGGTGGGCCATTCCTTTATTCAAGTCTTATACCAGCCAACAAGCAAACACACAGGGAAACACTTCCCTTTCACTCAGAGCTCACAAGGCTACTGACACATTCTACAGTTCCACAACCAGGAGAATCTTCTTCAGTTTCCTCTAGAATCAAAGGCCTCACCAGTCCCAAAGCCCATCACCTCTGGTTCCTCAGCTTCTCCTTCAACACTCTGCCTTCTCTCTGCTCTCTCTGCACAAGCTCTGCTCAACATGGCTTCCTTCTCCTCCAGCAAACATTAGCAAGACAATGGCCCTTCCCAAGCAGGTAGGTAATTTGCAATTCCACAGATCACATACCTGGCATTGCCCAGTGCCATTTTTAACAATAAAAGTGACAAACTAAAATAATACAGATTTTACAAACACATTTGCCCAACAGCAGGTTATGTGGGCAGAGATGGGTCCTTTTCCATGTTTTTAAATAAAATACAAACAAAAAATGCTGGTTCAAAACGTTGTCAAACCATTCAACTATAGTGTGGATTTCAATCCAAAATAAATATCCACATGAAAAACATTCATGTTAGCAGAATACAATGTGGCTTTTGGTTTGTTTATAGTTCTTTGTTTGTAGGAGGTGTCAATTTATCTAAAATGTTGCCACTTTCCATTTATCATCTGGGTGTGAACAAAAAAGAGAGATAACCTCTTTTTATACAATATCATGCCTTCTTGATGCAGTCACTTTTAATAATAGAAACCAAAAGAAATGTTTCCAAAGTATTTATCATAATTCTACCAGGAAGCAGATGTGCAGTCTTATTTTTATCTTAATCATGTATTTATCTATTGCATTACATCTTTCAGTTGTGGATATTTTCCTGTAGAGGGAAATTCCATTCTTCCTGGAATAATAATAATTCTCCAAGTTTGATATGTATTTTTAAAGTGTTGAGTTTATATAAAAATACATTCTCCCTTCTTATGTGTATTGGTCTCTTGATTGTATCTCTATATAGGTAAGAGCTTGATTGCTTATAATCCTTACTGAGGTTATTTCTGGGGTATCATAAAAACAAATCTAGGCAATTTCAAGGGGAAAATAATCATATTCCCACTAAAATATAGTCAAATGGATATTCTACAAGAGTATCAGCTTCATAGAAAATTATATAAAGGTGTTTGTAATAACTTATCCTCCTATCATTCTAGCTTTTTCATTCTTTTCTTTATTCTTACTGAAATGATTTTTGTCTCCATTAGAACATCTCCCCCCTAGGTCCTCTATATTTCTGGAGACCCTTGGTTTCACCTGTCTATGTATCCAGCTTAGATCTCTAAGTCAGGCATTTCAAACACAAATTTTTAGCTTATCACAACATTTCACATGCTGATGCTTTGATATAGTTGATGTAGTTTCTTACACAATGATGCCTAATCTGGCTTCAGCTCTCTTGTTCTCATGTGAACTTCTATACACCTGTGTCTAAAGCAATACCTGTTCACTAGCCTCCTTGCTGATGAATATTTCTCTAGGGCCAATTCATTTCTGATAGTTTCAGAACATTGTTTAACCATCTTTTGACAAATTTGGCAATAAATAATCATATTCACCACACTTATAAGCTGTCATTCAGACCATGGTATGATGAGTTGCTTTGGCCATAGTCTGTTATACCCCCAGCACAAAACCTCTAAGGCCTGTTTCCTTTTCCGCCTTTGTATCTTCCTGGACTTGAAACACAAAATGTGTAAAATAAAAGAGAGTTTTAAAAAGTTGTATTTTCTTCACTGAACTTTCTAACCTATTTTATTTGTTTCTGTTATCACCATAGAAACAGTAGTCTGAATTCTATATAGTAATCATTTCTAATGCAATGTAAAGACTGTGTTTTAGGCCTAGTCATTCTGGGTGCCCATCCTCACTCTGTCACTTGTTGGCTAGTAGCTTTGGAAATTTATTTTATCTTTATATTTTAGTTTCCACATCTATAAAATGGGGTAATATATAAGAATATTTACTAGGTTAGTGTGGGAATCACATAAGCCACTATGGATTCACAATTTAGAATAGTGTCTGTACCTTAGTTACCCCTGCACAAATGTTAGGTGCTATTTTCATCACTTTCCTGTGCACTCTATTTCCAGCTTGTTCAGCAAATTTTCTTAAAAGTTCCTTCTTTTCCATTCTCACTGCCAGCACCATGATTCAAACCTTCATGACCTTTCGCCTGAATTATTTAATAGAATAACTCCTATTTCTGTTCTCATTTAATTGTAAACCCTAATCAATTTAGGATGTTGCATTGAGAAACCTTTATCTTGAAATACTTTGGCTGGGAGAAGTGCAGCGATGACATAAAAGTGAGAGTTTTGGTATTCAGATTTTCTGAAGACCAAAATTCCAGCAGTACTTCAAAGCAACCCTATGGTGAAGAAATTGCAAGTGAGGACGCCAATCAAGAAGCAATATGGAGAAGAAACAAGATGGCGATGGAGTAGGCGGACTTACCAACTTCCACCTCCCAGAACCAAAGTGGATTACAAACTAATTTTAAGAACCATCATCTGGAAAAACCAACTTTGGACTAAACTAAGAGGACTCTTCAACCAAGGAACACTAAAGAAGGCACACTGAGACTGGTAGGAAAAGCGGAAACACAGAGAGGGCTGCCCAGCTCCCCAGAGCGAATGGCAGCCAGGAGAGACTCGCATGGCGGGAAGTGAGTCTAGCAGAGAGAGGAAGGTTCTGAGTCCCAGGAACAAAGCTCCAGCCTGCAGCGCCAGAGCCTAGAAGAGGCGTATGGACAGTATATAGCTGGAAACAAGACAGGATACTGTTTGTGAGAAAGAGACTGATTTCTAAGACCCAGGATTCTTCTTAAAGGGACTGCACGGAAAACCTCTCTCACAACCACTCACCCGGCGCTCCGGGGGACAGGGAGAGAGGAGAAGATCGGAGTAGCAGGAAGAGGAAGCACAGGAAGAAACATTTTGAGAGAGAGCCACCCTAACCTCTGGGACAAGTCACTCCCCAAATCTGAAGTGAATATTTCCCCTGGAAACAGCAATACCAGCAAAGGGAAGCAGGACCCCAGCCAAACAAACTCTCCTGTGGCACTCAGAGCAGAGTCGCTTAGAAAGAGGGAGCTTTCGGGACTACAATAGTGAGTCTTAGGGTCTGAGCTACAGCGCCCCCACCCACACGGCTGAGGGATCGCTGGAGAGCTGGCGGCGGCAGGACACGGAAGCGTGGTTGGGTCAGCAAGGGCGGAAGCCGGCTGGCCACCATTGAGGCCCTGGTGTGAGCTCAGTCTCGCCCAGCTGGGGATGAAGGGGCATGCAAAAGTGGTCAAGCCCAGCTGCGAGCCGTCTGTAATCCAGCTTGTGTGGGAAGGGCAGGAGCCCCGGAAGGAGCAGAGACCTGCCCTTCAGCAAGGGCGCAGGAACACAGCCCTGCCTCGCGTGCGGAACCAGGCTTGTGACATGACATGGGAGCTGGCTCCTCCCACAGGGCCAAAAGCCCAGAGGAGGTGGAGTCCCACTACTGAGCGTGGACATGCAGCCTGGCTTGGCCTGTGGAGCCAAGGCTTTCAGCCGTCCCATGAGCAGGCTCCTCCTGCAAGGGCGGGCCAAAAGTCTGGAATCAGGCAAGACCCGCAGCTGAGCAAAGGTGCTCAACCCTGTCCTCAGGGGCAAGCACAATGCCACCCGCGGGGGTAGGGCAAAGGCCAAGATCAACGAGGCTTGTACATCCAAGAATGTGATCACAGTCACTCCCATGAAGGAGAGGCAGAAACCACAGCAACAGCCCCAGTGGGCACGCACCAGCAACGCCCATACCCCAAATGTCCTAGGCAGCAACAGCAGAAGGGTGGCGGGCCTGCAGACAGACCACTCCTAGGGAACACAGAGGCCACACCCAGTGGACTCCAGTGGCCAAAACCTTCTTTTACACAGACAAAATGAGAAAGCAGAGTAATGCAACACTGAATCAACAGTGAATCAAGAGAAATCCCCAGAAAAGGACCTGAATGAGTCAGATATAACCAAATTACCAGATGCAGAGTTCAAAATAATGATTTTTAGGATGCTAAAAGATATTAGAACAACAATAGATGGTCATTACGAACACCTAAATAAAGAGATAGCAAATATAAAAAAGGACATTGAAATAATAAAAACGAATCAGTCAGAAATGACAAATACAATATCAGAAATGAAGAATACAATGGAAGGAATTAAAAGCAGGATGGATGAAGCTGAGAATCGAATCAGAGAGTTAGAGGACAAGACAAATAAAGGCATGGAAGTAGAGCAGAAAAAATAAAAGAGACTCAAAAAGTCGGAGGAAATTCTAAGAGAGCTCTGTGACAACATGAAGAGAAATAACATCTGCATCATAGGGATTCCTGAAGAAGAAGAGAAAGAACAAGGGATAGAGACTTTGTTCAAGCATATCATAGCTGAAAATTTCCCTCAATTAAGGCAAGAAAACATATCACAAGTTCAAGAAGCACAGAGAACTCCATTAAAGAGAAACCCAAAGAAATCTACACCAAGACGCATCATAATTAAAATACCAAAGCTAAGTGATAAAGAGAAAATATTTAAAGCTGCTAGAGAAAAAAAGACTATCACCTACAAAGGAGCCCCCATAAGGATGACTTCTGACTTCTCAACAGAAACACTTGAGGCCAGAAGGGAATGGCAAGAAATATTCAAAGTAATACAGAACAAGAACCTACAACCAAGACTACATTATCCAGCAAGGCTATCGTTTAAAATTAAAGGAGAAATAAAAAGCTTTCCAGACAAAAAAAGTCAAGGAATTCACTACAACCAAACCAAGGCTGCAAGAAATGCTAAGGGACCTGTTGTAAACAGATCAAAGGAGAAAAAGAATATAGCAAAAGAGGAATACAGTTTTAAAGAATGAAATGGCAATAAACAATTACATATCAATAATAACCTTAAATGTAAATGGATTAAATGATCCAATCAAAAGACATAAGGTAGCTGCGTGGATAAGAAAACAGGACCCATACATATACTGTCTGCAACAGACACACCTTTAAAACAAAAGATGCACATAGAATGAAGGTAAAAGGATAGAAAAAAATATTTCAAGCAAATGGAAATGGAAAAAAAGCTGGGGTAGCAATACTTATATCAGACAAAATGGACTTTAAAACAAAGACTCTAGTAAGATATAAAGAAGGTCACTACATAATGATAAAGGGAGCAATCCAACAGGAAGATATAACCGTTATAAATATCTAGGCGCCTAATATGGGAGCACCTAAATATATAAAGCAGACTTTTATGGATTTAAAGGGCGAGGTGAACAGCAATACTATAATAGTAGGGGATTTTAATACCCCACTAACATCACTAGATAGATCCTCAAGAAAGAAAATTAACAAAGAAACAGCAGACTTAAAGGACACACTAGATTAACTCGATTTAATAGATATCTTCAGAACCTTTCACCCTAAAGCAGCAGAATATACATTCTTTTCAAGTGCTCATGGTACATTCTCTAGGACAGACCACATGTTAGGGCATAAAAGTGGTCTCAACAAATTTAAGAAGATTGAAATCATATCGAGCACTTTCTCTGATCACAATGACATGAAACTAGAAATAAACCACAACAGAAAAGCTTAAAAACTCTCAAACACATGGAAAATAAATAGCAGGTTGTTAAATAATGAATGGATTAAGAATGAGATCAAAGAAGAAATAAAAAATTTCTAGAAACGAATGACATTGAGCATACAACAACTCAAAATCTATAGGACACAGTGAAAGCAATACTGAGAGGGAAGTTCATAGCACTACAGGCACACTTTAAGAACCTAGAAAAAGCTCAAATAAACAACTTAACCCTACATCTAAAAGAACTAGAAAAAGAACAGCAAGTAAAGCCCAAATGTAGTAGAAGGAAGGAAATAATAAAGATCAGAGCAGAAATAAACAACATAGAGGCTAAAGAAACAATACAGAAGATCAATGAAACTAGGAGCTGGTTCTTTGAAAAGGTAAACAAGATCGATGAACCTTTAACCAGACTCACCAAGAAAGAAAGAGAGAGGACTCAAATAAATAAAATTAGAAATGATAGTGGAGAAATAACAACTGACATAACAGAAATACAAAGGATTGTAAGAAAATACTATGAAGAACTGTATGCCAAAAAGCTAAACAACTTAGATGAAATGGAGAAATTCCTTGAAACATACAATCTTCCAAAAATCAATCTGGAAGAATCAGAAAACCTAAACAGACTGATTACACCAAATGAGATTGAAACAGTTATCAAAAAACTCCCAACAAAGAAAAGTCCGGAGCCTGATGGCTTCACAAGTGAATTCTACCAAATATTTAAAGAAGAAATAACTCCTATCCTCCTCAAGCTATTTCAAAAAATTCAAAAGGAAGGAAGACTTCCAAGCTCCTTTTATGAGGCAAGCATTATTCTGATTCCAAAACCAGGCAAAGACAACACAAAGAAAGAAAATTATAGACCAATATCCCTGATGAATATAGATGCTAAAATCCTTAACAAAATATTAGCAAACCAGATCCAACAATATATAGAAAAATCATACACCATGATCAAGTGGGATTTATTCTGGGGAGTCAAGGCTGGTACAATATTCACAAATCAATCAATGTGATTTATCACATAAACAAAAGAAAGGAGAAAAATCACATGATAATTTCAATAGATGCAGAAAAAGCATTTGATAAAATCCAGCACCCGTTCATGATCAAAACTCTCAGCAAAGTGGGAATACAGGGAACATACCTCAACATGATAAAAGTCATCTAAAAAACCCACAGCCAACATCATACTCAAATGGACAAAAATTAAAAGCAATCCCCTTAAGATCAGGAACAAGGCAGGGGTGCCACCTTTCACCACTCTTATTCAATATATTCTTGGAATTCCTAGCCATGACCATCAGACAAGAAGAAGAAATAAAAGACATTCAAGTTGGAAAAGAAGAAGTAAAACTATCATTATTTGCAGATGATATGATATTGAATATAGAAAACCCTAAAGTCTCAGTCGAAAAACTACTGGACCTGATAAATGAATTCAGCAAAGTGGCAGGATATAAAGTTAATACTCAGAAATCAGAGGCATTTTTATATGCCAACAATGAACAGTCAGAAAGAGATATTAAGGAAACAATCACTATTGTCCCCTTCACTATTACAACCAAAAAAATAAAGTACCTAGGAGTAAATTTAACCAAGGAGACTAAAGACTTGTATTTGGAAAATTATAAAACATTGATAAAAGAAATCAAGGAAGATACAAACAAGTGGAAGCATATACCGTGCTCATGGTTAGGAAGAATAAACATCATTAAAATTTCTATATTACCCAAAGCAATCTATAAATTCAATGCAATACCAATTAAAATACCAATGGCATACTTCAAAGATATAGATCACATATTTCAAAAATTTATATGGAACCAAAAAAGAACACAAATAGCCTCAGCAATCTTAAAAAAGAAGAATGAAGTGGAAGGCATCACATTTCCTGATATCAAGTTATACTACAAGGCCATTGTACTCAAAACAGCCTGGTACTGGCATAAGAACAGGCATATAGACCAATGGAACAGAACAGAGAACCCAGGAATAAACCCACAGCTCTATATGGACAACTGATATTTGACAAAGAAGGTAAGAGCATACAATGGAGTAAAGACAGCCTCTTTAATAAATGGTGTTGGGAAAATTGGACAGCTACCTGCAAAAAAATGAAACTAGACCACCAACTTACACCATTCACCAAAATAAACTCAAAAGGGATAAAAGACTTAAATGTAAGTCGTGAAACCATAAACATCTTAGAAGAAAACATAGGCAGTAAACTCTCCGACCTCTCTCGCAGCGATATATTTGCCAATTTATCTCCACGGGGAAGTGAAATAAAAGACAGGATAAACAAATGGGACTTTATTAAACTAAAAAGCTTTTTGCACAGCTAAAGACAATAAGAACAGAATAAAAAGACAAACTACACAATGGGAGAACATATTTGACAATACATCTGATAAGGGGTTAATAAAACTTATAAAGAACTTGTAAATCTCAACACCAGGAAGACAAACAATCCAATCAAAAAATGGGCAAAAGTAATGAATAGACACTTCTCCAAAGAGGACATACAGATGGCCAATAGGCATATGAAAAAATGCTCAACATCACTAATCACTAGAGAAATGCAAATTAAAACCACGATGAGATATCATGTCATACCAGTCAGAATGGCGCTCATCAACAAAACAACACAATAAGTGCTGGCGAGGATGTGGAGAAAAGGGAACCCTCCTGCACTGCTGGTGGGAATGCAGACTGGTGGAGACACTGTGGAAAACAGTATGTAGATTCCTCAAAAAATTGAAAATCAAACTGCCTTTTGACCCAGCTATCCCACTTTTAGGAATATACCCCAAGAACACCATAGAACTGCTCCAAAAAGAGAAATGCACCCCCATGTTTGTGGCAGCATTATACACAATAGCGAATATCTGGAAACAACCCAAGTGTCCATCAGATGACAAGTGGATTAAAAAGCTTTGGCACATATATACTATGGAATACTACTCAGTCATAAGAAATGATGACATTGGATCATTTACAATAACATGGATGGACCTTGATAACATTATACAAAGTGAAATAAGTAAATCAGAAAAAACTAACAACTATATGAATCCATATATAGATGGGACAAAAAAATGAGACTCAGAGACATGGACAAGAATGTGATGGTAACGGGGGGGGGGGGGGAATGGGTGAGGAAGGAGAGAGAGGGGGTAGGGGGAGGGGATGGCCCAAAGAAAACCAGATAGAAGACAATGATGGAAGACAATTTGACTTTGGGTGAGGGGTATGCAGTATATTCAGATGTCAAAATAATGTGGAGAAGTTTTCGCTCAACATGTGTACCCTGATTTATCAATGTCACTTCATTAAATTTAATAATAATAAAAAAATTAAAGAAAAACCTTTATCTTAGTTAGGAACACTGTATTTGGTGAGATCATGGTCTTACAGGAAAATATATAATTTTGTATATATTGTATAATTGTGTATAAGTATGTATATATGTCTGTATGTGTGTGAAATAGTAAAAGTGAAATCAACCGCATTCTAAGCAAATTAGATAGTCATGGTTATTAAAACTGCTCATGTTAACCATCTTTTTGGCACCTTCCTCAGTTGATTAAAAAAACTACTGAAGCATATAATATACTCAGTTATATACTTAAATAATATTAAATGATAGAGCCTCTATGCTGTTTTAAAATTTGTTAACCAGTTTGCATATGTGTGTGTGTATGTGTGTGTATACACAAAGGGGATCCTCAAGTTATGACGGTATCAACATACGGCATTTTGAGTTTATGATGCTCACTTTCATAAATCTGAAAAAAAATTGAGACATGAGAGTTTCAGTTTATGCTGTTAGCGTTGTACTTATGGACTACGTGGGTGAGTAGTTTGTTTGCATGGGGCAGAAGAATACACAGCAACATGGCATGTTTGCGTTTTTCTGTTCTAGGTCATGATTTTACAGCTGTGTTAAGATATGAAAGTGACTTAGGCTAGGAAGTGTTTTGACTTACACCAAATCGAGTATGACAGTGTTGTAGGAACAGAATTGTGCTGTAGCATGAGGGCCCTGTGTGTGTTTATATGTGTACACATATATATCCCTATGTATTTTTTTTACTTTATCTTCTCTTCATAAATTGAGATTTTTTTACATCATATACTTGTTCCTGTTTTATACGAGAGGGATCAATTTGGCTGGTGTTCTTTTGTTTAAAAGGGTTGACCTGAAATGAAGCTAAATGTGAGTTTTTAAAAATTGATATACATATGCTTCAAGTTGTTGAAAAATCATCAGTATTGAAACCATTTTGTGTAAGGTATGTTTTTCTTCTGATTATGTGTTTCCCTCATTATCAGCTAGCTGTTCTTGAATGCCACTGTTTTTATCTTCTCTGCTCTAAGTAATGTCAGAATCTAGCTGAAATACCCTATGTTGATTTGATTTACCTTAAGTTGTTATGAATTCACTGTAAACTAACTTTGAGTTTAGCTCACATTTATCTTAGACACATGAAACTATGGCATCACCTCTTTTCCCATGCTACACTGAGTCTCTTGAAATAACCACTAGTCTTTAATTCCAGATTACATGACATCCATATTATGAAATTTTCATTGATGCCATGTCATTCACCTTCCACTTAAATCAAGAAATAAGTTTTAAACTATAGAATTTACATATTATGTCTCTATTATAGCACTTACATTCTGCCTCAGTTCTAGCTCTTTGTATGCATGTTTTCTTTAAGTACATTGTTACCATCTTGAGTAAAGGACCATATTTGATTGACCAGCTACAAACAAAATACAGAGGAGTGCAATCTTGTACAGGTTCTCAATTCTAAGATCAGTATTTAAAGTTAAATGGCATATTGTCAAAATTACCCTGAAAAGTCACTAAGTAATATGTAAAATCTATTATAG
This sequence comes from Saccopteryx leptura, assembly GCF_036850995.1. NCBI lineage: Eukaryota > Metazoa > Chordata > Mammalia > Chiroptera > Emballonuridae > Saccopteryx > Saccopteryx leptura. Next base: position 54,447,226 of record NC_089514.1, on the reverse strand, counting down.
CATTCATGTGCTACATTAGGGGCTGACATTCAGTATATAGCATGTATAAAACATTGAAGGTTTTCCTTCTGCATTGGATTAAGTCTCTGATTCTTCCCTTCAGCACAGATGAAGTCATTGGCTTCTATGTAAAGGCTGTGTTTTATGAAAAAATTCATGCATCTTTAAACATGCAAATCAAAAACAGCTTGGTGAGATGCTCAGACTATGAGAACTGAGAATGACTAAGGGGATTTCCTTTCTTTTCTTTCTTAAAATTATTTTTACAATACTAAGGAGCCCCAAATTCTGTCTCCTTGGTTTTTATAAAATTTGGTTGCTCATATTCACAAGAGTTTGGGTATATATATGGGTAAATAGATAAAAGATGACAGAGATATAGATAGATAGGTATAAGGTTGGATAAAGCTATATGAATTTGGGGGACTTTATCAAACTTTAAAACTTTGTGCATCAAAGGAAACAGCAAAATAATAAGGCAACCTTTAGAATGGGAGAAAATAATTGCAAATAGTACATCTGAAAATAATTACTATTTATAATATACAAAAAACTCCTACATCTCCATAACATCAATAAAAAAGAAACCTGATTGAAAAATAAGCAAAGGCCTGACCTATGGTGGCTCAGTGGATAAAGCGTCAGCCTGGAACACTGAGGTCGCTGGTTTGAAACCCTGGGCTTGCCTGGTCTAGGCACATATGGGAGTTAATGCTCCTTGTTCTGCCCCCGTTCTCTCTGTGGCTCTCTCTTCTCTCTGAAGTGAATAAATGTTTAAAAAAATGAGAAGAAAAATAAACAAAGGACTTGGATACACATTTATTCAAAGATATATAAATGGTTATAAAGCATATGAAAAGATGGTTAACATCACTATTATTGAAGAGATACAAATAAAACTACAGTGAGATAGCACTTAAAACCTATTAATGTGGCTACTGTGCAAAAATCACAACAAGGATCGATGAGGATGTGGAGAAATGAAAACTTTTGCACACTGTTGGTGGGACTGTAAAACGATCCAGAGGCTTAGGAAAACAGTATGGAATTTTCATTAAACAGTTGAAAATATAAGTACCACATGATCCAGCAAGCCTACTTTTGGTATATAAAGTCATTCTGCCTTATCCATGGTTTCACTTTACTTGGTTTTAGTTACCCGAGGTCAACTGTGGTCCAAAAATATTAAATGGAAAATTCCAGATATAAAAATTTCTTAGATTAAATTGAGTGCCTTATTGGAACACATGATGAAGTCTTGTGCCATCCTGAAATGTATACCCCATGGATAAGGGAGGACTACTATATATTTAAAAGACTTGAAAACAGGATCTTGAAGAGATACTCATAGACCAATGTTCACCATAGAATTATTCATAGTAACCAAGAAATGTGAACAACCCCAGTGTCTATCAAAGGATAAATGGGTGAAATATGGTGTGTCTGTACAATGGAAAATTATTCATCCTTGAAAAAGAAAGAAATCCTGTCACATGCCGCAATATGGGTAAACCTTGAGGACATTATGCCAAGTGAAATAACCCAGTCACAGAAGGACAAATACTGTATTATCCCACTTATAGAAATATATAATCAAATTTATAGAAACAGGTAGTAGAATGGTAGTTTCAGGGACTGGAGAGAGGGAAAAATGAGAAACTGTTCAAAGGGCATAAGGTTTCAGCTCTGTTCTGGAGATGTTGCACAACAATGTAAATATGCATCGCAGTACTGAGGAGTACACTTAAAAAGGGCTGAAATGGTACATTTTATGTTACATGGTTTTTCCCAAAATTAAAAATGATTTTAAAAATACTATATAGTTTAAATAACCAGTTTAAATCTAGGGTGACTGACATTATATAATATACTGGCTCAGTTTAAGATATTATTCAAGAAAGGCTTCAATATAAGAAACATTGTTAAAAGTGCAGATCTTTTATCTTACAGACTTTCATTCAAATCCATGTTCTGCTACTGACTGGCTCTATGACCGAAAATGCTAGTTTTTCTGAGCATAAATTTCATCTAAAGCTAATTTGGATTAAAAATAGTATGTACCAGCAGGAGCTTGAAATGACATGTTGGGTTTAGCACATGGCAAGCACTCAGAAAAGGTTTATTATTACTATCGATGGTTCCATTTAAAAATAAATATTTGTAACATCATGTAAGTTTAAGGCGTCTTTGTTAAAACAGGCATCTGTGACTTCTTTACTTAATTCATATTTGGAAGATAGGCAGGAATTACTTTTCTTTACTGTGTTTGAAAGAACATTAAGACATGAAATACTTGATTATTTACTTGAATCAGGATTGAAACACTTGGCTAGTTGAAGCGCTTCTGGGAATGAGAAGAGGGCGCCTCTCTGAGGGACTGAGCTGGATTTCTGAATTGAGTCTTTCAGGAAGAAGGGGCTTCTCTGCCTATTTTCCATGAATTTTTTATTTTTTTTCATAATAAATTGCCTTGAATCTGATACAAGTTAAGTAATATCTCTTATTTTTTCATTACTTAAAAAAATGAAGTCTTAGAACATTTTCATCTTTCTTATTCCTCTTGTATACTTTCTGTTGGACACTTGAAACTTTCTTTTCTTATTTATTTTCCTATACAATAGCCTTTGTTATGTTTATAATTCCATTTCTTATGTTTCAAATATTATAAATACCCTCTTGAATTCTGGGAAAATTTAGCATTATTTTACTGTTCACTCTCTCACAAAGTGTTCTTCACTTTGCAAGAATGTTCTTACTAAATTATCTCCACAGACACTCGCTTCACTTTCTTAAGAGGGATTTTTTCAAAGGCTGTCTTTCTTTTTCTTTTCCTTTTATTTTCTATATGTTTTACATCCTTTTAGGAATTTGCTCTTTCCGTCAAAATGTAAATTTTTTAAATGGACTGCTCATTGCTCTCCTGGTTCTCGCCTTGGGTCTCTCATGTCCGACCTTCTGAAAGCACATTAGCTCACTGCCTGGGAAGTCTTCTGCCCTGGGAGCCACTGAGTCAGTTCCTTTACTTCTTTCCAAGGAGTCTGAACATATTGAACGTTATTTTCCTTTCAGTCAGTTCCAAGATGATGTTTGCCTCTGCTTAAGTGTATTTTCTCTCGGCTACTGGAAACTTCTGTTTTGCAAATTGCTCCTTGGTGCATTTGGGAGGAAGCTGCCAAGTTTCTTTTTTTTTTTTTTTTTTTTTTTTTTACAGAGACAGAGAGAGAGTCAGAGAGAGGGATAGACAGGGACAGACAGACAGGAGATGAGAAGCATCAATCATCACTTTTTCGTTGCGACACCTTAGTTGTTCATTGATTGCTTGCTCATATGTGCCTTCAGCAGACCGAGTAAATCCCTTGCTCGAGCCAGCGACCTTGAGTCCAAGCTGGTGAGCTTTTGCTCAAACCAGATGAGCCCGCACTCAAACTGGTGACCTCGGGGTCTCAAACCTGGGTCCTTGGCATCCCAATCCGATGCTGTATCCACTGCGCCACCGTCTGGTCAGGTGCCAAGTTTCTTTTTGTGCTTAAATTTGTTTTTCAGTTCCTGAAAATGTGACAGAACTTCTACCCTTTTCTGACGTTCTTCTTCCTCAGGTTTCACCTCACCATCCTAGCATCCCTCTGCCATGTTGTCTCTCCATTCCAGGTCACTTCAAATATACTATTGTTCTGAATGCTTAAATCTACCTGAACCATCCACTGTCTTTTTCCAATGTAGCGAGAGTTGTATTTTCATTAACTATGCATGATATGTCATTCTGTGAAAACAAATGGCTACACATTCTGGAAACTTAAGCAACTAAATTTCATTCTTTTTCTTTTATACCTGATCTACTTCATCTGCTTTTTTCATCCTTGTATAAAAAATGTGCTTTAAACTGACCAAATGTGGCACAGTGGGTACAGCATTAACCTGGGATGCTGAGGACCCAGATTCAATATCTGATAGTTGCCAGATTGAGCACAGGCTTGCCAGCTTGGAAGCAGGCTCACCAGTTTGAGCGCAGACTTACTGGCTTGAGCGTAGGATCATCAACATCCTTCTATGGTCGCTGGCTTGAGATTAACAGTCTCTGGCTTGAAGCCCAAGGCCACTGGCTTGAGCAGGGGTTCACTGGCTCTGCTGGTGCCTCCTGGTCAAGACATGTTTGAAAAGCAATAAAAAAAAAACACCAAATGAGTTGGTACTTCTCATCTCTCTCCCTTCCTCTCTATCTCTCTCTCTTGCTTAAAAAACAATTGTGCTTTAATGACTCCACAGAAACTCATGTGGAGATGTGGCTTTACATAGTAATCACTGTTATGGGAATTTTAAGTGTTTATTGGTGCTGTGAATTTTAAGTTTTATGAATCATGTAAAGAATATAGTGTAGTGGAAAGATGACCGAGCATGTACTCAGAAGATGCCAGTATTTGCTGTTAGTAGTTCTTGTCAACTTGACTTTGACTTTTCAGTAACTCTTCTGATTCTGTTTTGTTATTTCTAAAATGGTAAATTCATAACACCTATTCCCAAAGGTGTGCTTCAAATGAGTTAAAAATCATGTGATTAAAAATTGGAAATTGGTACATAACAGGTACAGATTATTCTTATGTTGACCTCAAAGCATGGAGATACAAGTGTGTCAAGCACATAAAAATGTAAATGACAAATAGAGAATGTGACTAGAACAGTATAAGAATTTTATTTATTCAGCTTTCAATAGAAAATCAGGACTTTTCTTAAAATACTGAAATTTGCACCCTGGGTTTTATGTAATAAAAGAAAATTTCTAGGTAACCCGGTGAATATTTGAGTATGTGAGGCAGGTGGGTTACATTTACCTTTTTGTTCTGAACCAAATATATCCCAGAATACTACAGGTGTGGGGAGTTCACAGTTTCTATCTCTGATAGGATTGGTATTCTGCTGTGATTCATGGGGAAACCCCGTTGGCCTGCGTGAACGTGTGGTAGCATGTGTTGTTCAAGATCAGGTTCTGTGTGAAAACCCTTTGCTTCCTTGTGTGAGGAGCCATCACGCTCCCACAGGAAGGTGATTTCAACAGTTTTAGATCTACCTACATGTCTAATTGCATAAGTGTTTTAACCTTTAAAAATACTACATGGCAAACCCACATATAGAATCACTAGAAACAATATTAAAAGGACTTATTATCCCATTTTATTCCCTTCTGGAATCTGCTGAATTACTCTGCCATTTTAAATCATTAATTAATGAAGACCATTTGATGAACAACATATGGTGGGTAAAGCTACAATTTTCTATCCTTTTGAAAATTGAATTTGAATTGTTAATTTGAGTCCAGCATTTCTTTATTCTCTTCATTGAGTTGTCTTCTAGAATCATGGTAACCATCTGTATAGTCACGTTGCTTACATCTTATAGGGTGATATTAGCTGTTTCCCAGACAGTACCTTGGCTCCATAACATACAACCAAATTTACTTATTATGTGTTTTTTACTTTACCTCCTAATATTAAGGTTGCCTTCTTCTCTGCCTAATATATTTGTTCTCCATAAACCCCTCCTCCTGGTACAAGGTTAAATAATAATGCTTTTTCCCCCTCTAGATTATTTATTCCTTTACCCTGTTTGTAGATAGCTATTTTGCCCATTAACTTGTTGTTCAGTCAAGCTGTACATGTTTAGTGCTTTAATCTTTCATCACAAATCATTTTCCTCTACATCTTAATTATTCTTTCCTCATGTGTCTGAACTCCTTCCAGCTTATCTGAACCTTTTGGATAATGAGATGCCTGGATCTGAACACCAGGTGCAGTCCACCAGTCCTGCCTAGGACGCCCATGGCCTCCAGTGCTGCTATGATGCCTTCTTGTTCCTGGATGTGCTCATTAGACAGGCGAGGCCTGTCTCTACAGGCAGAGTCAAGCATGGCTGCATCTCGCCCATCCTGCAGCTCCCTTCTCACTAATCTTTTCTCCAGAATAAAATATCTCAGCTTTCTCTTTCCCTGTCTTATATGCTTGTTTTTTAGCTCTTCTTATAATTCCTGTCTTTTCTTATTTTTTTAAAATTGTTTTTATTGAGGGAACACCGGTTAACATAATCATACATGTTTCAGGCACCCAATTCTATTACACATCTCTGTACACCATATTGTGTGCTCACCCTGCCCCCCAAGTCATCTTTGTCCATCAGCATTTATCTCCTTTACACCCTCCATCTCCTCCTCCCCCTCTCAGACAATCACTGTATGGTTGTTCGTGTCCATGAGATTTTTTTTTTTGTATTTTTTTGCTCAGCCCTCCCTCTGTTCTTTACTGTTTTTATTTTTTTCTTCCTGCCTAATCCATGATCTAATTCATCCATGTATTTCACTATTTCTATCTTTTTCTAACCAGTATCTTCCCACTTTTACATTTTTATACATGGTGCTAATTAGCCATTTCTGCCACACTGCATGTGCACATCAACTTCTTTCCCACTTCCATGGGCAGAGGTAGGCATGCTCCTTTTCATTTTTCCAAGGACTCACTGTACTGAGTAGTTGAGAGAGGCACAAGCAGAGCAGGGACAATAGGCCAGGTACAGAAGGTCAGCAGAGCAGAAAGCCCTGGGTACCTAGCAATGGGAAAAGCTGGCCTGGGACCTCACCCCTAGGTTTCCCTGTTATATCACTGCTCATGCAGTTTGGACCCTCCCCTGAACTTTCCTCTCCTGGCATGTTGCTAGTCGGGAGGGTTAGACCCCCTTAGAAGAGGAATGAATATCAAATACATCTAGGCGTCAGTTGTGCTTCAGCTTCAGGCCCAGAAAAATCAGCAAAACCAGACAAGCAATGCCATGGCTGACCTCAGAACCTTCTGCGTTAATAATGACGCCCTGCCCTGGCACTGACCAGTCAGTGGAGATCATGAGGACACACCTGGAAAGCTGATGAATATTCCATTGAGATCTTCCCCTGAAACCTCTAGGGTTTCAAGAGGTCCACACGAGGGTCCTCAAGAGGGAGGACCAGTGTGGCTCTCTCAGGTTCTCTCAGAGCAAGACTGGGCCTTTCTCCCATCCTTCCCCCAGGCGTGTTTTCCTTGCCTCCATCTTTCTCCTGAGCTTCAAGGGCCCTTCTTCTGCCTCTGTAACTTGTTCCTGAGCCCACTTCTTCTACAGCTCACTTCTTCTTCCGGGACTTTGGAAATAAACTATCTGAAATCGTTTGAGTCTCGACTCAGAGTTCTTTCTTAGTCAGAAGGCAAGTACTGTGGTTGCTGAACCAAGGTTCGGTCTCACTCCAGCTTTTGCTGCCAATGTTACCTTTTCATTTTCTTTTTAAATCAAATCAATAAGTAGTTTGGCAATATTCTGCTGGGCGTGAAACGTTAATTTTATCACAGTTGCTCAGAAAATTAAGCTATAAATATTTTAATACTATTGTTTGTGACTTAATAAAAATAGTTCAATTTTTATTGATGGATTATATAATTTTGGGGAAAGATATCTGTGAAATAGTTACAATGCAAACTATGGCTTGTGTTTCTTAAATACTAGTTCAGCCTTCTTTCTTCCTTCACTCTGTTCTTTTCTTTCTTTCCTGCTTTCTTCCTCCAATCGCATAATGGTTACTGATATCCTACCACCTGCAGGATAATGTGAGGGAGAGAATATAGCACTTACATTGCAGTCTCTGCTTTAAAAGTGGTTGACTGTGCAGCTACATCAAATCAGTTACATTCTATAACTTTGTTCTTATACATAACATAGTGGAGTTCAAAAATGTGATGTTTAAGTTAGAATAAGACATCGTTTTACTACACTTATAGGAATACTGAGAAATAAATCCCAAAGAAAGTTTTAGATCAGATTTTGGAGGACCTTAAAAGCTTGAAAAGTTGTATATAAAACAATAAAAGGTCCCCGATTTGTCTACCAAATGAATCTTATCAAAACACTTTCAGAATATGAATGTGGTTGGTGTATGAACGATGGAGAATTGAGGTGAGGGAGACTGTCAAAGGAGCTAGGAGAGTATTATAATAGTCTAGGAATTAGATAATAAAAACAGATAAACATTAGAGGTTGGAAGAAAATTTGAGTCTGGTATTATGGATTTGGGAACAAACTTTAAAATTGGTGGCTGGTCAAAACTGGTTGGATTGCCTTACTCCCTGGAATGTTTTCATGGTTAATCCAGACTTCTGGGCACTTTCTCTGACTTGCTAAAGACTAGTGCATGAAAACTAAAATTGTTACTATCCTCTTTGTTAATTCATATACTTAAAACTCATTACAAAATTTTCAGGTGAAAGAGCAGTCATTATCAAAATAAGTTAATTTTATGATTTAGTGTGAATAGAAAAAGGGGATAGCCAAAGGGGTTAATGAATTAAAGAATCTAGAGTCACTGAGGGAAAACTGCTGCAGTGAGGCAGTGATGTGGTTAACTTAGCAGGTAGATCGTCACAAGAGGTACAGCTGGTGGGAATGGGTGAAAGAAATTAAAGGAATTTTTAGGAGACCTAGGAATCTGCCCTCTTGTTCTCAGTGGAGTAGGAAAGGTCTGAGCAGCGTTGTGGATATCAGTGTGCTTTGGGTGACTGAAGTGAATTGTTTGGGAAAGGGACTACCCTGGCCAGCGGACTTTTATTTTTTTATTTTTGGTTTTATTTTGTTTTTCCCAAATAATAGTGATGTGTGGACACTGTAAATAGATGCTTTTCATTTACTTATAAATCTTGGGAAAGAAAAATAAAAATTAATAGGCAGATCATATTGGGGCACAGTGCAAAAGACTCAGACATGAGATGATTAGAGCCAGCACTTTGATAATTTATACAGGGTTTGAGCAAAGGTTCAATAGTGAAGAGAAAAATTGTGTTGTGGAAAGCTCTTCAGTAGTACCAAATTAACCTATTTGTGTTTTTGTTTTTGTTTTTTTCATTTTTCCGAAGCTGGAAATGGGGAGGCAGTCAGACAGACTCCCACATGCGCCCGACCGGGATCCACCCGGCATGCCCACCAGGGGGCGATGCTCTGCCCATCTGGGGCATTGCTCTGTTGCATCCAGAGCCATTCTAGCACCTGAGGCAGAGGCCACAGAGCCACCCTCAGCGCCTGGGCCATCTTTGCTCCAATGGAGCCTCGGCTGCGGGAGGGGAAGAGAGAGACAGAGAGGAAGGAGAGGGGGAGGGGTGGAGAAGCAGATGGGCGCTTCTCCTGTGTGCCCTGGCAGGGAATCGAACCCGGGACTCCTGCACGCCAGGCTGACACTCTACCTCTGAGCCAACTGGCCGGAGCCCAAATTAACCTATTTGTATAGGAGCATCTTTTTAGGAACTTAGTCTTACTTGGAGAAGTTAATTAAATATTTTCCTGTTACTATTTTGAAAACAAACAGGATCTTTCATTCGAGTTTTTTTTTTATTTATACTACATGAGTATTTTAATATTAATATCAAAATTGTTACCTTACTTGATATTAGCATTATTTATATACTACCACACTTTTAGTATTGACTTTATTCAGCTAAGCAAATAAGAATGACTCTATTCTTATAAAATGAAAAAAGAGAATCAAAACCCAGATTAAAAAAAATCTGACGCAAAAGGCAGACTTGTATTAGGGATAATGACACTTTCTATATTTCAAAGTGGCATTTATTTCTGAAGCATGTAAGCCTCTCTTCACAGTGACTTATTATATTATAGGGCCATGACAATCAAAACAGCATGGTAGCCCTGGCCGATTGGCTCAGTGGTAGAGCGTCGGCCTGGCGTGCAGGGGACCCGGGTTCGATTCCCGGCCAGGGCACATAGGAGAAGCACCCATTTGCTTCTCCACACCCCCGCTCTCCTTCCTCTCTGTCTCTCTCTTCTTCTCCCGCAGCCAAGGCTCCATTGGAGCAAAGATGGCCCGGGCACTGGGGATGGCTCCTCGGCCTCTGCCCCAGGCGCTAGAGTGGCTCTGGTCGCAGCAGAGCGACGCCCCGGAGGGGCAGAGCATCGCCCCCTGGTGGGCAGAGCGTCGCCCCTGGTGGGCGTGACGGGTGGATCCCGGTTGGGTGCATGTGGGAGTCTGTCTGACTGTCTCTCCCCGTTTCCAGCTTCAGAAAAATACAAAAAAAAAACAAAACAAAAAAACCCAGCATGGTATTGGCAAAAAAATAGACACTCAGACCAATGGAACAGAATAGAAAGCCCAGCAATAAAACTACATATATATGGTCAAATAATTTTTGATAAAGGGGCCAACACAATGGAGAAGAGAAAGCCTCTTCAACAAATGGTGCTGGGAAAACTGGAAAGCCACATGCAAAAGAATGAAACTCGACTACAGCTTGTCCCCTTATACTAAAACTAATTCAAAATGGATCAAAGAGCTAAACATAAGACCTGAAACAATAAAGTACATAGAAGAAGACATAGGTACTAAACTCATGGACCTGGGTTTTAAAGAGCATTTTATGAATTTGACTCCAATGGCAAGAGAAGTGAAAGCAAAGATAAATGAATGGGACTACATCAGACTAAGAAGTTTTTGCTCAGCAAGAGAAACTGACAACAAAATAAACAGACAGCCAACTAAATGGGAAATGATATTTTCAAACAACAGCTCAGATAAGGGCCTAATATCCAAAATTTACAATGAACTCATAAAACTCTACTGTGTTTATCAAGAGTAAAGTAAACTATTATTCAAACTCACTTCCATTTGGGATTGTAGCCCAAAGTGTTAATGGCATCATTATTCCAAACAAAATGTGTCATAACCCTTACTTTTGGTGACAGATTTCTTCATTTCCATGAATGGCTTGTAGTTTATAAGATATTTAAATGCTGTAATTATTTTCTTTTTTTTTTTTTTTTTTTAATAAATTTTTATTTTAATGGGGTGACATCAATAAATCAGGGTACATACATTCAAAGAAAACATTTCCAGGTTATCTTGTCATTTAGTTCTGTTGCATACCCATCACCCAAAAAGAGATCATCCTCCGCCACCCTCCATCCAGTTCTCTCTGTACCCCTCCCCCTCCCCCTCTCCCTCCTTCCCTCCCCCCACCCCCCATAGCCACCACACTCCTGTCCATGCCTCCTAGTCTCGCTTTTATGTCCCCCCAATGTATGGAATCCTGCAGTTCCTGTTTTTTTCTGATTCGCTTATTTCACCCCGCACAATGCTACCAAGAGTCCACCATTCCGCTATAAGTGATCCGATGTCACCATTTCTCCTAGCTGAATAATATACCATGGTGTATATGTGCCCCATCTTCTTCATCCAGTCCTCTATTTTTTTTACAGTGATTAAAAGCCTTTAAGCAAACTCTTGGCCCATACAGCAAGAATCCCTAAAAGAGTAGTGTCCTTAACATGTTCCCCAAGTCCAAGATGGCCCCATCACCATGCCAAATCCCTGAAAAATGCAACCCAACCACAGTTCAGTCTGTTAGGAGCTGTCACAGGGAGCAGGAGTCCAGGAAAGTTCCCCACAGGAAAAGTCCGCATGGCACTGGAATTGTTGTCACCATTCTATACTTTGCAGCTCATGTCCAAATCCCAATGACCGCTGCTTCTAGCTGGTAATGATTCAGGTAGACTGGAAAAAGCCATTTGCAGCATGCGTGGATACGGAGCTTCTGTTCTCCTCTGCCTGGAGAGATGAGACCAGGTTGCTTTTCCCTGGAGCTCTGTGACTGTGGCCTGGTAAAGAGAACCTTGGGATACACTAAGCTGGGTGGCAAAGGTAAATTCATATTACAAGTTGGCAAAAGGAGGAAAGAGAGCTCTAAATTAGGAGTAGGTCCCAGCCTGAAATATGAGTGGGGCATTGAGGTAGGAGGGATAAAGGAAACACTATATATTAAGCAAAGCAGCAGAAAATAGGACTATCAACACCCACAACAGAGATCTTTGAGGGAAGAATAAAAAAACCTGACTATTCAGGCAAAATATAGTTAAGTGGCCCTTGTGCGAATGAGATCAGTTTACCTGCTTCTTGGAAGAAATACCCTAGGCTCGTCCCCAGTATCGTAGATGGGGCCCACGGCCCTGGGCACCTTCAGCCTTCAGTGGCAAACCCCAGCTTTCTGGGCAAGGTTAGGTCATAGGTGGCTGGAGCAGGGCTGGAAGAGACTGAACCTTCCCTTAGAGGAGCGAGGGGGAAGCCCACCTTCCAGTTTCCTCACAGCAGAGGCGTGTAAGCCTGGCAGGCTTTAGCTCAATGACCTTCCTTTCCACTATTGAAGCAGGACCCAGATGGCATCCTATGAGACCCCTTTGGGGTGTTGGAGCCTTTAAGGGTGTATCCTAAAAGCTGGTAGTTCCCCTGATCTCTATTGGGCTTTTTCTGCCTCTAGGTATCTTAAAAGCCATTCTCAGAAGATCTCGCTGAGGGGTTTGAGGATCCCCATCTGCCTATATAAATCTTTTCCATATATCTGGAGCTATTTGGAAAAAAGACAGAACAGTGTTATTAGCTAGATCTAATAAAGAAGGTAGTAGTTTGCAGGCGAAAAAGATTTGGTGTCTCCTGTTCAAAAGAAATGTAATTTTTTTTTTTTTAAGTAAAAAGCATGATATGGTAGACCTGTCGGAGTCATTGGCCTGTGTGCAGGATTCCCGGGTTCGATTCCTGGCCAGAGCACACAGGAGAAGCGCCCATCTACCTCTCCACTCCTCCCCCTCTCCTTCCTCTTCATCTCTCTCCTCCCGCCCACAGCCAAGGCTCCACTGGAGCAAATCCACCCTGGGCACTAAGGATGGCCCCATGACCTCTGCCCCAGTCACTAGAATGGCTCCGGTCCTAACAGAGGAACACCCCAGATGGGCAGAGCATTCCCCCCAGTAGGCATGCCAGGTGGATCCCAGTCAGGCGCATGCAGGAGTCTGTCTGACTGCCTCCCCATCCCCATCCTCAGAAATATACAAAAAATAAATAAATAAAAGAAAAAATACTCAAAAAAAAAAGGGAGGGGGGCATTCCCTTGTGCTTAAGCTCCAGGGAGCATGGAGTGAGCTTGAGTATGTCCTATGAAACATGGAGCTCTATGTTGACATATAAGTCTTTGAAGAAGGAGGAACTGCTGAAATAGTTTATCAGCATTTGTCCCTAAGACAGCAGTCTTTATAGTGGGAACACCATATGTAAATATTTGCTGTCTGTCTATAGATTAAGCGGGGAATATGGCAAATGCTGAAAAGCCATGATCTTTGTGCCCCTCCCCTGCCCCAACCCCCTCCCTCTCCTCCCCCCACCCTGTAACCCCAACACTGTTGTTCATGTCTCTGAGCCTCATCTTTATGTCCCACCTATGTATGGAAATGTATAGTTCTTAGTTTTTTCTGATTTACTTCTTTCACTCAGTATAATGTTATCAAGGCCCATCCATGTTGTTTTAAAAGATCCTACGTCATCATTTTTTTATGGCTGAGTAGTATTCCATAGTATATATATACCAAAGCTTTTTAATCCACTCGTCCTCTGATGGACACTTGGGCTGTTTCCAAATCTTTGCTATTGTGAACAATGCTGCCATAAACATGGGGGTGAATTTCTTCTTTTCAAACAGTGCTATGGTGTTCTTGGGGTATATTCCTAACAGTGGTATAGCTGGGTCAAAAGGCAGTTCGATTTTTAATTTATTGAGGAATCTCCATACTGTTTTCCACAGTGGCTGCACCAGTCTGCATTCCCACCAGCAGTGCAGGAGGGTTCCCTTTTCTCCACATCCTCGCCAACACTTATTCTGTGTTGTTTTGTTGATGAGCGCCATTCTGACTGGTGTGAGGTGATATCTCATTGTGGTTTTAATTTGCATTTCTCTAATCATTAGTGATGTTGAACATTTTTTCATATGCCTATTGGCCATCTGTGTGTCCTCTTTGGAGAAGTGTCTATTCATTTCTTTTGCCCATTTTTGGATTGGATTGTTTGTCTTCCTGGTATTAAGTTTTACAAGTTCTTTATAAATTTTGGTTATTAACCCCTTATCACACGCAATGTCAAATATATTCTCCCATTGTGTAGTTTGTCTTTTTATTCTGTTCTTATTGTCTTTAGCTGTGCAGAAGCTTTTTAGTTTGATAAAGTCCCATTTGTTTATCCTGTCTTTTATTTCACTTGCCTGTGGAGACAAATCAGCAAATATATTGCTGCGAGAGATGTCAGAGAGCTTACTGCCTATGTTTTCTTCTAAGATGCTTATGGTTTCACGGCTTACATTCAAGTCTTTTATCCATTTTGAGTTTATTTTTGTGAGTGGTGTAAGTTGGTGGTCTAGTTTCATTTTTTTGCAGGTAGCTGTCCAGTTTTCCCAACACCATTTGTTGAAGAGGCTGTCTTTACTCCATTGAATTGTCTTACCTCCTTTGTCAAATATCAGTTGTCCATAGAGCTGTGGGTTTATTTCTGAGTTCTCTGTTCTGTTCCATTGATCTATATGCCTGTTCTTATGCCAGTACCATGCTGTTTTGAGTACAATGGCCTTATAATGTAACTTGATATCTGGAAGTGTGATACCTCCCGCTTTTTTCTTCCTTTTCAGGATTGCTGAGGCTATTCGTGTTCTTTTTTGGTTCCATATAAATTTTTGGAATATGTGTTCTATGTCTTTGAAGTAAGTCATTGGTATTTTCATTGGTATTGCATTGAATTTATAAATTGCTTTGGGTAATGTAGACATTTTAATGATGTTTATTCTTCCTAACCATGAGCACGGTATATGCCTCCGCTTATTCGTATCTTCCCTGATTTCTTTTATCAATGTTTTATAATTTTCCGAGTACAAGTCTTTAATCTCCTTGGTTAGATTTATTCCTAGGTACTTTATTTTTTTGGTTGCAATGGTAAAGGGGATTGATTTCCTGATTTCTCTTTCTGACAGTTCATTATTAGTGTATAAAAATGCCTCTGATTTCTGAGTATTGATTTTATATCCTGCCACCTTGCCAAATTCTTTTATCAGGTCTAGTAGTTTTTTGACTGAGACTTTAGGGTTTTCTATATACAATATCATGTCATCTGCAAATAATGATAGTTTTTCTTCCTCTTTTCCAATTTGGATGCCTTTTATTTCTTTTTCTTGTCTGATTGCTGTGGCGAGGACTTCCAGAACTATGTTGAATAAGAGTGGTGAAAGGGGGCACCCCTGCCTTGTTCCTGATCTTAAGGGGATTGCTTTTAATTTTTGCCCATTGAGTATGATGTTGGCTGTGGGTTTGTCATAGATGGCCTTTATCATGTTGAGGTATGTTCCCTGTATTCCCACTTTGCTGAGAGTTTTGATCATGAATGGGTGCTGGACTTTATCAAATGCTTTTTCTGCATCTATTGAAATTATCATGTGGTTTTTCTCCTTTCTTTTGTTTTATGTGATGAATCACGTTGATTGATTTGCGAATGTTGTACCAGCCTTGCCTCCCAAGAATAAATCCTACTTGATCATGGTGTATGATTTTTTCCATATATTGCTGGATCCGGTTTGCTAATATTTTATTGAGGATTTTTGCATCTAAGTTCATCAGGGATATTGGCCTATAATTTTCTTTTTTTGTGTTATCTTTGCCTGGTTTTGGAATCAGAATTATGCTCGCCTCATAAAAGGAGTTTGGAAGTCTTCCTTCCTCTTGAATTTTTTGAAATAGCTTGAGAAGGATAGGAGTTAGTTCTTCTTTGAATATTTGGTAGAATTCACTTGTGAAGCCATCAGGCCCAGGACTTTTCTTTTTTGGGAGTTTTTTGATAGCTGTTTCAATCTCATTTGTTGTAATTGGTCTGTTTAGGTTTTCTGATTCTTCCAGATTGATTTTTGGAAGATTATATGATTCAAGGAATTTGTCCATTTCATCTAGGTTGTCTAGTTTTTTGGCGTACAGTTCTTCATAGTATTTTCTTACAATATTTTGTATTTCTGTTGTGTCAGTTGTTATTTCTCCACTCTCGTTTCTAATTTTATTTATTTGAGTCCTCTCTCTTTTTTTCTTGGTGAGTCTTGTTAAAGGTTCATCAATCTTGTTTACCTTTTCAAAGAACCAGCTCCTGGTTTCATTGATCCTCTGTATTGTTTCTTTAGCCTCTATGTTGTTTATTTCTGCTCTGATCTTTATTATTTCCTTCCTTCTACTAGCTCTGGGCTTTACTTGCTGTTCTTTTTCTTGTTCTTTTAGATGCAGGGTTAAGTTGTTTATTTGAGCTTTTTCTAGCTTCTTGAGGTATGCCTGTAATGCTATAAACTTCCCTCTCAGGACTGCTTTTGCTGTGTCCCATAAATTTTGAGTTGATGTATGCTCATTATCGTTTGTTTCTAGGAATTTTTTAATTTCTTCTTTGATCTCCATGTTAACCCATTTGTTGTTTAATAATGTACTATTTAGTTTCCAAGTGTTTGAATGTTTTTCAATTTTTCTATTGTGGTTGATTTCTAGTTTAATGCCATTGTGATCAGAGAAAGTGCTCGATATGATTTCAATCTTCTTAAATTTGTTGAGCCCGCTTTTGTGCCCTAACATGTGGTCTATTCTAGAGAATGTACCATGAGCGCTTGAAAAGAATGTATATTCTGCTGTTTTAGGGTGAAAGGTTCTGAAGATATCTATTAAATCGAGATGATCTAGTATGTCCTTTAAGTCTGCTGTTTCTTTGTTAATTTTCTTTCTTGAGGATCTATCTAATGATGTTAATGGGGTATTGAAATCTCCTACTATTATAGTATTGCTGTTGATCTTGCCCTTTAAGTCTATCAAAGTCTGCTTTATATATTTAGGTGCTCCTGTATTAGGTGCATAGATATTTATAATGGTTATATCTTCCTTTTGGATTGCTCCTTTTATCATTATGTAGTGACCTTCTTTATCTCTAACTATGGTCTTTGTTCTAAAGTCCATTTTGTCTGATATAAGTATTGCTACCCCAGCTTTTTTTTCATTTCCATTTGCGTGAAATATTTTTTTCCATCCTTTTATCTTCAGTCTGTGTGCATCTTTTGATTTAAGGTATGTCTCTTGTAGACAGCATATGCATGGGTCCTGTTTTCTTATCCATGCAGCTACCCTATGTCTCTTGATCAGATCATTTAATCCATTAACATTTAAGGTTATTACTGATATGTAATTGTTTATTGCTATTTTTTTCCTTTAATACTGTTTTTCTCTTTTGCTATATTCTTTTTTTCCTTTTATCTGTTTACAACAGGTCCCTTAGCATTCCTTGCAGCCTTGGTTTGGTTGCAGTGAAATCCTTGAGGTTTTATTTTGTCTGTAAAGCTTTTTATTTCTCCTTCAATTTTAAATGATAGCCTTGCTGGATAAAGTAGTCTTGGTTGTAGGTTCTTGTTCTGCATTACTTTGAATATTTCTTGCCATTCCCTTCTGGCCTCAAGTGTTTCTGTTGAGAAGTCAGAAGTCATCCTTATGGGGGCTCCTTTGTAGGTGATAGTCTTTTTTTCTCTAGCAGCTTTTAATATTTTCTCTTTATCATTTAGCTTTGGTAATTTAATTATGATGTGTCTTGATGTTGGTTTCTTTGGGTTTCTCCTTAATGGAGTTCTCTGTGCTTCCTGAACATGTGAAATGTTTTCCTGCCTTAATTGGGGGAAGTTTTCTGCTATAATATGTTTGAACAAAGTCTCTATCCCTTGTTCTTTCTCTTCTTCTTCAGGAACCCCTTTGATGCGGATGTTATTTCTCTTCATGTTGTCACAGAGCTCTCTTAGAGTTTCCTCAGACTTTTTGAGTCTCTTTTCTTTTTACTGCTCTGCTTCCGTGCCTTTATTTATTGTTTCCTCTAACTCACTGATTCGATTCTCTGCTTCACCCATCCTGCTTTTAATTCCTTCCATTGTATTCTTTATTTCAGATATTGTATTTGTCATTTCTGTCTGATTCTTTTTTATTATTTCAATGTCCTTTTTTATATTTGTTATCTCTTTATTTAGGTTTTCGTAATGGCCATCTATGGTGGTTCTAATATCTTTGAGCATCCTAACAATCGTTATTTTAAACTCTGCATCTGGTAATTTGGTTATATCTGATTCACTTAGGTCCTTTTCTGGGGATTTCTCTTGGTTTATTTGTGTTGTATTTCTCTGCCTTCTCATTTTCTCTTCACGGGAGTGGCTGTGATCACATGCTTGGGTGCACAAGGGTTGGTGGCCTTGGCCTTTGCCCCGCCCCTGTGTGTGATGTTATGCTCGTTCCTGAGGGCACTGGCGAGCACCTTTGTTCAGCTGCGGGTCTCCGCCTGTTTCCGAGCTTTCGCCCTGCGTTTGCAGGATGATCCCACTCAAGGAACAGCTGCTAGCCTTGGCTCTACTGTCGGGCAGGGCTGCGTGCTCAAGCTCAGCTCCTTAGTGGAACTCCGCCTCTTCTGGGCTTTTGGCTCCACCCCCGCGGGAGGAGCCAGCTACCAAGTCAGACCACAAGCCTGGGTTGCACGGGCGGGGCAGGGATGTGCTCCTCTACCCTTGCTCCGGGGCTGGTTTCTACCCTTTCCAGGTTTCCCGCCCTTCTCCCGGAGGCTGGATTACAGGCTGCCGGCAGCTGAGCTTGGCCGCTTTTGCACGCCCCCTTCTCCCTAGCCGGGCAAGATTGAGCTCACACCTGAGCCCAGTGGTGGCCAGCCGGCTTCCAACCCTGCCAGCAGAAGCGCGCTTTTGTCTCCCGCTGCCGCCCGCCCTCCGGCTCGCCCTCAGCCGCGTGGGTGGGGGCGTTGCAGCTCAGACCCTAAGACTCACTACTGTAGACCCGAAAGCTCCCTCCTTCTATGCTACTCTGCTCTGAGTGCCACAGGGGAGCTTGTTTGGCTGCTCTCCTGCTTCCCTTTGCTGGTATTGCTGTTTCCGGGGGAAATATTCACTTCAGCTTTGGGGAGTGACTCGTCCCAGGGGTTAGGGTGGCTATCTCCCAAAATGTTTCTCCCTATGCCTCCTAGATTGCACTCTCTTCCTGTTACTGTGGTTCTCTCCCCTCTCCCTCCGTCTCCAGGAGCCCCGGGTGAGTGTTTGTGAGAGAGATGTTCTGCGCGGTCCCTTTAAGAAGGATCTTGGGTCTGAGAAATCAGACTCTCTCTCAAATAGTATCCTGACTTGTTTCCAGCTAAATACTGTCCTTACACCTCTTCTGGGCTCTGGGGCTGCAGGCTGGGGCTTTGTTCCTGGGGCTCAGGACCCTTTCCTCTCTGCTAAACTCACTTCCCGCCACGCGAGTCTCTCCCTGCTGCCGTTCACTCCGAGAAGCTGGGCAACCCTCTCCGCGTTTCCGCTTTTCCTACCAGTCTCTGTGTGGCTTCTTCAGCATTCCTTGGTTGAAGAGTCCTTTTAGTTTAGTCCAAAGTTGGTTTTTCCAGCTGATAGTTCATAAAATTAGTTTTTAATCCACTTTGGTTCTGGGAGGTAGATGCTGGTACGTCCGCCTACTCCAGCGCCATCTTGTCTCTCTGTAATTATTTTCTTGTTATTATATGTTATGCTAATGATTTTACTGGTTGACATGTTAGTCCTTTGATAAAGACAATGTCATTTTTGTCACCTTTGTGAGATACATTTTTATATATGTTCTCCATACTAAATAAATATGGATAATATACAAGTGATAGCTTTGGGGGGATAATGTGAACAACACATAAAGGTTTGCTTATAAGTTGGTAAGCGTCTTAAAATTTTTCATTATTGACTTGCAATATTGTAAAGACAGTAAGTCTTAAAAAAAGACAATTTTTTAAGAGATAATTTTGGAACTTTATACTTTTAAATGCTTTATTCCTTTAGGTTAGAAAAGTCAAGTTCTAGTGTTCTATAAAATACTATAAGTTAGAGGCTGCTTTCTTATATTAAGAATTACTTATGGCATCATATGAGACATGAATATATTAACACTTTATTTTGTGTATATGTAGCATTTCTAAACTAAAATATATATTTTAGAAATAGGTGATAAAAACTACCTATCTTTAGAAGAAAAATCAAAATAATTTAATCAGATAAGTTTGGACTTAAAAGTACACCGGGGGCCCTGGCTGGTTGGCTCAGCGGTAGAGCGTCAGCCTGGTGTGCGGGGAACCTGGGTTCGATTCCCGGCCAGGGCACATAGGAGAAGCGCCCATTTGCTTCTCCACCCCCCCTCCTTCCTCTCTGTCTCTCTCTTCCCCTCCCGCAGCCAAGGCTCCATTGGAGCAAAGATGGCCCGGGCGCTGGGGATGGCTCCTTGGTCTCTGCCCCAGGCGCTAGAGTGGCTCTGGTCGCGGCAGAGCGACGCCCCGGAGGGGCAGAGCATCGCCCCTGGTGGGCGTGCCAGGTGGATCCCGGTCGGGCGCATGCGGGAGTCTGTCTGACTGTCTCTCCCCGCTTCCAGCTTCAGAAAAAAAATAAAAAAATAAAAAAATAAAAGTACATCAGGTAAAATAAAGGGACTTCTATAAATGTGATGAGTTATATGTTTACTCATATTTTCAACAGATCAGCATTAAATTGTTAAAATGCCACTGTTTTCTAATTAAACACACACACACACACACACACACACACACACACACACACACACAGAACAAGCCTGATCAGTGGCACAGTGAATAGAGCGTTGGCCTGGGAAGCTGAGGATCCAGGTTCGAAACCCCGAGGTCACCTGCTTGAGCACGGGTTCACCAGCTTGAGTGTGGGGTCACTGGCTTGAGCATGGGATCATAAACATGACCCCAGGGTTCGCTGGCTTGAACCCAAAGGTCTCTGGCTTGAGCAAGGGGTCACTGGCCCCCTAGTCAAGGCACATATGAGAAAGCAGTCAATGAACAACTAAGGTGGCGCAACTATGAGTTGATGCTTCTCATCTCTCTCTTCCTGTCTGTCTGTTTGTGTCTGTCTCTCTGTCTCTGTCTCTCTCTCTCTCTCTCTCTCTTACTAAAAAACAAAAACAAAAAAACAAAGACATTTATTATTATTCTGTGATAGGCGCAAACATCATCCTGTAGTATTAGACTCTTTAATAATTTGCATTCTGTTTGAAAATCTAAACAGCATTAGAAATAAATAAATACCTAAAATAAAACAAAGCAATATATATGTAAATATGATATACCTAGAAGGCAAATAAGCTATGATTATTTTATATTTTTTCAAATAATAAATGTTTCACAGTCACTATGTAAATTAATCATTCATAAAATATTTTTCAATAACACCATCATTAGGGACTGCTCATTGATTTGCCTATAACTAAAAATTTGTGTCCTCTTGCAGGTTGCCTTTTGGAAAATAGATTTAATTTTCAGTATAAGTATTATTAGAGGTTTAATATTTACCCATGGAAAAGAAAATAACTGACCCATCAGGGAGATTAAAACTAAAACCATAGCCTCATAAGCACTAAATTCTAATGGTTAAGTTAGTGTAATTTCATGCACAGTAAGAAATATATTGTGTCAATTATTATTATCTCTTAGTAACATATTTTTAAACTATAAGAAAAAAATATAAATATATCACACGAAAGGAATAAGTGGTAAAATATACTCTTCATTTCACTTTGAAAAATGTTTTTAAAAATTCAGATAAATTGGCAGGATGGAAAGATAAGTGACAAAGCAAACATGTATAGAAAATATATTATTTGTAGATTCCAGGTGTAAGTATATGGATGTTTGTTGTACCCTTATGTTTTATATGTGTTTGAAAATTTTTATAATAAAATTTTGGAAAAACATTTGCAACGTAAGAAAGACATCATTTTTTAAATCAATCAATGTGATAAAATGTTAAGGTAAATGCCAATAATAACATGACATAATTCCTAATAATTAGAAAGATAAGCTATGCCATATTTTAAAATGTGTAGTATATTTTTAAAGTAAATCTGAACTTAGCTAAATTCCTTTCAGTTATATATTTTTTGAAGAGAAATTTATACTCTTTTTCTCTAGATTATGTGTTTAAAACTAATTATTTTTTATGGCTGTCTATTATTTAGTGGTAACCTGAAGTTATCACCTTGTGTTGTATTCTTGTCAATGGGCTCATTCAGTTTTATGGTTCTCTTTGGTGCATTTACAAAGTGTACTTTATACTACACTTCTAGTTGCCTATAAACAAGAAAACAATCTATACTACTGTATTTCAAATCATTGCCATCCTGGCTGGCCATTCATTTGCAATAAAAAGCACAAGTAAAATGGCAAGTGTAATTCATACATGCTCATTTCTGAAGTGTTAATAAGTAAGTGTCTGGTCAGCTGTGGCATAGAGGAGGCAGCAGACCCCACACATGGTGGGCTTGTCAAGTTTGTTGGGATACCAGGAGTATACCTCCCTGCCCATTCCCTTCTCTTCTATGAGTTTTTCTATTAGTTATTCTTCATTAATTTTGTTCCAGCTTTTTAAGAATAAAATATTTAAGGAGGCTATTAAAAGGTAAATGTTATCACGCACTATTGTTACTGAACTCGATAGGGCTGGCCACTTGGGTGTTCTAGCCAAGAACAAGAAGTGGTTGTTGCAAGGTAGTTTTATTTACTTGTAGCATGTAAAGAAGAAAGATAATCACATCCAAAATATCTTTTATATATTATTATAATATATATATATATTAGCCATTGCTTATGTACACTATTTGGTCAATTACATGTTTATTTCTTCTTTGCAGTTAGCCAAATTTATCAGTTGAACCTGTCAGGCTCATCCTATTACAACTGAATCTGAAAAATACTGTGCTACATTTAGCAAGAATAGTATTAGGTAACAATGGCCTAGATTTCTGTCCTATCTCACACTCTGAGTTATTAATATCTGAGCTTTAGTTAATGTACATCCTAGACAATGCTGAGAAAATGTGGCACAGAGAGAGTTTGGAACTTGGAGATTATCTGTTGTCTGTCACATCTATTTACCAGTTCAGCAAGCACCAGGGAGACTGCAGCGTGGAGCCTGGGCAGTCAGGAGCAGGCGGTTGTGTGCTGGAAAAGAGGAACAAGAAGAGGGTCTCTTTGGGCCATGGTGACAGAAGGACAGCTTTGCCAAGACTAGCAGTCTTTGGATAATCTATGGTCATATTTTCGCAATTCCCCATGTATAAAACACTCCCGTGTATAAGACACACCTTAATTTTGGGGCCAACATTTGAAAAAAACATGTATTACATAAAGTTATTGAACTCAAGTTTTATTCATCATAAAATTCATACAACTCCTCATCACTGTCAAAACTCCCATCTATTAGCTTGTCCTCATCTGTGTCTGATGACGAATCACTGTCTTCATATATTGGCTCATGGCTCATCCTCAGTTCCATCTTTGGCATTTGAAATGCCACACTTCTTAAATGACTTGACAATGATCTCAATCTTGATGTTATCCCAGGATTTTTACACCCAGGTACAAACTTCTCCTATAGTTAGTTTCTTTACTCTTCCTGCTGGTGTCAAATTGTCCCCAGAAGACTTTACCCATTGGTTCCATTGGTTCCATTCGTCTCTCATGGCAGCTTTGAAGGCTTTGTTAATGCTGAAATCAAGTAGTTGGAGCTGGGATGTCAACCATGTATGCTCCATGTATGACAGCAAGTTTTGTTTTCTGCTTTGCAGCAATCTTCTTTGCATTTTTTGTTATGTGTGCCCTGAACTGATCAAGCATCAATAGGGCATTTTTGTTTGAGAGTTCACCTGGTCTCCTTCTCCAAACTTTCTCAAACCAGATCTTCATTCTATCCTGTTCCATCCAACCCTTGTCATGAATGAGGACAATTACTCCTCAAGGAATGTCTTCTTTTGGCATTGTTTTGCATTTGAAAATCAGCATAGGAGGCAGCTTGGTTTCATCAGCACAACAAGATAGAACAACTGTATAATGGCTCTTTTCATGTCCACTTATGTTCACAGTTACAGTTTTCACCCCCTTCTTATCAACAGTTCTGTTATTTGGGACGTCAAATTGAAGGGAGACTTCGTCCATATTTGCGATCTGTCCTAACTCAAACTGATGTGTCTTTGGAAATTGAATGACAAAATGATAAAATTCAAAGACCTTCTGCTCTAGCTTTTAGGCATCTTTTGGGCAAGTCTGGTGAGTGTACGCATGCTTAGTCCATTCCGTTTCATGAACCTGAAGCACCAATTGTGTCCTCCTTTCAAATCAGTAACTTCTTTTTCATCAGCAATTCTTCGTGCCTCATGCTGAACCATCTTTGTGAACAGAGGAATTCCAATTGCCCTTTGCTCTTCAATCCATATCTTCAATTCCCTCTCTACACCAGGCCATTTTGCTGACTTGCCTCTCATGGCCTTCTTCTGTCATGGTATTTTCATTAGGATTTCTTCTTTCTGTAGCTAGTCTCGGATTGATTTCTCAGTTGGAGGAGGACCAGACTTACATTCAGCAGCACAATTTCCACTTTTGCAAACTGAATCACTTTTAACTTGAATTCAGCACTGTACAGAAATCTTTTCTGAGCCATTTCTGGGCAGAACGTGGCAAAATGTAACTTACCATTATATACCAGTAACAAATGTGAAACAGCTCAATGACAAGAATGAAAAAGCAGGAAATGCAAGTAAAAAAAAACTACAACAATGAGCACAAAAATAAGTGCAAAAAATGGGAAATGCAGGTAAATTAATCTACAACCACTGTATAGGATGCACTCAGTTTTTAGACCCCAAATTTTTTGAAAAAAGGTATGTCTTATACATGGGGAAATATGGTATATGCAATATTTTTTATAAATGTGATAAATTCAAAAGATCTTGGATTATAAATGATTATTGGGTCTCTGCTATATAACTTAATATTTTTCATTGTAAAGTTGTTATGATGCCTTGTGTGTTCTATGAGTTATATACTTTCTAATGTCATTAAGATGAAATTCCATGTGACTGTTTACCTTGTTCAGAATTAGCAGCCATGGCTTTCTGATAATTACCCAATGTGAACAAGCAAGTGCCTCACTTGCTCAGGCTGTTTACTTTGGTTTGCATGGGTGTCAGAGCAAAAGAGTGACGACTGTGCTAGGATTTTCTTATTAGTTTTATAGGATAACACAACTTACCATATGGGTGACAGCAATTGATCAGTTTTCATCTGGATCCATATTTTTATTGGGGTTTTAAATATACCTTTTTATAGAAATTATTTTGGTAATGAGATAATCAATATATATTTGAAGGAATATTGCTGGTGTATAATCTTAGCAATGTTCTTTTATAATTAAATTATCACTAGCTATCATATGCTGTGTGAATATTCTGTTGTTTCACTGTTTTCCATGCATCAATGGAAATCAAATGACTCTCAGTTTTGTTTTGTTTTTTTTTGAATATAAGACAGGGTTAAACTTTTACACAGTTACTTAGCCTAACATCATTTTCATCCTTGCCAACTTGTCTTACTTCTCCACAAACCTATGAGTTATGTTGTCCTCGTTTTATAAACTATTTCCTTTGGCAGCAAAAATATAGATTTCTTTTGACTCTCAACTTGTTTAATTAGTTCAGCTTAAATAAAATTTAGTTGCAAATATTGATATCTCTTTCACATGCTTATAACTAAGAATGATTCTTCCACATGATGCTTTGGCTTAGCCTAATAATCAGTAAAAAGTCAATTCAGTCATTACTAATTTACACATTCATTAGAATTTGTCCAACAGGTGGCTGACATAATCAAAACCTAAAATCAAAAAGCATTCTTTTTGGATAAACAAATACTTCCTACACATAAATGTAGGAGTAAAATGAAACATAAAAACCAAACAAGGAAGAGATCAAGGAAGAGATCCTGTGAAAGAAATTCACAGGAAACACAAAATAACACCTTCACCACAGCGGGAAGTCGATGTGAAGAAAGGCAGCTTTGGATTCTTTCCAATGGAGCTTAATTGAACTACAATAAAGACATTGTTATACCAGGCTCCTTCCTACCTGGTAAGCTTAGACACACTCAAAAAGCAGCCACATCGAAAAGCTTCAATGACTATCATTTTCTGGCCATAAATCTAATGAGAGCTATAAAATATGGAAGACTAAAGGCAATATCAAAATGAAGCTTGAAGGTTAAGTGGTAAATTAATTAGTATTAATTTTATACACAAATTCTCCTTCAAATAACTTGAGTGAGTGGTCTTACTTGCAGTGATACATTTTCAGATTTTCTCAAAATGCACATAGAATGGAAGTTTCCAAAGTTTTTTGGTTCATAGTGCCTTAGCAGCTTAGTATTATTTTCTTGGCACCATTTAGGCCAAAAAACAAACAAAAGCCAAAAACTCTCTTTATTAAATAGTTATAGCCAAATAACAATAAATATTTATGTCCAGATAACCTAAATTGGAAGAAAAAATAAAATTAATATTTTTATTTCATTCTGGAATAACCACAGTTATTAATGTGTGTGTGTCTGTGTGTGTTGGGCACTGCACAACTTTTCAAACCTCAAGACAGAGTGAATGCTACCAGCTCTATTACCTGTTCGTCATGGATCTTCAGCAGATAACTGCTTTTTATTGTATCACCGGCTGAAAATCCAGCTTCACACATCTACGATGCCCTCAAAGGGAACCTTGAATGCTCCAGTGTTGAAACTGTGAAATACCTTGACTAATACATAGTTTGTATAGTATCTGACAGAAGTTGAATGTTGTATTTACCTTAAAAAATTAAAATATCCCACAGCAGGCCCTGTGAGTTCATGTAGCATTCCAGGGTTCCTTGGCACGCAGTTTGGGAATCACAAATCAAAGGTATTGAATCCCAGTGTGAATCTTAACTGCTGAATCTTAAAATTGAGGAGTCAAAAAGCCTACTGTGAGGAAATGGGAACATTGTAAAGCAGTTGTAAAACCTCTTATCTTACTCCCTAATCTTAGTGTTTTCTCAGTTAAGTTAGAACAAATATTTCTCAGGATTCACAGGGTAATTTTCTGTGGCTCTAGAAATTTGATGTTTGTGTACACAGTGGCTGTATGTGGCCCCATCATCTTTGCTTGGGTCAAGTGTTACTGATGTATTTGTTACAAAAACATTATCAGTGTCTGTGAGGACATTTTCAGTTTTGACATGGCATTCTCAGAGTTGGACAAAAGGTTTTCCAAATTGTCTAACTATACTTTTTCAACTCAGCAAGGATGATTTTTAAACAGTCCACATGAGATGATTGTTCTGAGAGGGGGCTATCTTCATATGAATGTATTCTTACCGCAAATAAATCATGGGGTGTTCTAAGCTAGGGGATTTGGACTAATTTTCCATTTTATCTCATTTTTGCATTCCATTAACCCAGTTAATTGTATAAACATTATTTTTAAAATATCTTAAAGAAATGTATATTTACTTTCAGCTACAGAGCTCAGTTGGTCTTATCTGGATTACTAGAAGAAATCAAATATGAGAATTTTTCAACTAGATGATATATATTTTTTTCTGTACAATTAATTATGACAGCTATCACTGTTCCCAAGCGAAGGCTCAGAATAGAAAACTAAAGTGAATTGTCAAGAATCTAAATCAGTTTTTAAGTGAAAAAGAAAACAGAAAATAGAATAGAATAGAGCTCTTCTTACATATCTCAGGCAGGGCCAGAGCTGGTTAGTAATGGAGTTACACAGTTCCTGTCACTGACATGCTCGTGATTTTTTTTTTGTTATAGAGACAGAGAGAGAGACAGATAGGGACAGACAGACAGACAGGAAGGGAGAGAGATGAGAAGCATCAATTCTTCATTGCAGCATCTTAATTATTCATTGATTGCTTTTTCATATGTGCCTTGACTGGGGGGCTACAGCGGACTGAGTGACCCTTTGCTTTAGCCAATGACCTTGGGCTCAAGCTGCTGAGCCTTGCTCAAACCTGATGAGCCTGCGCTCAGGCCAGCAACCTCGGGGTTTCAAACCTGAGTCCTCTGCGTCCCAGTCCGATGCTCTATTCATTGCACCGCTGCCTGATCAGGTGACATGCTCATGATTTTGAATTCAAATTTTGAGTTATGCATTTTTAATCTTAATTTCCTGTCTTCAACTTTGTTAATAAATTCCGCATACCATTAAATAGATGAACTCATCATAATTTTTGGTTCTGGCAACACATTAGATGGCTTTATTAGCAGGGACAGTTTGTTTAATTTTTATATATATCATCTACTAGACCAGGGGTCGGGAACCTTTTCGGGTGAGAGAGCCATGAACGCCACATATTTTAAAATGTAATTCTATGAGAGCCATACAACGACCCGTGTACTTTACGCATTATTCAATAAAAATTTGGTGTTGTCCGGGAGGAGGACAGCTGTGATTGACTCCAGCCACCCGCAACCATGAACATGAGCGGTAGGAAATAAATGGATTGTAATACGTGAGAATGTTTTATATTTTTAACGTTATTACTTTTTTTCATTAAAGATTTGTCTGTGAGCCAGATGCAGCCATCAAAAGAGTCACATCTGGCTTGCGAGCCATAGGTTCCCAACCCCTGTACTAGACAATAGATATTTGAAGAAATGAAATCCAGGACTAATGCTGGCCAGGCTAATTTGTCTGGGACCTTGTGAGTACTCTCAGCCATAAGACCCCTAAAAATCTATAGGGAGACATAGCAGGGAGTTAGTCATGTGAATAAAGGCTGTTTGGAGGTACTTCATTATGATATATAAACAAGACTGACTCTAGTTATTTCATATTCAACTATAAGTGCAGAAAACAATAAATTAGCTGATACTTTGATCTGCAATATCTAAGTAAGTGAAACATTAGGGGGAAAGTAATATGTAAGTAACAAAGTATGAGAAGAAAAAACAATTCAGTTTCTTTTTTTATTTCATGAAATTCTGTTGTCTAAATGTCAGAAACAAATGTGTATGCCTATGTGTATGCATATCCTTATGTATGTGTATATACATGTGTGTGTTTCCAGATTTTGCTTCTGAACTGATTGTGTCATTATGGTTTTCATGGTTGATATTGAATTTTTTTCCACCTAGGTAGCTAGTAGCAGGTCTATAGAGTTATATTTACAAATAAAGATTGGGATGATTGGAGAAATAGATACAAACTCTGGTCCCGTGACCAGAACAGTGGGGGAATACTGTTAAAATTATTTGCCTTCCCTAGAGGAATGAGTGGTGTCATCCGGCTGTCTCCAGATAATTTTCTGTTCCCTTATGGGAGTTCTTACTTAAGAGTTGTATTTTAGTACTCCAAGTTTTCAACAAAGCAGCTTTTTAAATGCCAAGTTTCTTAATTTGTCATTCAATTCTTAAATACTTTTAGTACTAAAAATAAACAACAGCAATAGGATATACATATATCTCAACATCTTCTGATTATATTATTGTTTGATTTAAAGTCTGTACTTTTGTCTGTACCCTCCAAAAACAATAAAACATGGAAGGTAACACTCATATGTTCTTCAAACCATCACATCTATGCCATTACTTTACAATTATACTTGGCTCCATCCATTCATTTATTCATTATTTCTTTTACTCTAATAAATTTGTTGAATGTATCTTATGCACCAATCATAATAATACTTTCTATACTGAAATGGGACCATTCCAAGAATAAGTTAAAAACTTGGAAGATTGAGTGTTGTGATGCTTTTTTATATCCAATAATGCAGAGCATTAAAATACACCTAATGAGGTTTCAAGGATTATATTTTCCCTCCTTGCCTAATAAACAAATAAGTAAAACCAAAATAAACACTAATAAAACCCAAACCCAGGACTTTGTGTATTATCCAGCTGCTCTAGGATTTCTCTTCAAAACATATTTATTCTACTTAGAAAAGCACAGTGGCTGCCAAGCCAGGTTGATTTGTAATGACAATTTCTCCCATCTCTGAAATGTTAATCAATGGATTTAGGTTTAAGTATGAATTCATGGTAAATTCTATAATTTTTTGAGATATTAGTATCTGCTTTATGTGAATCAAATGTTTCCAAGTAGCTAGACCAGATGGTGGTGCTGTAGATAGAGCATCAGCCTGGGATGCTGAGGACCCAGGTTCAAAACCCTGAGGTCACCAGCTTGAGTGTGGGCTCACCAACAATGAGGTCACTGGCTTCAGCATGCGTGGGATCATAGACATGACCCCATGGTCACTGGCTTGAGCCCAAATGTCACTGACTTGAGCTGAAAGTTGCTGGTTTAAGCAAGGTGTCACTGCCTCAGCTGGAGCCTCTCGGGTCAAGGCACATATGAGAAAAAATCAGTGACTAACTAAGGTGCCACAACTACAGTTGACAACTTCTCATTTCTCTCCCTTCCTGTCTCTCTCTTGCTAAAAAAAAAAAAAAAAAAAAAAAAAAAAAAAAGTTTCAAAGTTGTGGTGAATAGCACAGGGAAGATAAGAAAAAATGCAGCTTTAATTTTGGGCTCTAACTGACTTAAAATTGTTAGATATTGCAGGCTAGTTCTTAAAAGAATTCTGTGTATAAATGCTTGAAAGCCTTGCTAAAGATACAGGAATTCTGCTGGTTGTGTAAATTGCTCATTGTTCTGTCATGTGAAGTTTAAGGCAAAAGTTGTCTCGACCCTGGGAATTCCTTCCGCTTTATCTCACAGCAAAGTGTTTTATTTCTCTGGGGACAAGGATGAAGAATGCAGATTTCCACGTCTTACCTAAGTTTCAAAGCTAGCATTAGATTCACTTTTTATTTTATTTTATTTATTTTATTTTATTTGAAACAGAGACAGAGAGAGAGACAGAGAGAAGGACAGACAAGGACAGACAGACAGGAAGTGAGAGAGATGTGAAGTATCAATTCTTTGTTGTGGCACGTTAGTTGTTCATTGACTGCTTTGTCATATGTGCTTTAACCAGGGGCTACTGCAGAGCAAGTGACCCCTTGCTCAAGCCAATGACCTTGGGCTTCAAGCCAGTTACCTTTGGGCTTAAGCCAGCGATCATGGGGTCATATCTATGATCCTATGCTCAAGCCAATGACCCTGTGCTCAAGCTAGTGAATCTGCACTCAAGCTGGGTGAGCCCGAGCTCAAGCTCGCAACTTCTGGGTTTTGAACCTGGGTCCTCTCCATCCCAGTCTGACACTCCATCCACTGCGCCATCACCAGGTAAGGCTATTTATTTTATTTTAATTAATGTAAAATTAAATGTAAAAAGTGATACTACATTCAGTTATTAGAACACTTTTAAGTTTGTTTGAAACATCTTTAGTTCATTCAGTATCCCTTTTCATTGTAAATTTTATTAAATCTCAGTACAGATCAATTATTTCTAAGTAGAGAAATGCAAAAATTTAAAGTACATACCTTATTTAGAACACTTAGTATGAAAAATATAAAGTATCTGATTAATACTTTTTCTATTGATTACATGTTAAAATGATATTTTAATATATTGGATTAAATAAAATATATTACTTTTTCCATTTTGGACATGGCTACAAAATTTTTTTAAATTACATATGTCTCACATTTTACTTTTTTAGCCAGCACCTGAATATATTTTAGAATTGGATTATATTACCTGTGTACTCTATTTTTTAACCTTCTTTAAATAACTATAGTAAGGAAATTATTAATTCTTACTTTAAACTTTATATTTTAGGCATTCTGCTAATCACTTTATAGTCTGACTGCATACAACTACTCCATATCATCTTATTTTTAAACCTAATTTCATGTAGCATCATAATAGGTATATGTAGATATTCATTATCTTTCTTGTGAATAATTAATTTTTAAGATGATCTTTATAGAAATAATTTTTGCCTTAAGGGTAAGGGTATGAGAGGTAGGGTTATTGAAAAGAGGAGAAAAAATAGCAAGTTGAAATAGACTTGTTTTTGATGTTACCTTTTCTAATTAAGGTGGCACTGTCCTAGCATTAGGCATTCCCAGAGATTTCATAATACCTGTATAGTTCAAGAGAAAAATGTGTATGATGAGTTATATTTATTTTGAGAAACTATAACTCAGCCATAAAAATGAAAAGGTTCTTACATTCACGCCATATTGCTTGTCTGGGAATTTTTCTAGTGAGATAGCAAAAAGAGCTATGTTAAAGAAAATATTGACAGGATTTTCACACACTAACAAATGATATCCCACTTTCTTTTCTTGTGAACAACCTCTTTCTGGGCTCTCTGAAACCAAACAAATTTCAAAAGCCTTTATTCTTTTTTCTAAAACTTGTCTACATCCTGCTTTCTGAGATCCATGCTGAATGCAAATTAAGGGAAATGCCTTATTACCAAGAAAAACAACTAAATAAAAATAGGATAAACATGAGATAGTAGGTTTCTTATTTCCCTGATGTAGTTTGTGTCTTTAATAAATAAATTATGACATCTTCAGAAAGTTTTTATTAAGGAGTTTTAAGTAAAGTTATAATTTCATTCATGTCTAGAGAAATATATTTTGACTTTTAAAACAATAAAAGTCATATGGAATTAACTCTAGGTGATACTGAAGTTGTAGATAAAATTGAGCATTTTCTCAATAGTTTACTAGGTATTTTGGTTCAAAAATCTGTTTTGTTGATAAAGAAATAACTCCTCAAGATTTAAGTAAACAATTGACTCATTTTAAAATTGGGAGAGAAACACCCAACAAATCACCTTTTTTAGTGATGTTGATATATTGTTTAGAAATTCTTACAAATCCCAACAAACTAGAATGTCTTTAAAACTGCCATATAATTCACAGAAACACATTTTTCTTTTCATTATTTTTTGGGGAGTTGGCTTTTGAAACTTAAATTGTACATTAATGTATTAAAGCTCTATTTAACTGTGTATTTTCCATTCTTTTCTGTTCTCTTTGAGTGCAAGGTATATCACACACATCATAAATTAATACTGAAAAATTTAAATTTACTCCAATAGGGTCTCTCAGTGATGACTTTATAAACTCAGCCCTGTTTATTCTGTGTGTGGCCACTTTAGTTATTAGTGGGGGT
Source organism: Saccopteryx leptura (assembly GCF_036850995.1). NCBI lineage: Eukaryota > Metazoa > Chordata > Mammalia > Chiroptera > Emballonuridae > Saccopteryx > Saccopteryx leptura. The sequence goes on along the minus strand of NC_089514.1, from coordinate 54,414,379 downwards.
TACACTGACTCCCTTTTCCCAGATTTATGAGACTTGGCAAAAACCTTAAGAAAACAGAGCCCAGCTTCTCTCAATAGAAAACATTATTAGATACAAAATAAACATTAATTTAGGTAAACTGGTAGTACTCGGCCCAACATTAATACACCTTTATTTAGATTTCACTCTGATGAGTGAAAGAAGACATGGGGGACAGGGGATTGCTTTACAGCGACCACAAAAGAAGGCACATTAAAATAATAGCTCAGACTTTGTCCTTAGAACACCTTCGTGCTCATTCATGGAGGGCAGGGTCCTGACCGGGGAAGCATGCATCATATCTTTCTTCCCGTGGAGGAAGATCAAGAGAACACCCAATCTTGCTGAAATTAGCACAGAATCCCTAAAGGCAAAATGATTGATTTTCTTTTGGATTTCAACAAAAGCTTTGAGAAATAGCTTAACTAACCACACAGTTAGTTAATACATGGTTTTCAAATAACTTATTAACTCTTGATAACATTGAAGTTATGAAGAGACTAAAGTGTTTTTAAAAGGATAACTTAAATTTTTCTGTTGCCAACAAGTTAATGGCCTGAAAAAGAAAAAGAGGGACAATTTGTGAGCTAGATTAGGAATGATATGGACACAACAGCTAGGTACAGGGTGTCACACTAAATTGAAACCTGAGTTGGACAAATCAGCTATGAAGAACAGTTTGGCGACAATCCTGAAAATTTTGATATGGATTGGATAATTTAAAAACTGCAAGTATATTAACAGTCAAAATGAAAATAAGTTATAAATTGGTTACATTATATTAGTTATAAGTTCATGTGATTCAATGTTTATATATGCATTTAAAATATGGAAAGGTGAACAAAAATTTTTTTTAATTTTTTTTTTTTAATTGAGAGGAGAAGGAACAGTGAGACAGACCCCTGCATGTGCCCCAATCAGGACCCACCCAGCAACCCCTATCTGGGTGATACTCAAATCAACGGAGCAGTCCTCAGCAGCCAGGCAACACTCGGACTAATCCAGCCACTGGCTGTGGGAGGGGAATAGGGAGAGGAGGCGGAGGAAAGGAGAAGAGAAACAGATGGTCAGTAAGCCAACCAGCCAGGGTCAAAAGATGAACAAGATTTTAACAGTGATAATTTCTGAGTGGAGTGTGAATAGGAATATAAAGGTTTTCTTTTTCTTTTATTTTTTGTTTCGCTTATCTGTGATTTGACTTTGTAGAGTGCAAGCATACTACTTTTGTAATAATTACAATCTATTAATAAAATAGTCAGCAGTAAGAGAAACAAGTTATTGTAGTTATGAAAAAATATAAAGAAACCCTAGTCTTTAGTCAGTGAAGTAGGTAATGTCTTTGTTTTATTAAGTAAAATCCAAAAGATTGTTTCAATAATATGATACTAGTTTTTCTTGAAACCACACTAGTTGATACAGAGAACAACATCCAGCCTGGCAGGCGGTGGTGCAGAGAGAGAGGTAAACCGGACGCTGAGGTCCGTAATTCGAAATCCTCAGGGTGCCCGCTTCAGTGCAAGCTTATCGGCTTGAGTGTGGGCTCACTGTCTTGAGTGTGAAATCATCAACATGATCTCACAGTCACTGACTTGAGCAAGGGATCACTGGCTCGCTTGGAGACGACCTCACCCTTCAAGGCAACGTGTCTGAAGCAATCAATGTCCAAGTGCTACAACTAGGAGTTGATACTTCTCATCTCTCTCCTTTCCTGTCTCTCTTCTCTTTTTCTCTCGCAAAACAAACAATCGAAACAAAGAACAACACTCAGACTTTGCTAAGAAATTTCAAGTCTCTATCAAAACAAAACGAAAAAGACTATTTTCTTTATGGAAGAAATCTAAATTGCATTTGAATTTTGTCATTTTAGGTAACAAATAAAAAATTTTGCTATAAATAAGAGTTTTTCAAACTCCTTTTACTTCTATCCCTAACCATATTATGCATTCACTCACTCAGCATTAGGCCATTCCCTCAGAAAAACTTTATGGAATTTGGATTAAATAGATTTGGCCTTAATAGGAACTCTGTATTAATCTGAAACTGTTTATAACATTATTAATAACATTCATGTAGACTGTTGATTATAGGAAATAAATGATATAGTCTCTCAGGAAATAAAAAACAAGACTCCTCTGTAACAGGTAGGACCAAATTGTGTATGGATGTTTATAGTAACTGATGAAGAATGCCTCAATATCTGTTTTTTAACGTAAATAATCTTGCACACATTAGAACAATAGGACACCGTAAAGATAATCTCCACTAGTCTTTTCATTTAAGAATAAGGAAACTGCAGCTCACAAAGAGTAATTTGCCAACAGTCAAATTATTTATTGACAGAGCTTAAACCAGAACTTCACTTACCTGATTTCTAATACTGAATGTTTTCACTCTGTACTAAAACGTTTTCCATATTGAGGAAGGAGAAAGAAAATGCAGAAGTGTTTTTACTAAATCCATATGCATTACAGAAAATCAAATTGAAGTTAAAATGAAAGCTTAATGATAAACTGATTTTTGTAGATGACCAAATATCTTCCTCTAAAATTTCAAGAATAGTAACCTTAAACACATTAGTTCATTTCCATTGATATTATGAGTTTACTTAGTCCATTATATAATATAGTCTTGTATAATACCATTTAATTTAATTAGTTCTCATATTCAGAGTATATGTAACTCTTGTAAGAATTACAAGTCTAAGTAGTTACTTATTACTCATTCTAAGATTGCATGAATATGAGTAAGCTGGTTATAGTTTCACTCTAATTTGGATTTCAAAAAGAACCAACTCTTTGCTGTTTTTCAAAAACTTGTGCATTTCTTTTTTTAATTTTCATGCCAACTGAGATATTATGGTTTTTAACCATTTCATTAAAATATATTTGGATTCTCTTACGATCCCACCTGCTTTATCAGGAGGGAGCAATCAGAAGTAAAAAGAGGTCAGAAACTATTCTTACTTTAAAAAGACAACCATTCTCTTAGTAACAATGGAGGAAATGAGACTTTGTTCTAATACTGTATACCCAGTAAGTTCAAAAATCCAAATGAGAATTATCAGTGCTTTTAATGCAGTTAAAAGAGTAGAAATGTTTTAAATGATCACAGTGAATCTACTTAATGGCCACTTAAATAAGTTGTTCTGTTTAGATAGTAGCTTCCCCATTCCACTTTTTTTTTTCCTAAGTGAGAGGAGAAGATACAGAGACAGACTCTCACATAGCCCTGACTGTGATCCACACTGCAAGCTCTGTCTATAGCAGATGCTCTGCCCATCTGGGGCCATGCTCACAACTGAGCTATTTTTAGTGCCTGAGGTGGAGGCTCCAGGGAGTCATCCTCAATGCTCAAGCTGATGTGCTCCAATCAATTGAGCCATGGCTGCAAGAGAGGAAGAGAGAGAGAGAGAGAGAGAGAGAGAGAGAGAGAGGGAGAGGGAGAGGGAGAAAGAAAGAGAGAGAATGGAAGCAGAAGGGGTGAAGAAGCAGGTGGTTGCTTCTCCTGTGTGCCCTGACCAGGAATCAAACATGCCTGGTTAATGCTCTGCCACTGAGCCAAGAGGCCAGGGCACTCATTCCACATTTTATCTTTTCCATTTTTTCTCCAAATCATTTACTATATTCTGACAAATTTATGATGTCCTTTGTATTTGTTTTCTATTTATTTTTTCCAAAATACAAGCTGCTTGAATAGATTTCTTCTCTGTTTATAAGTCAGTGCTTAACACTTAAAAAATGCTGAATAAATATTTTCTTGAACAAATAAATCAATAGTCATCAGTAGTAGTGGTTCAATTATTATTTTAAATCAGATAAAATAGAATATTGTCCCCTTTATGTTAACAAGTATTATATTTTAAAAAATACTATTATTTCTTACAAATCATCTCATAAACTTAATTTTACTAATATATTCATTAATATTTTTCATATATGTACATTTAAAAATTCTAGGACACTTAATACTAGCCTGTAATATGTTAACTGCTCAATAATTAATTACAGCATACAGAAAATTTATTTAATTTTATCTGTTTTTATAATTTTTTACTTTTTCCGTGTGCTGTGCTGATAGTTTAAATCTGTAGTGCTTTAACCTTCACTTGGGAAGGATAAAGGTAGTGATTATGGTTGTTATTGTTGAGTGGTAGGAATAATTACTTATTCTGCAAAAGTACTATAAATTACACTGCTTATCAGGTGTCTTACTTTTTATTAAAAATAGTATATACATCTTAATCTAACCAGGAGAAGGAGTTAATTCTCTTATTTCATGAATTGTAAGATGCATATTTTTTTCCTATTTTAACATCTCAGGCAACAGGATGATGCATCTTACACTCAATGGCATCCCATAGTTTGATTGGCAATATTTTTTTCTTAGTGAACCTGAAATAATGGTATAGGACCTATACTATAGGCTATAATAACTTCTTAGGTAGAGTATATATGATATAATAAATCACAATATGTTTAAAATCTTTATTCTTTAAAACCGTACTCATCTATAGACTCTATGTGAGAAAGGCAGAGATATTGTCTGATTATATTGAGTTCAGGTTGCTCTAAGCCTTAAATTTAAAGCATTTTCTTAAGTAAAATATTTTCCTTGTTAAAAGCATATAAAACAGATATCTGTTTGAATAGCAGTTCATATTTTTATGTATGAAATAACTGTTAGTACCATTTATATACAATAGTCAGTTTTTAGATCTCACTTTTTGACATAGAAACAATGTTTAACACAGTGGCTCTCTGATCAATTCATCCTCCTCTAAAGATCTCACACTGATCTCGAGCCCCACAGTCTCCCTCACTAGCAGCTTTTTTGTCTGTCTTGGCTGCTGAGTCGCCTTATCTCCCTGACTTCTGCACAATGGAGAGTACCCAGGATCAGGACTCACACCTGTTCTTTACCTACATGCCTGCCTGCCCTTGCAACTTCACTCTGGTTAATGCCATCTACATCTGATGGCTACCACAGGCATTCTATCCCTGACCACTCCCCTCACCTTCTGACTTGAATTCAGCCATGTTCTCAATGTAGTCATATGGACCTCCAGTAAGCAAATTTAACATATCCAATATCTGATTCTTGATTTTCTCGCAAACCTCTTCGCTCTCATACACCATGTCCAGTCTTTCAATTAATAAAGTGCCCCTCTTCAGAACTGAGTGCTGTACCTGATCATCTCTTTTTGCATCTTTCACAGCTAAAACTTGGTGTTTCCTTCATTCACTTTTTTTTTGTGTGCGTGTATTTTTCTGAAGCTGGAAACGGGGAGAGACAGTCAGACAGACTCCCGCATGCGCCCGACCGGGATCCACCCGGCACGCCCACCAGGGGCGAGGCTCTGCCCACCAGGGGGCGATGCTCTGCCCCTCTGCCGTGACCAGAGCCACTCTAGCGCCTGGGACAGAGGCCAAGGAGCCATCCCCAGCGCCCGGGCCATCTTTGCTCCAATGGAGCCTCGGCTGCGGGAGGGAAAGAGAGAGACAGAGAGGAAGGGGGGGTGTGTGGAGAAGCAAATGGGAGCTTCTCCTATGTGCCCTGGCCGGGAATCGAACCCGGGTTCCCCGCACACCAGGCCGACGCTCTACCCCTGAGCCAACCGGCCAGGGCCTCCTTCATTCACTTTTGACCTTCTCCAGATCTTTGCTTCAATTTAACTTCTTGACGATGCTTTCTTTAACAATTCTTTTTAAAATTCCAAACCTCAATCTGTGGTATTATTTATCCTTTCTTTTTTGATATATTTTTTTCTTCATAGCACTTGTCATGATCTGGGTGGTATTTCTCTTGACTCCTACATGCCTTCCCATACCCATACTTAGTACGAAGTGAGCTCCAGTGCAGTTAGGGACTGCCTATTTATTTCTGTGTTTTACCTTCAGTATCTAGAAGAGTATCGCATTTTAAGTGTTCTATAAGTAATAGTTAAATTAATTTAAACCTATCAGTATGACCACTATGAAGTATTCTTTCATTTCTTCCCTATTTTCTTCCTTTTATTTCTTTCCTTCCAGCAAAACATATTACTGACCTGTGTTTTAGATATATGACTCATAGAACTCACACTCAGGTCTAAAACTTTCTTATTTTAAAGAAGGGGACAGTAAAAAAGTAGGCCTATCTCACTCTATTTTGGCTGCTATAACAAAATGCCATCAACTGGGTAATTTATAAACAAGTAAGATTTATTGCTCAAATATGGAAGCTTGAGAGCCCAAGGTCGAGGGTCCAGGATGGCTGCCGTTTAGCGAGCGCTCTTGTCCTGGCCATGGATGGTGCCTTCTTACTGTGCCCTCACATGAATGAGCTAGGGATCCCTGGTGCCCCCACACCCCCAAGAGACTGCTTATTTCTTTATTTTCAAATACAGTTGAAATATGATATTATACTAGTTTCAGGTATACCACATAGTGATTAGACGTTTATATAAGTTACAACATGATCACCGCACTAAGTATAGTCCTGGTGTCTTTTTATAAAGTGCACTAATCTCATTCATGGCGCTTCCGCCCTTGGGATTTAAGCACTTCCCCAAGGACCCACCTACTAATACCATCACTGTTGAGGGTTAGGATTTTGACAGATAAGTTTTGGGGGGAGCACAGACCATAGCAAGGTCATATAAATAAGCTGAAGAGAAAAAGTTTGCTGGTGGCAGAAGCTGACCTCAAATTAGGGTTGAGAAGCCATGGTGATACCACATTCTTCAGACTAATAGCTGTTTGGTCTTACAATGATATTTTCCATTAAAGACCATCTATCATTGAAGAGTATGTGATGATTGCTGTTATGGTGGCTGTTAAAAGGAATGAAAAATCCTAAGAGGGTAAAAATAAAATTTCTTGAGTTTGCACTTTGTGAGGACTATGCTGATTACACTAAATATGTTTAAAGTGATGGAGTTGTTTGAAGAATGTGAGTGTAACTGTCTAGTCTGACATTAGATATTATTGAACATGAGCAGTGTTATTTCGGATTAACTCATAAACCAATTCCATGGTGTACTTTTCTTTCTTTGTGCATTTATTATGTGTGCAGATAAAACAAACATTTTCTGTCAGTGTTGAAATGAAGTCATGTTTTAGGTTTGAGCCTTCTTTCTTTTTTTGATTCCTACTTAAGTCCTAGTTGATTGTCAATATCAGACTCTTGATCCACTTTTTTTGTGTGTGTGACAGAGACAGAGAGAGTCAGAGAGAGGGACAGTTAGGGACAGACAGACAGGAAGGGAGAGATGAGAAGCATCAATTCTTCTCTGTGGCCCCTTAGTTGTTCATTGATTGATTTCTCATATGTGCCTTGACCGTGGGGCTACAGCAGACTGAGTGATCCATTGCTCAAACCAGCAACCTTGGGCTCAAGCTGGTGAGCTGTGCTTAAACCAGATGAGCCCGTGCTCAAGCTGACGACCTCTGGTTCCTCTGCATCCCAGTCCGAAGCTCTATCCACTGTGCCACCGCCTAGTCAGACTTGATCTACTTTTTAATGGTTTTAACCAGTCCTTCAGCAGTGCTATTATCTTTATTATTACTGTTATAGAACCTTCCTGTGAAATTATAAAACAAAGATAAATAAATAACGGGGGAATAGCATTTCTATGCTGAAAGTAAGACAAAAACACAGTAGGCTATTAATTAAGTACTGGCCAAAATGTGTTTGGCCAAGAGAGCTGGAATTTTACAAAGATGAAAGAGAATCTAATCTGCTAACTCTTATCCTCTGATCACATGAAAGAAATAGTAACACTTCTTAATAGTTTTAGGACAGATAGTTTACATTTGTACTGTTTTTAAAATAATTTTATTAAAAATGTATTATAAATATAGATGATAAAAAACCTATCAAAGATTTTATATCAGCCCTGGATGGTTAGTTCAAGTCAGTTAAGAGTGTCGCCCAGAAACGACAAGGTTCTAGGTTCCATCCCTGGTCAGGGCACACATGGGAAGCAACTAGTGATGCACGGCTGAGTGGAACAACAAATGAATGCTTCCTTTCCATCTCACCTCTCTCTCCTTTGCCTTTCTGTCTTAAAAAAAATAAATAAATAAATAATAATAATAATAATTAATCCCTGGCCAGATAGCTAGGAGCATCATCCTTGAGTACAGAGCACAGAGGTTGCTTGTTCGATTCCCCAGTCAGGGTACATAAAGGCATAGCTCGATATTCCTGCCCTTCTCTCTCTCAGAAAAAAAGTTTTATATCTATAGATTTTAAACATACATTTAAAATCAATTCTAAGACAATCAATAAATGAACATTGATTTTTTTCCTCTTATACCAAGACCCCGAGATAACTGCTCAAACAAGAGAGTGGTGCGTTTCCGTGTTGTGTGGAAGGACCGATGCAGTCAGGGCTTTGGGGCTGGTAAGTGGCTCTGTTCTGCCCTCAGATCCTTTCTGTCATGTTGCCCTGAGGTCCTTAAAGCGGCGCTCTCAGCTGCAGTGTCACCAAAGCTGGTTTATAAGCACCGTATTCACGTCTAATCTGTTTGACTAGGAAATAAAAGGCAATGGAGGCAAGAAACTTATTTCAAAGAATTGTCAAGTGCATTCATTATACACAACACTTTGAGTTACAATATATTTCCTCTGCTTCTCCAACTGTGAGAGGATGGCAGATTAGCTCCTATGATGTGCCTTGCTCAAATTCAGGGCTGAGTCATTTCTTTTCCTAACACAAAGTAGAGGTGTTGGTATTGGGGGACAGTATTTTCTGCCACACCCTTATACCCATGCCCATCATAAAGTAGAAATTTTTGAAACTATACTTTTATTTTTTCAAAAAAACACTGTTTGTAATAGTAAAAGCTAATTTTTATCTTTTATTTTGATTTCATTACAAAGTTTCAGTGAAACCAGACCTTATTAAAAATCACCAAAGTTGTTTCATGGATACACATGTAAATCATAACTATAACTTTGGATATCTTGTCTGAAATACGTTTTCTTAAGTTCACCTATAAACACATTGGAATTTCTTTTTAAAATCAATTTACATGAGAGTTTGTTTTCAAATAAAACCATTCCATTGTTGATAAACATCGTATAGAAGTGGAGATTATCAGAATTTTTAAAAAATGGTTCCACTATAGCCAAATAACTGAGAAAGAGTGTGATGTTTCTTCATTTACACCTTGAATGTTCTTTTGTATTCATAAAACATAACCTGCTCTTTCCAATTCCTTATAATAATTATTCAATAAGGTCCTTTATCACAAATTTACATGTGATTTCTAGGTTATTAAAGAATAGCATTTATTTCTTTTAGAAAATTCATAAACTCTATATCCCTAAAATTCATTTAATGTTTAGTAAGTTAGACAAGCAGATATTTTTATGTTTTTTCTTTATAATTAGTTGATTTCTTATCTATCTCATTAATATTTATTAGGCTTCTACTGAGTCTGTTCAGCTCCTGTGGGTAATTTGAGTTGGATTTAAAAGATTACACAATTTCTCTGTTTAAGAATCTTTTAATATTTTTAGAGAGGTAAGAAGTGGACAGAATTCAGACTTTAAAGAAAATAATCTGACTGTCAGTTAATGTAAATAAAAATGTGCTGTTGTGATCCTGATAGATCGGAATTTATCCAGAAGTGCTGTTGGAATGAGATCGGATCTGAGAGGGCGGGACGCTATGCACACAGAGAAGGAAGGGAACATGGCTTAGACGGCATGTGCTTGCTGACCATCCTGACCGGAACAGGGAGTGCACATTGAGGAACAGAGAGACCAAGTCATTTATTTAAAGAAGGAACAGACATGCCAAGCTAGGGAGTTTACATTTTGAATAAGAGATGGCATTTTGAAACCAAACACTTTTAAAAAACAAAAATGCAAACATTAGCCACTCCCTGGATTAGAGTCTATACAGGGTAGAATCCAGAATACCAATCATCATAACCCAGGCTTATAGTCACAGCAAATGGGGGCTCAGTTAATGGACTTGAAAATGGAGTAGAAAAAATTAATCCTAGATATAAAATAACATACATATTGCTAAAAGACATTGCTTACACTAATGACAACTTTGTCAGTTAAAGAACAGATATTCCCTTACTTTTTCTTCTCATATCCATGTTACTTCTCTATTTGATAAAGAGAAATTAGAATAAATTTCAAAGCAGTTTTTCTCTTATCTTACTCTGTACTATATAAGAGCCAATAACATTTATCTTTCAGAAAGCAAAATTGAGTTAAATAAAAAATTAATTAAAAAAACAGGTTTATATTTGTTGTCTGTTACAATCATTGAAATAATATTTATGTATGCTGTTCTTTATGAGAACTATAAATCCCTGTTAAGGTGATGACATATCAAACACCTAAATATACATGGAAGAACTTTAACACTCTGGGTGGTTAATTCTTGACAATAAGATAACCTATGTGAAGCATGGCAAGACTTGATTCAGGTTTTTAGGCTTTTTTTATTTTTTTGTAATTTTCCAAAGTTAGAAACGGGGAGGCAGTCAGCTGTCTGCATGTGCTTGACCAGTATCCACCCCGCATGCCCACCGGGGGATTATACTCTGCCCATCTCAGGCGTTGCTCGTTTGTGGCCGAAGCTATTCTAGCACCTGAGGTGGGAGACCATGGGGCCTTCCTCAGCTCCCAGGCCAATTTTGCTCCAATGGAGCCTTGGCTGTGGGAGGGGTAGAGAGAGACAGAGAGGAAGGAGAGGGGGAAGGGTGGAGAAGTAGATGAGTGCTTTTCCTGTGTGCCCTGACTGGGAATCGAACCCAGGACTTCCACACACCGGGCTGACGCTCTACCGCCAAGCCAACCGGCCAGGGAGAGTTTGAAGGCTCTTAACTCAAGGCTCTGTGTTCTATAACATCCTCCATTTGTACCTTCTCTGCATTCTTTATGCAGGGAATAACTTCTTTATAATAAGAGAAGTTGACACACTGAAAAAGTTAGATTTAAAATTATTTTTAATGTTCATTTTATTGATCTTAGGAGGTGAGAGAGAAGGAAAGAGACAGGAACATCAAATTGCTCCTGTGTGTGCCCTGACAGGGGATCAACTGGGACCCTCTGCACTTGAAGATGGTGCTCACCAGCCGAGCTGTCAGCCAGGGCAGAAAGAGTCAGAATTTAACAGTTCAAGTTGTGAGACAGAGTTCTGGAAATAGCAAAATATTGAAAATGTCTTCCAATTAATCCAAATTCATTTTTAACAGCAATAAGGCATAATTTGACTTCCAGTGGTAATGATTTTCTATTTTTTTAGTACCTCAGGCGTAAACATATTGTAGGCAATTATATAATTTAATTGATATAAACTGAAATAATCTTGAGATATCATTTAAAGATTGTAATTATTTTTCTAAAATATATGAATTTACAACTTTTTACTACATACATGATATATATGAATCAAATGCAATATTTGAAAAGTCAAAGTTGTGTGACTACATAATACTGATGTTTATCACAGTTCTTCATAGTCTAGTTCTTCTTTGAATGAACAGATAAAACAGTACACAAAGTAACTTTTAAAAAGAAAACTCTTAATTTTATTAGATTATTTCAATGTGAGAGATTATTGAGGGGCTGTCTAAAAAAACTGATTTTTTTGAAGTATTATGGATAGAAAGGTATCTTTTTTTGTTGTTTTACAATCAAGAATCTTTCAAGTTTTATTGAGATATAATGGGCATACATTAGTGTGTAACTTTATGATGTACAATAGCCAAAACTTCTTTGTTCCTCTTTGACATTCCAGAAGATGACACATGCACTCTTACAGTTGAACTTCACATTCTCTCTAACCCATGACAGCAATAATCTTTACATTTCTTCTTTTTCCTTGAAATGGCTTGCATATTTTACCTAGACACTGCTTTACCATCCCTTTTTAGCTTGGATATGCATTTACTTAGGAAAAGGTATGTGCTGTGAATGTTCTTGGACTTTCAGAATTATAAAGAGAGGATACATGCTTAATGGATAATTCTCAAATATGTGCTCAATTTCTGCTAATGTTCAATTTTAGGTTTTGTCTTCTGGATAAAACTCAACAATTGACAAAAGGAGAGAATGATGAAATATAAGGAGGCAAAAATAATCACATCAAAGTATCGTTTTCTTAGCACAAAGCTTTCTCTATTGGGACAATGGGGTTAAGGGGACTAGGAGGAATTTAACAGAATTTCCCAAATTACTAAAGAGCATTTGCTCACTTCAAATCATAGGTACCAACAGGATTCTTTGGCAGACCACACCCAACTAGGGTACTGAGATTATCCTAATTCTTAATAAGGAATAATCATCACAATGGCCAGTGTTTATTTTATACATACCATGTGGATATAGGGATTTTACTGTATATTTTATGAAATTGAATAACAATAATGTTGCCATTATTTCCTAAATTTTGAAGAAATGCTTATTAGAAAGTGATAAAACTTGAATTTGTACCCAAGTTCACCTGACTCCAAATTTTAAAATTCTTCACTATTTCATGGCCCTTTTTTAAATAGAGGGGTTTTCTGTAACATTCTCAAATAAGGTTAGAGAAAAATGTGATTCTAAAAATTCTTGAAAAAAAGATATCTAGGAATACCAAGAATGTCCCTGATCCACTCAGTTATTTCTTCTATTTTCCTTTGGGCATGAATCTTTGTAGCAGCACTGGGTCATCTCAGTTTGATCTCAGAGTTCCCATATGTTTTTGGTACTCTTGTGGCAATACAAATTTTTCATGTTTTCATGATTCATGATGACACACATAGGGATGAAATATAGAAATTTTAGCTACTTTATTACCATACATTATGAGGTGGGCTGGTAACAGAAGAGGAGGAGTCTGACTACTTTTTCATTTATTTAGCAAATATATGCTCCACTCCTGCTCTGTGCCAGGCAATGTGTTAGGCTTTGGGAATACAGTGGTGAATATGATTGATGTCCTTGCCTTCATGTAGCCTAAAAGAAGTACATATGTCCATAGATGAAGATCACAATTGTTCTGGGAGGTGCAAATGCAAATCTTGAGATATAGGCAATGGCCTATAGTTTTTCTTTAAACTGTGATTTTACTGTACTATAACTTTTTTTTTTGAATATGCTGAAAAAGTGCAGCAGTTATTGAAAAAAATTAAAGCTAAAGTTCTTTATGGGTATAAATTTTTGGCTTTTATAATATCCAAATAAGCTTTCAGAAGTAACTTTACATTGGCTTTTTGTCAAAACTGTTTTTAAATATTAACTCAGTTCTCAGAACTTCTTCAGAGACATTTTATTCAAACATTTTATAACTCCAAATTGAATATTATAAAATAAAAACATTTCTTTTTCACTCTTCCTTTATCTTTATTTTCTAATAATTTCCATATCCAATAAAGCAATTAGATATGTTCTTTTGCTTAGGATTTCATTTTGGCAGTACATATGGGCTCAACAAATTAAAAGTTCAGAGAAAATAATAATAATAATAATGATAATATTTTAATAGGGATATTATCTAATTGCACATTAAAAAAATTTACATTATGGAATGAAGGTTGGAAAATTTAATGCCAAATTACACAAACACATTTGCAAGTTGGATAGGAGAGCAGGGGGGTTTCCAGGTTTCCTTTTAAGTTTCATATTCACTTAATATCTTTGGGAAAATAGTTACCATTGTAGTCCATGTAAAGATGGAAGACCTTTAAGATAAAACTTTTTTTGAGAGCTAGCTATGTGCCAGACAAGATACTGAGTGCTTTCTGTGAGTTATTCTGGCAACAGTCATCTCATGTTCTAAGAACTGATAATTCTATTTTATCGTTGAGGAAACTGGATTTAGAGAAATTAAGTGAATTCTCCGAGTGTAAATCTGATAAGCAAAACAAGGCTTACAACCCAAACCATAGCAGAGCCAGAGCCAGAGCTCTCCGTAGTCTCTGTTAGCCCTGCAGAATCAGGACTCTTATCCCAGTTGCTATGTAACACATGGTAAAAATAAATGAACTCAATTATTGAGGATTTTGAGAGATTATTGATATTATTTAAGGAGAATTCTGTATTTTAAAATCCCAACTGCAGTGCTAGTTTCACTTTTGAGTCAACTTCAGAGGTCATAAAGTAGAATGCGATAGGACATTTTCTCTAAGAGAGAAATATGTCAAAACTGAAAATGGGGAAATGTCACATATAACTCAGCGCTCAACTCAGAAATCCCCCTGGTTAGCTCCCCCCCCCCAGATCTACCCCTCTATTCTATTCTTTTCCTCTGGGTTCCGGGGGATACTTAAAAACTGATGTTCTAAATAATTGATTCTATTTTCCACAGTAATTCAAACTACTCTTTATTGCTCCAGCACATATACTTTTTTCTTGGCTTACTTCTTTGACACCTAATTGAGATACAACTCACATATCACATCCAATTCACATACTAAACTATCTACTTCATTGGTTTCTAGTACATTCACAAATATGTGCAACAACACCTCAGTCAATTTTAGAACATTTCCACCACCCCTCCGGGGAACTCCTGGACTCTTTAACTGTCACCCCATACTCACTGCCCTCCTCCTAGACCTAAGCTACCTCCAATCTACTTTCTGTCTCTGTCCATTTCTCTGTTCTGGCCTTTCATATGAGTGAACTCATATAATATATGGTCTTTGTGACTGGCTTCTCTCATTGAGTTTATCCAAGTGAGGCAGAAAGATATGGGATGGCCATTTAAATCCAGTGTTTCAGATATAGTTGAGAATATAAGGATGGGGTTAAGCACAGTTCAGAAAACCAATATTAAATATACACAATACTTTATGTCAATTATCTCTCAGGAAAGATGAAGAAAGAAACTGATATAATATCATACGTTGGACACTAGCTAAGGATGATGATGAGGGTGGAAGGGGAAATTGCACAGCTAAATATTAACACAGGAAAAAAAACATATTTAGCATAGGGCTTCAACATAGCAATCATTTAAAAGGGGGAGGCAAAATGTTTACATAAGAAAGACCAGAAGGGTGTTTAGAAATATTAGCTGCTTGATAAAAAGTTGAAATTTCTGTACAATTTCATAACACAGCACCCCAATCTATTTTTTACACACAGGCATATTGCTCATGCACTGAGTAATTGCCAAGTTCCTTTTAAATTACAAATATGTGAGTCCAGGAACTACTTTCTTATATGTATTAAGAGAATGTAGGTAAAAGGGATTAATTTAGCTTTAGCTACAAACTTTTTAACAAGGTTTACATTGCGCTTCTGTATTGCATAGTCAGTGAATCTAACAGTGTTTCTGAAAGTGTTATAGAGTCACACTTTATGAGAGTATATCAAAGAAAGTTGAAAACTGGTATTAATTATCAAACAGTGTTTAATCATTTTACAATAGCCATATTTCTTTTTAGTTTTATTTGTTTCTGAATAATGTCAATTGAAATATGCATTTTGAGAAAAATAAAGTTCATGTACAAATATTGAATTCTTACACAAATTGTATTTGAGTAATTATTAAATGTGGAAGGAATTTGTAATATGTGTAATATGTGCTATTAGTATACCACTTTAGGGCTAGCAGATACATTAAGATGTTCCAAAAGGTAAACAGCTCTTTGAATCTGTGGGAGAGACAACCTCACATCTTTCGTATACTATAAATACAGCAATTTGGAACCTAGTATAAATAATACTTGGCATGTTTACAGACATGGAATAGTTTCAATGAATTGAAAGGTTTTAGTTATTTTTAACGTACCTAAACCTAATTGAATATTAACATAATATCTAATTTTGTCCTACTTTCAGTGAGGAGGTATTGCTTCCATGTTTTCTGGATTATTATAGCCAAGAAATTAAAAATTATTTTTGAGTTCCTGCTATATATCAAACAAAGTTGTGCTATGTTATGATATATAATCATAGCGTGCTAATAATGAAGTTAGATCACCCAAGTGTCATAAGCTCATATGAATTTCAAAATATCCTTAATAATAAAATGACAAAATTACTTGTAAAAACTGATCTTGGATAAAATATAATTGCTTTTAAATGTGATTGTATTTTCATGAAGAAAAATTATTTTAATTAACTATTTAAAATAATCCTATATATATGTCAAAAGATGTCAGTAATTTAT
The DNA here is from genome assembly GCF_036850995.1 of Saccopteryx leptura. Lineage (NCBI taxonomy): Eukaryota > Metazoa > Chordata > Mammalia > Chiroptera > Emballonuridae > Saccopteryx > Saccopteryx leptura. Next base: position 54,398,244 of record NC_089514.1, on the reverse strand, counting down.
AAACTATGTAAACTTCTTAAGTGCCATCATAATTAATAGTCAGTAATTTGTTTAAAGAAAGTCAAATACATAACTTTATAAGACTTTATGAAAGCTTTTTATGTCCATTTTAAACATAAAAATGAGGGGTGGGAATAGAAAATAGTGTGCTGAAAAATAAATAGGGTAGATGAAAATTTTAAACATATATATAGGGGTGGGGCTTGGGGGACTAGATAAAAAAGGTAAAAGGATTGAGAAGCACAGATTGGTAGTTACAAAACAGTCACAGGGATGTAGTGTGTAGCATAGGGAATACAGTCAATATTGTAATAACCATCTATGCATGATGCCAGGTGCGGACTGGAAATATTGGGGGAAACACTTTGTAAAGCATATGATTATCTAAGCACTCTGCTCTTCACCTGAAATTAATACAAAATAATATTGAATATAAACTGTAATTGTAAATGCTTTTAAATTAACAAAGCATATATTGAATTATAAAAGGTGAAAGATTTATGCGATCTGAAGAGAAACCAGAGTATAACATATTGAATTATAGACATAAGCTCTACTTTGAATATATGGATGAGCATAGTATATCCATCAACTTTGTATAGCCCAGTAGGTTATTTAAATTCCTATTTTCTTCCTTTAAGGCTAGTATCCTGTCTGGAAAAGACACTAATGAAGCCTATTCTTTCAATCTTTATTAATAGAAACGAAGATCTGAAAGTCAAGCATTATACATGTTCACCCATGTTTATTCCATTTTTATATTAAGATTTTACATATCATTGTTTCATTGGTATCAGTTATTTTCTCTTTTATGAAAACTTGCATGATTCAATTTAGATGAATAGCATTAGAAACACTCCAGATACAAGTATGTCTCATCCTTTATAACTGTATTCAAACTCTCTCTGATTGTCTCCTTGTAAGCCATAGAAATGGAATTTATTTGCTTGCGTGTTCATTTGTTTGTTTTCCTGATCTCCTGTAATTTTTCTCTTCATTTGAGTTCATACTCTTGGAGGTTATATAATATTTTCCTGGCATCTCTTTATTTATAGGACTATATAGGTGTATATTCAGGTCATTATTAAATGTCTTTAAAACAGTAATTTGTTTTGAACTTAAAAATATTAAAAAATAAAATTAGGACAAATTGAATGCAATAATTTTAAAATGGCTAATACTACTTCATCACTTACTATGTACTGGGCACGGTATAGGGCAGTGTTTTTCAGCCACTGGTCCTTGGTCCAGTCTATCAGAAATTTCATGCTGGTCCGAGAAATGGTCAATCTCTGATGTTGTATGACGACTATAGACTCAGTGATCTTAGTCGAATTTATTTATGGCCAGAGTGATTTCTGCCTTAGTGGTCCACAAAATAATTCTCCTATTTTTACTGGTCCTCAAGTATAAAAAGGTTGAAGATCACTGGCAGGCTTTAGAATGTAGAACCAACATAGAAACTATTACTGTGTATCATCATCACTAGAGTTATAAGTAACAATCATTAAAGAACTATTACTGCTAAAATTGATGGACAATTTTTCCCTTGTAAAAAACTTCCTTGTTCATATTCATCAATTGTTGGATTTAATGTTAAAAAAAAAAAATCTTGATTATATTGTATTATATTAAATTATATTAAATTATTAATTATATTACATTAATTATATTAAATTATTATTTTATTTATTTAATTATTTGTAGCCAAGCTGGCTTAAATATTATAAAATTCAAATCTGATAAGAAGACTGGGTTTCTAAATTCTACATATGACACAAAGTTCTTTTCACATACTCCTTACTTTTAATCTTGGATAGTGTTATGTTTATGAAGTGCATTATTTAAACTCTTCTTCTTATACAGATGAAACACCTTACTTTGCTAGAAATGTTTATTTCTGACATGTTTCATTAAATAATGAAGAAAGAAACAAATAGTGTTAATATGTTTAGCACATCTTTCACCTTGAAAAAATATGGGTACATAGGAGTCATTTAACTTATGTTTTTTGATCTCAAAATACATGCATTCCAGGAGAATTTATGAGAATATGAAGTGCAAGGTCACATTTTTCCTGCTATATGCTATATTCATGTTAAAATGTTTGCTGTTAAACATTGGAGTTGCTAGTAGATTTAATTGGATATCTTGGTTTATTTATTTAAAAGTGTTAGGAGTTTTAAAGAGAATCCTTATACTTGTTTTTACCATATGTCTTAACAATGATTTTATTAGTTTACTATTGTTGACTAGTTTTAAATAGTTAGAACCTTAAGATTCTAAGTTAAGCATTGTGCAGACCCATGTTATAGTTAAATTTACTATAGGAACTTACTTAAATACTATTTCCTATACATCAGTGGTCCCCAACCCCCGGGCCGCGGACCCGTACCGGTCCGTGGGCCATTTGGTACCAGTCTGCAGAGAAAGAATAAATAACTTACATTATTTCCATTTTATTTATATTTAAGTCTAAACGATGTTTTATTTTTAAAGAATGAGCAGATTCCCTCTGTTACATCCATCTAAGACTCACTCTTGACACTTGTCTCGTAAGTTCGACAATTATATTTAAAAATATTACAACAGTTTTTATGCCAGTCGCATAATTTTATTTTGTGCATTTATCCATCCCACCCTAAAGGCCAGTTTGGGAAAATATTTTTTGACATTAAAACGGTCCGTGGCCCAAAAAAGGTTGGGGACCAGTGCTATACATAAGTGATTTTGTATAATAGGTTGATATGAGTTTTACAAATTGGCAACTAATAACCTCTATATATTGTTTTTGAGGACATGATGAACTTCTTGATTTGGAGTCCTATAAAGTAAGCATTAAGTGATTTTAAAAATCTTTCTTTTTTTAATATAGTAATCTTCTCAATAAATGCTTTTTAATTGGAAAATATAATTACATGTGTAAATTGTAAAACAAAGGGCCACAGCAGAGGCCGGGAAGTAAAAGAAATTCTTATTTTGCACAGTCGTGTCATTCTTATGCTGGCACCATGCTCTAATCTTCGTATGTCTTTACGTTGCCTCTACTGTAGTGTAAGTACAATTTTTGTAATTTTTGTGAGCAGTATAATTTAATCTTGTGCACCCTACAGGAAAACCATCTAATCAAACAATAAGTCAAAAATATGAACTACAATTAGGCCAAAATGAGTTTTTACAGATACTAGTACTTTTAATTCAGGGGTGGTCATAGCTCCTTGTGTCTTCTGAGCTTAAAAAAAATACTTAGGTGGTATGTGCACCATGAAGGTATGAAGAACAAGTAGCTCTTTATAAATAAAAAAAGGAAAATAAAAAAAACCACGAGGACTACTTTTCTCCCTTCCCCTACACACGCACACACACACACACACACACACACACACACATTTAGGGTTGTTTTTTTTTAGAAAAAACCCTAAATCTAAATGTTCAAGGTTTTCATATGCAAAGACTTACTGTATATTTTAATTCCTGTCCTATGTATAGAATCTACCGTTTCACTCTAATTATACATCATTTTGCCTTAATGATTTTTGGAACAAATGGATATACCAAAGTAAGGCAAATCAATGAAATTCACATATAAAATTTTACATTCCTTGCTCCTCAAATAATATTTTTGATGAGTTACCTTCCATCTAATAAGTTCTGGACTCTGCGTTCCTTTGGGAAATGGTACAAGACCTTCTTGAGTGTTAGATTATGCATTGGGATCTCTGATTTAGTGGCACAGTGTAAAAATCTCTCATAATCAGAACACTCCCTATTGGCTCCACATCTGAAGATCCCCAAGAGAGCTGTTTGTCTCAGTGAACATCTGGAATAGATTACATGCAGTTAATTGGCTCCAGGTCGAGCTTGTTACAGACAGTAGCATGCAGTATAACCTATGCAATTCACTAAATCCACCCACTTGAGGTTAAATCACACCTACTTCACTCTATAATTCCTCCCAGATGCAGGACACACACACGTGTGCATACACAAAATGCACACAGACACACACACACACACACACACACACACACACAAACATGCACTGGAAGATAGCAAAATATCAATAGATTAGTGGAGAGGTTGTTGGCAATGCATTAAACATAAATTATTTCAATAAGAAGATTAACTATTGAATTCAAAGGACTGTTGGGACGAAAAACAAAGAACCAGGAACTGCAGATTTTAGAGAGTGACTTTTATAGTAGAAAAATATTTAAAATAAAAAGAAGTGTCCCAGCAGGTTCAGGATTTGTGTTTTATTTTATCCCTCGCCCTTAACATATGTTTCAGCACGTGTAGGTGCTTATCAGAATGTCAGAGTAGCAAGGAAAGCAGTGCTTTGATTTTTAACATATTTAACAATATTAATGAGTTAAGTTACAAGGAACAGTATGACTACTGTTCATTGAAAACTAAAACATCAATCTTCATAACTTATAGTGTTGGAGGCACAGGGCATGTCATAGCGATTAATGACCAGTTGGAGGAGTAGATATCTCAATACATAGCCAAGGGCCATTAACCCTAACTGGCCATTAATTCCCAGGAAATGTCCTGTACTGAAGTCATTATTGCTAATAAAATGCACACATGGAAAATCTCCTCTCTTTTGCCTCTGTGTATAAACATACGTTCACATTATATGCGTTGTTGCATGTCATGAAAATAAAGTAGTATTTCACATGACCAGAGGTTCAGAAAATCTAAGTCTAATGAGAAATTTAATATATACTTAATCTCTGCATTCAATTTGCCTTTCATTTCATGGCTAGATGAAAGAATACATGTTTGTATATTCAGGCTGTGGATCTGTTGCAATCAGACACCTATGTTCTGCTAAAATGTGGATATAGGGAAAAGTGAAAGAAACAGGCAGATGGGATTGGAGAAACCCGATGAATATGAATTGAAGCAGCATGATCTATTATCAAAGGCATTGTGGAGTAACAGCATAGTGTGCATCATAATGTATTAGGTACCAAGACAGGCAAGAGACATGTTGAAGAATTAGGTCAAGTTCCTCTTTAGTGTCCTCTTTCCCATCCTGCTGGATTATGCTCTACTCTCTGCCTTCTCCTCAGCAATCTAACCAAGTCTATCATGCTTCTAGTTTTCATGAACCCTTACTAGGTTTCACTCTTTTCTTGACCTGTCTCTTTTTGCTCTCCATTCTCCTTGATTTTCCTCCATGATGAAGCTGTCTTTGTCTTGCTTAAACCTGTGTGATACTCCTTTGAGCTATCTTCCCTTATTAAGTAGCTCAATTTCAGGAATTGTTTCACAGTACTTTAATTATTTGCATATAAATAACCACTCTTTTTTGAGAAAAGAAGCTTATCTTTATTCTCACCTTAATAAATAGTTGGGGTTTAACAATGGTTTTATGAGATATATACACATATTCCTATTTGCAAACAAGCAGTATGTTTGCAAGGGAAATCTGGAAGTCAAAGAATGCATCTATTTTACTATATAAATGTCAAATTGAAAACTTACAGGAAGCATGTCCTAAGAGATTAAGTAATTCAAAGCACGTAATTTAAAATTAATCCTGATAAATTTTTCTGTAGACCAGATAAAGTGACTCTGTTTTTAGGCATAAACATAAACATGTTGTCTAGTTAGCTTTGAAACAATACAATTCATTATTTCTTAAAAGTTTTTTTAAATGTTATTTAAATAAGGACTTTATTAGTGTTTTATATTAAAACCCATGTTATTGAAATTTTAAAAACAAATTTTCATAGAGGACTGCTGAAGATATAGGTCTTTTTGGTCAGAAGTACATGCCTGTTTTCTCTCAGATTACATCTAATCAGATGAAAACTTCAGGAAATATCATTTAAATGTGAATGAAGTATATGATATGTGGCATATTTAATATAATATTCTCAATTGAATATCTAAATCAACTTATTTATATTTATAATAATCTCCTAAATCAAGGAATTAAATACACATATATATACACACAGACAATAGTTTGGTACTTCCTGTAGGTATCTTTAAAGGTAATTAAAGTAACTGAGAAAATGTAATTTATTAATTCATGTTCAATATTTTATGAAAAACATAAAATTTGTAGTTTATCTTTAAAATGCTTGTCATGTATAAATAAATTAATATATTCCTAAATCTTATTCACTTCCAGACTGATCTCAATTTCTGAGATTTAAGGTAAATGAAATCTTAATATTCAAAGTCTAGAGGCATTTTAGTAAAGAGTTGATCTATTATAAGAAAAATTTACCTATTTTACCTTCTCTTAAAACTAAACTACATAGATATAAAATATTAATTTTGATATTAAATAATTAGAAAATAACTTAAAGTATAATTACTTTTATATGGTGAAAGCTATCACCAAATATGTACAGAAATTATTGGGACAAAAGTTGAAGCTGCCTGACCAGGCGGTGGCACAGTGGATAAGAGTGTCAGTCTGAGATGCTGAGGACTGTTGGGCAGATAAAATGTATTATGCTCACTTTGTTAAAGATAACACGAGGAGGCCGTCGCCCAGGTGATATTAATGTGTGTCTCTGGGCAGGCAGGATTGTTGTAGCCTGCGGCTTGGTTTTGGGATTAAGCCTTTCCCACCCTTTTTGATGTGGGGCAGTACAATCCAATCATGCCTCAGAGAAGTGACTCTGTTTTAGAGACTTCCCTATTTTGTATATTGGATTAGAGGTTGTGAAGCTACAATATAAAATGGGGGCGGAACGGGAGCTTGGCCTCTTGGTTCCTGAGGTTAGCATGAGAGAGAGAGAGTAGAGCCAGCAGCAGGAGGAGGCCACGTGGAGGAGGCCAGGAAAAGCAGCCAAGATGGCGGAGTACTGAGTGAGATGCCAGTTTGTACAGAGTTTGTATCTGGGATAAGGAAGGAGATGGGGAACTGAGGAGAATAAGGCTGGTGAGCTAGAAACCTTTGATTCTAGGAAACTCGGATGAGTCAGTAGCTTTCTGAGCACTGAATGTGAGTGGGTTTTGGAGCCCAGTGTGTGTTTTTAATTGCCCGCCGGGTGCAAGCTAGGATTAAAGACTATGGCCCACCAGTTTTTGGCTCCGTTGTTTCTTTACCGACTGTCTGAATCCAATGCGAACCTGCAAGGGCCGGGCTGCTCTGATGGTGGCCCTGGCCCTGCCTCCTGGCTTTACATTTGGTGTAGTCTGTGGCAGAATTCGATACAGATCGGCAAGGAGCCTTTGAGTAGTGGAGTAGAGGACTGGTGTTGGGCAGATAAAATATATTATGCTCACTTTGTTAAAGATAACATGAGGAGGCCGTCGCCCAGGTGATATTAATGTGTGTTGAGAATCCTTGTAACCTGGGGCTTGGTTTTGGGATTAAGACTTTCCTACCCTTTTTGATGTGGGGTGGTACAATCCAATCATGCCTCAGAGAAGTGACTCTGTATTAGAGACTTCTCTATTTTGTATATTGGATTAAAGGTTGTGAAGCTACACTATAAAATGAGGGTAGAACGAGAGCTTAGGCTCTTGGTTCCTGAGATTATCATTAGAAGAGAGAGCAGAGGAGAGCAGAGAAAGGCCACATGGAGGAGGCCAGGAGAAGCAGCCAAGATGGCGGAGTGCTGAGTGAGATGCCAGTTTGTGTAGAGTTTGTATATGGGATAAGGAAGGAGATGGGGAACAGAGGTGAATAAGTCTGGTGAGCTAGAAACCTTTGATTCTAGGAAACTCGGATAAGTCAGTGGCTTTGTGAGCACTGAATGTGACTGGGTTTTGGAGCCCAGTGTGTATTTTTACTTGCCCGCCAGGTGCGAGCTAGAATTAAAGACTATGGCCCATCAGTTTTTGGCTCCGCTGTTTCTTTAACCGACTGTCCGAATCCAATGCGAACCTGCATGGGCTGGGCTGGGCTGCTCTGATGGTGGCCCTGGCCATGCCTACTGGCTTTACAACTGGCTAGTGTTAGGGTTCCCCATGGCTGTCTTTTTGGGGACCATAGGCTGGCTGACTTTTCTAGCCATGCGTGAGGAAACTGAGAGCTCCTTGGAAGAGGCTGCCTGGGACCTGCAAACCGAGCAGTGGAAAGAGCTGGAGCAAATGCAGGAGAAACTGATGCTGACCCTGGAGCTGGAGGAAGCGCTGGACGAGGAGGCCGACCAGGTTTGCGAGATTCGTCTGTAAATGGAACAAACGCTGGAGGAGGATTCAGAGGTTCGTGAGTTGCAGATTGCCCTGGATGTTGTGGAGAGCCAGCAGCGGCAGGAGGCCGGGGCTGAGGCTGAAGCTGAGGCCGGGTCCGGAGCTGCAAGTTCTGTGGAGCAGAAGGCGGCAGCGGCCCGGGGTTCGAGCCTGGCAGCAGGAGCTGATGTTTCCAGTTCCTCTTTGGAGGATTAGGAGAATCGGGCTGGAGTTGCAATCCGCAGTCTCCAGAAGATGAGAGCCCAGCTGGAAGGAGCACCTATGTAAAGCCAGTAATCAAGGCCAGGACCACTATCACAGCAGCCACCTGGCCCATGCAGGTTCGCATTGGATTCGGACAGTCGGTAAAGAAACAGTGGAGCCAAAAGCTGGTGGGCCATAGTCTTTAATCCTAGTTTGCACCCGGCGGGCAAGTAAAAATACACACTGGGCTCCAAAACCCAATCACATTCAGTGCTCACAAAGCTACTGATTTATCCGAGTTTCCTAGAATCAAAGGTTTCTAGCTCACCAGACTTATTCTCCTCAGTTCCCCATCTCCTTCCTTCTCCCAGATACAAACTCTACACAAACTGGCATCTCACTCAGCACTCCGCCATCTTGGCTGCTTTTCCTGGCCTCCTCCACGTGGCCTCCTCCCGCTGCTGGCTCTACTCTCTCTGCTCTCTCATGCTAACCTCAGGAACCAAGAGCCAAGTCCCGTTTTGCCCCCATTTTATAGTGTAGCTTCACAACCTTTAATCCAATATACAAAGTAGGGAAGTCTCCAACCCAAAGTCACCTTCTGAGGCATGATTGGATTGCACCACCCCACATCAAAAAGGGTAGGAAAGGCTTAATCCCAAAACCAAGCCCCAGGCTACAAGGATTCCGCCTGCCTTTAGCCCACTCCAACACACATCAATATCACCTGGGCGACGGCTTCCTCGTGTTATCTTTAACAAAGTGAACATAATACATTTTATCTGCCCAACAACCTACTACAGCCCTGGTAGGTCTGCGATTTTGGGGACATAGGATGGATGCTATCATGCTCTCCAGAGCCAAGATGGAAATACTGACTGCCATTGCCATGTGCCCCTCTTTGGGACAGTGTAAGACCAGCGAGGATGGCAGGGATGAGGGGGGTGGCTGACGCCCCATGTGCACGGACTGATTTCCTGGACTACGACCGGAGTGGGCATTGGCTCCTTTGTTGGATGGATTTACAGATTATGGATTTTGGACAATGTGAAATACCCTGATGGGGGTGGGGGTGGCTTTGCTGGAAGCACTCCCCTGCCCCGGGAAGCTTTTCCCATGGCTAGAAAGAAGGCCAAGGACATTTTGCGCTTTGGGCAAAGTGCTCAGAGACTGGTGAAGTGTACCTTTGTAACTGTTGAAACTGTATGATTTCTGCTGTTGTAATTTGTGTAATGTGCCTAATTTCCTTGCACAGGGATGCCGGTGATGTAGATTGTGGGTAGTAAAGTGAGCATAGGGGTGGATTGTTGGGCAGATAAAATGTATTATGCTCACTTTGTTAAAGAGGCCGTTGCCCAGGTGATATTAATGTGTGTTGAGAATCCTTTTAGCCTGGGGCTTGGTTTTGGGATTAAGCCTTTCCCACCCTTTTTGATGTGGGGTGGTACAATCCAATCATGCCTCAGAGCAGTGACTCTGTTTTAGAGACTTCCCTATTTTGTATATTGGATTAGAGGTTGTGAAGCTACAATATAAAATGGGGGCGGAACGGGAGCTTGGCCTCTTGGTTCCTGAGGTTAGCATGAGAGAGAGAGAGTAGAGCCAGCAGCGGGAGGAGGCCACGTGGAGGAGGCCAGGAAAAGCAGCCAAGATGGCGGAGTGCTGAGTGAGATGCCAGTTTGTACAGAGTTTGTATCTGGGATAAGGAAGGAGATGGGGAACTGAGGAGAATAAGGCTGGTGAGCTAGAAACCTTTGATTCTAGGAAACTCGGATAAGTCAGTGGCTTTCTGAGCACTGAATGCGATTGGGTTTTGGAGCCCAGTGTGTGTTTTTAATTGCCCGCTGGGTGCAAGCTAGGATTAAAGACTATGGCCCACCAGTTTTTGGCTCCGTTGTTTCTTTACCGACTGTCTGAATCCAATGCGAACCTGCATGGGCCGGGCTGCTGTGATGGTGGTCCTGGCCGCTGGCTTTACAAGGACTTAGGTTCGAAACCTCGAGGTCACCGGTTTGAGCACAGGCTCACCCAGCTTGAGGGCAGAATCGCTGGCCTGAACATGGAATTATAGGCATGACTCGATGGTCTCTGACTTAAGCCCAGAGTTTGCTGGTTTGAACTCAAGGTTGCTGTCTTGAGCAAGGGGTCACTGGCTCAGCTATTCCCCCACTCAAGGCACATATGAGAAAACAATCAATGAACAACTAAGGTGCCACAACTATGAGTTGATGCTTCTCATCTCTCTCCCTTCCTTCATCTTTCTCTCTTCCTGTCTGTTTGCCCCTGTCTTCTCTTTCTCTCTTACAAAAAAAAAAAAAAAAAGAAAGTTGAAGCAGAAGCAAGGACTATCTAAAATGCTCCCAGGAAGTGGATATGGCAAGACCTTTTCTGTGGGCTATTTCTTTAAAAGGCAGCAGTAACTGCAGAGAAGGAAGACAAGTTGAAGGACCGCATCAAGAGTTGAAGATCACTTCATTTTGCCATAATGAAACACACTTATAGACTTAGGGTTTAGAAGGCAAACTCGAGCTAAAGTCCAGAACAAATGTTTAAATCCAGCTTTTATTTGCCAGGTGACCTTGAGAGAACTGTTTAATTTGTACCTCAGTTTTCTCCTCTGTGAGATATTTGTCTATCTTTCTTGGCTGTCATTGGCATTAATAAATAAGGAGTAAAAGAATGCTTATTAGTATTTTTTAAAGTTTGATAAAAATTCAATTTGAATTGGGCAGTATGAAACTGAAAAATTTTAGGAGTGTCCCATCATCAGGAGTCAGGGGAAAGAATTATACAGAGAAAATGAGGAAGCAAAGAAAGGAAATTATTTGATTGGCTGTAGCTTAAGGCTTAGTTGGCTGTTTGTGATTGGTTGTTGTTATTGTTTTCAGTTCATGACTGTTGGGCAGATAAAATGTATTATGCTCACTTTGTTAAAGTGGCGCTGCCCACATGGAGGCCGTTGCCCAGGAGATATTAATGTGTGTCTCTGGGCAGGCAGAATCCCTGTAGCCTGGGGCTTGGTTTTGGGATTAAGCCTTTCCCACCCTTTTTGATGTGGGGTGGTACAATCCAATCATGCCTCAGAGAAGTGACTTTGTATTAGAGACTTCCCTATTTCGTATATTGGATTACAGGTTGTGAAGCTACAATATAAAATGGGGGCAGAACGAGAGTTTGCTCTCTTCGTTCCTGGGATGATTAGCATGAGAGAGCAGAGGGAGCAGAGCAGAGAGCAGAAAGAGGCCATGTGGCCAGGAGAAGCAGCCAAGATGGCGGAGTGCTGAGTGAGATGCCAGTTTGTGCAGTTTGTATCTGGGATAAGGAAGGAGATGGGGAACTGAGGAGAATAAGGCTGGTGAGCTAGAAACCTTTGATTCTAGGAAACTCGGATAAGTCAGTGGCTTTGTGAGCACTGAATGTGAGTGGGTTTTGGAGCCCAGTGTGTGTTTTTACTTGCCCGCTGGGTGCAAGCTAGAATTAAAGAAAATGGCCCACCAGTTTTTGGCTCCACTGTTTCTTTACCGACTGTCCGAATCCAATACGAACCTGCATGGGCCAGGCTGCTGTGATAGTGGCCCTGGCCCTGGCTTCTGGCTTTACAATGACTTTGAATCATTCATAGGCTTAGATTTCAGTTTGCTTACATAGGCCACTGTGCTCCATCTAATGGCCTCCTTCTTTAATTAATTTAGCAGCGTTAAGTCATTTAATTTGTGTAAAGCACTTCAAAAAAATGACCTAGTCATCTTGGCCAGTGGCTCAGTGGATAGAGTGTTGGCCTGGAGCACCAAGGTAGTCAGGTCGCCGGCTGGAGGCCACCTGGCTGGGCTGGCTTGATCCCAGAGTCACCGATCCCAGGGTTGTGGACTCCATCCAGGGCACCAGTTGGAGTCTTGTTCAGGGCATGTATGAGAAGGGATTAGTGGCACAAATAAGTAGAACAACACATTGATGCTTTTTTGTCTCTCTCTCCTTCCTCTTTAAAATGAAATGAAATACCTAGTATCATATAAATGAATGTTATTTGTAATTTTTATTATTAGGATTAGTTTGCAATATGTGTGGTTTAATTTATTTCATATCTTAAGAAAGACAACCAAGATGGCATATTGATGGCAGCTCATTAAGAACCACTGCCTTCCTCTTATAAACTCTACTTTACAGTTTGTTTTTCTATTCAGTGCTTTCCATGTAGAACAGTAAAGGTACAGCTAAGATCGCATTGTACCAGGCCTAAAATTGTACTGGTGGCCCTGACCTGATCATCTCCAATTTTCCCAACTTTAGATAGACTTTTAAAATATATTTTAAGTAAGAGAAGAACTCCCTCACAATGACAGCTTTTATTTGTTTTTGTTTGGGTATCTTTTCTTTCAGGGATGATAAGGGAATAGAGTAAGCTTTCGCCAGTGTTTTTATCAAACCAAAGAATTCATTAGGGACAGAAAGAGTTGGTTCCTTCTATATTTGCATAAAAAAACTTTCGTAGAAGAAGAGATGCTAGTTAACATAAATTGTTGATTTTAAATTATGCACTCATTTCCAAAACTGAAGAAAGCCAGACCTGAAGTGTATTACTCATTTCTGATTCATTTCCCTGGCAACAATTTGTAAGAGCAAACCAGGAGAAGAAGGAGCAGTTATTTTTTAGAATCCAAATACATTCATAAATTTATGGTAGTAAGTTTTGGGAAATCTGTAAACTATTAAATTAATAGTTCTCTTCTTGTTTTTAGATTGTTTCCACTATTTCAAAGAGACCATTGTTTTCATCATGAATGCTGATACAGATGAGAAACCAAAGTCCAAAAGCTACTCTTCTTATCTTTTTCATGCCTTGATATTGCTAAGCATGACCATGCTGTTTCTTCCGGTCACTGGAACTTCTAAGCAAAATATTCCACGACTCAAACTCACCTACAAAGGTAAGTGTGTCAATGTTTTTAGGTGGTCTCTCTGATTATGTATTTATTCTATTTATAAATGCATGCTGACTACACTGACATGTTTATAGTACTGGTGTTAGTTAATACAAATATTATAGAACACAAAGGCCAGTTATTTATTTTATTGTGAGGAAGATGGATGCCCAAACTGTCTGTGCACATATACTTTCATTCCATTATTTTGAATGATCAACTACTTATGAGAAAAATTAGGAAATTTTGGTCTGCAAGTTATAATCAGTTTTGTACAAAAACAAATCAATCTCTAAAAACAGAAGAAAAACAATATACTGTAGCTGCTACTATCTGGTTTATTCCTAGAGGGGAATATTTTTAAAAACAGGTAGATATCTTCAAAATAATTAGCACTCTAGAATACTTTCCACATCTCAAGTATAGACATTTTTTATTATTTAAAAAAAGCAGCATGAAAGTCGTAAAAAGATGAAAAAAACTTTCAGAAATAAAATCTGCTAAGCTAATTGTTTTTTAATATTTAAATTAATATAAAACAAAGTTTATGTAAGTTACTTTGATCATCTTGTGTGTATGTCTGTATAATACACATATGTATATACATATATATGAGAGAGAAGACAGAGTGCCAAGCTTCATGCTCAAAGGCTAATTTTTGGTTTTGTTTTCTGTGATATACTCTTGGCTTCTTTAATAGCTTAAATAATGAGAAGAATGTAGCAGACTCAGACTCCTCTATTCTGAATTTAGCAGATAAAAAATTTTACTGGCAGTTTTAATATACTCTGATCTTTAAGACAACATTTTTTCAGCTTAAATTAAATACCAATAATAAAAGCTGATTTGATGTCAAATATAAGTGTAAATGAAATTAGCATATTATAACCATTACACATTTTTATATGTTGGTATTTATTTGGAATTTATAAATTAAAGAGTTAAGGCAAAATATTATTTTTGCATTTTTATAGTATTATTGAAAATCTAGAACATATAAAACTTAATTTATAGTTAAAAAACTAATTTGTGCCTGACCAGGCAGTGGCGCAGTGGATAGAGCATCGGACTGGGATGCAGAAGACCCAGGTTCAAAACCCTGAGGTCACCGGCTTGAGCACAGGCTCATCTGGTTTGAGCACAACTCACCAGCTTGAACCCAAGGTCTCCGGCTTGAGCAAGGGGTTACTCGGTCTGCTCTGCCCCCCCCCCCCAACAAGGTACATATGAGAAAGCACTCAATGAATAACTAAGGTGCTGCAATGAAGAATTGATGCTTCTCATCCCCCTTCCTGTCTGTCTGGCCCTATCTGTCCCTCTGTCTGTCTCTTTCTCTGTCTGTCACAGAAATAAAAAACTAATTTGTGGTCGAGGGGATGATTGACTGGAAAGGAAGAAGAGTAAACTTTCTGCGCTTATAGAAATGTTTTCTATCTGGATGAGGATGTGAATCACACAAGTATATGGATTTTTCACAACCCTTCATATTGCACATGTCAGATGTGTTCATTTACCTATATTTAAAATTATCTTGGGAAAAGAACAGCAAATATTGAAACAATAAAAATATGTAGAAAGCTTGAAAATGAAGACATGAAAATAAAAGAGGAAACATCTGATTCTATGATAAAGTGAATAACACAAGAATATTGCATCCATAAGGTAAAAATGAAAGAGACCAGATTTACAAAGAAGCTTTAATAATAGCTAATAATCAGCAACTGTGGATTCATTAGAGCAAAGCATTAATATAAGGACTATATGAACTATGCCACTTCATCCTCACCACCACCCTGTGAGGTGGGAATTATTATCATTTCTTTTCCTACTTATGAGGATACTAAGGTGCTGAGAAATTGAGAAATTTGTCGGGATCTCAAAATAGTACATGGTTCAGCTCCTGAGTCAAAGCCATGCTGCAGAGGATCTTAGTGCCTAATCGTATCTCTCAAACCCTAGACATAAGTAGTTCTTCCCAGAGGCACTTGCTACCACACTGAACTTTAAAGTTTACAGAAGCATCATGCTGATATTTAACTAACTATATAAGTTTCAATTGTTAAAATTGAATGGAGTTGAAGAAGATTACATGCTCTATTTAAGATCATTAGATGGCGAAAAAAGGATAAAGAAAAAAATCACTGGATGGACAAAATAGATTTACAGATTTGTGGGATTTCGCACTCTTTGATAAAATTATGGGGAAAAAAAGTAAATTGTCATTGTGGTAATTGATATTCATAATCAAATTTTCATATAAGTGATTGTAAAATTTTAACTCAAATGGTAAACTGATCATTTAAAAATAACAAGTTAAATTCTTAAAAAATAGAAAAAATAATAAGTTTTCCCCTAGACGGTTTTTGTATTAATAAATGTCTTTAGACTTGGAATCAACTGTATTAGAGTTTAAAATCCTGCTTTATTTATCTCATAGATTCTCATACCTCTCAGTACCTAGTGCTTATATAAAATGAGAACTGGTATAAGTATTGGAATATTCTTTGGATAATTTTTATATTAAGTATACTTCTGAAATGTATTTTTAGGTATTTATCTACATGTAGGTTATATACATATCAAAGGCTGCTTAACAGTAGCAATGATTAACTGTAGGGTAGGAATTATAGAAATCTCCTCCCAGCTCAACCCCAATAGTCACACACACACAGACAGGCACACTACTATGGGCTCCCTGTGGTTGCTACCAACCATTCATTTCGAGATTGTATGCTAACAGTCATTTGGCTAGGAGAATTACTGACAATTTTTACTTCTCTTTCTACTTTAAAAAATGTGTATCTTTCTTCTCTTTGGAATCATTAGTTCGGCACTATGAAGTCTACATTTTCTATTAACTTTAAAAATTTTCCACCGTTTCCATATCCACCTCTTCTGTAGCATATCTGAGAGTTGAGAAAGACAGAAGTTCAAGTCCTGACAATACTGCTTTATAAAACTGGCCTATTCCTGAATATACAAAATTATGACATAAAAATACTGCTAATTTAGGGTTATGGTGAGAATAATTGCTTGCATACCACATTCCTACTTCTAAGATAATAATCACAACTCTGCCTTGGCATTTCTATCTTTCTTTCTTTCTCTTATTATTCGGACTAGTAAATTGAGATCAGCTAGTACTACCCATTGCTCAGACAGTTTTGAGAGACTAAAAGTTTGTATTTGGGCACGGAAACACTGTAAAATGTGGGGTTAGAAAAATCAGCCAAAATGAAACTTTAATTTGGTTTTCAAAAATAATTAATTTTTATGGGCACAAAATCACCTTTGTTTTGCTTTCCCTAACTCACACACTTGCTTAGGTACTGATTAGAGACCCAGGCAGCGTCCCTAGAGTTAGCTCTTTTGAACAGCTGGAAGATTATTTTAAAGGATTTCTTAAAGGCCAACAGAATGTAATAATCATTTTATCCAAAGAATGCTTTTTGATAAAGACTTAGCTTTGAACCCTTAAATCCACAGGAGCTTGTTTGGTTCCATTGTTGTATAAAGAGATTTCTCTTTAGTTGCATATTTTGAATTTTTGTACATTTATTCATGCTAAATCTGTTTCTTCAGTAATGAGTAAGAAACCTTGAATCAGGATGTTCTATATTTCTGGATGTGTGTACGTGGTGTGTATGTGTGTATGTGTGTATGGTCTTTTAAGTTTTTTATTGAATTTATTACAATGATTTTGGTTAATAAAAGTATATACGTTTCAGGTGTACAGTTCTATAACACATCATCTGTATATTGTTTTCTGTGTTCACCACTCCGAGACTGTATAGTCTGTTTTCTAAGTACATCCTTTTGAGCCTGGCATAGTGAGAATTTAAGTATCAATACCATTGGAATATTTTTCTCTCAAAAATTTTGCTATCTCGCCTGATCGGGCGGTGGCGCAGTGGATGGAGCGTTGGACTGGGATGCGGAAGGATCCAGGTTCAAGACCCCGAGGTCACCAACTGGAGCGCAGGCTCATCTGGTTTGAGCAAAAAGCTCACTGGCTTGGACCCAGGGTTGCTAGCTCCAGCAAGGGGTTACTCAGTCTGCTGAAGGCCCTCGGTCAGGGCACATATAAGAAAGCAATCAATGAACAACTAGGAGGTTGCAGCGCGTAACGAGAAACTAATGATTGATGCTTCTCATCTCTCTCTGTTCCTGTCTGTCTGTCCCTGTCTATCTCTGCCTCTGTAAAAAAAAATAAAAAAAAATAAAAATTTTGCTATCTCAAAGAATCACAGTAAACCTGCAAAGCAGCAGCCAGTCAACACTGAACCCACATATATAAGACATCAGAAGGAAACTAACCTACCTAATAGTTACCATATATCCACCCATTCTAATACAAATATGTATTGAGCCAACACTGTGCCTGGCACTGTTTTAAGTCAGAGATAAGTCACTCTCCTCTTTGAATTTCTTTTCCAGATAGGGATATAGACAATGAACAAGTAAATAAATGAATAATATTTAAAATAGTGGGAAGGGTTATGAAGAATATGAAGCAAGAGTGTGAGTGGGTCCAGAAACCTCCTTAGACTGTATCATGTTGATGTTTTATGTCACTATAAAAAACCAATTGTTTTTATACCCATTTTATAGATCAGAAACCTGTGGCTCAGAGCTTAAGGCATAGGCCCAAAGCAAGAAGCCATTAAATGGCAGAACTAACCTGTGTGTGTTCATCTCTCTAGTTCAAAGCCCATGCTCTAGCCATCTTGTGTCCTTGACAGAAACATTATATATTCAGGAACACAAATATAAAGAAAAAAAACCCACAAGGTTTCACCATTACTTCTTTGGCAGTGTGTTCTTTTCAATAACTACAAATAGCACTAGTTATTTTTTTGCCCCTTAAAACTTACTTTCCTAGAAAAGAAAGACTTATAGCACCTTTAAAATTTTTATCTGTTATTGTATAACTAAACATTAATGTAGTGTATAGAATGGTTATTTGTATTGTTGCAATTTTCCGAGAAATGAGTGGATACGTCCATATATTTATTTTATTTGAACAATTACTTTGTTTACCAATGAAATGTGGGATGTATCTTAAGTAGAGGTTCATGGCTATTTGACTCATCTTAACTCTTTTGATTGAACTAATCTAACATTAGCTTGATTATCTCAATTCAGTGTAATGGTGGAAGGAAACAGGTTCTGAGGCCAAACTTCTAGTCTTAACTTGCTGTTACTAGTTAAGTGGACGTTTACTTTTTGTGCTGCAGTTTTCTTATTATTTCTGTGAAATATCATTATCATGCTAGATGTTAATGCTTGGTCCTAAACCAAAGGTTTCTCTCTGTAAATAAGTTTGAAAAATATAGCTTCCTCTTGGGTGTCTACAACGTTATTAAAATTGCTTCTGTTTACTCCCAAAGCATTTTCTACTTGAGTCAGTTTTCCTCATCCAGGTAACACACAGGAATTGTAAATTTATTAAAGGTACTTTGCAGGATTTTAACCTTGTGGTCTTCTAGTTGTTGACAAGCTCTTACAGTTAAACAGGTCACTGTTAACCTTGATTAGTTTTTTTGAGTAGTTGGTAGTCCCCAGAGTTGGTTAAAATGAATCATAAAATCATTCTTTAGTTCATACATGTAGTCTGGGTATTTTTTTTTCCAAAATAGTGGGGAAAGTAGATAGCTTGCTGTGAAAATGTTCTGCTAAAGTACTTACTGAAGAAACACTATCAATCTTATAGTAAGAATTTTTATTTTATGTGTTTTTTCTATAAACAAGTCATTGAAGGTTTAATTTTGGTGGATGTGCCATATTTGAATGGACACACTTGTTTTCCCAGACGTATCTTCTCTAAATGGAGGCTGTGCAGTTAGGATTCCATAGGTTTAAGAGTTCTAGGGTAGTTTTATTGTGTATTTGATATAGTACTGTCAGCAGTTCATAACAATACTTTCTGAATGTTCACTATGTTTCTGGCCTTATTCTGTCAACAAGGGGATATATCAGCAAACAGAAGAGGCAAAATTCCCTGTCATCATGCAGCCTATATTCGGATATGAAAAGGCAGACCATAATAAGTACACCATATGGCAAGATACAAGATGATAAGTGCTATGGAGAAAAATGAATGAATCAGGAATGTTAGCCAAAGAGTAGTGAGGTGTAGTAGTCAGGGAAGAGATCACTAAGAGAGTGTTGTTCTCATAAATATTTAAAGAACAGTTGCAAGTCATGTATTGAGAATTGAGAAGTGAATTGGGAGTGGGGCAAAAGGAATAGCAGGTGCAAAGATCCTGAGGTAAAAAAAAGTATCTGGCATGTCCAATGATCCTAAAAGACAGTATGGCTAAACAGCAGTGCAATGGCTGAAAGAAGATTATTTAGAGTTAACAGAAGGAAGAAGATTAGTGCTTCCACTGCTGCTGTTGTTAAAACATTGCCTTTTCATCTGCATGTTATGAGAATCCACTATAGATGTTCTAGCACACATGTGACATGATCTGACTGTCATTGTAGAATCACTCTGGTTTCTGTGTTGTGAATACACTGAAAGGAAGAATTCAGATATATAGGGAATCAAGTTTGAGGCTACTGTAATAATTTGGTCTATGAACCAGACTGGTTGCAGTGGAGAAAGAAAAAAAGGATATGAAGGGAGAGGTAACAGTATTTGTTGATAGATTGAATATAAAATAAGATATAAAGTTATAAAATCTGACTCTATAGGTGTCTTGTTTGTTTGTTTTTGGTTTAAAACTTAAGTTACTATTAATTGAGATGGCAAAGATTGTGAGAGAATTTGGTTTGGGAGGTCAAGTAGACATATTTGTTAGAGGAGGCTATTAGATTTCTATGTGAGATGTCAAGAAGGCATCCAAGTATATATACCTTATGGAGTTTATGGGAGATGTCAGCTGGAGATATGAATTTGGCAGTTAACTGATAGACATTTTTAAGTCCCTGAGATTCCGCTTGACCTGTGGTGGTGCAGTGGGTAAACTGTTGATGTGCAATGCTGAGGTCATTGATTCAAAACCCAGACTTGCCTGGCCAAGGCACATATGAGAAGCAACTACTATGAGTTGATGCTTCCCATTGCCCCCCCCCCAACTCTTTTCTCTCTGTGTCTCTCCTCTCTTTAAAATCAATAAATAAAATCTTTAAAAAAAATAAATCTCTGAGACTGTGTCATGATAAAAGGATTTTAAAAGAATTAGGAAGCTAGAGTCCTGGATTACTAAATCAGGAAATTAGAGAAAGGAGGAATGAGTATCAAAGTGAACTAAAAAGAAATATCCAGGTGTGTAGGAGAAAAATCAGGAGTTGTAGAATAGAGGAACTTAAAGAAAGGAAGTAAAGCAAAAGGGATTATCAGCAATGTCATGTTCAGCTAATTGTTATAAAAGATGAGAAATAAAAATTAACGTGAGATTTAACATTGAAGCCCTGGCTGGCAGTCTCAGTGGTAGAGCATCAGCCCAGTGTGTGTAAGTCCCAGGTTCCATTCTTATCCAGGGCACACAGGAGAAGCACCCATTTGCTTCTCCACTCTTCCCCTTCTGCTTTTTTTCTCTCTCTTCCCCTCCTGCAGCCAAGGCTCCATTGGAGCAAAGTTGGGCCAGGCGCTGTTGATGTCTCCATGGCCTCCACCTCAAGTGCTAGACTGGCTCTGGTTGCAGCTGAGCAACCCCCAAGATGGGCAGAGCATCGCCCCCTGGTGGAATTGCTGGGTGGGTCTCAGTTGGATGCACGAGGAAGTCTGTCCTCTCTGCCTCCTCACTTCTCACTTCAGAAAAATACAAAAAATATATATACATAAAAAATGATAATAATTAAAAATAATAATAGATTTAACATCAAGAGTTCATTGTTGTTGATGAGAGCAATATCTGAATGTGGGAACCATAGGACAATTAGAATGGATTCTTATAGGCTAAGTTGTAGGCTAAGGAGCTAGAGACAATTAGAATTAATTATTTCAAGGACTCTTCCTATAAAGAAGACTTGAACAGTAGTAACTGGAAGAACAATGTGATCAAGAGACTTGTTTTATCATGTGCTAAATAACAGCATATTTATATGCTAATTGGAAAGATCTAGGACTCTAATGGGAAAGATCAGAAGAGATGTGGGATAATCCATACACTATTGAATAAAATATTAATGAAACTATTTTTTCTCTAAAAACAGGCTACTTTTAGAACAAAAGTTAATAAAAGTGTTATTTTGTATAATAAACTATTATCTGTTTCATCATCAGTGTCAATTGTCTAGATGGAAAGAGAAGGTAAACAGATTCAAAATGTATTCAAGGAGAAATGTGTTCACTTTGATATAGTAATAAAGGTAATAAATAATATATATGCTTTAAAAATTGATATATAAGGATTTGGAAATAAAACTCCAGAAAGGTTAAATAATAACCCAATGGTCATATAAGTGAATAATTAAAAAACTGATCTAAGTCTGCTACTTTTCAATTCAGTAGTGTTTGTACTACAACTTGCTTGTCTTCTACCCTATTATATAATAATAATTAATATCTGTTTCAGTGTATGTGGAACACTGTTCTAAACATTATTAATCTGTAGAGGTTCACAAACTGGTAGAAGTTACACAATAATATGAGGTAATACATGTTATCATATTGCCATACAAATATCATTACAAAAAGTGTTTCTGCATTTAAGAAGATGCACTAAAAATCATTGAAGTCTACAGTGGTCAGTGATGTCCTCCTGGTGGGATCAACGACACCTGTGTCATGAAACACTTTGATTGTGTGTTTGGTTATACATAAAAGTGAAAGGGACTTTAGAAGGGCCATAGCTTAAGTGAGTGGTTCTCAAACTTTTTGAAGTCGGGGCGCATTTAAAATCCTGCAAGTAATTGTAGCTGCACTATATACAAATTTCTGAGAAATATGTTATAATAATTAAGTCAAATATTAAAGAAAAAATATAAAGTCCAAGCATGCTTTTATGGTAATTAAACAAAATAAATATGACAAAATTAAATCTATTCTGACATTAAAAAACATATTTATGTTACATTTATTGAGTTATGTTTTTTAGAATTCATAAAAAAGAGGGGTTAAAAATAAAAAAAGATTAAAAAAGTTATCTTTTTTATATATAGATATATTCTTAGTAATATTTAGTAAATTCGGCAGGTCCCAGCACAAATGTGTTAAGTTTTTAATTCATACATATCGTCTTAACTTTACACCAAACAACTGATAGAAGAAACTTGCCTCCAGTCTTTCCCAGGGAACATGGGGGGTAGTGTAAACAATTCTGTACCACAATTTAACAGCCTTTTGCAACCTAATCAGGCTAGTGAGGTGGGGGGTTGGGCAGACTGTCAGTTTACAGCCAATTCCTCACATTTCTGTCTCCCAAAAATATAAACTCCAAAAACCCTGTTGGTTTTTGGTCCCCAACAGGCACATATTTCTCTGGAATACCACAGGGTACACCTGGAAATCTTCTAGAGTGCACCAGTGTGTCCTGTTGCACACTTTCAGAACCACTGGCTTAAGTAAAGGCATTTTTGGGCAATTAAACCCAGTCAGCTATTTTTCAGTTAAAAAAGTTTTTTTTGAACAGATCTTATGTGTAGTTAGTTAGTTTATTATTTTATAAATTATTGAGGCGATGAAAAATTTTATATGCAACTGTTTGTTTTATGACTTCTCTTACCTAAAATTTGGCTCTAATACCTTAGGTCTTATTAAAGAATTTTTACAACAAGTTTCTTTCACTACATCTGTAAAATATAAAATTATGGACATTTTAAAAATGAATTTTCTGGGATCTTTCTTAACAGAAAATTTGACAAATGGCTCTTTGTTTCTTAAGAACTACTAATATTCATTTTGCATTTTTGTAGGTGTCTATTAAACATGTTGATTCAATTCTATTAATTCAAAAGAGGCATAAATTAGAACTAAAGTGTTTTTTACTTATAAAGATACTCATTAAGGGGTTTTTCGACTGAAGCCACAGAGTGCAAGACACAGTAGAGAACATAAGATAAATATTTTAGTAATCCCAGTGGAATGGTTAAGTGGAGGAAGCAAAGGTTTGAACATGTCTGTGAGTATAGTCCATAAATGTAGAGTTGTTTTGAAAAAGAATCTTGTTTTCCTAAGTAATGCTAAATCTGAAAATATAAATTATAGCTGTCATGGTTAATAGGTATTAGAGTTAGAAGACATGGATAAACTATTATCTATTTTTTAGCTCTTTCTCTGTCATGTACTGTTCATGCTGCATTAGAATGATTATTTGCTCCAAGTCTAGGTTTTCTATTTGGAAATGAATGATAATCCTGCTTCTCCTTGAGTTCTAATTAAATAATATAAGGAAGGTGGAAGGCTCCTTGGATATTATTAGGCATGAAATGGATGTTATGGCAGGCTTCAAAGAAGAGTATACATATATTATTGAATTAATTAAAGTAAGATATGAAGAAAACTTAAGGTCTTTAAAAATATAATTATATTTAGGCATCATGGGTAGAATTCTTGCTGCCATGGATAATAGGAAATTTACTTGAAAGTCAATAATAAATCATAACTTGTTATAGTTGTATCTTCCTTCTAGATTAATACATATTACATTTAATGGTACTTTTTTGTATGAGAAAACAGGATGAAAGTATATATTTTATGGTTTTAAACTAAGCAGGTCATTTCTTATTTAAAGCAATGAAGTTAGTTATAACTTAAGTTACATAAATTAGAGATATACAGATTGGAACAATGTAGAATTGTAAAAAATCATAATAATAATAATTTAGTCATGTTACATAAATTACTACATGTCATCATTTAAAAGTTTAAGAGATATTCTCATGTGAAAAAGGAAGGAGTCCAGCTCTTTAGTGCACTGGGCCACGGTGTTCTTTTAGCTTTTCTGTTAAAACTGTGGTTCAAGGACCAGTAGCATCAGCATAATCTGAGGACTTGTTAGACATACAGAATCTCAGGCTCCCTCCTAAACTTCTAAATAGGAATCATAGCTTAACAAGCCTCCCCGCTGATTTGAGTGCTTGTTAAATCCTGAGAAGAACTGCTCTAGGAAGTTGTGTTTTAGCATCCAGCCTCTCCCTCCCCAACACCAGCATCTGGAGATCACTTTGGGATCTTTTTAGGACTGCAAAGCATTAGAGCCACAATTGGGTCTTCAAATGGCACATTATCCTCTCTCAATTATTAATAAGCCTGTAATAAATCCTGATTTAGATGGAAGGTAGATAAACCAATGCAAACACAAATCTCTAGTTTGAAAAATCATTAAATGTTTATTAAACTTATATGCAAGAAGTGGTCATGAGTTATATAGCAGAGGTTTAGACATTGTTCTTATCTGTAAGGGTTTGTAGTCTTCTTCAGGGATAAAATAACTGCAGAAAGATTAGTGCCATAAGATTAGGGTACAGAAAAGCAAACACTTAAAAGAATTTCAGAGGCAGTTGGGTATGAAATTGAACTTTGAACACTGGATGAAATTTCAGGTTTACTAAGCAAAGTGTATGTTGCCATTGGAGGATTTTGATCATAAAATTGACCTAACTTAATTGTGATTTGTGGGGGAAAAAAGGAACAGACAGCATTACATGGTAAGGGTTGGTGGTAGGTAGGGGAACACATAGAACAATGTTGTTTATGAGCCTGTAACAGTAATTTAGAGTAGTAAGATGTGTCTTCACTGGCTGACAATAAGAATAAGTATTTGATAAGAAGAATAGGAAATTTGCATGACAGTATCTATAATGCTTGAAATTTAGCTGGATGTTGGTGCAAGTGAAATGAAATAGACTTAGAGGTTCCAATTATTTAAACTGGGGGAAAGAGTAAGGCAATACAGAAGAGAAACTAAAGATGATCCTGAGAATTTGAGCCTGGAGTCTAGGTCATGTCATTAAAGTCATTAAAGTAAATAGGATGAGATGGTTGCAGGAAAACAACAATACAAAGCAAGCTACTGCAAATTTGAACTGCAACTTTGAAGAGGCAGTGAGGTTTAGGCTTGTCTACTTTGAAGTCACAGTAGAGAACTAAAAATTTATGACAGAAAAACAATTTATAGGAAGCATTATTTCATTTCTTACACCCTATACATACTGCCCGAATTTGGGAGAACATTTATTTCATGATTTGTTTTTAATCTCCCTCTTGGAAGTGTCTGTGTATTTTCTGATGCAAATTCTCTGCACACCTCTACCAGGATTACCCTCCTAAGGTAGTTGATCAGAGGACCCTTTCTGGAGAAAGCCTAGAGGAAAATTCTATAGCTATTTGACTTCTGTTTATTCTGAGTGGATAGCCAAGCTGACATTTTTCTGAATCG
Organism: Saccopteryx leptura; assembly: GCF_036850995.1. Lineage (NCBI taxonomy): Eukaryota > Metazoa > Chordata > Mammalia > Chiroptera > Emballonuridae > Saccopteryx > Saccopteryx leptura. The sequence goes on along the minus strand of NC_089514.1, from coordinate 54,372,641 downwards.
ATGGAAATTAAATTCCAGCTCAGACTTCACACTGAGTACCCAGCATGATGAGTGAAAACCGCCACCACCAACAAAACCAGGACAGATTCAGGCCAATTACTTTAAATTTCATAATAGCAACAGCGAGGTGGTGATTCAAATAATTGCTGGGAAAAATAGAAGACACATTCAAAGGCTGTGGGATATGGATAGCATCAAACATCTCAGCCGTGACTTGGAAAGCTGGAAGATAATCTATTATGCCACAGAACTCTAAAGATGAATATAGATCAACCAGAATTCTGTAGTTGACCGAACTATTAATAAAAGTAAATTAGAAACATTTTCACAAATGAAAAGTTTTTAAAATTTGTCTTAAGGAACCTTTCTTAGGAAACTTCTGGAGATGTCCTCACCAAAATAGAAAATAAATCAAGGGGAGCCCTTGTGGGTTGACTCAGCAGTACAGTGTTGGCCCAGCTTGTGGGAGTCCTGGGTTTGATTCCCAGTCAGGGCACACAGGAGAAGTGACCATCTGCTTCTCCACCCCTCCCTCTCTTGCTTTTCTCTCTCTTCCCATCCTGCACCCATGACTCAGATGGTTTGAGCAGTTTGGCCCTGAGGAACTGAGAATGGCTCCATGGTCTTACCTCAGGTGCTGAAATAGCTCCTTATGGAGCAGCGGCCCAAGATGGCTGAGCATCGCCTCCTAGTGGGCTTGCCAGGTGGATCTTGCTTGGGGTGTTTGGGGTAGTCTGTCTCTCTGTCTCCCCACCTCTTACTTAATAAAAAAGAAAGAAAGAAAGACAGAAAGAAAGAGAGAAAGAGGAGGGGAGGTTGGGGAGGGCAGGGGGGGGAGGAGGGAAGGGGAGGGAAGGAGGGAAGAACAGGGAAAGGAAGGGAAGGGAAGGAAAAGGAAGGGAAGAAATCGAATAAAGGGGGAAGATGTGGGATCCAGGAAAGATGGGTTCATAATAGAAGAGTGGTTGAAGGAAGTTTAAGCTAGCCATTTCTCAGGTGAGAGATCAGCCAGTCAACATTGCAGAAAGAGAAAGAAAGGCCCTAAAAGGAATATCTGTGGGAGAAGAAATAAAAACACTGACAGAATTTAATCTGAAAATTTTATGGAGACATTTTTCAGGAAGTGTGGTAAAATTTGATCATGATCTTATAGAAAAACAAGCAAATGTTACAATGGAGAAATTATTAATAAGAGCAATGTTTTTCAAGAAAGAAAGTTTAATCAGAAAACATTACTTTTCTAAATAAGGGAGAATATTTACTTTGGAATAGTAATGGAATCATTAAATACAGGTTTCATAAAATGGACATATTGTAATGATTGCAAAAAGAATTAGCATAAAAAAGCTAAAGTTCTCAACTTCTATAAACAGAAATTCAATGGAAATGTCTAGAAATGACATTTTAAAAGATAGTAATATATAAATGTTACAGACAAATATGAAAATGAATAGAAAATAAACTAAATGTTTAATATGAGGGTTAGGTTTGGGGTGGACAGAGGATGAAATGGGAATAGATGGGCTTATATATGTCTTTTAACATTACCTTTTGATAAACATATGCTTAACTTTGATATAATTAGTGTTTTTAAGTAATATTTTAAAAATATTGTTATCTTTTCAGTTATTCTTGTAAATCTTTGCTCTATAAATTAATTTTTTTTAAATTTTTTTATTTATTCATTTTTAGAGAGGAGAGAGAGAGGGAGAGAGAGAGACAGAGAGGGAGAGAAGGGGGGAGGAGCTGGATGCATCAACTCCCATATGTGCCTTGACCAGGCAAGCCCAGGGTTTCGAACCGGCGACCTCAGTATTTCCAGGTCGACGCTTTATCCACTGTGCCACCACAGGTCAGGCATAATTTGTAATGACCTTAACTTGAATTATTTACTCCAGTCAAATTTGTCTTGCTTTTTAAAATCTGTAGTAGATGGAAGATTAAGGTATGCCTGAGTTGGTTGTTGTTGGTTTTTTTGTTTTTTTTTTTTGTTTGTTTGTTTGTTTTTACAGGAACAGAGAAAGTCAGAGACAGGGATAGATAGGGACAGACAAACAGGAACGGAGAGAAATGAGAAGCATCAATCATCAGTTTTTCACTGCGACACCTTAGTTATTCATTGTTTGTTTTCTCACATGTGCCTTGACCACGGGCCTTCAGCAGACCGAGTAGCCCCTTGCTCGAGCCAGCGACCTTGGGTCCAAGCTGGTGAGCTTTTTGCTCAAGCAGATGAGCCTGTGCTCAAGCTGGTGACCTCGGGGTCTCGAACCTGGATCCTCTGTATCCAAGTCCGATGCTCTATCCACTGCGCCACATCCTGGTCAGGCCCTTTCTGAGTTTTTAAAAATTAAAAACATATACTTGATTGAAAACAAATCCATATTCATTTGTGACTCGATGTTTTGATTTTAAGCATGTCTTGAAATTTGAAAAGGGAGAAATTCTCAATACTTTGAAAGGAATTAAAAAAAATAATTGGCAAAGTAAAATTAGTCTTCCCCTGAGTTATCCTCTCAAGTATTTCTGAGGAAGTTGATTCTATTATCAAATAGTTCTCCCATAAATGTGCTGGGTATTTATAGTGCTAACCTTTTTTTTTAATAGGTCAGTAGGGAAAATGAACATAGCAAAAGCTTTTGAGAATTTAAAAGATCTCCTACTTATTCAGAGTAAGAATTTAAAAGGTCTCATAATCATAAATTATGAATCTCATGTGTGATGGATTATATAAAACATCTACTATTGAAAGCTAGCCAAATGAGAATAAACCTGTGATTTAAAAGCATGGATGTAAATGGAAATGTGACAGTGTAAAATTGCCACACTCCTACGCCATATTCTGTCCTGGCAAGAACATCGCTCTAGTGATATAATAGACTTTATTTGTTTCTAATTTATGTTTCCTTATGTGGTATTATGTGATTTATTATTGACATAGATAATGATCTAAGTCTTAACGAACTGAATGGTCTCCAAAATTCCATTGCAGAAGATTAAATGCGAATTTGACTTATTTTTTTCTGATTGGAACTTGCATTTTCAGTAAGAAACATAATTGAACTTCTCACCTAGGAAAGTATAATGATAATACAATATACACTATATTTTTGAAGTAGTCTTTTGTTGGAATTATTATTTCTTTATATACTTGATCAATTTTGAGCCGTATGCTCTGGAGTCTAAATGCATATATAGAGAGAGGTTAATTGGTATTTTTGATAGCAGGAGGTAATCAAAATCTTTTCATATGATCTCAGGCTTCAGAAATTCAGTTGGAAATGGTGGGGGCCAGTTTAATGTGAATTAATTTTCTGAAGGCTGAGTCCAAGAAAGAATGCATGTCTGTCTTGAACCAAAAGCTGGAAAAGCAAATACAAGTTCACCGAAAGCCAAAGGGACTCAGTGAGCCACAACATTAGGGGACTGACTTTCACTTTGGAATGACCAGTTTCTCCCTTTACTCAATTCCTGATCCAAACTGAGAATGGGTGAATGGGCTTTTTAAGGAGGGGAAATCAAAGAGAGGGGGAAATGCTTTGGTAGCCAGAACATTTCTGGAAACTGTAGGAAGAAGGAATTTCATAGAGGGAATCTTTGGATACTAACAGGCATCATGAAAGCCCTGGGAAATCTAAGATCAAGGAGGGGGAGCTGAAATTATGACAAAGGCAAGAATAGAAATTTTTTTACTTTTTTAGACAGCTTTGCAGAGAGCACACTGGAGACGTGACTGCATTTAAGAAACCTTAGAACCACCTTATTGATGTAATGACTATTTTCTTGAGGAAAAAGAGGAACATGTGGGGCAAGAATTTGCGCTGAAATATCCTGAGACGGTAGGGAAAGGTGACTGGGTTTTGATCTGTATTCATTTTTAGTGGTAAGCTATCTCTGCTGAGGAAGCTTTCTCTCCTTGGACTGGAGTAGATTGGAAATTGACTTTCCTCAGAGGTGATTTTTTTTTTTTTTTTTTTTACCCCCATGAAGTTCTGCCTTGATTTTCTTCTTCTTTTAATTTTTTTAAATCTTCCTATTGAATGTTTTTTTAAGACTATGGGAAGCCATTTTTTAGCTACGCAGCCTTCTCATGAGAGAAATTTGCAACTCCACCCAGCTCCACCCAGTTCAGGATTTTTGGCAATAATTGCCGGGTTTCAAGGGTATGAGATCTTGTTCATTTAACATTCAAACATTGCGGAAGTCTTTGTTACTTAATCCTAAATTTATTGGATTCAGTGTGATTCACCATTCCCTTCTTTTCTGGGATGAAGGGGAAGAATATAGACCATCATCAGGTGAAATGTTTCTTCAAGCTGAATGAACAATTATATTAAGGGACACTAAAAGGGAGATACAAAGAATTCTTTTTTAGAATAAATATTTATTTCAAACAGGAGCAGGGATTATGGGATAATTTTTCTTCCCTTCATATGGGTCATTTGGCTGTGAGTGAGATTTATTGTTACTATCTTCACCACTAAGAGCAAATTGGTTTTGTAAAGCCTACTTAACTGTTCTGGACTTCACTGAATTGGTAAGATGTGAGTCCAACAGAATTATTGAATAGATCTTCCTTTAGCTCTAGTTGCTTTGTACTGTTCTTCCAAAAGTTGAGAGACTACCTCCTCGGAGGAACAAAGCAATGCCCACAGACCTGGGAATGACAGTGTGTTCCTTGATACATATGCAATTTCAACAAAAGTTAAACATAAGGTTCTAATGATGTAGAACTCTAATGTTGAAAAGAGTTTAGTGATCATTTGTTTTATTACTCACACATACTGATGAAAGAAGTGAAGTAGGGTCATTTGTCTTGCTAAAGGAAATACAGATCGGAAGTTCTTTCCATTTCACAAGTAAAGATATTTAATAGTGAATACTAGTCTCCTTTGTCCAAGTGTGAGCGCTTCCTTCCTCTAGGCTGTAAGATCCATGACAGTCAATAGTCTGTGGCACGTGCAGAATAGTTGGTGATCTTAGTTGAGTCAGTGTTTTGCCTTCAAAATTCAAATTTCATGAAGGTAGTGACTCATGTTCTTGTGCTGAAAATGAGGAATTATGCTAAACAAACTTATTACCTATATGTGGGAAATAGACAATTTTCATTGTGACTTCAGGCGAGCTATGAAGAGTTGTGGATAAGACTCTGGACATACTCTTCAGAAAAATGCACACATTCATAAACATAAAAATACCACGTTGTTTTATAGGGTTTTGGATCCTCAAAAACCATTTTTTCACTCTATAATGGCTCACTGATCATGAGTCACAAATAACTTGTCTGTCATAAACTCAATTAAAATCATATGCCTGGTTTCCAGATTTAAGTATGTGGAGTAAGAGAATGATCAAATCTTTGGTTCATTAATTTCAGAAAGAATCAGTTTGTAGATTTTCCAAGAGTGTATTGCTGGAGCAAGAGTGGGGATTTGAGGGTCTGGGCAATTGAATGAGATTAGAAATTGAGAACAAATTGATAGGAAAATGAATTGCTAAAAGAAAAGTTAGAGGAGTGATCACTTACTGTGGATTAAGTCAAAGGTTTAGGTAGATAGAAAAATGAATGCATTTATGACTGAGTTAAATACTGCTGTCATCCAAGGCAAGTGGGCTGGTTGATGAAGAGCAGAGTGGGCATTCTCTGAAAGGAATGTGAAAAGCAACACACTAACCCACCACCCAAGGCGGGAAAACCAACAGTGTTTCTGTTCAAAAGGATTATAAACTGTGGACAGTCTTAAAAATCACGTGACTGAGAGGTACCAGTTTAGGAGAAGAAAAAAAACAATAAAGTGCCTGACCTGTGGTGGCGCAGTGGGTAAAGTGTCGACCTGGAAATGTTGAGGTCGCTGGTTCGAAACCCTGGGCTTGCCTGGTCAAGGCACATATGGGAGTTGATGCTTCCAGCTCCTCCCCCCTTCTCTCTATCTCTCCTCTCTCTCTCCCTCTCCTCTCTAAAATGAATAAATAAAATTTTTTTTTAAAAAAAAACAATAAAGCTCTGAAATATATTGCTAAATTATTTGTGTTTAATTTTCATGAATTTGCAGCCTGCAGAGCCAGCATCCATTTCTGATTTCCGAAATTCCCGGGATCGTGTTAGCTCTGGGTGTTAAGATGTAGGCTCGGAACTTAACCCCCCCCCCCCCTTGACATTAGTTGATGATCCCTTGGAAACAAAAATGACTTTGCTTAGTTTGGCAGAAATGCAAGAAAGATAAGCTGCTCGGGGAAGAGGGAACCTGTTCCAATCCCTGTCCCAAGGTCCTTTCAAAATGTGTACGTCAGCCTGAGAAATTTTTATATGTAATGCCTAAATCTAATTATTTAGTTTGGCTACAAAGGATTGGCAAAGCATGCTTTAATCGTTTTGATGCTAACATTGTCACAAGGCAACATTAAATCATTTTGAAATGATAATACATAAGGTTAGTCACTATTTTTGCAGCTGTTTTTCTTTGTCAAATTTGTTTGAAACTGAACCCAATAGAATTTGTTATGGTAAAAGAAAATAAAACAAAAGACTATGTCCACTTTGTATTTCTTTTCCTCACTGTGTATAGATATAAACAAAAAATGAGATGCAAAATTCTTAAAGCACCCTCCTCCTCCCATCGGTATGCTATCATTGAAGACTCACCATCTTTCAGAAATTGTATAGTTTCCCTGTCCCACCTTTCTTGATTCTCATCCATCTTGAACACTGCTGCCAGACTTATTCTCTGACATTTAGTTATGGTCTTTGTCACTTTTCTGCATGAAAAATTTATTGGCTTCCAGTTGCCTACATTATAACCAACTCCCCAGACCACCATCTGAGGTCCCAGTTACCTGGGAGCTGCCTCATGCCCTGCTTACAGTTCACGGCCCCCGCATGTTCTCTGGGTGCCAGTATCCTGAACTACTCTATTCCACACACAGTTATGAATACTAAACTTGACTCACACCTGACCTGGGTGCTAGGATTCAAAGGTAAGTTCACGACATGGTCTTTTCCCCAAGGAGCTCACACTCCAGAGTAGGAGAAATATTTAAAATACAGTGTGTAATTGCAACAGATGGTGATATATGCCCTTGTACATTCTAGTGCTGCCTAGGATATAATTTTCTTTACATCTTTTCTAGAAAGCTTCTATTGTTCTTTCTAGACCATTCTCAAATAACACCTCCAGTAGTGGGATTCAGCTGGTTTGCACCAATTTGGCAGAACCTATACCTAATTTTTTGTTGAGTTCAGGGAACCAGTTGTTAAAATGACACTTGTAATCAGGGTTTTCTCGCAGGTCGGTGCCTGGACAGCTGCCTGATGTGGAAATCACAAATTTATATTTCTTACTCTTTTTTAATGTTAATCTGCAATAGCGTATTCTAAGCGCCTGTAGTATAATGTTCATTCCATCCACAAATGAAAATACTTGCAAGTGAGGATGCCAATCAAGTAGCAATGTAGAAATATCTTAAATAACAGTTTTATTGTTTTTGAGAGGTATTAATATTTTTTTATTAATATTTTAAAACTCTTTATTATAACATAATCTAGTTTTGTGTACTTCTTTTATTCTTAAATGCATGAAAATATAAACTACCTTTCAGTATATCTTTTTTTATATTTTAAACGGTAGTTAGGACAGAGAACCAGTTGTTAAATTACTTGAATCCCACTACTGAGCACCTCCTTTTGTAAGTTGATGAGCTATGAATTATTCAAAAGATTTATTGATGTTTTGTGTAAACTCCTGTTAGAATTTTTTTTCACTTAGGTTGTTTTTTATTTACAACTCTATTTGCACATTGATCTGTGAGCCTCTTGAAGGCAGGACTCAGTCAATCCCACAACCTTAACTACATGCTCAATTCTTAACATGTACAGATTCTAATATATGTTTGTGGACTGAAGAGACTTTTAATATTATTCCAATATTATAAAAGAAATAGAGATGTTTTAATCTCCGTAAACCAGGTTAAATGGAAGATGAGCTAATACTTTTCTTTAATAGAACTTACTTGGTCCAAAAGCAAGGTCCTTACAAAGAATAATTCTGTTCAAAATAACAATATTATGCAACTTTTCCTGTTTTCAAGGCATTGTTCTGAGAACTTTATATAAACTATCTCATGGGAATCATGTGAGTTGGGACACATTATGACTTCATTTTATAGATTTTGTATGGAGTTTAAAAAATACCTCATCATCACTATAAATAGCTTATAGTTGCATAACATTTACTGTGTGCCAGGAACTATTCTAATGCTTTATATATTAACTAATTTACTCCTCATGCCTACATTATTTATTACATACATTTTATTAATATCCCTATTTTATAGATGAGGAAACTAAGGAACAGAGAATTTAAGTTTCTGGTTCTAGATCACACAGTCAGAGTAGTGTGGCCAGGATATGGCCCAGGTGGTGTAGATGTCAAGCTCCCGCTCTCACTCTTTAACCTAGCCAGGTTTTGTTTGTGATTAAAGTTGCAATGCACGGTTCAGATACTTGTTATCCATGGATGCTTGAAATAATGAGGTTTTATATCCTATAATACATTTTTCTCTATTTATTGGGTTAATATATACTCTTGGAAATCTCCTTACATTCTTTCTATTTTGCCCATTTTATTCTTTGTTAAACAAGGGGAAATCTCACGGAAGATACAGAATTGCCTGATGGAATGAAGGTGTGGGTGTAATGTTTCTGTTAAGACTTTAGATCATTTGTCATTTTTTTTTCTAGATCATCTGTCTTATCTATTCTCTTGGTGGCCCTCTTCTCTCCTCTGTTCTACTTTACAATAAGTATGAACTGTTTTTTTGGATATTAGCTCTGCAAAAATAGGTTGACTGCATTTGGAGATGTTAAAATACTATATATATTATTCCACTGTGTCTCTTTCTGAAAACCTACTAACATTCTATTTAATTTAATAGAAAAATAATTAGTATAGAGTTCAGATTTTATCCAATGTACATGAAGCATGATTCATAAATATTAATAAGATATTTATGTTTGATGAAGCTACACACACTTGAGAATTCAAATAATATATCTTCTTCAGCATACAGCCTTATGATTTGTCAGAACTAAGACAAAAATCTATCTTAATGACTAAGGGTAATAACATTTAATCACTGTAAATTAGAAAAAAGAGTGAAGGGAATTCTCAAAAATATGAACTAATACTGTGAGGCCCACAGCTGATGGATGGAATGTATAGTCTTAAAATATAAGGGACTCAAATATTTATTTTACAAAGGTTGAAACTGCCCTGATACATTTTAGAATTATGTTTAGATGCCTGTTTCTGAGATGTTATCTTTCTCATCAATTAGTAATGAATTACTTGAAAATAATAATTTTGTTATGAAACCCTGTTAACAACTTATAATGGACTTTAATAAGTGATGAATGAGGGTGTATAAGTACTGGGGATAAAATCTGAAAAGCTTTGAGTTTGTAAACCAAGACCTAAATTTAAATAAGAGTTTGTCCATATCACAATTATAAGTAAAATAAAGAATTAAGACCTATGTCAAAGAGAAATGGAGACTGATATTGGGGTTATATTATCAGCTTTTCCATCACATAATTTTGTGACTTTAGGATATGTGGTTAAATTTGCTGAAATTAAATACCTTTATTTACAAAATTATGAATTTGCTTGAGTTGGTTTTTAGAGTCCTTCCCCACATTACAATTCTGCTTCCATTACTGATTCAGGCTCATATCGTTTTCAGAATCCATTTTTTTTTTTTTTTGGAGTATATGTCTTTCTGAGTATATGAAATAGGCGCAGTGTGATCCTTTAAACATGGGCATCAATCTAAACACTATCCTATCAAAAGTAGGGGAAGGAAAGTTATGAGATTTACCACACTTGGTTTCAGACTTACTTTGCATATATTGATTAATCAGTTTGAAAATATTACTGTAACATTTTTTATGATTTAAATAGTTTATTTACAACTTAAGAAGGTGAACACAGGGTTGTAAAATGTCTAGCTTTTAATTTATTTTGTGTCAACATTTTTACATTCATTTTAATATCATCTAGTTTTTTTATGTTGTGTATCAATAAATAAAAATACAATAATTACATCTATTTTCCTCTCTCTCTCTCTTTCTCTCCCACATATACAAAGAGAGAGAGAGAGGAAGGGAGAGACATGAGAAGCATCAACTCCTAGTTGTTCATTGATTGCTTCTCATTTATGCCTTGACTTAGTGTCCCAGGTCAATGCTCTATTTACCCTGCCAACACCAATCAGTCTAATTACATATATTTCTAAATAAGTATATGCTAAAAACTGTACTTTGTTTGAATATAACTAAATTTTGAGTTTTTGTGCTATATTTATGCATTTATAAAGTAGGCAATGTATGTATTAAGATAAACAAATATTGTATTTATTTATAATTTTATTTATAATCTTATGTTTTTATTAATAACTTTTTTCTTTCATTCTTTTCTCCTTTAACTTGCTGATAGACTTGCTGCTTTCAAATAGCTGTATTCCCTTTTTGGGTTCATCAGAAGGACTGGATTTCCAAACAGTTCTGCTGGATGAGGAGAGGGGCAGGCTGCTTCTGGGAGCCAAGGACCACATCTTCCTGCTCAGTCTGGTTGACTTAAACAAAAATTTTAAGAAGGTCAGTTTATTTTAATATAGTTGACTGAATGCATTTATTTTCATCTGTTCCCTTCTCCTCTCTGTTTTGTTTTAAGTGATTCAGCATCAAATGCAGTAGGTCATTTACATGTCAAAAAGAACATACTGCCTTTAATATGTGTTTCAAAATTTACGGATTTAAGTACATATGCATGTTCCTTGTTAGGGATGAATGAGTATAATACTATACTTTGAAAGTATGAATGAAAGAAATGAAAAAGTAATAAATAGATAATGCTACATTATGCAATATGAATGCGAGCTTTGAATTGAAAAGCTGGCAAATGTGCTAACACATATTTATAGCAATTTTTGTAAAAGTATTTTTTATTATCTTTCAGTTAACAAATAAACGTGTTATATTGATAGTGTGTCTACAGTAGCAATTAAACACCACACTTTTTATCCACAGTTCAATTTTATATCTCAACAGGCTTCTCCTGTGACCTAGTCACACACGGATAGTGACAATTAATAGTGCCCTATGGGCTCATTGAGAAAAATCTTACCACTAAAAGGAAATATATACTAGTTGTTGAGAACATGAAAGGCAATTGCTGCTGTATCCTACATTTTCAACTAGCACAGTGATACTAAAAGGAAAGGGTGCCATATCTTAGACCTTGTACTTATTATTAGCTAATAGTTTAGCAAATATCAGTGTCTGTGCAAGCAAAGGTAGATACCTAGACTAGGAGGATAGAATGACTGATGTGAAGACATAGTGCATGACCTTCTCTGTGTCTATAGGAAACTTTGTTTTTTTCCTGTTCTTTTTTAGAAGTATTTCGAAAGAAATACTAGGAGACATTGCAGGCTTTCAGGTTAATAGGCTTCCTCTCATTCGAAGCAAGTGTTTTATAGGTATCTCAGGACTGTGAAGCTTTATTAGAGTTCAACCACAATGATTGCCTTAACTCCATAATTTTGAGATGCTTTTAATAACTAAATATTAGTTGCTCGGTTATTGATTGTTAGCATTCAGGGCTTTAGTCTACATAGAGAAAATATTTATCTCTAGATGTATTAATATTGCTTAATTAATGTCTGCAGCTGAAACTATGGCTTTTACTTTTTAATCATTTTAACTTTTAACTTTTCAACACATTTTTGACTGAGGTCCACCAGACAAAAAGGAGTTATGTCTTATGAAAGTTCAGGTTTAAAAAATTTTTTTTGACATTTATTTATTGAATTTAGTGAGAGAGGACAGGAGAGAGAGAGAGAGACAGGATCAGTTACTATATGTGCCCTTCTGGGGATAAAAATGGCACATCTGTGCTTCAGGATGATGCTCTAAAGCCTAAATAACTGAGCTGTCTGGCCAGGGTGAAAGCTCAGATTTGACAAAGAAATAGTCTTCGATTGAAAATGTATATGCATGCATTTCACATAATCTGTATTTCTAGAAGAAAGTCTGAAGACTAAAATACTGCCTGGAGTTATTCTTGACTTGTTTTAATCCGAACATACTTTCTTTTTTTTTTTTTTTTTTTTGTGTGTGTGTTTTTCTGAAGTTGGAAACGGGGAGGCAGTCAGACAGACTCCCGCATGCGCCCGACCAGGATCCACCCAGCATACCCACCAGGGGGCGATGCTCTGCCCATCTGGGGCATTGCTCTGTTGCAACCAGAGCCATTCTAGCGCCTGAGGCAGAGGCCACAGAGCCATCCTCAGCGCCCGGGCCATCTTTGCTCCAATGGAGCCTTGGCTGCGGGAGGGGAAGAGAGAGATAGAGAGGAAGGAGAGGGGAAGGGGTGAAGAAGCAGATAGGTGCTTCTCCTGTGTGCCCTGGCTGGGAATCGAACCCGGGGCTCCTGCACGCCAGGCCGATGCTCTACCACTGAGCCAACTGGCCAGGGCCTGAACATACTTTCAAACACATAAAGATATCTTATTTAAAAAAAATATATCATTCTGTAGCCTGGATATTGTTCATAGTAAAATGCAATAAACATCTGCTTATGTGCTAGAATTTGAAAAGCTTGCTGTTATTCTTCATTCCATTTATTTTTAAGGGTGTTTTTTTCTTTAGGAAATTTTTTTTTAAGGATCTGTACTTTTAGGAGAGCCTATTGATGGTCTCAACTCTATTTCAGTCATCAGTAAATATTTTATCATGGGCTGAATCTTTTTAAAAGAGCCCTCTTTCCAAATCTTAGTCAACTTTGCTGTATTGCTTTGAGAGGTTCTACATAGCTGACAGCATTTTCCCAAATATGTCTCAGTTTTAGTATTAGAGCAAAAAGCAGTTCATACTTTTAAAGGAATTTATTCTTGTGCTGCTCTGTGCCTTTAGGGATTGGAAGAAAAAGTCCATCTATCTGAACTGAGTGTGTTAGATCATTGCTTAAAATAAAATCTGATAGCACAATTTCCTTCTGTGACTATTTTAAGCAAATCTGTCTTTGGCCATATTCCATGCTTGAAATGTGCTAATATTTAATGAAATAAATATTTATGAAATATTGATTTTCCTTTTGATGTTACTGAAATAAATGGTTATTTGACTACATAATAAAATTAAGGTCTGTACTAGGAATTTTTTGGCCTAACATATTTTTTTACATTTTTATAACATGTATAATTCATAAAAAGGTTTTGCATGTAAAGGTATGAATTTATGTTTATGTCAGTATCCACCTTTAACATTTATATAAATCACTCCAGTGTTAAAAGGTAGCAAGTAAGTGTCAAGATGTAGTACTTTAGCAGTGTTTAGACCTACATGGTTTGCATTGGCTCAGTGCCTCTCGGCTAAAATCCAAAATCCTCTGTAGATGAAACCACACATACTGGGATCTCTGGAAGGCTGAAAGATGTCCTTTGTGCTCCTTGGACTGAAAGCAATATACAGCACATAATTGAGTTATGAGTGACTGGTTGGAAACTTTTTTCTTTGGTAAATTTTTATTTTTATTTTTTATATTTTTATTGAATTTACTGGGGTAAGATTAGTTAATAAACTTACATAGATTTCAGGTGTACAGTTCTATAGTACGCCATGTATATATTGTATTGTGTATTCACCACTCAAACTCAAGCCTCCTTCTGTCAACATTTTTCCCCCTGTCTCCTCATCTACCACCCCCTCAATCCTTTCTCCTCTGGTAATCATCATGCTGTTGTGGGTGTCTGTGGGCATTCTTTATCCTTCTTTTGGTTACTCCCTTCACCACTTTCACCCATCCCCACACCCCTCTCTTCTCTGACTGATGTCAGTCTGTTTCTATTTCTTAGTTTATTTTGTACATTGGATTCTACATGTGAGTGAAATCATATGACATTTGTCTTCTCTAACTGGTTTATTTCACTTAGAATAAGGCTCTCCAGATCCATTTACGCTGTTACAAAGGTAAGATTTCCTTACTTTTTATGGCCAAGTAGTATTCCATTGTGAAAATGTGCCACAGTGTTTTTATCCAGTCATCTACTCATGGGCACTTGGACTGGCTATTGTAAATAATACTGCAATAAACATAGGGATGCATATATTCTTTCAAATTAGTATCTCAAGTTTCTTTAGATATATTCCCAAAAGTTGAATTGTTGGGTCGTAAGGCAGTTCCATTTTTAATTTTTTGAGGAAACTCAAAATCTTTTCTACAATAGCTGTACTAATCTGCATTCCCACCAACAGTGCATGAGGGTTCCTTTTTCTCCACACTTGTCTATTTATTGCTGACAGCCATTCTGACAGGTGTGAGGTGATGCCTCATTGTGGTTTTAATTTGCATCTCTCTGATGATTAGTGACTTTGAGAATCTTTTCATGTATCTACTTGCCATCGATATGTCCTCTTTGTGGAAGTGTCTATTCGGGTCATTGGTCCATTTTTTTTTAAATTGGAATGCTTATATTTTGGTGTTGAGTTGTATAAGTTCTTCATAAGTTTTGGATATTAACCCTTATCAGATGTATCATTGAAAAATACATTCTCTCATTCAATGGGTTGTCTTTTTATTTTGTTGATAGTTTTCTTTGCTCTGTAAAAATTTTTTAGTTTGATGTAGTCCCATTTGTTTATTTTTTCTTTTGTTTCCCTTTCCCAAGAAGATATATTAGAAAAAATATTGCTATTAGAAATGTCTGAGGTTTTACTGTCTATATTTTCATCTAGGATTTTTATGGTTTTGAGTCTAATATTTAAATCTTTAATTTTGAGCTTATTCTTTTTTTTTTTTTTTTTTTGTATTTTTCTGAAGTGAGAAGCAGAGAGGCAGAGAGACAGACTCCCACATGTGCCTGATTGGGAACCACCCAGCATGCCTATCAGGGAGCTATGCTCTGCCCATCTGGGCTGTTGCTCCACTGCAACTGGAGTCATTCTAGTGCCTGAGGCAGAGGCCATGGAGCCATCCTCAGTGCCCAGGCCAACTTTGCTCCAATAGAGCCTTGGCTGTGGGAGGGGAAGAGAGAGACAGAGAGAAAGGAGAAGGGGAAGGGTGGAGAAGCAGATGGATGCTTCTCCTGTGTGCCCTGGCTGAGAATCAAACCTGAGACTTCCACATGCCAGGCTGACGCTGTATTGCTAAGCCAACCAGTCAGGGCTTGAGTTTATTCTTATGCATGATATAAGGTGGTCTAGTTTCATTCTTTTGCATGAATCTGTCCAATTATCCCAACACCATTTATTGAATAGACTATTTTTACCCCATGGTATTTTCTTGCTACCTTTGTTGAATATTAATTGACCATAGAGGTGTGGGTTTATTTCTGGGCTATTTTGTTCCATAGATCTATATGCCTGTTTTTATACCAGTATCATGTTGTTTTGCTTATGATAGCCTCATATATAATTTAATATTAGATAGCAATTTTTCCAATTGTGTTCTTCTTTTTCAAGATTGCTGTGGGTATTCAGGATCTTTTTTGGTTCCATAAAAACTTTTAAATATTTATTCTAGTTCTGTAAAATATGCCATTGGTATCTTCAAAAGAACTTTGTTGAATCTATATATTGCTTTTGGTAGAATGGACATTTTAATGATGTTGATGCTTCATATCCATAAACACAGTATATACTTCCACTTATTTTATCTTCTTCAGTTTCTTTCTTCAGTGTTATAATTTTCTGAGTAAAGGTTTTTTACATCCTTGGTTAAATTTATTTCTAGGAATTTTATTCTTTTTAAAGTGTGAATAGGATTGTTTTATTGATTTCTCTTTCTGGAAAATCATTCTTGGTGTATAAAAATGCAACTGATTACTGGATATTTATTTTGTATATGGCTACCTGACTGAATTCATTGATCAGTTCTAGTAGTTTTTTAGTAGATCTTTTAGGGATCTATATATATATAGTAGCATGTCACCTGCAAATATGACAGTTTTTTACTTCTTTCTTTCAAATTTAGATGCTTTTTATTTCCTCTTCATATCTGATTGCTGTGGCTAGGACTTCCAATGCTATGTTAAATAAGAGTGGTGAAAGGGGGCATCCCTGTCTTGTTCTCAATCTTAAGGGAAACACTTGTTTTGTTTTTGCCTATTGATTATGATGTTGGCTGTGGGGTTGTTATATATGGCCTTTATTACATTTAGGTATATTTCCTTTTTTACCGACTTTGCTGAGAGTTTATATCATAAATGAGTGCTAGTCTGATCAAATTCATATTTGCATCTATTGATATGATCATGGTTTTTTGTTTGTTTTTTCATTTTGTTTATTGGTGTATCACATTTACTGATTTTCAGATACTGTGCCAGCCTGCATTCCCAGAATAAATCCCACTTGATAATGGCATATAATCTTTTGAATGTATTGCTGGATGCAATTTGCTCATATGTTCTTGAGGATTTTAGGCTTATAATTTTCTTTCTTTGTATTATCTCTTTTTTGGCTTTGGAATTATGATAATGCTGAGCTCATAAATGAGCCTTCTCTTGAATTTTTTGGAATACTTTGAGAACGATAGGTATTTATTCTTCTTTGAATGTTTGGTAACATTCTACTGTGAAACCATCTGGTTCAGGACTTTTGTTTCTTAGGAGTTGTTTGATTACTGCTTAAAATTTACTAGTTTTGGAAGATTGTATATTTCTAGAAATTCATCATTTTCATCCAGATTGTCTAATTTGTTGGCATATAGTTTTTTATAATATTTTCTTACAATCCTTTGTATTACAAATGACACCTTTCTTTGGTGTCAGTTACTTCTCTTTCATTCTTGATTTTGATTTATTTCAATCCTCTCTTTCTCTCTTTCTCTGAGGACTCTAGTTATAGGTTTGTCAATCTTGTTTATCTTTTTAAGGAACCAGCTCTTGGTGTCATTAATATTTTTTATTTTTAAAAATATTTTATTTTGTTTATTTCTACTCTGATCCTTATTCTTTAATTCCTTCTACTCACTTTGGGATTTGTTATTCTTATTCAGGCTCTTTTAAGTGTAAAGTTAGATTGTTTATTTGATATTTTTGTTTGCTTCATGTAATAGGCTTGTCATGGTATGAATTTCCCTTTTAAGACTCCTTTTTTTTTTTTTTTTTTTTTTCGGTATTTTTCTGAAGCCGGAAACGGGGAG
Organism: Saccopteryx leptura; assembly: GCF_036850995.1. NCBI lineage: Eukaryota > Metazoa > Chordata > Mammalia > Chiroptera > Emballonuridae > Saccopteryx > Saccopteryx leptura. The sequence continues at coordinate 54,355,446 of NC_089514.1, read as the reverse complement.
AGACAGACAGACTCCCGCATGCGCCTCACCTGGATCCACCCGGCACGCCCATCAGGGGGCGACGCTCTGCCCACCAGGGGGCGATGCTCTGCCCCTCTGGGGCGTCGCTTTGTTGCGACCAGAGCCACTCTAGCGCCTGGGGCAGAGGCCAAGGAGCCATCCCCAGCCCCAGGCCATCTTTGCTCCAGTGGAGCTTCGGCTGCGGGAGGGGAAGAGAGAGACAAAGAGGAAGGAGTGGGGGAGGGGTGGAGAAGCAGATGGGCGCTTCTCCTGTGTGCCTCAGCTGGGAATCGAACCCGGGACCTCTACACGCCAGGCCGACGCTCTACCACTGAGCCAACCGGCCAGAGCCCAAGACTGCTTTTGCTATGTCTCGTAGATTTTGGTTTGTTTTGTTCTTGTTTTCATTTGTTTTAAGGTATCATTTGATTTCTTCCTTGATCTCATTGTTAACCTATTTACTGTTTAGTAACATGTTATTTAGCTTCCAAGTTTTTGTGTGCTTTTCATATTTTTTCTTATGGTAGATTTCTAGTTTTAGACCATTATGGTTAGAGAAGATGTTGATATGATTTCAGTATTTTAAAATTTACTGAGACTTGTTTTGTTTCCTGACATTCTATCTATCCAAGGAAATGTTTCCATGTGCACTTGAAAAGAATGTATATTCTTCTGCTTTGGGATGAAATGTTCTGAAGATATTAATTAAGTTTATTTGATCTAGTGTGTCATTTAAGGCCACTGTTTCCCTGTTAATTTTCTGTCTGGAGGATCTATCCATTAATGTCAATAAGTGTTAAAATCTCCTATATGATAGTATTAATATCAGTTTCTTCCTTTATGTTCATCAAGGTTTTCTTTACATAGATAGGTGCTCTTATGTTTGGTGCATAAATGTTGACAAGTGTTATATTCTCTTTTTGGATCACTGCATTTATCATTATGTAGTCTCCTTCTTTGTATTTCTTATTAGGTGTTTTTATTTTACCTTGTCTTTCAAATGGCTGATTTCACCCTCTGCTTTATCTAAGCTACTGTTTATTTATTCCAGTGTATTCTTTATTTCAGTTATTGTATTCTTTATTTCTGACTGTCCCTTTTTTATGGTTTCTGTGATCTTTTTCATGCTGCTGAGCGTTCTTATAACCATTACTTTGAACTCTATATCTGATCATTTGCTTGCCTTCATTTCAGTTAGCTCTTTCTCTGGAGAGTTCTCCTATTTTGTCATATGGAATCTGTTCATTTGTCTCCCCATTTTGGCTGCCTCTTTGTTTTTATTTCTATATGTTGGATAGATCTGCTATGACTCTCAGTCTTTGTGAAATAGCCATAAATAGCATGTATCCTGTGGGGTCCAATGGTACAAACTTCTTGATCACCTGATCTAGGTGATCCAGGATTGTCCCTTGTGTGGGTTTTGGTTTTGTGGGCCCTCCTGTTGTAATTAAGGCTTGATTGCTATTGGCCCATTTGTTCATGAGTTTGACCATCAGGCTGGCTGACTGTGAGGCTTAAACCCAACAACAGTGTGTGAGCTTCTGTGCATGTGCTGACCACACAAAGTGGTATTCGCCTCTGCAGGATTTGGTGCCTGCCAAGATCTCCCATTGGATGAGCTGCTTGTGAAACTTATTGGATCCTGCTCTGATGTTGTCTGAAGCTGTCCACAGGGTGTGTTGACTCTGAGTCTCTTGGGAGGGACTCTGGTGTCAGCCAATGTAAGGCACTACCTGTGACTGGTCCTTGACAACCTGTTTGGAGCTATAAGCATTCCACAGTTTTTGGCTGTCTCTTCTGGGCCAGGGTGCATGCAGGAAGGATGACGCTGCACATAAAAGATGGATTTTCCCAACACTGGGCCCATGGGCAGGTCAGCAAAAGTCCCAAGGCACCCCATTTTTTGCCTCTGCCTACCTTTGCCTACTGGCTGCCTGTTAGGCTCAGTTAATGAAAGAGTCCCTGTCTGTGCTCCTCAGCATCATGTAAGCTCCAGAGTGGGAGTCCAGGGGATGTGTCTGTTGCTTTCCCCTATGCTGATTCCTCTAGGCTCTACCCAAGGAACATGGTGCCGAGGTATGAGAAAATAATTCAGCACAGGGATCCTGGTGGCTGTCCCTTCAGCTGTTTCCCTAGAACCACAAACCCAAGAATCCCTTTACACAACTGGACAGCTCTTCTCTCCCTCTGCCAGAACTGTGAGTGGCTGTGAATGAATTTTGTGTGTTGGCCCTTTACAAGGGTGCCTATGTTTCTAATGGACTCTGCTCTACAGAAAACCCACTACTTTTCACAGGCAGATGTTATGTGGCCTCCTCTTCCCAGCTCTAATGATCTGGGATGGGGATCCTGGTTTGGGGTATAAACTTCATGCTTCTCAGGGGGAACTAACTCCCCACAGTTGAGATATTCCTCCAGAGCCTCAGATGCCACCCAGTTGTGGAGTAGAACCAGCCCTTCTTATGTCTCCACCCTTTCTACCTGTCTTAATGTGGCTTCTTCTAGTTGTCAGTTGGTTATTCAGGATGATTGTTTCCTCTGGGAAATAAAAAAAAATCTGTAGAATATATTCAGTTGAACTATCAAAATTCAGGATATATATTTACTTAAAGTTTTTATACAAACAAGAGAGTGCCTATAAAAAATTAGCCATTGTCATTTCATACTGACCACAAGCCTTTAGTGAGAAATGACCAGAAATTATAGAAAAATTATGTACAAAACTAATTTAGTGATAAATGTTTAATACCATCTTATTATCTTTACTCTGCTCAGAATAGATTTTGAGTCTTTTAAAATCAATGTGCTGGTATATGCTCAATAAATTTTGATGAGTAAACTACTGTATAAGAAGGAAGTCAAAACCAAACCTTTAGGATATTTTCACAATCTGGAGAGTAGAAATTAAGTAGACATTTTTTTAACTCTCTGACATTCAGATAAGAAAGATAAGATTCTGATCTTTGTTTTGAGTGAAAAAACTTTCTATAGGGGTTTAACAGACTTAGAAACAAATATAAGCACACATCGTGGGAGACATGATAACTCACAATTTAAGAGGCTTTTCTAAATTTGTTCTGTAAGGCCTCTATCAGGTACGTACTGAATACCCTGTAGAATTCTCTCTAGGAAAGGTTTGGGACAAATAATGACATTGATTTCACATACCTTTTCCCTAACATTAGACCAAATTTGAGCCATTAGAACCAGCCAGAAGAGATCTTATTCCAAGGGTAAGTCATGAATCTGAAACTGTATTTACCACCCTCAACTTTTCTGTTATAGGTTGAGTTCCCCCAGAAGCTAACTATGAGATGAAGATTAGCTTAGAGAATATTTGTAAGGTAGAGTCTTTAGGATCAACATGTGGGAGAGGGTCGCTAAGGAAGTAGAGTTAGACAAAGGGAAGCTAAGCAGTGATGCAGTTCCAACAAAAGCTTCACTTGAGTGGTCAAGCCGATAAGATGGCACACATTTCAATATTTTCCTCTAGTGCAAGTGATAATACCATTATTTAGTTGGATTTATTTTATAAAAGAGAATCTCTGTTTTCTTCTTATCTGATCTATCCACTGTGACCATCAATGTTATCTCTTAAAAAATTAAATTCATATATTGCTTACAGGTTTATACACTTCTGCCAGTTCTTGATTTCTGAGGACTTGAATGAACTCCAGATTTCTATTGACTTCTAAGGTTCTTTGCAACACATTTCTATCCTGGTTTTATCCACTGTTTAATGTCCTCTCACTCAAACTTTATGGAGATGGTAATACCATCTGCTTACTGATGTTATCAAGGACCCAGTTTTTTCTGTCTCTTCTGTCTGTTATTCTTGGTGTTGGCATTGTCCTTAAGTTGGTAGCAAGATATCTGGAACAGTGTCATGGATCACATGCAGAAAAGAAAATGTAAAGGGGTGAAAAACCATCATTTATTATGTCTTTTAGGAGCAACAAAACCTTTTGCAGAACCCTTCCTCATATCTCATTGGCCAGAAACACATAAGTTCAGATCCTTAAATTCAAAAGAGTGGTTGGGAAACTACAATTTGCTTATATCAGTCAGTTACTTTACTCAGAAATGTTCAAGAATCAATGACATTGATCACTATAGTTAGTGAGAGAGACTAGAAAACAAGCTTTCTGAGAAATATAATTTACTTAGGGAACTGATTTTTTTCCTATTAAATACCTAAGACAAACATAAAAGATATCTCAGCCAATAAAAAAGAAGAGTGTGTATTGTCTATTCATAGAGGATTATCAAGATTAGCTAGTTCTATAAGGAAATTATCTGTAAGCATTTTTTTTTCTTTCAGGAAATAGCCTTGGAAAGTATTCAGTGCAAGTAAAAATCTTTGAAATTATTTTCCTCAACCATGCATGGTAAAAATCGAAAAATCTTCTAACTTTTACAAATACTTCTCTTGCTTACACAAGAGTTTATTTGCCTCAGTAAAAATCCTCTGTTATTTTTATGTAATCTGAGCTTTATGATATCTAGTCTGCTGCAGACCTCTTCAAATTTGCTGCTATTCTGTATGTTTTCTTCCTTCATATAACTTTTGTTGGGACTGACATTTTCAGGAGAGAATAGATTACAAGTTGACTCAAAGAATTAAAGTCTTTATCATCATTCTACTACTAATGTTTATCATTATACACTAATTATTAAATGCACAAAGAACATATTTTAAAAACTTACATAAGTAAATATGACTTAAGCATTATTGACTATATAGCTTAACAGAATTATGCCTAAAGTAATGTTGCTTTGATTGATTTGAATTTGTCAGTTTCTGAGATTGGAACCAATTTTATGAATTTGTATTAAAACTTGAGATTTTTTTTGTGACTGAATTTTCAATCATTTATTTTCTTTTATTCTACTTTAGTCAGTGTTTTTTTGTTGTTTTGTTTTTTATTAAGTCATTTGAGTGTCTACTGTTAACCCTAAGAATATTATACTAGAATATAATACTCAGGTCTGTCATTGCTCATGCCCTCGTTAGGGAGACAAGGCATAACACAGTTTAATGAGTTAAAAGACAAGACAGAAATTCTTTAAATATCCAAAATAATGGGACAGATAGATCACATATCATAGGAAGTCAGGGATGGGAGAAAAATTACATGTTGTGCATGGGATTTAAACTAGTTCAAAAGCAATTGTTTTAGTTAACTAGTCAATTAAAAATGGCTTGCCCTTGGCTTTTGATCAAGGTTATTGTTCTCCTGTTCAGTTAGGATGGGGAAAACCGTGTCTGAGAAATGAAGTAGAAGAGAGTCATTTCTCTCCTCCATGTGGCTATTTCTCATAGTTTAAGTCAACGATTTTATTTTTCTTTTTTCTTTTTTTGTATTTTTCTGAAGTTAGAAGTAGAGAGGCAGTCAGACAGACTCCTGCATGTGCTTGACCAGGATCCACCTGGCATGCCCACCAAGGGGCGATGCTCTTCCCATCTAGGGTGTTGCTTTGTTTTGGCCTGAGCCATTCTAGCGCCTCAGGTGGAGGACCTGGAGCCATCCTCAGTGTCCGGGCCAACTTTTTACTCCAATGGAGCCTTGGCTGTGGGAAAGGAAGGGAGAGATAGGAAGGAGAGGGGGGCGGGTGGAGAAGCAAATGGGCTCTTCTCCTGTGTGCCTTGGCTGGGAATCGAACCCTGGACGAACTTCCACATGCTGGGCTGACACTCTACTGCTGAGCCAACTAGCCAAGGCCTAAGTCAATGATTTTCAACCTTTTTCATCTCATGGCACACATTACTAAAATTCTGTGGAATACTAAAAATATGTTATATTTTTGTGATGATCTGACAAAACAAAAATAGGTATAATTTTGATTCATTCACACTAGTCAGCTATTGTTGTGTTGGCTGTTGTTGTTTTTGTTTATTTGTCAACCTAAGGGAAAGAGGTCAGTCCCCCTGACTAAATAGTCAGGTGTTGCATGTTTTAACAATTCTTGCGGCACACTCGTGTGCCTCCTGTGATACACTGGTTGAAAATTGCTGGTTTAAGTTAAAGAAATTAGATTTATCTGCCCTTGCCCTTAATATTTACCCCATCTGTAGGGTCAGAGGGAATATATATATATATATATATATATATATATATATATATATATATAAAGAATTTTAATAGTTCAACTGTAGATGGACATTTATATCTATTTATCATTCATTTATGAGTGACACATTAGAAACCCATTCATGGCAGACATAATAATGAAAGTGTTGACATTTGTACAATATGGTTTAAGGGCCTATGATTTCTAAACAAATGATTTTCAACTACTTGCCATCTGTCACACTGTGACTACAAGTGAACATTCTCCACTTCAGCTAGCCTTAAGTAGTCTTAGCAATAATTTATATAAAATCCAGGGCTCTCTCTATGTAAACATCAGGAGTAATATATACAAGTTGAAAGTCTCTCTCTTTTTTAATGAAGTCATAGATGACAGTAAAAAAAAATGTTCAGTCTTCTCTGTTTGATTATGTTACTTAGCCGGGCTTCTGAGTTAATGAATTGTTGGGATCCTTCCATCTCAAAATATTACTCATTTTGGAACCAATTCAAGCCATGCATGGGTGGAACAAGTCTCTAAACCAGGATGTAAGCAAACAGGTCACAAAGGGGATGATTTATTAAACTAAGCACTGCTTTTGTATCTGTTTTATTCAAACATTTATTTCTTAGTTTTCTTTCTCTGTTCCTCTCTCTTTTTTTTTCCCAAGTGGGAACTAAAACAGATGAGAAGACCAATGAGAAATTAATTTGGAGACTACAATTATTATTTATTTCACCTACTAATCTAATAGTAACTCATGGAGCATAATGAACAACTTTATTCTGCCTCCCACCATCCCTTTCGATTCTTCTCCTGCACCTGTTTGACAACCACAGCAGGTGCATGGCTTTTGAGGTCACTGTTAGGTTGTACAGACAGTTGTTACCCAGTAATGAAAAGGTCCAATCTAATATAATAAAAATTCCAACCTCATCTAAAATTGAACCTTCTGTCCCTCTACCTATCCCTGCTGCAGCATGCCATGTGAGGGAGAGCCCCAGCATAGGAAATGTTCAGAGGCTTCTTCTACCTAGTGGTCCTTTTCTGGAAGCTTGTTAAACAAAGTATGAGCCTTCTAGAGTCAAATCAGGACAAGGGAAGGTGAAAAGGTTTAGAAAAGTGTCCACTCTACAGTCATTGTCCCGGGGACTTCTCAACTCTCTGACCCTGTCAGATATTTTAAGGGTGACTTTTTTCATAGGAACCTTTGTGAGTTTGGGGAATTTCTACTTTCTGGAGTTTTATTTTTTTCTTATTTATTTAAGGCAACTGTATTTCTTTTCTGACTGGTATGTTCTCATTCTTTACCATGCAATGTATTACAGTTTTTCTAGCTGTTAATTTCTGAAGTTGTTTCTCAATACTCTTGAACTGGACCAAAGGTGATCTCATGCCATCCAATTTTTGAGTGAGCATGACTCCCATCTGTTCCAGAGGAAGCTGCCACCTCATTTTCTTGGACACACTCTAGAAGTTCAGGCTGATACTGATATATAACTATTGAGCCCATTCTTTGTATTCATACAGCTTATCAGTCTCTCTCTCACTCTTTAGTCCTTGATGTCCCATAAACTACATGTTCAATAGAAAGTGCTTCTTAAGGTCCCACCAAGCCCTTTACTAAAACCAACTCCTCGCCTAGGGGTTGTAGGACACATGATACACCTGTCTCATGAAATAGTTTTCTCAAGTTTCCAACTATTTTATGGTTTGAACATGGGTGAAAACATCTAAATGATTCATGTCCACCTACTTGGAAAATTTGTGCATCTTGAACTCACATCTTATTTTGAGTTTTTTGTCAGCTAATACGTCTTTTTAAACAATTTGCTATACTATCTAAACCATAAAGTGAGCACTCGAAAGAATGTTTGCTGAACCTACAAATGTTATGTGTGAACTCACTGTGTATCATTCCTGAAGTATTCACACTGGGACTGTAGGAGCAAACAAATGAGAATGTTAATTTTCTTATTAATATTACTTGTCTTTTGGATAGTAATAGCCCCAATCAAAACATTTGTTTTACATCTTATTTCCCATACTTTTCCATAGTATTTCTGTTGTTATAGTATATCAAAGCTAAGCTATAACAATCTAGGTAGACAGTGTAGGACGTGTATTTATCTGCTTTTAAGTAATCTTCAAACTTCATCTTTAAATAGTTTATTGTCACTTTGAGATAATACATTACCTTTATTCCTTTTTATTTTATTAAATTTTTTTTCTTGAAATTGATATATGTCAGAATTAAATAGTTCACATAAAATGTTCAAATAACTGCTGTGTTAGCTAAGCAAAAATGACCTCTAATTGGCCCCATCCAACAACAATCTCTTAGCTAAACTTACAATGTTGAAAGGAAAGGCTGTACAATACTTAATTTTTTTCTCTTTAAAGTAATTTATATTTGTTTTTAATGTAAAAAGTAGTAAATATGTTTCAGGAGGGGTGGAGAAGTTAGCTTTTCTACTAGTTTTAAAATGGAAAAGCAGTGTACCAAAACAATATATACAATATATGTCTAACTCCATATATTAATGGAAAAACCTGAGACAATTTCATTTTACTTTGCTAAAATTTAGGTCCTCACATTTACTCTGTTGGTTATTGAACCACAAATAATCAGAATTAATTAAAAGGAACACAGGTTAACTTAAGGATGAAATGCTTACACTAGAACTTGAACACTTTTAAGAAGACTGACCTTGTATTTATTTTTTTAGAAGGATGTTAAATAAGTAATTCTACATTTACAAATGATTTTTCTTTCACCAAACAATAAAATGTAATTATTGTACTATTTTTCTTCTTATTGAACATGTAAACTAGTATGTAATTATAAAAATTAGTTCAATTACTTGAAATTTATCAAACTCTGCCATTTTGAGGCATTTTTATTAGGAAAATAACTAAGCTAAATGAGTTTATAACTTTAAATATAATAATTTTCAGTAGAATATTTAAATGCCTATCATTGTATAGCATGAAAAGGACTTTGTTGTTTTCTCTTCCTTGAGAAAGTCTTAAAACAAGAGTGTTTTCATACATGAGAATCCTGTACTTGCTTGCTTTATGTTGAGTATAAGCAGAAACACTTTTACAAATCTGAATGACCTGCTGACTCAAATTCATTAACTCACTTTATGGCCAAATAAGACATTCCCATCTAATGCTTTACCCTGTAAGTTTATTCTTTAGGGGAAAAGATTTCAAATAAATAACTTCTTATTTAAAATCAAGTTATTGATAAAAGAAAATTGCCTTTTATATTCAGTTAGTACTTGAAATTAAGAAAATATAAACACTTGGAAACCATGTGGACATCCCAATAAATTAACTTTTGGAATAAGGCACCCTGCTTAGTTTCATGGTGATTAATCTGTTTCTACTGCCCATGGAGCACATGCTGTTTGGTAATCACAGAGGTGGAACAATTGCCTCGTTCATGGATGGGCCGGCTCCCCAGCTCGGTGCTGATGTGCGGGTCCCATCTGGTTCCTGCAGCGGACCGTCAGGATGTTGTCAGACTGCTCATGCATCTGCCAGGACTATGACGAGAACTCTGTCTCCAGTTTAAGGGAAACTGTGCAGATCACTTTGCAGTAATTGTTGGATGCTTATTATGCATGTGATGCAGTGCCAAGTGCTAAGGACAGTAGGAAGAAGCAATGTCCCCCGTCACTCAATAGCAGTGGCCACGAAATTTCAATGAGTCATATAATCCTTTAACAAGATAATGAAGACTGTGACTTGTGTTCCTTACAAAACTGAAATCTAGCTACAAGCATAACTGTACCACAAATTCAAGATTACCAGTCCATTTATGGAGTCCTTAAAATTTCTTTTAATTTGTATAATACAATAGTATTTCTCTTACTTTCTTACAATATGTATTTATTGAACCCCTACTATGTTCCTAGCTGCTAGAAATATAGTGGAGAGAAAAAACCAGTGAGGCCTCTGTTTTTATGGTGCTTCTAAATTGGGGGCCATTTGTTGTTGTTGGAGAAGAGAAAAGGAAACAAATAAGAAAATATCAGTGTTAAGTGTTATTTTAAAAATGCAGTATTCTTGGGAAACTACTTTAGATTTGTCTTCAGGGAAGGCCTTTCTGGGGAGGTAACATCAACATGGCCATTTAGGAAAGGGACCATCCAGAGGAGATCAGAAGCTCATTCTGAGGATACCTCTGAAAGTGCAGCATTAGCTGTTAACTAGCCTGACAGTAGGGACTCAAAATCACGTCCTTGAATTCCACTGCATTTCACTGATCTTTATGTCTAGGGAAAGAGCCCACACTGAATTCACAGTACTTGCAAAAAAAAAGTAGCAGATGGATATGATGAACACAAGTGTGTTAGAATTCTGAGGTGGTTGGTAGAAGAAAGCTAAATATAAAAAATATTTTGAGCTGAATCCTAAAAAATGAATGGGAGACACCAGTCTCACCCAAGACTTCATGAAGGGAGCTACATAGGCAGATCAAACCCCAAACTGGAGAATTTAAACTTCCCATCTGTAAAAATTTCTACTCTAGCCAGTTTGAATTATATAAGCGTTACTTGCCTTTGGCTCCCCTGTCCTGATTTTTCAATAGTCATTCTCTAAGCTCAGACCTCTTACTTCTCTCTCTCCTTGGAATCCAGAATAGTCATTGTTCCTTGGTTGTTCAAATGCTTGTACTGTATGGCTTTTAGAGCAACATTTTTCCCAACTTATTTGCAATCATTCTGAAACTTGAATCCTGTTATTTGATTGAGATGGTCTTGCATTTTTATGGCTCTGAATGGTTTTGTGTTTAATTAGGTTTTATGAACAAATTGTAACTTCCTCTTTTGTATTCTATTCAATTGTTTTGGCATCTCTGAATTAGGCCAAAAGGCATTTGACTGACCTTGCACTTGCTAACTTGAGTCAATTAAAATGCTTCTCCAGAGATGAAACAAAAACCAGATATAATTAGAATTTCCTTGGGATGTTGTTAAAATTTCTTATCACTATTTGAATGTTTCTATAACTTGCCTAAAATTAAATAATTAAAAATAAATTGCCTGACATTTTCACCTTACCAAATGATAAATGTTAATGAATTATGAAAACTATGAATGAAACAATAATTATTAGGGACATTGCAGTGTTTTACTTGTGAGTTCCTCCTGCCTATTTGTGTTCAAAGTGAAATAGAGTAATTCAAAAAACAAACAAACTAACAAAAAACATTTTGGATTTTAGATAAATATGAACAAATGAAATCAATATATGGTAACTAGACCAAAGGTTTATTTTAAATGTGCATCCCCCACTATATTTGCATTAGAAAATTAATATTAAATCTCTTTTGCAAAAATGTGTTTAAAATATAACTTTACATCAAATGAATATATGTAAAGTAAATTGAAAATACTTTTCATTCTATTAAAATGATCTCTCATACTGGTAAATCTATATTCTCTAAAACAAAAAGTATATACATATGTTTACTCTCAGTCTTTTCAAAAATATGGAACACTTCATGAAATTCTGTGTCATCTTTATTCAGGAGCAATGGTAATCTTCTGTTTGTGGTTCCAATTTTAGTATATGGGCTGTTGAACAGAACACTATACATATATTGTTTGAGGTTCTTATTTGATTCTTCCAAGTGTAAATATAAAAGTAAATTTTTGAAAATAATTTCCAGTGTGAACTATTATGAAAAAGAAATGAGCATACTAGCATGGTTAAGTCAGTAAGTTATAGAATTCAGGGACTGACTTAACAGACTAACTTCTTTTAGGGCCACAACAATCAAAACAGCATGGTATTGGCAGAAAAGTAGACACTCAGACCAATGGAACAGAAGAGAAAGTCCAGAAATAAAACCACATATATATAGTCAAATAATTTTTGATAAAGGGGCCAAGAACACACAATGGAAAAAAGAAAGCCTCTTCAATAAATGGTGCTGGGAAAACTGGAAAGCCACATGCAAAAGAATGAAACTTGTTTGTCCCCCTGTACTAAAATTAACTCAAAATGGATCAAAGATCTAAACATAAGACCTGAAACAATAAAGTACATAGAAGAAGACATAGGTACTAAACTCATGGACCTGGGTTTTAAAGAACATTTTATGAATTTGACTCCAATGGCAAGAGAAGTGAAGGCAAAAATTAATGAATGGGACTACATCAGACTAAGAAGTTTTTGCTCAGCAAGAGAAACTGATAACAAAATAAACAGAAAGCCAACTAAATGGGAAATGATTTTTTCAAACAACAGCTCAGATAAGGGCCTAATATCCAAAATATACAAAGAACTCATAAAACTCAACAACAAACAAACAAACAATCCAATAAAAAAATGGGAAGAGGACATGAACAGATACTTCTCCCAGGAAGAAGTTCAAATGGCCAACAGATATATGAAAAGATGCTCATCTTCTTTAGTTATTAGAGAAATGCAAATCAAAACGGCAATGAGATACCACCTCACACCTGTTCGATTAGCTGTTATTAGCAAGACAGGTAATAGCAAATGTTGGAGAGGCTGTGGAGAAAAAGGAACCCTCATACACTGTTGGTGGGAATGTAAAGTAGTACAACCATTCTGGAAGAAAGTATGGTGGTTCCTCAAAAAACTGAAAATAGAACTACCTTATGACCCAGCAATCCCTCTACTGGGTATATACCCCAAAAACTCAGAAATATTGATACGTAAAGACACATGCAGCCCCATGTTTATTGCAGCATTGTTCACAGTGGCCAGGACATGGAAACAACCAAAAATCCCGTCAATAGATGACTGGATGAAGAAGATGTGGCACATATACACTATGGAATACTACTCAGCCATAAGAAATGATGACATCGGATCATTTACAGCAAAATGGTGGGATCTTGATAACATGATACGAAGTGAAATAAGTAAATCAGAAAAAAACAGGAACTGCATTATCCCATATGTAGGTGGGACATAAAAGTGAAACTAAGAGACGTTGATAAGAGTGTGGTGGTTACGGGGGGAGGGGGGAAAGGGAGAGGGAAAGGGGGAGGGGGAGGGGCACAAAGAAAACTAGATAGATGACAGAGAACAATCTGACTTTGGGTGATGGGTATGCAACATAATTGAAAGACAAGATAACCTGGACTTGTTATCTTTGAATATATGTATCCTGATTTATTGATGTCGCTCCATTAAAAAAATAAAATATTTAAAAAATAATAATAAAAAAAAGAAAAGAAAAACCAATGACAATAAAAAAAACAAACAAAAAAAAACATTAAACTAATAAATTATCACTTCCAAATAGAGAAATCTTATAAATTATTTAATCCTGTTTCCCACAGTAGTTTTCTTTTATCAACTTAATCTATAAGGTTAGCACTGAAATTAAAACCAATTTGCAACCCCTTAGTTATTTAGTAATGGTTACACCCTGGACAGTTATATTGAGAGGTATTCTTGGGCTCATCAAGACCTCCAGAGATCTGTTTGATTTCTGATGAGTGTCCTGCATGTAGAAGGAGAGAGCAGCAGTAAGCTTTCTACATATTTGAGATTTTTGATTTCTAAACTCCAAGTCCCCAGTGACTACTCATCATCAAAATAATAGCCTTGAAACCTGTATCTGGTACATCCTATGTTAGTTAAGAACTAGTTTGTGTGGGAATATTTCAGGATAATTCAAAAATGCCAATTGTGCAATTGGCATTTCCACTTCTAGTATGCCTTCTTTGATAAGTGAAAGAAAAATATTTGTGGGTAACTTTCTAAGGGAGTGGTGTACAGCTGCATCAACTTCTGGATGGTACCACTGGGCATAGCTTGCACACACTTTTGGAAAGAGAGGTGTGCGACTTTGTGTCCCCCTACTTAATGGAACTTTTAGTGTGGCACAGCACTGCTTGTACAAGACACTAATGTACCAGAAAATGTATCAGGTGCTAGGTATTTTTTGAGCTTTTGTATTAACTATGTTAAAACTTGAGATTACATGTGAAATATGTTATTTTATACCCATCAGATTTAGCATCTCTGTATCTTCCTGTGGGTACCTATAATTCTGTCTCTGTTTCCTTTCTTGTTACTGCTTTTCACCCTCTATAACCACACACAATTTGACTGGAAAAATATGAACATGGTGGAATCTATAACTAGAGATAGAGCTGTATGTTACATAATAACTTCAAAAGATCATTGAAAAAATGTTACTTGAACATATTTCTGCAAACTCTATGTAAATATGAGTGTGGTTTATTTGCTTTCTTCTGTTTTTAGATTGAATTAAGAAAAATTATATTTCTTTAAAGTCTTTATCAACAAGGAATCAAACATTTTTTTAAAAAAAAGACTTTATTCTAATGACTAGGTGGCAAACAAAAGAAAATCCGACCGTAAATCATAATTAAAATGATCTTTTAAATATTGGCACAACTACAATGGTGTTTTTTTAAGTAAATGTTTAGTCTGGAAAACAATCAGATATCTCCTAGGTGGTTGTTATTAAGGTAATTTTATTTGTTATGCCTAGATTCTTGACAACATTGTGTCAAAATAAGCCAATATATAATTCCTTCTAATCTTTACTTTTAAGGCTTCAATGTTACTTTAAGAGGTAAAATTATCTTTGTGATACTATCTTAGAATTCCTGTGTAATAATAATAATGTTCCAAAGATAATTTATATTTTTAACAGGTGCTAGACTTTATGGGATTGAAGATAAATGATGAAAAATTATATATAATAACATCTTGGGGGAAAAGTCTGCTTTGTAAACAGAAAATCGGAGATTTTATTAAAATTGGTTTCTGGAGTGCAACAAGTTCCCAGTGCTGTGTATTTTTATACAACATTCACCCACTGTTCAAATTTTAGTTATATTGCTTCACACACTAGGATGGCACATTTAATTTATAATTACATGCCTTATAATCAATAACTGAAAATGTACAAAGACATTAAAACATCTTTTAGCTATTTGTATTCTTTTGCAAAGAAACAAAGAAATCTAGAATCACTATTTTAATGTCAGGTCCTTAAGAAAAAAATAGAGTTGAAACTATTAAACTAAACTATTAGGTTAGTATAAAAACTATTAAGAGCAAACAGTTTAAAGCAATGGTTCAGAGTCAGACTGGTAGAAACTGTTGTTTACCATTGATGTTTCTGGTTCCATCGATGTTCTTTGGTTCTCCCCAAGCACAATAGCTCTATCCTCTGTGATCTCTCCTCACTTTATATTTCCCATGGAAATGAGTTCTTCTATCTAGCTACAGAGCTGTCTTGCTTTCTCAAATCCTAGCACCTCAATGCCACACCTTCTGGGCATACTGAAAGCCCTTCATAGTCATGTGCCTAATGAAATAATGATCGATGATTAGTAACTACTTTGTGCTAACTTTGGACCTGTCAGTTAGATTTCAAAAATGATACAAAGATTGCTTTCACATTTTGTTAATTTTAAATAGCTCCCTCTGTTTTGAATCCCCCATAAATATATTCAAAATAAATTTTAGAAACTTCATTTATTGCATAATTTAACTCAACTAGTACACTGTTTTAAGGTAAAAAATAGAATACTCTGATGACCATTTACTTCTTTCAGTTTCATTTACTAAAAATGAAAGAGTTCTATATTTTCCTTTTCTTTTTTATAGTATTAATACTAATAAGATATTCAGGTTTGACCAAATCTATAAATGGTCTAAATTTATTTTTGAAATGTTATTAAATCTCATCATCTTATAAAATAGAAAAGAAAGGATTTATTATAGCTAAAGGAATTGAAAAAATATTAGTCAAGATTAAAGACCAAAGAAAATAAGCTAAAAATTAAACCGATTGAGAGATCATGGACATGCATTCTTGTGTACAATTTATTTTCAGTCCAATGATACAAAGTAGAATCACTATAATAAACAAAATCATAAGTATAGAGTTGCAGTTTTGTGTAATGAAAGAATTCTGGAAATTGGTTGTACTAAGTGAGTATACTTAATATTGAACTGTGCACTTAAAATAGCTAAAATGAAAATTTTATGTACATTTTATCACAATTAATTTTTAAAAGAATCAGCAAGAAAAAGTGAGAGGCTACCTTGAATTCATAAGATCAAATAGGAAGCAATAATTTCATAAATTCAAGATGCCATTTGTAAAGGAGAGAATAAGATCACTCAGTTCAATATTATTTCTATTAGTGATTTATAAAAATAATAAACAATAAAAAATAAAACTTGAAGAAACTTTCAAATTTTCTGCCCAGCAGCAGTGTTTTATTTCTTCTATTCATTCATTCATTTATTTAGGGCTTCACAATTGTAGGTTGATGACTATTGTCAATTGGCCTATGCATGGAACATTTTTGGTTTCTCTATTTACTAATTTTCATTGCTTAGCTGTTTTTAATTGTGTGTCATCCAGAACAAAAGCTAAAATCTGGTAAATAACTTATTTCTTTCCTTTTTTTTTTTTTTTTTTTTTTACAGAGACAGAGAGAGAGAGTCAGAGAGAAGGACAGACAGGGGCAGACAGACAGGAACAGAGAGATGAGAAGCATCAATCACTAGTTTTTCGTTGCACATTGCGACACCTTAGTTGTTCATTGATCACTTTCTCATATGTGCCTTAACTGTGGGCCTTCAGCGGACCGAGTAACCCCTCGCTCGAGCCAGTGACCTTAGGTCCAAGCTGGTGAGCTTTTGCTCAAATCAAATGAGCCTGCGCTCAAGCTGGCAACCTCGGAGTCTCGAACCTGGGTCCTCGGCATCCCAGTCCGACGCTCTATCCACTGCACCACCACCTGGTCAGGCAATAACTTGTTTTTTACTGCCAATTTTTCCTTGTTTCTTTTTTTCAATCTTAGACACCATCATCCTGAATCCTGTAATTCTGTATTCATCACTCTCATGCATTTCTTCTCATATATATACATATACCTAAAATGTATCTATCTTATTTCAGTTGTTTTTAATGTTATTCTAAGGAGATTATGCTGCTTGTAATTTTAAAGAATATATGTTGTTCATGTAATAATGCATTGCTAAGATCCATTCTTATTGCTTTTTATTACTGTAGTGCATTCATGTTTGACTACTGGCTACTATTTAAAATTGTGTGAAAGTATAATTGCAGTGATTTAAACCATGTCTGAATAAATAGCATCTTTAGGTCCTTATTGTGAACCCTATCAAGGTTAGCTTGCCATTTGCACTACTCCTGGCTCAACCACCTGGTCTATGTCCATCTTTGGATTGTAGGTTGTTAAAGTATGCTCTAAAATGAACAACTTTGCTTTATTGAAAAAAATCTCAATATTTTCATTTCTAATAAGAGGCTTTAAGTGCTATTTCTCTGTTCTTTATTCATAAAACCCTAAAGTTTCACTGTGAAGATAATTCATAAAACATTAGTGGCTTCTAAATAATTTGTTAATTCCAGGTTTAACAAGTCTCTTTCAATGTATTCCCTCAGGATATTTTCCTTTTCCTCACCTCTTAAAATATCTTCTGTTAACATTGGGGAGGAACATAATAGAGTTTGTCAGAACTCTTGGAACATTGTCAGCAACTAAGACCTTGCGTTTCTTGTTTCTCCTTGCTTATAGCTTAACAGAGAGCATTTCTTTCTGTGAGCTAATGAAGTAATGTACCTGTTTGAACTTTACTTTCCAAAAACTTCATGACAGAATTTCTAAAGTTTGTTAAAAAACAAAAATAAATAAATAACAACAAAAAAAATCAAACCTTTATGATAGATTCAATACTACTAAAAAATGCCTGACCAGGTGGTAGGGCAGTGGATAGAGCATCAGACTGGCTTGTGGAGGACCCAGGTTCAAAATCCCGAGATCACTGGCTTGAGAACAGGCTCATCCGACTTGAGCGTGAGCTCATCCGACTTGAACGTGGACTCACGAGCTTGAGCGCGGGTTTGCTGGCTTGAGCATGGGATCATAGATATGACCCATGGTTGCTTGCTTGAGCCTAGAGGTCACTGGCTTGAAGCCCAAGGTTACTGGCTTGAGCAAGGGATCACTTGCTCTGCTGTAGCCCCCACATGATCGCTGGCTTGAGTGCAAAGATCGCTGGCTTGAGCAAGTGGTCACATGCTCTGCTGTAGCCCCCCTACCCCCTTCATCAAAGCACATACGAGAAACCAATTGATGAATAATTAAAGTGCTGCAACAAAGAATTGATGCTTCTCATCTCTCTCCCTTCCTGTCTGTTGCTGTCTCTCCCTCTCTGACTTTGTCTACATCAAAAAAAAAAAGAAAAAATATTAACATATAATTAAAACCTAGCATCCAAGGAGTTTGCTACCTTTGTCCTTAATTATTTGCCCAAACACTATTTCCTGTATTATGTAGTGCAGGGGTCCCCAAACTTTCTACACAGGGGGCCAGTTCACTGTCCCTTAGACCGTTGGA
Organism: Saccopteryx leptura; assembly: GCF_036850995.1. Classification (NCBI taxonomy): domain Eukaryota; kingdom Metazoa; phylum Chordata; class Mammalia; order Chiroptera; family Emballonuridae; genus Saccopteryx; species Saccopteryx leptura. The sequence goes on along the minus strand of NC_089514.1, from coordinate 54,336,958 downwards.
GGGCAGGACTATAAAAAAAAACTATGAACAAATCCCTATGCACACTGCACATGTCTTATTTTAAAGTAAAAAACAAAACGGGAACAAATACAATATTTAAAATAAAGAACAAGTAAATTTAAATCAAGAAACTGACCAGTATTTCAATAGGAACGATGAGCCTGCTTTTGGCTAATGAGATGGTCAATGTACTCCTCTCACTGACCACCAATGAAAGAGGTGCCCCTTCCGGAAGTGCAGCGGGGGTGGATAAATGGCCTCTGGGGGCCACATGTGGCCCGCGGGCTGTAGTTTGGGGACCCCTGATGTAGTGGTTGAGACACCTTTTCCTCTTGTTCAGGAAGCTCTTCGGGTCATATTTCAATTCTGCTCTGGCCCTTGACATGTTATTTCATGACTCTACGAGTAAGTTTTATGACCTGAAAATGAAGAGGGTAACTAGAGCTATCACATAGAGTCAATATGAGATTTTGGATAAGATGATACATATAAAATGCTTAAGTAAGTGTCAGATGCATCTGAGCTCCATAAGTGTTAATTAGGGTAGGACAAAAGCAGGTTCACAGTTGTGAGTACACAAACCAGTTCTTGTATTGTTATTGTCTTATTTTCCATACAATCAACTGTAAACCTACTTTTGCCCAACCTGTATTATCAACAAATTGACACTGGTCTTTGGGTTGGAGTAAGTGATGAGCTCTTGTGACGAAAAGCTGTTACCGCACCGCATTGCCCATGTTTAATAGTGCACTGCCACTCTAAGCAAACACAGAGAAACAGGGTATGATATAGACCAGAGGTAGGGAACTTTTTGGCTGAGAGAGCCATGAATGCCACATATTTTAAAATGTAATTCCATGAGAGCCATACAACGACCTGTGTACATTATGCATTATCCAATAAAAATTTGGTGTTGTCCCAGAGGACAGCTGTGATTGGTTCCAGCCACCCGCAACCATGAACATGAGTGGTAGGAAATGAATGGATTGTAATACATGAGAATGTTTTATATTTTTAATATTATTTTTTTATTAAAGATTTGTCTGCGAGCCAGATGCAGCCATCAGAAGAGCCACATCTGGCCCGTGAGCCATAGGTTCTCGACTCCTGATATAGACTCTCCTACTTAAGCAAATGCTAATCTGAAATTCTGTTGATATCACAATAAGAACTTACAGCTTTATGAACATAACTTATCTATTAATAAATGCATTTTAAAGGAAATAAGATTAACAAATAAAAGTGGATGGTTCTGGACAGTTTTGTTTTGTTTTAGAAAATTTTTACGGTAACTTTGTAAAATACTAAATCTCAAAATTTTTACACCGTATCTAACAACATATTTTTGGCTTGATATCCACTCTTTAAATTTGCATTCTTACTTCCTTAATTAGAATTATAGGGTGCCTTAGATATTTGATTCTAACACACCTTGAAATGTTTTACAGATTTATTGGCCTGCTGCAAAGGAACGGGTGGAATTATGTAAATTAGCTGGGAAAGATGCCAATGTAAGTATAAGATTTTTAAAAATACCTTTGTTATACTGCTACTGATGTGATAGTAAATATTTATATGGGGTTTTACTAAATTAATGGCTCTGGTGTATTATTTTTATGACTACACTAACTTATACTGTGTAAAGATTATGATATAACATATTTCTACCTTGCCAAAAGAATGACATTATTTTTAGAAACTTAGAATTAGTTCACTTTCTGTTTCATTAATTCTGCATATTATTTTTCTCACAAAAAAAACTCTCAGATACATTTAAAATATTTAAAAATAAACCCACATAAGGCCCTGGCTGATTGGCTCAGTAGTAGAGTGTCAGCCTGGCATGCATAAGTCCCAGGTTTGAATCCCAGCCAGGGCACTAGAAGTTCCCATCTGCTTCTCCACCTTTCCCCTTCTTCTTCTTCTCTCTCTCTTCTCCTCCCTCAGCCAAGGCTTCATTGGAGCAAAGTTGGCCCAGGTGTTGAGGATGGCTCCGTGGCCTACACCTCAGGTGCTAGAATGGCTCCAGTTGCAACAGAGCAACACCCCAAATGGCTACAGCATCACCCCCCTAGTGTGTATGCCAGGTGGATCCTGGTCCAGTGCATGTGGGAGTCTGTCTCTCTGCCTCCCTGCTTCTCACTTCAAAAAACTACAGTAAATAAATAAATAAATAATAAACCCACTGAAAATATTGCATCTCTAGGATTGTATATTTTTCATTTACATGCATATATTTTATGAATGTACACAAAGTCCTCTTGCAATTAATACTTAATTTAATTGGGTTAAAATGGAACTTAGAAAATCTAGAAAGATTCTTCCACAACTAGACATATAGAGATTTTAGGAAGGATTTGTTGGAAATGAATGACACAACATTGTGAAATAAAAACTAGAAATTTACTCTAAAATTTGCTAAAGCATAATTATATAAAATAAATTATAATTATATGAAAGATAAATAGTGGAGTCTTAATATAAACTTTTAGTTTAAGCTGCCTTTGGGACCAGAGCAAAGCCTTAGCTGGGTGTGACAGGCTGAATCATCTCGGCATCGCCACCATTGTCCTGCGTGCTCCACAGCTACCTTGCCTGTTTCATCTCCAGTTGAGCACTGTGGCTCTCACTGCCCCTTCTCATCTGAGACTCAGATTCAGGCCAGATGCTTTGTGTTCTGCCCTGACTTTTTGCACTGTGGTAATAGGGGCAATTGCTTTTTTTTTTTTTTTTTTTTTTTGGCAAATAAATCACTTCCTGAATGTAACTCAAGATGATAAGAGGTTCTAACTTTGGGCAGAAACATGGACAGCATCCTCTAATGTGGAATCTAACTACAATAACCAAGGAGTACTAAGCAAAGCAATGCTTTTTTATTAATAACAACTAGTGTGTGCTATTTGAAAGGCATAATTAGATTTAAAAATTCTCACTTTATTAATGTGCTAAAAGTAACAATACGACACATGATGCCTAGTAATTTGAAGGGAAGATTAGAAGACTAAGAATCTGAGATAAATTGGTTCACTCATTTGTACAGTCATTTACTCAACTACTATTTATTAAGAGCCTGAGTCTATGCATCAACCCGAGAGTGACTGCTGCCACGGAGTCTGCAGTCCACAGAGGGACACCGACACTACGAAATAATGACTGAGCGCAGACACAGTGCTGCAAAGCCAAAGCATCAGAATGAATAGAGAGTTTTCATTATGCCTGATTTTGTATTCAGTTAGTATTAAATGTGACCTTTTCAGACATATTTATATTAGCAGAAATGTATCAAGTATGTTAACATCAAATGCAACACAAAATGGTTTTTACTTTTATTTTGCTGGAAATGAAAGAAACTAAACTGTTGTAGGATATATTTTCTTTCTCCCATGTCTCTAATTTTTTCACCCTATTCAATACTCCAACTTTCAGCAAGTGACCAGGTCTGCAAAAGCATCAATATTTTTTTGAACTTGTGGGAAAAAAGATGCTTTGGTTATGAGGGTTTCAAAATTATTGTTGATTAACAATAAAAGTATGTCATAAACAGTACAAACCCCTTAATATTTTGTATTTTGCCAGCATTGAGTGTATGAGAACAAGGCAAATAGGAAAAAAGTGTTTTAAATTTACTCCAATAAACTAATGTCAATTTGCCCATGGGGCAGATGTGGGATAAACACTCAAGGTCAAACAGTCAGTGAAGGTTCTGATTGTGATAGTGTTCCCATTTCAGTATGTTCACCAATTCTAGTTATACAGTAACTCAGTTGCCTCTATTATTAAGTTAAAGCAAAGGGTGATAAACTTTTCTGGAGGTGGTATCCCAGAGTCATAGGACCCAGCACATGCAAACTATTCTTCCAATTCAGTTGTATTGGGGACCAGTAATAATCTCTAACCTTTAAGCATACTTCCTACTAACCTAGGATTAGAGATTTGGGGAGTTTTGCTCTTTTTACTGAAATCTGTAAAGTTTGATGTTGAATAATATAGGGATAATACAAGTCTTGTCTCCTTTTTAATTTTTCCCTTTAAAATAATTTATTTTAAAGTTACTAAGAATAGGTAACATTTTTATAGCACTTATCATGTTCTGGGAGTTGCTTTTAATGTTTTATATTTATAATTTCATTTAGTCCTTATGATATCTAGCATGATACTATATGCTAGATTTTATTATTATTTCTCATTTTCCAGATGAGAAGACTGAGGCCAGAAAAATTACTATAAATGACTTACCCGGTATCACATGTCTAGTAAATAAGGAAGCTAAGAATTGAATCCAGAAATCTTGCTCCTGCAATCTGTACTCTGAACACAACACTGTAACCTACACGTAAAGGTCTTCACTCTACATAGAAGGTCTGAAATATGTATCCCACAAATCATTTCTCTCTTCAGCATCACCATAATCTAAGATACTCATTATTTGGCATAGCACAGATTTCTGCCAACAGAAACCTGAAACAAGTGAGGTGTTTTATTGATATCGTTTACTACCTTTGGCATTACCCTCTTTTTTCCCTTCTCTCTAGTAATTTTTACCTGCTTCCCAAGGGTGTGTTTAGGATTAACAAGTGTTTGGAAAAGACTGTCCCTTTACACAAAGGTACTATATAACTGAAAAATAGTGAATTATTTACCATAATGAAAGTTAGCTAATTGGAGGGAGTAGAAGTTGAGGAAACAGCAGAGAAGTATTCCACTTTCTTGAACACAAGAAATTGGTATCAATCAGTTTAATACAAGGAGGGCGAGATGACAGGAAGCCATTTGGTAGTACTTTGTTTCTACTTAGAATATTTTTCGAAAGAAAGTCCCTAAAAAAATGTCTTTAGTTCTGACTGTAAGGAGTGGGATAAACAGTCAGACAAGGCAAACGAATGCACAGGGTGTAGGCAGCCTGGCCTCTGTCAGCTTCACCCCCAATGGAGGCGTGCACCCTGTCAATGGAGACAATACATAGAGTTAAAGGATCTTGCTTCTCTCAAGTTCTATGATTACATCTTAAAAAAGAATGTCAGAAAGTGAAACAAAGTGTTCATTGTAGAAAGTTTGCAAATTATGTAAAAATCATTTGTAAATATTTCCTCCCCCATGAACATTACCCAGAGATAGCTGGTGACATTTTGATGTTTATTCTTCTATCTTATCTATTTACTATTTTTGACAATGAAATCATTGTATACATAGTCCCTTAAACCACTTTTTTTTCCACTTCACAGATTGCCATGAGCATTTTCCCATGTCATTAAATTTCTTTTTATAACAGTACTTTTAATAGCTATACTGCATTCCTCTATGCATTATCTCATCAATTCCCCTATTGTTAGAAATTTGGTATCAATCCAATTTTAATTATTGTAAATGATGCTGCACATGAAAAACCTCATATAAAAATATTGTGAACATCTTTGACGAGTGAGTAGAATTACTGGTCAAAGGATATAAAAAAATTTAATACAAGGAGGGTGAGATGACAGGAAGCCATTTGGTAGTACTTTGTTTCTACTTAGAATATTTTTCAAAAGAAAGTCCCTAAAGAAATGTCTTTAGTTCTGACTGTAAGGAGTGGGATAAACAGTCAGACAAACAGGCCATTGCAAAATGGTCCCCCAGGCAGTTTATGCCTCTTAACAGTAGTGATGCTCAGGAGAGAGTTTTGTTTCTCATTTCCTTGCTAATATTGGATACAACATATAGTTAATATTTAATACTAAAACATAAACGAATAAAATAAATATGTGAAATGTTTACCAAGAAAAATAAAGTTATTTTTGTTGTTTCATCTTGGCATTTTTTCATCACTATTAAAAGTAAATATTTTATGTAGTTGTAAAATTAGAATTTATTTTTTGGAACGGCATATCTCTACAGTTTGTTCATTTTAAAATTTTTTATGTTCCTTTTCCTGACTGATTATTTACAGATTTTCAAGATTGGCAGATCATATATAACTATATTTATAATATAAAGTATATTATTTGTTTGTGATCCACTCATGTAAAAAATATTTTTTCCAAGTTGTCCTATTTGATATTGATTTAAAACTTATATAAGTAAGCGTATCTCTCAAATTTTTTTCTTTAAAATGTTTACCTTTACTTTTCTACCATAATTGGGTTTAGTGCTGTAGAAATCTCCATTGTTAGATCTTCCATTTCTAAAAAAGAAATGTGATATTTGGATTTTCTTGTATTTATTTTGAAGTGTTGAAATGTTTTCAAAACTGTAAAACCTAAACAGGTATCTCTGCAGACTGGATTCTAGCTGAGGTCTGCTGGACAAACCTAACATGTAGCACAATGAGAGGCATGTGATGGATGATAAAAAACGTTTGATGATCACAATGTTTTGAAAAATATACTAGAAATAGAAACAGACCCATTTCCTATATCATATGTCTTTCCATATACAACCTAAATAAATTAAAATTAACAATTTATGTCAGTTAATTGAATATATATAAAGTTGTGTTGGATTTAATTGGACTCTAAGTCCAGAGAATTACATGTACTTCTGTTTTGCTGGTACTTTTCCAGGTATTGAGGGAGAGACTACAATTCCAAGTGTTAATACATACACTAAAAAATATGTCTTTTCTCTAACTACTAACTCAGTTTCATATTTGTTTTATAAAGTTAATTATATATATTCATGTATGGGTGTGAGAGGTAATATATTGACACAAATAATACTTGAGAGAATTTTAAAAAGTTGAGGCTTGTTTTTTTTCCTCTCCATCTCTCTCTGCCAGTGGAGGAGGGGGCTAGGTGGAAAGGGGCATAGAAGGAGGAATAGGGCAAGAAGGGGAAATTCCATACATTGTGCTTTTCTAGAAAAGAGTATGTTACTCACTGAACTGAATTGTTTGGTCACATGCAACAACCCTGGCCATTGTGGGCAAGAGCAACGAGTCAGCTTTCAGGAAAAGTTGAAAAAGTTTTGTCTTAAAGTATCTTTCTTCATGCCTAACAGAATTATGCTACCATTAATAGCCATGCAAGTCACTAAATGAATTAAATCAAGTTAATTATTGCTCATGCTATTTAAACAAAACTTGAAAACTTTGTGCCCAAAAAGAAACCACACAGAATCTTTGACACACACACAAACAAAATAAGTTACAAATTAAAGGGGAAATCCTTGTAAAGTTTCTCCTCACATCACTGATCTGACTGAGATGTCCACTCCAGGCAATTTTGAATTAAGAGACCTTATCTTTTAGGATCTCTGTTCCCAGGTCTTCTCTTCAGGCAGCCGGTGCCTGTACATTGCCTCCAGCAGTGCCTGTACATGGCCTCCAGGCTGCCCCCGGGTCTTTTCCTCAGGCCCCCGTGCCTGTACGTTGCCTCCAGGCCGCCCCCCGGTCTTCTCCTCAGGCAGCCGGTGCCTGTACGTTGCCTCCAGGCCGCCCCCGGGTCTTCTCCTCAGGCCGCCGGTGCCTGTACGTTGCCTCCAGGCCGCCCCCGGGTCTTCTCCTCAGGCAGCCGGTGCCTGTACGTTGCCTCCAGGCCGCCCCCGGGTCTTCTCCTCAGGCAGCCGGTGCCTGTACGTTGCCTCCAGGCCGCCCCCGGGTCTTCTCCTCAGGCAGCCGGTGCCTGTACATGGCCTCCAGGCCGCCCCCGGGTCTTCTCCTCAGGCCGCCGGTGCCTGTACGTTGCCTCCAGGCCGCCCCCGGGTCTTCTCTTCAGGCAGCCGGTGCCTGTACGTTGCCTCCAGGCCGCCCCCGGGTCTTCTCCTCAGCCCCCCCCCCCCCGTGCCTGTACGTTGCCTCCAGGCCGCCCCCGGGTCTTCTCCTCAGGCAGCCAATGCCTGTACATGGCCTCCAGGCTGCCCCCAGGTCTTCTCCTCAGGCAGCCAGTGCCTGTACGTTGCCTCCAGGCTGCCCCCAGGTCTTCTCCTCAGGCAGCCAATGCCTGTACATGGCCTCCAGCAGTGCCTGTACATGGCCTCCAGGCTGCCCCCGGGTCTTTTCCTCAGGCCCCCGTGCCTGTACGTTGCCTCCAGGCCGCCCCCGGGTCTTCTCCTCAGGCAGCCGGTGCCTGTACGTTGCCTCCAGGCCGCCCCCGGGTCTTCTCCTCAGGCCGCCGGTGCCTGTACGTTGCCTCCAGGCCGCCCCCGGGTCTTCTCCTCAGGCCGCCGGTGCCTGTACGTTGCCTCCAGGCCGCCCCCGGGTCTTCTCTTCAGGCAGCCGGTGCCTGTACGTTGCCTCCAGGCTGCCCCCGGGTCTTTTCCTCAGACCCCCGTGCCTGTACGTTGCCTCCAGGCCGCCCCCGGGTCTTCTCCTCAGGCAGCCGGTGCCTGTACGTTGCCTCCAGGCCGCCCCCGGGTCTTCTCCTCAGGCAGCCGGTGCCTGTACGTTGCCTCCAGGCCGCCCCCGGGTCTTTTCCTCAGGCAGCCGGTGCCTGTACGTTGCCTCCAGGCCGCCCCCGGGTCTTCTCCTCAGGCAGCCGGTGCCTGTACGTTGCCTCCAGGCCGCCCCCGGGTCTTCTCCTCAGGCAGCCAATGCCTGTACATGGCCTCCAGCAGTGCCTGTACATGGCCTCCAGGCTGCCCCCAGGTCTTCTCCTCAGGCAGCCGGTGCCTGTACATGGCCTCCAGGCCGCCCCCGGGTCTTCTCCTCAGGCAGCCGGTGCCTGTACGTTGCCTCCAGGCCGCCCCCGGGTCTTCTCCTCAGGCAGCCGGTGCCTGTACGTTGCCTCCAGGCCGCCCCCGGGTCTTCTCCTCAGGCAGCCAATGCCTGTACATGGCCTCCAGGCCGCCCCCGGGTCTTTTCCTCAGGCAGCCAATGCCTGTACATGGCCTCCAGCAGTGCCTGCACATGGCCTCCAGCAGTGCCTGTACGTTGCCTCCAGCAGTGCCTGTACATGGCCTCCAGGCTGCAGCCTTCTGTCAGCTTCAGTACAGAAAGGGTTGAGCCTGCTGTGTAATACAAGGTTGAGCCTGTTTTACACAATCTGACTTTTGTGTAAAAAACGTCAGATAATTCAGGACTTATTCATACATTGTACTTCCCAGGTCAGCCCAATCTGAGAAGGGAGGAATTTCGTAAATAAATCCTTGGTAATATCGTACCATGTTAGAAACTAGCTCAATAGGTTACTTTCCGCTGCATTTTAGTAAAGTATCCCTAGAAAAGTTTAAGGATGGGATATGTTTTAGGGGTTTTTCAAAGCTTTTTCCTTATAATCACTAAAATTATATCGCTTTTGTGTATAAAACTTCACCCTGTGTCATTTTGCTTTTTGAAACAGAGCTGTGTCTCCCAGAATCCTTCATCTTTCTGCCTCCATAGTTTATAATTGGGAAAGGGAATTTTTTTATTGCTTTACACAAATATTTAGTTCAGAATCTTGTAAAATTAATGTCTTATTCACCTAGGGCTACTATAACAAACGACTGTAAACTGGGTGGCTTAAACAACAGACGTGTGTTTCTCACAGTTTTGGCAGCTGAGAAGGCCAAGATCAAGGTGTGGCTGACTTGGTGCCCCATGAAAATCGCCTCCTGGCTGGCTGACGGCCATCTTCCACCATATCTTCACATGGCGCGAGTGGGAGAGCAGGCTCCCAGCTTCCTTCCAATCCCATCAGGCAGATCCTACTCTCATGACCTCTTCTTAACCTGATTGCCTCCGAAAGGCCCCACCTCCTAGCACCCTCACTCTAGGGAGGATAGGGTTTCAACCTATGAATTTTGGGAGGACACAAATATTCAGTCCATAACAATTACCCTTCAATTAGAGGACTATCTGGCAAAACCGAGCCTTTGAAAAAATGATGATAAACTGGCAGTGAGTCAATCCCACCTCACTCCAGCCATATAATTCTACTCGTGCTTTCCCTGTTTATTATTCCCTGGGTAGATCTCACCCTTGCATAAATCACTTCACGGTGGGAAAGGCCAAGTCATAAAAGCCCCTTTAGTGTGCATGAGTGAGCAAAATAAAGGACGTTAAAATCCTTACCCTAGCCTTGAAGGCATCACTGCACGTTATCTGGTGATGGAGTACGTTTTTACACTTCTGGGCTTGTCGTGTTACTGTGCCCCCACTCTTTGTTCACAATCATTAGTATGCAGTATTTACTCAGTTAGGTTTTTATTTGAGGTTGCCAGATTGCTTGATATGATGTTAAGGAACATGAAGCTAGTTTCTTATGGTGCTTTTCTGCAAAAAGAAAATAAATTCTTTTTAACAGACACCATGGCATGAAAGTGAAAAACTGACATTATATCATTTTGTTAAATAAGATGATCTGCCAGAAAATTGTCTTAATGAATATCAAACATTCTTTTTTCAGGAGTCTACATGTAATAAATATATGAAAGCATATATTGAACACATGACAATATTCAGGACAATAAAGATGTTCTTAGTATTCTTTGCACATCCGTAGATATGACTTTTTTTTCAGTATATAGTCTAAGCAACTATATTCAGTGATCCTGCTCCTGTTAGAGAGGCTAAATCTTCCTACTCCATAAAAGAAACATCCTTTACTTGTGTGCCTCAGGGACTAATATTGTCATTTTTTCCTGTAGTTTTAAGCAACTGTGCTTTTTAGAAGGAAGCAGACAGCAGAAGACTCAGTGGGTTCACTGTAATATTCGTCTTTGATAAATTGTGCAGACTTTATTAGGGGGCTAAAATTCTTGAGACATAAAATTGCCAGGGCAGTTGGGTAGGTACTGGGAACTCTTACAGTATGCTGCTTATTCTAAAATCAGAAGAGCCACTGATAGTATAGAGCAGATAATAAGCAATTATTAAATGTTATATTATTTATTTACATCATGTAACAATTCTACTAATTAAGCTGTTGTCTGCCTTTTAAAACATTTATTTAATTCTAAGAACCATCCTACCACTTCAGTTAGGTTATTGGTGGTATTTTTTTTTTCTCCTAATAACCCTGATAGCAATAGTGCTTGACTTAAGGAATTCACATACATTCAGATAGGGAAAAACTGGACTTTTGTGTTTTATTTTTTTGTTTTTTTTTTTAATGAATCTCAGTGGTTTCATAGGTTTCCAACTCCTTAGTAAATCCTTTCCTATCTCTTGGGTAGAGTCAATCTAGAATAAAAGTATGTGTTTTGTCAGGGGTCCTTGGGTCCAGGAATTATAAAGCCATAGTTAAGAAATTGTTTCCAATAATTTTGTAATAATAAGTCACTTATGGGAGATAAATTGAAAACAAAATATAATAAAAATGACTATGTAAAATTGAGAGTCGCTATTTACAAGTAACTGGGGGATAGAATATAATCATTATAAAGACAATGAGGATGTAAAGAAGTATTTTTAGGCATGTGCATATGCAAAACACTTAAAAATGTAAAAATTTCTTCAAAAATTGGACTTAATATAAAAAATATTCATGGAAAAACAGATTCTAGGAATAAGCAGGAATTAGTCTTGAGTCCTAAAGGTTCTGAAATATTGAAAATAAATGGGAATAAAATTGTAGAGCATTCCAGCCAGTAAGAATGGAACACGTGAATAAAAACATGCATCTGTGTTCAATATTTTGTCTAGTTAGCTGTTGATGTTGCAGACTACTAGTAGGATTTATATGAGATAGACAATATGTGAATATCAGTACATGACAGATTTTATTCTCAAGTAATTCTTGAAAAAAAGAATGGATACCTCATTAATATTCTATGCATATTCATTCTCTAGGCCACAGACCAGTTTAATGTCAGAAAATATTTTCACGGACCAGCCTTTAGGGTGGGAAGGATAAATGTATCACGTGACCAAGACAAGCGTCAAGAGTGAGTCTTGGCCCTGGCCGGTTGGCTCAGCGGTAGAGCGTCGGCCTAGCGTGCGGAGGACCCGGGTTCGATTCCCGGCCAGGGCACACGGGAGAAGCGCTCATTTGCTTCTCCACCCCTCCGCCGCGCTTTCCTCTCTGTCTCTCCCTTCCCCTCCCGCAGCCAAGGCTCCATTGGAGCAAAGATGGCCCAGGCGCTGGGGATGGCTCTGTGGCCTCTGCCTCAGGAGCTAGAGTGGCTCTGGTCGCAACATGGCGATGCCCAGGATGGGCAGAGCATCGCCCCCTGATGGGCAGAGCATCGCCCCTGGTGGGCGTGCCGGGTGGATCCCGGTCGGGCGCATGCAGGAGTCTGTCTGACTGTCTCTCCCTATTTCCAGCTTCAGAAAAATGAAAAAAAATAAAAATAAAAATAAGAGTGAGTCTTAGACAGATGTAACAAAGGGAATCTGGTCATTTTAAATATAAATAAAACGGAAATAATGTAAGGGGTTGGGGACCACTGCTCTAGACCCCATTGAGTACCACTATAGAGATGTGCAGTCTCACAATGATTAGTTCAAAACCTTTAAAACTTCAAAAATCTTCAGTCACTCATTTAAACTACAGTTTCTAATTTTTTCTGCCTTCTTTGCTAAGTCAGTTCTTTAAACATTTTTTATACATCTTTTTCATTTTCCCCTTAATTTTGATGATTTATCTACTTGAAAACCAGGTGGCCTGAATGGTAGTGTTTCAAAAACTTGAATTGTGTGCTAATTCTTTTATTTTTTTTACGCCCAATAGACAGAATGTGCAAATTTCATTCGAGTTCTTCAACCGTATAACAAAACTCATATTTATGTGTGTGGAACTGGAGCATTTCATCCAGTATGTGGATATATAGATCTTGGAGTCTACAAGGAGGTAATGTAATGAAATTGCATGAAAACAATTTATTGTAATACCTTGTTATTTAATGCCTAAGACATTACATGGGCCGATTTGAATGTAAAGATGGAGTCATATAGCCTGACCTGTGGTGGCGCAGTGGATAAAGTGTCGACCTGGAAATGCTGAGGTCGCCGGTTCGAAACCCTGGGCTTGCCTGGTCAAGGCACATATGGGAGTTGATGCTTCCAGCTCCTCCCCCCATCTCTCTCTCTGTCTCTCTCTCCTCTGCCTCTCTCTCTCCTTCTCTCTCTCCTCTCTAAAAATGAATAAATAAGAAGAAATTTAAAAAAAAAAAAAAAAAAAAAGATGGAGTCATATAGTTTATGAACTATATAAGAACTCATGTTCCCAACCAAAATTATGTTGCCATTTTGATTATACACTTTACTTAATTAAAAATTTTTCTACTAAAAGGTTTTGTTAGTGAGGTGATCAAAATTAATAGTGTAAAATATTGAAAGTGCTTGTTTTCTATGGGCTCTGTGTATGTCTTCATCTTCTCTTGAGGTTCCTTTACAAGTAGATCTGTAGAGTGTGTTGCTGTTGGTAAAGATTCATTCCCCAAAAGAACTTGCAATGGAATTGTATCTTATTAAAAATTTCATTTTTCCCATCCAGCAAATTTTACCTGTTACTTATGTTAACTATAATGGACATTAGGTACAGAAAATGTAATGATTTTCAAATAACTGTGTAGATAGTCATTATTTCTGCTGGACCAAATTGACATAATGGAAATAAAGTCTTCATTAATTAGAAATAATGGATTCCAGCTATCTATAAGTATTTTCAATAAATGAGAAACATGCACATTTTAGTAGTTTAATTAATTACTAATATATTAGAGCTCTTTTCTTATGTCATGTACTTTTTGTGTCAGTCCATGACAGGCACTTTACATGGATTGTTTATTTGGAGTTTCACAACACTCTTAATGAAGTTAATACTGCTTTTTACTTCCAACTTACAAGTTAATAAAAATGGTCTAGCAAGGAACTGAACCAAGTCAGTCTGTCTCTAGAGCAAGCACGTGCAACTAACTGAACTTTAGAAAACGAACTCTAAGTGTATCTTTGTTTGGGTGATAGGTTGGACTGTCCATCCTTATGTTTATGTATATAACCACACATATTTGCAGGAAAATTGGCTGCGTGTTCGAAGTTAAAGTCTGAGTTTATAATACAGGTTTGCCTTTATGGATTCATGCAGAAATCAAACCCAAAACTGTGGCTGGATAAATTTTCCTCTCTAACCAACTTGTCTAAACAGCCCAGATTCAAATGTTTGAAAATAAAGCAACACTGATAGTTAAATCTCTGAACCAGTGGGAGACTTGGCAACTTGAATTCACCATTCTTTGTTGCTTGTGTAATGCTCTCTTGCCTAGCTTTGATGAAGGACAATATATAAATATAATAGTAGTGCAGAGCGGTAGGATGTAATTATATGAGATAGCCCCACAGCTTGGATGTGTTTTGAGGCCTGAGGCTAAAGGCTAAACTCACAACCTGCTGAAGGATGCAAAGAGTGCTCTTTAGCTCCTAAAAGTCACAAGTGCTGAAAAGGAATTTAGATGGCACTGATTACTTATCTTGGGACTGTCAAGAAGCCCAGGGGCAGTGAACTTTACAAGTTCTGTGAATAAGAGAATTATGAGTGAACAGAGGTATTGAGCTTTGACAATTTGCTGCTAGTCTGGACTACAGATAATTGTATTTAGCCCTGTTTGAAGATTGTTAGCTTTTAAAATAAATTCTTGGTCCCAGGAATTCATTGTTTTTCCAGAGGGAGTTCAGAAGGCTCTTCCATTTTCAAAATAGATAAGGTTGTTCTGGAGGTGACTGAGTAGAGGGAACTAATACAGCTGGGGCTAGAGTAGGTTTACAGTTGTGTTTTCCCAAGACACAGTTTATTCTTGTGTTATTATTTATTAATTACTTTATTATTTTCCATATGAACAACTGTAAACCTGCGTTCACCCCACCCTGTATATAAAACGAATGGAGGTGAGAAATCTGGGAAGTGCCCTTTCTGGGGACTCCTGTGCAGTGCAGCTGGGACAATGGGAAGAAGGTTAAAAATGCTGAAATGAATTCCAGATTTCTAACTTCGGCAGTGAGTTTGAGGATGGTGTTATTTATTGAGGTGAAAGTAGTAACAAGCTTGTGGGGAGAATGGTGAGTTAGTTTTATACGTTCTGCATTTGAAAATTGCTCGGGAGGTCATGCCAAGTGGTCATTTGGATCTGGATTTCAGGACAGAAGTCAGGGCTGTTGTCAACAACTAATCATTTGAGCATGGGGAGCCAGGGTTTGAAATATGGCTGCAGTCATTTACCAGCTCCATGGTCTTATACATGCTGCATAAGCCTTCCAAGCTTCTGTTTATTCAGCAATGTAATGAGAGTAATGCTAACTACCTCACGGAGTAAATCTGAGGATAAAATGAGAAAATTATAGTATAGGCTTTGGCAAAGCACTTGCTTTGTTCCAGCCACTTAATATGCAACCATAGTAGGCAACAGGAACACAGAAAGGCAAGAGGCAAGGATTCCAAAAGTATTATACAAATATATATATATTTATATAAAAATAATGTATGCTATTACATTATACATATACACATATGCATATACATATACTCTGCAAAACTTGCAGTGCCTGATAGCTGTTAAATGATTAGATTGGAAGTATATTCTTTGTTTCTTCTGCTGCTGCAAATTTCATCTTTAAATGGGAATGGTATTAATAATAACTTTGCCTGGATGTAATGAATAAATGTTTTCTATCATTCTTATTCCTTTCTTTCAACAATATTTCTGCGTGCAGCTTAGATCGATGCTTTTTGCATAATTAATTAGAATTAAGTGATTAGGGAAACATAAAGTTTGAAGTCTCAAATGTTAGGGTGCTGTGCAGTTCAGTCACTTGATCTGAGGAAGTTCATTTAATCAGCCATTCGTTTTTACATCATTTTCCTGTTGGTGACCTTGACTGGCTCAAGGCAACTTGCTTTCCTGCTATCTCTTTTCTCCAGGAGATTAGAAGGGAGACCTTGGCCTCAGCCTCCACAAATATCCACTTTACGGGCTTATCTTGAGAATTTAATGAAATGTTGCGTTTTGCAAACAGAAGTCTGCACAATTGTAAGGGAGTATTTAGTACTTTGCATCAAATGTGACATTCTTTCAGATATTTTCTTGGTTTTCTTTTTTAAGCTTTTAAAATCTTCTGGCATACCAGATTCAGCTTACTTTCCCCCTATATAACATCCCATTTTAGAGTCAACAGTTCTGTTTGATCTGTGGAGAAGTGTTCCTTTAATGATATTCAAACATACTCAAGAGCCACAATCTACAAGTATTTTGTTTGTTTGTTTGTTTGTCTGTCTCTGACAAATCTCTAGCATCATCCACAGTTGGAAATCGTGCCCTAAATGTGTTCTCATTGGACTTTCAGTCCCTATTATCATAACTTGTCATTAGCTGACTTGTTCTGATTAAACATAGTTGGGTTTGATCATGTTACATGGGGACTATGAGGCTACTATAAATTGATTTTAATACATTTTAAGTTTATGAGTTTGAATTCTGAGACTAGATTCATTAAAAGCATGAACTTTGGAGACAACCCTGAGTTCAAGCTACTGTTTTGCCTCTTACTAGCTGTGTGATGCTGAACAAGGTACTTAACCCCTCTATCCTCAGTATTTCTCTTTTAAAGCTGGAATTCCAAGAGTAGTTTCATCATTAGGCCCATTGGGAGAGTTCAGTGAAACAATGTACATAAAGTTTCTGGCCCATGGATCATACATATTAACCGCTAAGTACCTTGCTATTAGTATTCAAGCGCATTTACTTAAACCTCTGGAATGGCAGTTATTAATCATGCTATTTAAATTGCTATTACCACCCTGGCTGCGTGGCTCAATTGGTTAGTGCTTCATTCCTGTGTATCAGGGTTCCGGATTTGACAAGGCATGTGCAGGAATCAACCAATGAATTCAAAAATGGGTGGAACAACAAATTGATGTTTCACTCTCTAAAATTAATTAATTAGTTTTAAAAATTCAAATTGCTATTACTATTTTTTAAAAGGCGGTAACTACTGCTGGTCCTGTTCATAAGAAAAAGATCTGGCATGGCATATACAATCAGTTACTCTATCCCTTTTGCTTCATTGCTTGTTTTCTAGATAAGTAGCAATGAGTGGTTCTTTGTATGGCATGTATGTGTGCTAAAACACCATCTAGAGAGAATGTCCGAAATGCTGACTTTTTCTAGCACATAAGCCGGGTGAGTCATCTGCCTTTTTGCTGGATGGTAGTGTTGTCATTGTTATGAAACACTCAAGCTCATGGGACCATATTCATTATACATTCATATTTTTCTTGGAAAGTTCAACTTAAGATGTTATTTTTTCCTGAATATTAAAAGTATGCCAATGTCATTCTGACTGTGGCCACTATTATACAAATAGATGTTTCAGCCAAAATAACTGTGGTTTTTAATGTGTACAGTGTTTTCATAATAGTGAAAATATTATAACAGCATTTTTCTTGCCCACATTCATCGACAGCTATGAAAATGAACTGCCTACCTTAGAACATTCCATGTCACTAAATTACAAAATACAACAAGGCTTAGGTAATTTGGGATAGTTGCAGTTGCTTAGGTAAATAGACCATACTATGAAAGTATAATTATAGTAAATTTATTTTTTAGGTGAGGAAATTGGCTTGCTAGGCTCAATAAATTAGGTATTAGACTTAAGAAATATGTGTGTTTGATGTTGATATTATAGTGGTTCAGACTAAACAGAGTGATGAGTATATTAGTATTAATACTTCTGATTGAAAAATCCATTCATTATTATTATTATTACTTTGGGCAAAAGTGATCAAAACATGGTGATTGAGTCTTGCCAGAAATAATATTTTCTGTTGAGTTAAGGAGCACAGCATGATACACATGCTATATGCTCAATGAGTTTTTTGTTGAATTAATGAGTTAAAATTTAGGTCTTATCTTCTATGTTCTTGCTGATTCTGAAAGTTCAAGAAATCTCACTGTGTTAATATTTCTCCTAACAGGACGTTATGTTCAAACTAGATACACACAATTTGGAGTCTGGTAGACTGAAATGTCCTTTTGATCCTCAACAGCCCTTTGCTTCAGTAATGACAGGTAAGATCAATGACAGGCAGATCTTGCTTTAGGTGATTTTCTAAAAAGGTATGTGTAGATTAAACTACATTTTCTCATTAACCTAAAGATTACTTTGGAATCTTCTACTGGCTATTTAGTTATAGAATTTTAATGCCAAATCTCTATATTTAGCATCCTTATCAATAAAGTGAGGTCTCAGCCATCCACATGTCTATGCAGTTAAATTTCAAATGAATTTATCATTGAATTCTTTTTCATGCAAGTGACACATACACTTGTTTTAAATTTTTACGTTTAAATGTCTCAGATTTTCTTATACTAAGTTCTATCCTTATAAATGCAGCAATTCCTAAAATGTATGCTTAAGCTTTAAGTGGTAGAAATAATAAATAAATTAATAAAACAAATGAATCAAATAATAGAGTACAGATAATAGAATGTTATGACACCTTTTCTTTCTGATTTTTAAAACCTGATTATATTAGTGAATTTTACAACCTGATTATATTAGTGAATTCATGGAATTTTTACTGGCATGTTCAGTCTTTGGCTTTGTATACATCTGATATTTTCTTATGAGATGACTCTCCTGTTTAAAGAAAGCAGAACTGTGTGGTCTGAAGTCTGTTCTGAGGAATGTCGGCACAACTTCTGAATTTTAACCTTTATAAGAACTCCTTTTGTCTTGGTTTGGTTCCTGACTTTAGTCTCTTTTTATTTAACTTGTCTATCAAATCCTTGAATTATCTACGAGAGTGAAGCACCATGACATTTTAATTTTCACTTAGTGAGAACTAGTGATCTTCCTTTGAAGTGAAACCCTGTGTTTTTGTGTGTTTTGAAAATCGTAACTAATGTTCAGTCATTATCCTCAAAAAATGAGATAGATGATTTGTGATTGTAATCTGTCAAGTAGGGTTAACATACCCTTAATAAAAAAAAAAGCAATAGATGGTAGGCATTGGTGACCCTTCTTAGGAATCTCTAAGTAATTTAAATACAAAGAAGACAGTTTTAAAGCCTGGTGGATCTACAAATTCTGTTTTGGAGCTGTAATATACAATTTTTTTCTGACAAAATGTTCAAAATTTTGCAGTTTTGTTTCAAACTAATCATTTGTTTCCTTTACTCTTACCAAACATCACCAGACATTACTCATAATATCTTTGATGTAGTTGTGTTTTTTTACTTCTATTTTTAAAAAATTTGCCCCACAATAAAATAGTGCCATTTACCATATACTTTAGGGAAATGTTTTAAGAAATGGAAGCAGTACCATACTATATTTATGTTATACAACTGTATTTCTTTCTTGTGTTTTGTTTTGTTTTCCTTTGAAGTTAACTATTATTATTTCAGTGGTTGTCTCAACTATTATAGTTCAGTAAAAACTTATTTAGAGGGATATAGTAATCAGAGGATTTAAAAATATCTGCATCACTATACAATGGCAAAATTTTAAAGTCATTTTTCTGAGGAAAATAAGATTTTAGTGATAAAACAATGTCTTTAGTTATTCTTTTATTTGGGCATTTAAAAAGTCAAAATTTTCTGTAGAGATGTTTGGGCCTATTAAGACCAAACATAGTCAAAGTAGTTGACTATGAAGATTTTTTTTATAATTTTATTTAGAAAATTAAACTTAATGGGGTGACACATATTATTAACAGGTAAATATTTCTATAGCATTTGAACTTTTGATTATGTTGTGTACCCATCCATCACCCAATAGTGTTGGGCCAGTGTTGTAATGAATAAAGTGTCTGATTATGGATCAGAAGTTTTCTTGAAATAGAAGCTTAGCTCTCAAAAGGGCAACATATTCTTCTATAGGGATAACATTCTTTTCTGCCACCTTCCTTCACCCCAACAATGTGCTAACAAGCATTGAGAAACTTTGACCTCCCTCTTCTCCTTTTCTCCCCCAATCCTTTTCTTTACCTCTCCTTCCCCCTGCTCTCTCCTCTGCCTTTTCTCCATTTTTCCTCTCCTCATCTTATCATTTTCTACTCCTTCCTGTCTCCTTTTCCTCTTCCTCCATCTATCCTCCCTGCACCTTTCCCCTCTCAGCTTCTTTTTTCCTCTCTAGGCTCATTTCTTTTTCTCCTCCACCTCCTGCTCCTTCTCTCTCCCACCCCCTGTCTCTCCCATAAAACATGGATATGCACTTTACATAAATAACAGGACAAAGAAGTTTGGTATGCAGTAATGGCAACATTGTTCCCTTCTTTCCCTTTTCAGGAATTCCTGTTTATCAGAACTGTTAGAGACATGACTAGCTACAAGGAATGCAAAATGTTATAATTACAAAGAATGACTTCAGTGCTGAAAGCTCCCTTTCAGCAGAGATTAGGCAGAGAAAAGTTGTGGTCATTGAGGTTGTGTTGGTTAAGTAAATACTAATTACACAATCCATTCCTCATTATGGCATTTACTTTTTAATATTTCTTTGTGATGCTACAATGAGTAACTCCTAATTATGATATATCCTTGAATTATTTACAAGAAGGGAAAGAAGAAGAGCTTATTTGTAAAGGAAGCCAATACATATGCAGTTATTAATTCAGAAGACCTTGACTTTTTTCATATTGAACTAACACCAGCTTACCAAAGTTCATTGAGTTATCTTTTCTTTAAACAACCACACTTTTTCAAAATCTGAAAATGAAGTTTATGAATTATACTATCAATATATTCTAATGTTAAGCAATAAACATCTTTGGTTTCATGCTGTGAAATTAGTATATTGTAAATAGTGTCTGCTGGTAAACTCTTAGAAGTCCTATGCATTCTTTTCTCCCGCCCAGATGAGTACCTCTACTCTGGAACTGCTTCTGATTTCCTTGGCAAAGACACTGCGTTCACGCGCTCCCTTGGGCCTGCTCAGGACCACCATTACATCAGAACTGACATTTCAGAGCACTACTGGCTCAACGGTTAGTGATGTACTCACATTTGATTGTTTTTCCTTGCATATGGGTAGATAAGAAACTCATTATTATTCATTCAGATGGGCTTTGGGTTAAGTGACTTAGCTCAACATTATAAAATACGTTTGAAATAATTTCTCACTAAGACATATTGTGTATATGATAATAGCTAACATTTGTTGAGTGTGTGCTCTTATCTTTGACACTTCTATGCTCTGATTCATTTCTTTAATATTTAAAATGACCTGTGATATATATAATTATTACATACTTTTTAAAGATGAGTAAACTGAGGTAGAGAAAAGTTGAGTAATTTGGTCAAGGTCTTGCAACTTGTTCATTGCAGAGCTGGGCTTCAAGTTAGCAATATTCTGCAATCTGCTTTTTAATGACTAAACCAAATTCTGTCTGAGTATAATGGAAAGGGGTTAGATTATAATACTAACTTCTTTTGTTTAAAGATAATTTATGTTTTGGTTAAGACATCTCCATCAAATCAATTTAAGCATATTGATATTGACATTAATTTGATTACTTTTTTGTTTAAGGGTCATAGAATATTATAAGTTTTCAATAAAACAAACAACTCCCCCCCAATCCAAAACAAATAAATGCATTTATTTAATTCAAGAAATAATGCAAGGATTCTTTTTCTCTCCTGCCTTACAATAAGTCAGGTTTTATCATGATTTTTCTAATGTTTTCTAATTAACATAGGACTTTATCCCACTGTGTTGCAGAATAACATAACATTGCTATATAGGCAGGCCAACAATATTTCTCATTCCCACCATAAATATTGAGTTTTAGTGGAGGAGGCCTGGGTAAAGATTTCCTAGGGGCTCTTTCTCTATCTCTCCATATCACTTAAGGAGTGAACAAAAGGGGAAAACACTTTAAAAACATTTTTTAGTCCAAACTTCCAGATCTCTTTGTTTATACAACAATGTGAATTTCATTGACCACAGGAAACCATTATGAATATCACTATGAATAACACAAATTTAGGATATCCCCAACTAAGTGATTTCTTTCTTCTTCTTCTTTTTTTTTTTTTTTACAGAGACAGAGAGAGAGAGTCAGAGAAAGGGATAGATAGGGACAAACAGAGTGATTTCTTAATACTCACACAAGACAGGACTGTCATCTGGAGCAGCATGGAGTTTTGTGGAAATATTTGATTTGAGAGGGATCCATAGATTTCACCAACTGAAAAACTTAGTTACTTGCTTAGGTAACAAGATACACGTATGGTTTTAAAATGAAATATAGATTGTATTTTTTGGTTTTGGGATTACAAATGGCATTATATTGCCATTTAAAAGATTATTGCATTTTTCCCTGAACTGTGATATGTCTGTAAAGAAGTCAGAAGCATCACTCAAACAATAAATGGAGGAAACAGTTATTCACCTGTTATTTGCCTAGCATGCTGTTCTTAGGGCTGTGCGAAGAGAATGGCAAAGTAGGAAGCCTTTGAGTTGGTTGAACATTCTCTTAATAAGCAGCATTTGAGGGCCTATTACACACTGAATGCAATTCTACACACGGGAATTAAAATAATTATATGGCATGGTTGCTGATTTCATGGGTGGCAAATGCCTAAGGCATAAGGGAGTGGGAGATGGGGCTGGAAGGTTGTAAATATTATCCTGAAACCAATGGAAAGTTATCCACAGTTTACTGATTTATTTTTATGAGGTATGATTGACATATAGCATTATATTAGTTGCAGGTGTACAACATGATACTATATTGGTATATAATGCAAAATGATCACCACAGTAAATGTAGCAAGATCCATCACCTGATATAGTTCCAATTATCTTTTCTTGTCATAGGAGCTTTTAAGATTTACTCTCTTAAAAACTTTTAAATATGCAGTTAATAAATATTATTAACTATAGATACCATGTTGTGTATTATATCCTCACAGCTCATTTCTTTTATAACTAGAAGTTTGTTCTTTTTGGCCCTCTTCACCCATTTCCTGATCTTAATTAGGGAACCAGATCTTTGTTTTTTATGAAGGCAACTGACAAAATAGCATGAAAGGAAGACTGAACAAAGAATGAGGACAGAGAGAAGAGGCCATTGCACAAAAACAGAAAAATGAGGATGGGACAGGAACAAAGTCAGGGGCAGCAGAGGTGGACATAAGAATATATAGGAGTGAATATTTGAAATAAAAATTTGGGAATAAAAATTTTGTGGAAGGTAAGAAGATTTTGGATATTGGAAAAAATTTACAATTAAAGAAGTCATCAGAAAGGAAGAAGTTGAAGGTAGGAGGAACTACACACTACAGAAGGTCTCAATGGATTGAATGCAGACAAATGATTAAGAACTAGGAGAACGGCCTGACCTGTGGTGGCGCAGTGGATAAAGCGTTGACCTGGAAATGCTGAGGTCGCCGGTTCGAAACCCTGGGTTTGCCTGGTCAAGGCACATATGGGAGTTGATGCTTCCAGCTCCTCCCCCACGTTTTTCTCTGTCTCTCCTCTCTCTCTCTCTCTCTCTCTGTCTCTCCCTCTCCTCTCTAAAAAAATAATAATAATAAAATAAAAAATAAATTAAAAAAAAGAACTAGGAGAACATTTTTGATGCTAGAACATTTGAGGCAGATTGCTTAGTGGTTAGTGACAGGGATACAATATAACCTGGTCTATCTAGACATTTCCATTTTTATCTGCTTTCTTCAGTCTCAATTGTATCCCAGTTTAGACAAAATTCATACCTCTGTTTTTGTGTAATTTAATTGCTAAAGTTTAAATCCTGATGATGACTTATTTGTAACCTCAGTCAAATATTTATGTAAATCCAATTCTTTGTCTAAAAATGTGTAATAATGTTCATAATGTGTTATAAAGAGTAAAGTAGATCAAATAGAGAGGTCTGATGGAAAATAATTTTAAGAGCTATTCAGTGTCAATATTATTATCACCATCATTATCATCATTTCTTTAAGTAAGAGGAGTAGAGGGTGCGTCTAAAACCCTGAATGCTCTGATTTTCTGACACCTATTTAGCATTTTTGACTATTGACAACCTTGCCTTCCTGTACACTTCACAATTCTGTGAGCTCATCTATTCTAATAGTTTCTGCTGTTTCCTGTGTTCACGTGTTTCCTAAACCTCTATTTCCAGCCTTTTCTTGTAACTAAATGCCCTTAAAAACATTTATTTGGATAGTTTATATTTTCATCTCAGATTAGAATAAGTTGTTTAATATGACAGTAAAAATATCTAAGCCTTAGCCTTCATTATGCCACTAAAGTGCTTTGAGATTTTTTACAAGTTATTTTAGTGATCCTTTGTTTGAGTTTCCTTAAACATGTGCATCTATAGATATAGATGCATAGATAGATATATAAAAGACTAATTATATGTAAAATTGTATGAGTCTAACTTTAAAATTATCTTGTTTTCTCTTTGTAACTTATCCTTCAATACCAGTTTTCTGATTTCATCTGTCTTAACTTCCTTAACTTCATTCACCCAGTTACCTTGAAATTATCTTTGAGCCCTTCCTCTCCTCCACCCCTTTATCCAATTTTTTGTTAAGGGCCTTTACTTCCTTCAAAATATCTATTGACCTTGTTCTTTTTCATGACTACCATCTTCCTATAGGTCTTTGTCACCTTATCTTTGGTTTATAACCATTATTTTACTGTTGTTGTTTTTTTTAAATAATTTTTGGTCTAGCCAGAGTTAGTGTGAGCATCAGGTCGGAGGTATTCTGGGGGACAAGCAGGCTGGAACTGGATGATCACAGTGCCCAGAGGACCCTTCTCGGTCCATGGAAACTAGGGCAGAGCAAGGGCAACATGACAGAAACTATGTGAGATCCTCTAATGAGGAAGTACCTGACAGGCTATGGCAAAAATAGTGGGCTTGCCAAGGGAGCATTTCTGTCCTCCATTCTGAGAAGTGTCCATTTTTCAGATATGGTTGGCCTAGGGTGCAAAGAGAGGTCAGTAGGGTCCATGGGCTGGTGTCAGGAGTGTGGGGATACAAAATACAATGATTGGCAGAGGAACTGTGTTGACTAGTGGGAATGAATGTTATTTCAGACATTCTTTCCACAAATTGAGACTCTGTGTAAAGAATAGATATGTCCAGGTGTCCTAACTGCAAGCCCCATCCTTCCATTATGTACCAAATTCTGACAAGAGTAAGCATGTCATGTCTCCTGAATTTGGAAGCTGAAATCCCATTCTGGTGGCAGTGATGGGGATAAAGTCTCTGTTTCTTCTTTTATTTTAATTTTAAAAAAGTGTTTTGGCCTTGGCCAGTTAGCTCAGTCAGTTAAGAGCATCATCCCAAAACAACAAGGTTGCAGGTTTGATCCCTGGTCAGGGCACACATGGGAAGCAACCAAGGACTGCACGACTGAGTGGAACAGCAAATGAGTGCTTCCCTCCCCTCCACTCTCTCTCTCCCTTCCTCTGTCTCTAAAAATCAATAAAAATTATACCCTGGCCAGATAGCTCGGTTGGAGTATTGTCCCTGAGGACAGAGGTTGCCGGTTAGATTCCCGGGTCAGGGCACATACAGGAGCAGCTGGATATTACTGTCTACTCTCTCGCTCTCTGCCTCTATCTCAAAAAAATTATTTTTAATTTAATTTAATTTTTTATTAAATTTAATGGGGTAAGTGATCAATAAGGGTCCATAGGTTTCCATAGCGTTTGAACTATTGATTGCATTGCGTGCCCACCACCCAAAGTCAACTCATTTTCTGTCACCATATATTTGTCTCTCTTTACTCTCCTCTGTCCCATCCCCCCCTCTTGGTAATGAAGATGTGGTACATATATACAAATGGAATGCTTCTCAGCCATAAGAAATGATGATATATTTCCATTTATGACAACATGAATGGCCCTTGAGGACATGATAGTAAGTGAAATAAGTAAATCAGAAAAGCTAAGAACTATATGATTTCCCACATTGGTGGGATATAAAACTGAGACTCATGGGCATAGATAAAAGTGAAGTGTTTCTTCCTTAGCACTGGAACTAACACAGTACAGTTAATGATCCAGCCAGCTTGCTCGATAGCTGTAGTATCCAATAGGGTAGACACTAGCCACATATGGCTATTTAAATTTACATTAATTAAAATTAAGTAAATGTAAAATTCGGTTTCTTAGTCACACTAGTCATATATAAAGTGCTCAAGAACCACATGGGTAGCAGCTGCCATATTGGATAGCACAGGTATTGGACATTTCCTTCATCACAGAAATTTCTATTGAACAGCTATGGTCTAAAGCAGGGGTCCCCAAACTACGGCCTGCGGGCCACATGCGGCCCCCTAAGGCCATTTATCCAGCCCCCACCGCACTTCCGGAAGGGGCACCTCTTTCATTGGTGGTCAGTGAGAGGAGCATAGTTCCCATTGAAATCCTGGTCAGTTTGTTGATTTAAATTTACTTGTTCTTTATTTTAAATGTTATATTTGTTCCGTTTTGTTTTTTTACTTTAAAATAAGATATGTGCAGTGTGCATAGGGATTTGTTCATAGTTTTTTTTATAGTCCGGCCCTCCAATGGTCTGAGGGACAGTGAACTGGCCCCCTGTGTAAAAAGTTTGGGGACCTCTGGTCTAAAGTGTAGTTGTTTATTAATTACATACAAGAGCCAACAATAGCATAATGCTACATAAGTATAAATTTTCTTTACTAGTCATATAGCAGGTAGATGTAAAACTTGCTCCTGGGTTTTATAAAATTGTTGCCAGGTTGAAAGAACTGAGAGATATTTAATATTTCAAACCATGAGGTCTATGTATAATCTGTTTCTTCTTATCTATTATTACACAATTGTATTCTTTATTTTTAGTTAGAAAATTTGAGAATTTCTTTTCTGTTAAATTTTGCTTTTCATTCTTTCATTTTCAATTTAAAATCTACATGTCTGTGATGAACTAAACTCTTATAAAGGTAAATTGATATATGTTAAAATTAAATGAAATTAAGTATTTAGCTGTTAAGATGCAGATGTTAAGTAATTAATCTTTTGAAAAAATATTAATCTTTTTTAAGTCAGTTTTTGTCACAGAGCCACTTAGGAAGTTTAAAATCCTTGATGCATGTGTGTACCATATTTTTTTCTTTGCCCTGCCTGGAATTAAACAGGGTGAGATCAGTTAACCTCTTTACTTACTAGTCCAAGGATCCTTGTCAGAATTTCCCTAGGTCTTTGTCTAATCCAGTTCTGGAAGATTTAAGAAGTATCAATACTGATCCCTTCTTTGAGAAACTAATCCACATATTAAATATCTAACAAGAGAATTAAAAAATTACAAAGGTGAAGTAGTAATACTATGCAAGTTCTAGATGAAGACATGATTTCATACTTTGATTTTTCTCAAATTAATCTTAAAACATATCAGGGAACAGAAATATAAATAGAAGTCAGAGTAGTTACTCAAACACTGTAGAGTGTTTGTGAGAATTTTAGGATAAAACTAAAGTATGGAAAATGAAAACAAATGACCCCTCAGATGCATATATTTTTTCCTTCCCAAAGTAAATGAAACTCTTTGTTTTAATTTTTCATTTTTAACATATGGAGGCAGTTTTTAATTTGAAGTTTCTGTTGGAGTGCTCTGTTGTCTATAAATTCTCCTTCCACTCAAAGGACAACATTTTTCAAAAGTAATAGGAAAAGATACTACAAGAAGAAGCAAAGGAATGTAAGAAAGTCACTATGTATTGTCATGGCAGGTGAGCCATCTGGGTGAAAAGAGGTTCACAGGGAGAAATAAAAGTGATGTGTACTGGAGGCCTCATGGATTTATACCATTTTCAGTTGGCAGTGACTCTTGGTGTCGTGCTAAAAGTCCATTTGTGAAAATGCATGAGTATAAACTTCTTCTTTATTAGGACATGTGTTTCAAATGCCAAAGAGGAAAAATGTGCGATAATAGAACCCAGGTGTCTATTGCTGGGATTTTAAATGATTTAATTCAACAACAATGGATGTCATAACACTGATTAAATAATACCTATCTTTACCCAAATTTGGCAGCAAGTCAGGAAAGAGTTTCTATCATGAAACAGTAGCATCAATGTTGTAAGATAGGACCTCAATTGCATCAGCAAGAAAGAAACTCTCTGTTCTTTTAAACATCTTATTTTAACTTGTAAATATGCTTATTATTTAAATCACTGACTAGAGTATTTTTTGATACACTTTTTCCATAATTCCATTTTTTCATATAGTAAACATTTGACTTTAACACTCCATTCAATTTTCTTACAGTACTCCAAAACCATTTTCTTACAGTACTGGAAAAAGAACCAACAATTAAAAGAGAGTTCAATAAAACCAAAAATCATTGAATAAACACAAGACCATCTGTTAAATACTGTATGAAGAAGTAGTCTATGGCTCTTAATCTTAGATGTTTATAAGAATCACTTATAAGGTTTCCTTTATTTTTGTATCTCTGTATTTTAAAAATATACATGCCAGCGCAACTGGAGATTTTCATCCAGTTGAACTGAGGCATCTGTAGATTCAAAAAAGTTCTATAGCTGTAAGTGTGTGGGAGTCCACTGTTGTCTCTTTCTCTCCCCATTATCTCAACCTTCTGTTTAAGTCACTGGAAATATCAAGACTGGGCCATCTTCTTAGCCTTATATCTTGGCCATATATTAATAATTCCTTAATCTATATTATAATTTCTTTGAAGTGAAGAGTCAGTTTTATTAATTTTTATATTCTTTGATTCCTTGATCCTACCAGTTTTCTTGTTCTGAATGCCTTGAATATAGTAGTACTGTAATTAAATACAGTCTTTGTTTTCATGAATTTGCTGAAACCCTAATACCACATTTGTGGGAAAATTTATTTCCACAAAGGGGTATTTTTTTAAGAAAAAAATATATATATTTAAATTGAAAGTGAGAAGTGTTCATTTGTGACTACGAAAAATTTTTACTTTGCTCAGGAATTCAAAACCAAATTTGTATTGTATGGATGTGTACAATTTGTTATTATTTTCTAGTTTGTCACAATAATAAGGATTACCATTGCTGTCATCATCTTAATAATAAATAATATTAACTGAAACGTAGTAAGTCAGTCACTATTACATACTAAATGCTTTACATATATTAATTTGTGATCTTAGTTATCCAAGGAGGTAGATGACATTCATAGGCTCACATTAGGTATGAGAATCGAGACATTGAGAAAATAATTTGCCTAGCACCACCTTTCCAGTAAGTGGCAAAGACATGAAATAAACCTGGCCAGAATGTCTCCACGGCCTACACTGAAGTCGACATACACACTATTTGTTGTTGTTTTTTTCATTTTCCCCACTTTAGCAGTTTCACAAAATGCAGCACATAATTCCATAATATAACAAAATTTAGGGTATGTTTATAGTTTTTACTAAACTTTTTATAATAGATATTGTGGCTAAAAAGCAAAGACTCCATCATATAAAAGAATATAAATCATAGAATTTCCAGGTGTGAAAGGGCTTTCTACATAATTTAGTCAAGTTACACACATAAATATCAGCCAGTCATGTTCTCATCTGCTAAGTTCCTAGAGAACTTGTTCAGGACCTCTTCATGCAAATACATGTTTCTACATGTGTAATATTTATTTTTGTGTATGTCTCATTTCTTGCATTCCACTCATGGTTCATTGAAAAAAATTGACAAATTATTTTATATTGAAAGATGTCGGTAGTATTGTAGCTAAATTATTTTGGTATTTTAATTTATAGCTTCTTTTCTTTCAAACAGGAGCAAAATTTATTGGAACTTTTCCCATACCGGACACCTATAATCCAGATGATGATAAAATATATTTCTTCTTTCGTGAATCATCTCAAGAAGGCAGTACTTCCGATAAGACGATTCTTTCTCGAGTTGGAAGAGTTTGTAAGGCAAGATATCTTTATTTTACTTAAGCATGTATGTGTGGAAGTAAAACTTAATGTCTAGTATTTATAAGTGATGGGATTATTCATGCTATCTTACGGGCATAATTTTTGAGATCCAAAAGCAAAAGGAAAAAAAATTGATTCAATTTTTCCAAAATGTAAGTTTACTTTTTCAGTGCCTGAGCTGTTGCCTGGGTGTGAATCTCTTTGACACCTTGCTCCTTTTACTGATGGGCTCTTCCTTTGCTAGTTATTGATATTCCATTAAAATCAATGCATTGTCCCAATTCATGGAGGTTAAACTATTCTGATACATTTAATAATCTTATTTTGAAATTGAAAACAACTTAATGAAATTCCTAGAGTAACTTAGACAGTAAAAACATCATATCTTGTATTTTTATTAAAACACAAATCTCTTGCCTGACCCGTGGTGGTACAGTGGATAAAGCGTCAACCTGGAACACTGAAGTCGCTGGTTTGAAACCCTGGGCTTGCCTGGTCAAGGCACATATGGGAGTTTATGCTTCCTGTCCCTTTCTCCTCTCCTCTCTCTCTAAAAATGAATAAAACATAAAAAACAAGCAAGCAAAGATCTCTTCACACATCTAAAATTATATATCTTTGCCTGGATCAAATGAGTTGAAAATATGGCTATAGTATTACCATAATAATTATTTTTAGAACATTACTCTAGATTAGGATCTGAGAGAAAATGAAAAAAAGAAGGAAAAAACTAAAATACAATAATTATTTTGAAGAATAAAACAATTACTTTTTAAATCTTGCTATTTTATGTACATTACAGGTAAGTATGGAAACTCTGAGACACTTCCATTTTGTGCCATCAAAGCTCTCATTTTAGTGAATAACTAGCTTTGTAGAATAATAATGCTACTGGATCTACTTTTGACTTAAGTATATTATTTTTGTAGCTGTATTTATCACCACTAAAATAACTTTTCTTAACTAGACAAACACCGTCACCCTAAACTTAGGTATTCAGAGAAAGAGCTGTTAAGCTAATAAATACTCTCAGTGGGAAGCTTGCTTTGGTTTTGTACAAACTTTTCATTTTTCTTCCATCTGAGCCTATCACTTTTTGTCTCAGTCTGTGCCCTCGAGCTTTTAAAACTTCCAGGGACAGTAATACAAACCATCACAGTACTTAAAAGGGCTAATGAAAGCAGGACTTTTGAGTGAGGCCAACTTGTGAGCACAAATGAGACTTTACCTAGAGTCACAGCCAGTCATGCTGTCTTCCATTGATGCCTTTACCTGCAGGGGACAGATTCTCTCAAAAGCATCCTCATTCTTTCCGAGTCTAAGAATTCACAGTAATTTCTTTTGAAGGCTCTTGCCTAGAGGTGAATGGCCGCTGCTAGTGTGTTGTTGTACTGAAGCATGCCTTCTATCACAGTACCAGCCCTGAAGGGCGGGCTGCGAACTGACAGCATTTGTGTAAGCAAGCTATGTTAAATATGTCATAAGAGATTTACAATCAATTAAATGTATTTCAAGAGTCACTTTCTGATGAACTTGCTTAACAATTACGTGTTTTGTGAACCAGTACAATACTTATTTCTTGATAGGTTTAAACAAAAGAGATTAATTTATAATCTTGAGTCATGTTTTTATCCTACTATCAATATACTGAAAGTTAATTTTAAAGGTGGAGAAATATGGTAAAAAAAATTTAGTTGCTTCATTTATTAATATAAAATTCTTTATTAAAAATGTAATCTAGATGTTAAGTATCAGTCATGAGATATTTTATTGAAATTATGAACAAACTCTTATAGAACTGAAAAAGCAGAGAGAATTATAACACTTAAGTCTTCCCACCACAAAACCTCTGAGGCCACACAGAAAGATTGGTCATGCTATTGTTTTTGGATAAAAAGCTAACAAATTGTGAGATCAAATAAAGACATGTAATGGATTAATTTTCTTTAAAAAAAGATACAATAGAGGTTCTCACATTACTGTTTCTCTTTACTCAATCTCTGTTTTAAGTGAACACTATCTTTCAAACTTTCCACTACAAACATTTGATCTATTGGTCGAATGTTTAGTTTGTTCTAAACGCTTTTTTTGTAATTTCTAAATTGCAACACTCCCTGCACATGTCTTTAAATCCATTTACTAATGTAGGAATAACGTGTGGCAAAAAGTGAATGTTTATAAGTGGAGACTTCACTGACGAAATAAAAAAAATTTTTTTAATGACATCTTGCATAAAACCAAAAGTTTAACCAACAGCTACTCAGTATCATCATTGTTGCGATTTCATTTTTTTTCACATAAAAATTGTCACTCTGACATTATTTGGAACATCTTCCTCTATGCTGTTTCATTTTTTTACGTTCATTTGATTGTTATAGGATTGTTTTCTGATTTTCAACAAATAAGAACAGAATGCATCTCTACTACTATGAAACAAAATTGAGTTTGATAAATACAAGCAAAGCTCTCAGAGGGAAAAGATCAAGTTAGAACTAAGAGTTAGTATACAAAGCTTTTCACTTACATGGGTGTCCTTTATATATATTACTTTTCTACCAGGATTTTCTCACAGAATCAGATTATTTGGAAGTATTCAGCTTTTGTTTTCAATTTCTTTCTTTCTTTCTTTCTTTCTTTCTTTCTTTCTTTCTTTCTTTCTTTCTTTCTTTCTTTCTTTCTTTCTTTCTTTCTCTTTCTTTCTCTTTTTTCTTTCTTCTTTCTTTTTTCTTTCTTTCTTTCTTTCTTTCTTTCCTTTCTTTCTCTCTGTCTTTCTGTCTTTCTCTTTCTTTCTTTCTTTCTTTCTTTCTTTCTTTCTTTCTTTCTTTCTTTTTTCCTTTCTTTCTTTCTTTCTTTCTTTCTTTCTTTCTTCTTTCTTTCTTTCTCTTTTTCTTTCTTTTTCTTTTTCTTTTTTAGTGAGAGAAGGGGAGGTAGAGACACAGATTCCTGCCTGCTTCCTGACCAGGAACCACCCAGCAAGCCCATAGGGGGCGATGCTCTGCCCATCTGGGACCCTTGCTCCATTGCTCAGTAACGGAGCCTTTTTTTAGTGCCTTAGAGGCCATGGAGCCATCCTCAGTGCCCAAGGCCAACTTTTCTCAAACCAATCAGGCCATGGCTCTTGGAGGGGAAGAGAGAAAGAGAGATAGAAAGAGAGAGAGAAGGTGGAGGAGTGGAGAAGCAGATGGTCGCTTCTCCTGTGTGTCCTGACTGGGAATCAAACCTGGGACATCCATACTCCAGGCTGACACTCTAACACTGAGCCAACCGGCCAGGGCATTGTTTTTAGTTTCTAACTGATCATTTCAGCCCAATGAAAAACTATTGGCAGTTTAAGAGTCCCATACCTCTTCAGCTCCTAAACTAAAATAAAAGTTGTTTTATTGATTTGTCAAACATATTATTTTTAGACTGAGTAACATATAGAGATGATTAGGGAGGGGACTTTGAAAGTAGGTTGAAATTGCACAAGAATGACTAAAGACTCATTTATACAATAAAAGGCATCTTTTTTATTTTTGTTACCCATTTATTCACTATTATATTATTTCATTATTTCAGCAACAACCAGGTTATATGGGTTCTAGGCAAAATGCAATATATTAGGCACTGGGAATAAGTAAACTATTATTCTGTTTCTTTAAAACCTCATAGTACAGTGAAAGTAATAGAAATATAAAAAGATAATCCCAAGAAAAAAAATAAAGATAATCTTAATATAATGTGATAGAGGTCAGAACTGAGAACTGTGTGTGCGTTCAGTAAAGCTAAATAACTTGGGTCCTGTTTGGGAGGCAGCAGGTATTTTAGGCAGCCTTGTCAGAGTATATTTTGTTTCCAGAACAGTGAGATCTTATAAGTGGAACTCAAGGGTGTAAATGGTGAGCAATGTCATTTGAGATTGGGATGGTAAATCGGAAGACAAGAAGTCTTGTTTCTATATTAAGGAGTTTAAACTTAATGCTGTAGGCAATGAAAAGTTATAAATGTGTTAAGCAGAGAAGTGACTTAGATAGGTAGCATATACTATATTTAGCAATAATTTGAGGAATGCATCTGGGCTGAGAAATATTTGTGCCAGGGAGACATGTTAGGTGGTTCCCTAAAGATAATAGGAATGAAGATATATGGGTAAATTCAAGAGATATTGTTAAAGTAGAATCTACATGTAGATTTCTAAAATAATCCTTAATTTATTTCAAGTAGAGCCCTTTTGTCATGATGGGAATACTCTCTATCTGTACTCTCCAACACAGTAGTTACATGGGTGTTAATGGCAACATATGACTAGTATAACTGAGGAAATAAATCTTAATGTTGTTTAATTATAATTTAAATAGCCTCATGTGGCTAGTGGCTGTATTAGAAATGTAGACTACCAAAGTGTTCATTCACTTAACATATTTATTGATATTTGACCCTGTGTATAACACTATACTAAGCAGTAATTTTATAGAAGATTTTTTGGGGGCGGAAAAAAAGATATTGTACTTATTGAGTTTACCTAGTAGATGATATATAGATCAAACAAGAAAGCACAGACATTAATATATAATTAGAAAGTGTGATAAATGCTATAATGGAAAAATCACAGGGTGCAATTTGGAAAAATGAGCAGGCTTTAGATTGGTTATGGTAGGTATCTCTGAGAAAGTGGCTTTTGAACCAAATGTTGAAAATGATTAGGAAATTGTAGGGCAAAGGTGGCAGGATGGGAAAAAAAAATCCAGGCAAAAGGAAAAGCACATGTGAAATCTCAGAGATGGGTTTTTAAAAGCATTTAAGGAATTAAAAGAGGTTTACTGTGACTGGACTATAATGAGTAAATGGAAAAGTATCGTGATAGTGACTGTTTCCCTTTAAAACAGACATAAAATGTCAACAGTCTTTGGAAGCCTCATCTTTCTTGTTTATAAACTACAGTGACTGACATTGCAGATATTGACTCCACCATGTATATAAAAGTCTGCAACAGCTCCTGTCCTATATGATCTTTAGTACATTTTAACTCTCCCTGATGTCATCCCAGAGAGGTTGATATTTGCCCTGTAGACAAGGGCTCCTATATATTTAGTAATTGTGAATTTCCACAAGATAAGGTAGATTAGAAAAATGTGCAAAGAGTTACATTGTAATATTTGAGACAAGAGGCACCAAAAATTCTATGGGCATAGATTTTATATTTGGACGAGTTGAACTAGATATGTCTCTCGATGTGCTGCTGTAATATCCAGTTGAAAAATATGAACCAAGATTCAGTGGTGTCCGGACTCATGAACTTGGTAACTACCAGTGCAGTTGTGGTTCTTAAAGTCATGAAAGTGTCTGAAATTGACCAAGAAAACTTGTAGTGCAAATGAAAGAAAAAGGACAGAATCCTGAGAAACAATAACATTTAAGATAGAGAGGAGGAAATGTCTATAAAGGCAATTGAGAAGAAATCGTTTGATAGCCAGTTGCAGAACGGGCAAGAATGTTTGTTGTCAGTAGTCAAAGAAAAAGAATTCTTTCAAGAACAAAGCAGTTAACAAGAATGTCACACACCAAAAGAAAGTCAGGTAAGATTACAATTAAAAACCTAGTGTTAGATTCACAGCAAGAATGATCATTTGTACCCAAATAATATGAATATTCAGCTTGAAATCAGATCTAGGTTTGCATTTTTGTTGTACTTCTTCCTAGCTCAGTTTCTTACCTAGAAAATGAGGACGCTCATCCTCAGTGACTCTTTCATCAGTCAAATGAAAGGTTGAAATGAGATTGTTTGAATTTGAATGTGACAGATATTGACACAGGGATTGGAAAACAAGGGTGGCTTAGATTCTGTTTTCAACCAATTAACAATCTAAGAGACTGCCTTGTAAATAGTGTAAGTACCTGGTTACACTACAATGAATGTCAAAAATAATAGGCACACTGCCTGCCAGGCAGTAATGCAGTGGATAGAGCGTTGGACTGGGATGCCGAGGATCCAGGTTTGAGACCCTGAGGTCTCCAGCTTGAGTGCGGGCTCATCTGGTTTGAGCAAAGCTCACCAGCTTGGACCCAAGGTTGCTGCTTGAGCAAGGGGTTACTCGGTCTGCTGAAGGCCCATGGTCAAGGCACATATGTGAAAGCAATCAATGAACAGCTAAGGAGCTGCAATGAAAAACTGATGATTGATGCTTCTCATCTCTCTTTGTTCCTGTCTGTCTGTCCCTCTCTCTGACTCTCTCTCTCTGTCTCTGTAAAAAAAAAAAAAAAAAATTATGTGCACACACATACATGCACATGTTTGGAGCCAGATAAACTGACCGCTTAGGAGAGGAAGAGTGGTCGTATAGGTGTATTGGGCAATTGGACACAAGGTGTTGACCCAAGATTACTGAAAAGAGCTGATATTTTATTAATTTTAAAGACTGAAGTTACTGTTATTATTTTCCCCTCATTTTTAGCAAATATTTGGATTCTGATTTACGGACTTAGTCAAAAGAATTTGGAGATATACCTGGTAAACTTATATTAACAATTTGAATAATGCAAATTTTGGACAGGGAGAGTCACTTAAGTAGTAAAATGATTTAGAAGATAATTTCACAGGGCTATGTTGATCAGTGACAGCCTTAGAAAAGTTTGTTCATCCAAAGACTCTTTCTAATTCAGTATGCTTATGATCGTTCATTTACCGGTGAATTGCTTTTCAGTTATGTCAATACTTTCCAGTCAAACGACTTTCTCAGTTTTTTCATATTTAAAATAAAGGGCTGAGCCTAGAATGATTTCTGAAGTCCTTGCCAGGCCCTATGATTCTTTGATTCTGTAGAGCAGCCAATATTTTCAAGCACTACAGGGTGTACCTTTCTTGCATGACTGCTCCAATAGGTGGTCAATTACTCAGAATTTCCTGGTAAGGTAATAAATGCTTACTGAACCAACAGGTGAAACAGCCTGAAATAAACCTTCTGAAAAAAATGTGTCTATTTACTTTGTAAGTTAGTCCCTTCAGATACTATTATTTATGTTTATGTGATGTCCATTACCATCTGTGTGTGTGTGTGTGTGTGTGTGTGTATGTGTGTGTGTGTGTGGCGAAGACCCACCCTGTAAGTTAATGTGTGGAAATTCCATTCACTTCAGTGAGGTTTGCTTACAACTTTCCGCCTCAAGGCTGTTTTGCATTATTTTTGGATTCTATTCATTTTGGAAGCATTGTCCATGCGCTTACTTAGGCTAGCCCACACCGGATTCCAGCTGTAGGTCATGCCAGTTCTTTTTTTTTTTTTTTTGTTCTGCAGTATTTCCTTTGTCCATGCCAGGAATTCAGTTTGGATGGCCCTTTCACATAACTTGCCTGGGAGGCCAATTAATAACCTTTTGCCTCAATTCCACTTGCATTGTCTATTTTGATAGATGGCCCTATTTGGACAATAACTGCCTTTGAAGATTGGTGTTTTTAGGCTGATGACACTTGCCGTATTTATTGATCTCCGCCAGGTTGTGGTTTTTTGCTTACTTTCAGCATGTCACAACCTAAATGAGAGATTTAGAGCCATGAATTACAGATGTGCTTTTGCTCCGCTTCCATCTGTTTTCCTGTCAGAAATTCCTAGGGAAGGGTTTATAGGGCTGGCTGGAGCTCTTTTCTTTTTATTTTAATGAACTCTGATCCTACCTGAAAATGACTGCCTAATATGCCTAGATTTATCTAATTTTCATCTGTTAACTCTTAGCAACTGAATTTCTTAACATTGTATGTTACCCAAGTCCTTCATTTCTAATGATTTTTACAAGTTTTTGAAGTAGTTAGAAAAACATGTTCTCCATTTAGATTCTCCAATGGGCAAATCAAAAACAGTCATCTCCAAACACTAGAGTTCTTTTTTAAAAGAAAAATTCCATTTTGCCTTGAAAGCCTCTCCAGAGTTGATTGCTTTAACCACTGTGTTCGATTCCTGACATCCAAGGTTTTGTGCGCTTTTTCTTCTCCTCTCCTTAGTTTGAGATGTTTGAGTTTGTATAGTTGTGCTTCTTCTACTATGGATGTATTTCAAGTTTATTAGAAGAGGAAGTAGAAGAGTCATTATTTTCTGTATGTTTTTATATTTTAGTGGCCAGAACTTTTGGGGGCATCCCAATGTAACAATTAACATGACACAGAGGGTTAGCATATTGCAAAAGAAGACCCAGGCTGAAAAGGAAAACGAAACAGTTTTCTGATTTGATTCAGTGGTATAGTTCACTATCTTTCATTAGTTCATTTATATATTAAAACATCTTCATTTAAGCTCTTCCTCTCAGTATAAAAAATGATTTAATATAGTATAATGGAATGCCCTTCTAACAAGACTCTTAAGATTTTATTCCAGGTTTTGGGTTATTTTAGGTGAGAGGAAGGGAGATAGTGAGGCAGGTTCCCACAGCTAACTGGGGTCCACCCAGCAACCCCATTGAGGCTGATGCTTGAGTAGCACTGAGCTACTTTTTGCACCTGAGGCTGATGTGCTCCAGTGGAGCTATCCTCAGAGCCAGGGGCCATGCTCAAACCAATCAAGCCACTGGCTGTGGGAGAGGAAGAGGGAGAGAATGGAAAGAAGGAAGGGGGGAAAAGCAGATGGTCACTTCTCCTGTGTGCCCTGACCGGGAATTGAACCCAAAATGTCCATACACTGGGCTGACGCTCTATCCACTGAGCCACCAGCCAGGGCCCTAGCTTTTACTTACTGTTTCTCTCACACCAAAATCATAATTTCAAGCTTCTAAATCGGCCACCTGTGTTTGGATTAGTCTTATTATTATTTACTAATACATATGCATATAGACCATCCTTATTAAGTTTACAGAGATTCTAAAATCTATCCCTAGAAATAACTTGGTGAAGATTAAGGCAGCAAAGAAAGAAGTAGATTAGAGAGTAGCTCCAAAGTGTCAGTGGCTGTGATCATATCCCCAGTACTTCCTGCTGCAAATAGGTCTTCAGGAGATTTGAAGACATATCTCAACACAAGACTATTAAAAATCTGCTAGGCACAGCTGTTATTATAAATGGCATATCAGATAAAAAATATGAATGATGTGTTGAAATATAACAAGCATTACATCGAAAACACAAGAGCATTAAATTGCCCTAATCTTATTTGTTGAATTTGGAGAAAGGGTCAACTGTGTATTTGCCTCAGTATGACCATTTCAGCTGTGAAAAAAACATTTTCACTGATTTAGATTACTGTAGTATTTAGATCACACTTCACAGGAAGATGGGCAGACTTGGTTCAAGTAGAATGTCTGAGATTCAATGTTACTAATGGGTAAAACTGGGGAGAGGGTGCACAAAAAATGCACAGAATTATATTTTTCAGTGTTTCAGGGCATTCCTGCATAAAGATGCCCAAGAACAGCATTAGGCCAAAGAACTAAATTTTAAGTAAAGAAGAATTTACAACCTCTGACTCCAGCGTCTAACCTTTTTTTTTAAAGTGCTTAAAGCAGAGGTAATCAACCTTTTTATATCTACCGCCCACTTTTGTATCTGTTAGTAGTAACATTTTCTAACCACCCTCCGGTTGCACAGTAATGGTGATTTATAAAATAGGGAAGTAACTTTACTTTATAAAATTTATAAAGCAGAGTTACAGCAAGTTAAAGCATATAATAATAATTACTTACCAAGTACTTTGTGTCGGATTTTCGCTAAATTTGGCAGAATAAATCTTTACAAAATAACTTACTATAGTTAAATCTATCTTATTATTTATACTTTGATTGCTCCGCTACTGCCCACCATGAGAGCTGGAACGCCCACTAGTGGGCAGTAGGGTCCAGGTTGACTACCACTGGCTTAAGGCATGTCATTCTCCAAGGTTTACTGATTTCAAAAGCCTGGTGTCCTTTCTCTTAAACTCATCAGTTTGGTTACAGAGTTCTCAATGCACATCCATGCTTTAATAGACTAGAATATGCTCACAAATGTCTCGGAGATTTTGTTGATTTATAAAATCTTCAGGATTTAAGAGTGTAGGAGCTGATAGTCAATCACTACATGTTCCATAAGCTTCTGTTTCGCAATACACAGGTGAGAATGACAATATTTATAAAGTGCTGAGCGATCCCCAAAGATGGTATACAGAGATAAAATTGTGTTTAACGGATGAACCCAGAATAGTGACCCAAAGGTCAGAAGACACACTCAATAAAAGTTCATTTGTGACAGTTTGTAGCTACTCTACATGTCTATGTAAGATTTATAAGGATGTAAATTTGCTGGGAGAGTAGAAGGAAAATGAAATCACCAGTAACTTGCCTCATGACTGATCTACCCATCAGTAGTTACTATGATTAGAAGATGTATTTCATAACATGCAACCATCACCCAATCAAATAACTCAGAAATACTATATTTTAAAGTTGCTGAAAGATTATAAATTGTGTTTTGTTTCATTTTTCATTTTTCTTCTTTTCTTTTATAGTAATCACTTTGAAATTTAAAAATATATTTCAAACATACAAAAAGCTAAAGAATAAGAAAACAGGGACCCCCTGCACTCACCACCCAGACTGAACCCCTGTGGTCGGGCTTGTTTACATTTAACTTCTTTGTTTCATCTGCATCTTTGTGTAGAGGATGTCAAGGCTTTTGGTAATCTGACCACAAAAAAGCTGTGATAAATTGAGTGGAGACACACAGGAGTGAAGGGTGACTAAAAGCTGCTGATTCTGACATCTCAATAATAAATCTATTGTGTTAGTGAGAGGTTGTGTTCTTTAGAACTTCACAAAAATAAGCAAGGAGGTGACAGTTTCATACAAAAGTGGTTACCTCCCTTTCAGCCCTCATCTGGGTTTAAGTTCTCAGGGAGGATTGTGTGGATTTGCAAACAAATCTAGGGATAGAGAGCTAGTCAACAAAGTCAGCCAACTGACACTTCCCTCCAGGAGAAACACTTGTGAATTGAACTCTGCCGTCCAGGTCATGCTTCTGGATGTCTGCAAGAGTTACTGTCCAGTCATTAAATGCTTATAATCCATTCCTGAGAGCTATTATCCCCAAAACTACACTTGTTTCCTTGCTGACAGCAGGTGGCTTTCATCTTTGATCTGGATCTTTTAAAAAAAATCTTTTTATTTCTTGAGTGGCCAGGGAATGCTGCTAGATGGGTAGGCAAGAAAATTTGAAGATTCTTGTGTTCAAAGGATTGAAATTTCCATTTGTCAGGTTAAAAAATATGCAAGCCCGGTATAAATCCCTTTTCTGTCCAACAAATTTGGAGCTAGTATAATAGAATTTTTTCAGGGTTTGTCTTGCATGTGGATGCTCATTGCAATTTGAAAGAGAAACCATGTTTGAAAATGGACATTTTTTGCTGCTTTTATCTAATACAGTGTTAGAAGGAAAATTGGACTGCCCCTTTTTATGATGAAGTAGTGATGTGTATACCATTTAAAGAAATGTTAAGCAAATATTTAATCTCTCTCTTTACTCATTTAGCAAAATAATTTGAGCAACTACTCTGTGTTAGGGTAAGAGCAGTAAACCAAACATAGTCCCTGGCATTACATTCATGGCAGTTGATATATATATATATATATATTATATATTGAATCAACACTGTCTTTGGTATTTATTGCTGACTCTCTCAAAATATACAATTAGGCAATGAAAATTTAATAAATGAGTATGTAAGAAGAAGAACACATTAAAATATAAAGGTTTTGACTAGAGCTCTGGTTAGTAAAATTGGGGCTCTGCTAAAAAAACGCATAAAGGCTACGAGTGTGAATTTAAAAAGTTATAAATCAACGGTCATGTGAAAGATGAAGAGATAACTTACCTTGCCTTTTTAAATACATTTAAAACTATCTTTCTTTTTAAATAATTTCTGATGACGTATTTTCTCACTGGAATACTACTATACATTAACACATGATTCGTTATTACATTAAAATGAATTATCAATATTTCCTCATTCATATTAACACCTGGGTTTATATTTATTAAATGATCTGAGGGCATTAGCATTAACAATAAAAATCATATCTAGATAAAGCTGCCTTCACATCTGCAGACATATGACATCATCCAATAGCTGCCACACAGATTGCTTTTATTATTGAGCAATGATAATTAATAGCAGCACCATGCACAAAATGTAATTATACATGTTTCTAGAAGGTTATTATATAAAATATGTATTTATTTTCTTAAAATAAAACTTATTTCATTCTTTGTTAATTACCAAATCTTTAGTAATTTTTTTAGTAATTGTTTATTGTGTACTAAATAACATACAGATGCTTT
Organism: Saccopteryx leptura; assembly: GCF_036850995.1. Classification (NCBI taxonomy): domain Eukaryota; kingdom Metazoa; phylum Chordata; class Mammalia; order Chiroptera; family Emballonuridae; genus Saccopteryx; species Saccopteryx leptura. The sequence continues at coordinate 54,294,961 of NC_089514.1, read as the reverse complement.
GCCTGGTATTATAAAGTCTTTCTTGATTTTAGCCCAATTTACTTTTTTTTTTTGGCAGAGAGACAGAGAGTGGGACAGCTAGGGACAGAAAGAGAAAGAGATGAGAAGCATTAATTCTTCATTGTGACACCTTAGTTGTTCATTGATTGCTTTCTCATATGTGCTTTGACCAGGGGGGACACGGCAGACCACATGACCCCTTGCTCAAGCCAACACTCACTGGCTTAAGCCAGCAATCTTTGGGCTCAAGTCAGCGACCCCTGCGCTTAAGCTGGTGAGCGGCCCACCCTCCGCAACCGCCCCCCCCCCACTTCTGCTCAAGCCGGATGAGCCAAACTCAAGCCAGTGACTTTGAGGCTTCGAACCTGGGTCCTCTGTATTCCAGTCCAATGCTCTATCCACTGCGCCACCACCTGGTCAGGCCAATTCACTCTTAGAACATTTTCTTCCACTATTTCAGTTCAATCCATTCTTTATCTACACACAGTTTGTCCTGGTTCTTTATATATGTTCTGAATTATTCCACCTGTTGTCTTTTCCCCCTGGTTTCCATCACTTAGAGTATTTCCTGAGCTGATCTCTGCATGTCTGAACCTACCTATTCCTTTAAAGATCATATTAAATCTAAGTCTTCAATGAAGCCTGTCCTTAATTTCCAACTAAAAACATAAATTCAGAGTAAACTCAAATTCTTTGATATTTATCTATAGTTTTATTTATACTTTTCTTTCTAAAGACTTTTATCAATTTTATCTTGTGTCTTTAGTCACTAATTATTAGACATGTATTTATTAAAGGGTGTTTAATAGGTAAGAAGTGGGGTGTTAGTGACATATTTGGAGTAGACAGATGTTGGGTAAAAGGAATAAGGAAGTACATTTTCTGATGAGTAAAAACTGTTAGAAAATAAACTGGATATTCTTTTGCTTTTTACTATTACCATGTGTCAGCAGCTCTAAACAGTAGCAGTGCCAAAATCCAACAGCCAGAAAGTCTTTTGCTTGTCCAAGTTCTACATAAATGGTTTCCATTGTGTTTGTATTATGTGTATGTGCACATATATGTATAGTCAGCTTCCAACACACATGAGCTCAGCTATATGCATATTCTAAGAGTAAGTTCACACCTGGCTGGTGACACAGTGGGTAGAGTGTTGTCCTGGAGCACTGGAGTCACAGGTTGGATACGTGCGCTTGAGCCCCAGAGTTGCTGGGCTGAGGCATATCTGAGAAGTCAGTGGGTGCACAACTAAGTGGAACAACGTTGTGATTATTCTGTCTTTCTCTTTTCTCTCTCTTTCTCCCTTCCTTTTGCTCAAGGAAAAAAAAGTTTACAATGACTTGGCATCATTTAAAATTTAAAACAGCAAGATGAAGTGTTAAGTGCAAATTTTAGTTCATAAATGAAAATATTATTTAATTGGGGTGTTTTAAATTTCAAATTTATTTTTTAATTATTTGTTGTAAACCTAAAGAACAATTAAATAAAATTATTAGGTAATAATTATACAGAGCTATTACTGAAAATAATTCAGTTGTTTACAGATAGGGATATAAAACATGATGAACAACCGTGTGTCATAGTACACCCTTGGCATTAGGTGCTAAAGCTAGAAAGGTAGTCAGGGTCTCCCATCTCAGGGACCTTAACTGCCTTCTCAACTATCCTCCTAATCTAAGAGGTTTCTCTGATTTGCTTTGTTACTATCATTATTCCCCATAATACTTAACTTCCTTTTCCCACTTTATTCAAGAATAGCAGCTATTTATATGACTTTCAGTAATCCTGTTTGAAGTAGTCATTTAGGTGCTTTTCTCTAATTTCATTTAATTTTCAGAGATAAAAGAAGCACTGGGAAGGCACTGCCTAAAAATTCAGACTTGAAATTTGACAGTGAACTTCTTATTAACTTTACAGGCCATAGATTACATGAAGGATGAAACTTTTTGTCATGTTTATATTTAAAAGCAAATACATTTATAGAAATAGTGGCCACAAAAATAATTTTTGGAAGTCAAAATTAAGTACTTAATATATTTATACTGTAAAATAGTCTAATTCTGTTTATTATAAGCATAGTAGATTTAGTTGAGTCAAACAAAAAAATCATATTAATTTAGTGTTTATAGAGATAAATTAAAAATAAGAAATACAGGGTGTGGCAAAAGTAGGTTACAGTTATGAGAAACTCTGAGTTTATTATTACATTGCTATTTATTAATTACTGTATTATTTTCCATATGAACAACTGTCAATCTACTTTTCCCCTACCTTGTATATGTCTTTGTGGTGAACTACTTAGTAGTGTAACCATGTTGGGTTGGCTGACAGAAGAAACACTAAAAATTATTAAAGACGGGCAATAGTGACAAGTAACAAAAGCAGGCTTAGAATTCTGAATGCAGTTTTTCAATGACTTTTCAGGTAGAGATAAAAAGAATTATTATTACAATAGTCAATGTAAGGAAACAGGTGAAAACAACAACAACAACAAAAAAAACCAAAATAATAGATCTCTACCAGAAGATTCAAGAAATGAAAGGAAATTCAAACCTAAACTAGGAATACTAAATGCTCACAAGAAAGCACATTCTCAGACCAGGAGAAAATAAAAGGAAAGTGGAAACAGGCTACTGACAATCTATACAGAAGAGACAAAAGGATGACAGGTACCTCTGAGGAAGACTCCTCTGAGGAAGAGCCTGCAATTCTAGAAAGGGAAGAGAGAGCTGTCCTGGAAGTACTGGGAAGACAGATCACCAGGGTTAGATGAGCTACCATAGAATCATTTCAAGCCACAAAGATTAAATTTGTCAAAATCTAACTGAATGATAAAGGTGAAGGGAATAAGAAAAATAAGAACTCGTAGACACTGACAACAGTATGGGGTTAGAAGAGGAAAGGGTGGGGGTGGGGAAGACAGAAGAGCAAATGGAGGATAAATGGTGATGGAAGAAGACTTGATGTGGGTGGTGAACACACAGTAGAACATACAGAATATGTATTCTAGAATTGTACACCTTAAACCTATATAATCCTATTAACCAATGTAACCTAATACACTCAATAAAATATTTTAAAAACTATATGCTGAGTGTGGGGCTTTGGGGGAGGGTAAAGGGGATAAATGGTGATGGATTAAGATTTGACTTGGGAAGAGTCAACTCAAAACATGGTGTATAGAATGTGTTGTAGAATTGGACACCTGAAACCTGTATAATTATGTTAACCAAGGTCACCCCAATAAATTCAATTTAAAAAGATTTTCTGTGAAAGAAAAAGTTTCGGCTCAGTCTGTTCTCCATTCTTCATTACTTGAGTATTATGAGGATCTTACTTCATTTCACATTTTCTCATTTCACAGAGTTCTGCAAAGTTCTGTCAGGCACAATTCTCACACAATGGTTTTTAACAAAATGGTAACATCTCAGATGGCATTACATACTAATGTATGTTAGTGAGTTAATGAATGAATTTAGGGAAGACCCAGTAATAAAAAGTTAAGCTATTCTCTCAGACAGAAAGAGAATATAATGAACCTCAGAATAAAGGAAGTAACAGAAAGGAAATTTCATAACTACTTCCATGTTGTTCTCAGTCTCAGCCCCAGGAAGAAATTTGAAATAGAAAACTACTTACCTTTTCCTGAGCAAACCATTTTTCCAGTATAAGAAGCCAAACCCAGGCTTATTTTGAAGGTTTATAGCCTCTCCATATAAAAAAATATTTTAAAAAATTTTCTATACAAAGAAAAAAATTTTAATATGTCAAGAAATATGGAAAACAAAACAATGACCTAAAGACTAGAAATATGTACTATACATCCCACTTTTTAAGAAAAGAGATGCCAAAGAGTGTAGTAACTGTAATAGTACTATTGCTCTGATTTTTCACACAAGTAAAGTGATGCTCAAGGTGTTGCAACAAGGACTTCTACCTTATATGGAGCAAGAAATGCCAGTTGTTTGAGCTGGATTCAGAAACGGAATTGCAAGCATTTTCTGGATGCTGGAATGCCTCAAAGAATTTCAGAAAAGCCCTGGCCAGCTGGCTCAGTGGTAGAGCATCAGACTGGTGTGTGGAAGTCCCGGGTTTGATTTCAGGCTAGGGCACACAAAAGGAGCACCCATCTGCTTCTCTACCCTTTCCCCTTTCCTTTCTCTCCATCTCTCTCTTCCCCTCCTGCAGCCAAGGCTCCACCAGAGCAAAAGTTGGCCCAGGCACTGAGGATGGCTCCATGGCGTCCACCTCAGGTGCTAGAATGTTTCCGGTTGCAATGGAGCAACACCCCAGATGGGCAGTGCATCACCCCTTAGTGGGCTTGCCAAGTGGCTCCTGGTCAGGGGCGTGCAGGAGTCTCTCTCTGCCTCCCCTCTTCTCACTTCAGAAAAATAAAAAAATAAAAGAATTGCAGAAAAAGGTTAGTCTATATTTTATAAACTACAGGAAAGCCTTTGATTGTGTGGGTCATGAGAAGCTATAGGTTGCTCTGAAAGAGATGGGTGTGCCTCAGCACTTCATTGTCCTGATGTGTAACCTGTTTTGGGGACAGGAAGCCACTGTCAGGACAGACTGTGGAGAGTGAGAATGATATCCTATAAACAGAGGTATCAGACAAGAGTCCATTTTATCTCCTTATTTGGTTATTATGTATCCAGAGCATACACGAAAAACTGGGCTAGACTCATAGGCAGGAGGAGTGAAAATTGGAAGAAATATCAATAATTTAAGATATGTAGATGACACCATCTTACCGGACAGAAAGTAGCAATGATTTGAAATGACTTCTGATGACAGTGAAAAAAGATTGTGCCAAAGCAGGACTGCATTTGAGCATCAGGAAGACAAAAATCATGACTACAGAAGAAACAATGTCAACGTAGGCAGTGAAGACATTCAAATTGTTAAAGTTTTGCTTACCTTGGGTTTCAGACATCAATTTAAATGGAAACTACAGCCATGAAATCAAGGGAAGGCTGAGACTTGGAAGGGCAGCAAGGGAAGACTTAGAAAAGGTCATCAAAATTAAAGATGTGGCCCTGGCCAGTTGGTTCAGCGGTAGAGCGTCGGCCTGGTGTGTGGGGGACCCGGGTTCGATTCCCGGCCAGGGCACATAGGAGAAGCGCCCATTTGCTTCTCCACCCCCCCTCTTTCCTCTCTGTCTCTCTCTTCCCCTCCCGCAGCCAAGGCTCCATTGGAGCAAAGATGGCCCGGGCGCTGAGGATGGCTCCTTGGCCTCTGCCCCAGGCGCTAGAGTGGCTCTGGTCGCGGCAGAGCGACGCCCCTGGAGGGGCAGAGCATCGCCCCCTGGTGGGCAGAGCGTCGCCCCTGGTGGGCGTGCCGGGTAGACCCCGGTCGGGCGCATGCGGGAGTCTGTCTGACTGTCTCTCCCCGTTTCCAGCTTCAGAAAAAAAAAAAAAAATTAAAGATTTATTATTACAGATCAAGGCTAAGATCATCACACCCTTGTATTTCCAGTTACTATGTACAGATGCAAAGATTGGATGAAGAAGGCTGATAGGAAAAAAAAAAAAAGATTCATTTGAAACATGGTACTGGAGGAAAGCTCTACAGAGAGCATGGACTGCCAGAAAAACAAACAACAAACAAGTGGCTCCTAGAGCGAATTAAGGCAGAAACAGTGTTGAAATAAAAAATAGCAAAACTGAATGAAGTTGTTCCACTTTGAGCTCATTATGAGAAGGCCGGGTTCTTTGGCAAAGACAATAATACTGGAAAAAATAGAAGGCAGCAGGAAAAGAGGAAAGCAAATGAGAGATGGATTTATTCCATCAAAGAAGCCATGGGCACGAGTCTACAGGAGCTGAGCAGGGCTGCCAAGGCCAGGGCTCCGTGGTCATCACGCATTCATGTCACCAGGAGTGCATGGCACACATACAGCCCTGTTTATTCTATTTAATTGGTTTAAATGCTTATGTTTTACTAGACATCTAAAAAATATGTGTAATGAAATATTTTAGAGTGAAATAAAATATGGAAAAAGAAGATTGCCTTTATATGTATGTTATTATATATGTGCTTATGTTGCCTTGGAGTTTTATTAGTAGGGTACTAAATTTTAAAAAGACTATTTTTAAATATATACTAAAGCATATTTTTAAGGATGCAAACATTGACCTAAATCATATGCATTACATACAAGTCAGTGCTAGCATTTATACAAGTTCGGTATACTAAATACTTCATACATATGTTTCATTTAGTCATCAAAATAACCATCTTTCAAAGCATTACTCATATTTTATCTCTGAGAAAACAGAAACCTAAAGAAGTCAATAGCTTTCTGTAGGTTACTGAGCAAAAATTGGCAGGGATGGGAGCTGATTCCAAACCTGCCTATTTACTTGTAGCCTTGCAGGCATCTACTCATCAGTAGGGGTATGCTGCTTACCCGGCATTCACTTTTCACTTACCCATAAGAAAACCATGTAATGTTGAGTGGCTGAACTGTTTTTCTCCTCATTTGAAAGTTGAAAGGCTGGAAGATGTAGGCTCTGTCTTTGTAAACACTGCCATTACTAAGACACCACCTGTAATCAACACCAGGCATGATAGTAAATCTCTATCTTTATCTTCTTCTTTTCAGAATGATGTAGGAGGACAGCGAAGCCTAATAAACAAATGGACGACTTTTCTTAAGGCCAGATTGATTTGCTCAATTCCTGGAAGTGATGGGGCAGATACTCATTTTGATGAGCTTCGTAAGTCACATGTTTCATTTTTCGTAAAAAATGAGAAGATCTGTCTAATTAATTCAAAATTTATTTTATTTTGACCCCAAATACCCAATTATATAGCCCAGTACAATATGCAGGAGTGGTTCTTACTGAATTTGCACACATAAGGAACACAGAGGTGCACTGCAATGGAGCAATTCTACTCTGTGTAAGTGCCCTCCGAGTTAAGAGGGAAGCAAAACTACAGCAAGAGACAGAAAGACACGGGCTCTGGGACTGTCTGTCCATCCACTCTCCATGGAGTCTTTCACTTTTAGAAGGAGCTACTGTCTGTATGTGGGGAACACCTTGGGTTCCTTATTCTGTGGATGCCCCTGCTGGAGAGCATGGGAGATTTGGTGAACTCTGTCCCTCCAAATTGCTAATAAAAATAATACTCAGAGAAGCGTTAGATAGCGTCTTTCCTTCATTTCTCTCTTTACTCCCCTCAAAGCTAATTCTAGAAGGAACTTTTTCAGTTTCATATAAAGTTAGCATCATTAGCTTTTATCTTCTTGAACTTTGTTGGCAATGTAGAAATGATTGTATTATTGATAATTTTGTCAGTATTGTATTTTACAGTATTAAAGTATTTATTCAATATTCATGGATGATCTCTAATGTTTAATATAAGCATTCTCACCCCTTAATCTTTTAAAAATATTATGTATACATACTTTAGTAACAATGCTGTAAGTAACTAACTCATGTAGCTGTTTTCATACTTTTATCAAATAGATAATTGAATTACTAATAAGTTGACAGAATTAGAGGACAATACTTTTTTACACTGGTGGATAAAAATAACTTATGTCTTTAAGTTTTATTCTTTGTGAAATCACATATTCTTTTTTTTTCTTTTACAGAGACAGAGAGAGGGATAGACAGGGACAGACAGACAGGAACGAAGAGATGAGAAACATCAATCATTAGTTTTGCGTTGCAACACCTTGGTTGTTCATTGATTGCTTTCTCATATGTGCCTTTACTGGGGGGCTACAGCAGAGTGAGTAACCCCTTGCTGGAGCCAGTGACCTTGAGTCCAAGCTGGTGGGCTTTTTCTCAAACCAGATGAGCCCGCGCTCAAGCTGGCGACCTCGGGGTCTCAAACCTGGGTCCTCTGCATCCCAGTCCGACACTCTATCCACTGCACTACCGCCTGGTCAGGCAAATCACATACTCTTAATTGGAAATAGTCATGGAGATGATCAAGGAAGCCATTCAATTTTTAGGGGATTGAAGTTAACACAAGGTTAAATGTCCAACTTCAAGTCATATAGCTAGTAAGAAAACTAGTTTTTTATCCTTAATTTCTTAGATAATAATGTAATGAAATTTACTGTTATTTTCATTTTATATACTGTTTTGAGTCTCAGAAATACTGTATTATTAAAGAAAAAAATATATAAACTCAAAAAATAAAAAAAGGTGAATCATTATTTTTTCCCATTAATAGAAGATATTTACTTACTCCCCACAAGAGATGAAAGAAATCCTGTAGTATATGGAGTCTTTACCACAACCAGGTAAGTTAAAAAAAATGCTTGTAATTCTTCTCGAGAATTGTTATATATAAGTAAGAAAATTCAGTTGTATGTTCTTTTGTCTCTTCCTTTTGCGTAAAGATATACATTCTTTAATTTTTCTTTTCCACCTAGTGTTTTCTAGAAATCTTGTCATATCAATCTATAAAATGTTTCTATGTTTTTTTCACACCAGCCAATTATCCTCTATATCATTTGCCACAATTATTTAAACAGTCTCTTGTACATAGACTTTTCTATTGTTTCCAACCCTTTGCTGGTACGCATAATGCCTGAGTGACTAACCCTGTCCATAAGCCTGTCCCTGTATGAGTAGGTATATCTGTGAACTAAAGTCTCAGACTAAAATTACTGGGTACAAAGGCATACACACATGCTGATCACAATAAATAGATCAAGTTGCATGACAGAGGTTAGTACTAAAGAAATACATGTCTTGGTCTTTAGCTAAATTGTAATCAGGAGATGGAACACTCGACTTTTACAATGTTATCACATGCTATCTTATTTGTGCTTCCTCACTATCCAACAAAGATGGTGTTTGGCTGCTGTTTTCACCATATCACCACACTCTACTAACATAGAGGAAGTTTGTATACTTCTATAAAAAGAGGAGCTGATTAATAGTAAAAATAGAACTAGAACTGAAGGTATTTTCCTAATTTTTGTCACTGTATTCTTTTCTTCATTATGGATAATACTGTCCAATACCTGTCATTGAATCTCTGGCTTCCTTAAAAGTTTTCCTTGAATTTATGAAACTTTATTGAAGAATATATGGACCTTACTTAATTTTATTTAATATTAATTTTATTTAACTTAGTAACTTACATTGGACTATATTCAAAGTGCATCTTTATTTCTGTTACATATTATAGCTGACTGTACACTCTATAAAATACTTTGCACTTTTTCCACAGCTCTGCTATCAATATTTACCAATGTATATTTATATTAGCACTGGAGAAATTGGCAGCATTGCTATTGATATTAGAGAAATGGTCCTACTGCCTCCTTTTGATTAAAGTATTAAACTATTTTTGTAGGCAGATTATAATTTTATTCCTGTGGCATTACCCTCATTATATATACATTATACTTTACATAGAAACTCAAATGTACTATTGGCTCAGAATATATCAGAAAACAAAATACTAGTTGATTCATTTTAAGATAGAACACTTGAAAAGTGAAAATAAAGAAGATACCCTAAGAAGCTGCTATTTTTGGCTCCCTTTTCCCGCTAATTTATATCTGAACTACAAGGTGCAGGAAGAGCAAGTGCCTGTAGTTACTCAAGTTAAGTATCTCAGCCCTACTCTCTTGGCATCTGTCCATTCACAGAACTGACTTTGAAGTCACCATGTGCTTCACACACAAAGTATAGATATGTGCCAGGGAGATGTCGCCCCAAGATATATAGTTCTCTTTTTCTCCTACCAAATTTCTGCCCACCCAGAGTGTGAAGTTACAGGTCAACTCTTTGTTCTTGGTGTACTTCGTCATCTTATTTTTAATGTTGCCCTGAAGACTGAGGTAATGTTGGAATGCACGTCACAGCCTTTGTTCAATGAGAAGATGTAATTAATCTACAATAACAGCAATGTCAGTAAGCATGGTGCATCATCCCTTTAAAATATCATAGGCAGATCATGTGATTTTATGGGAACATCCCCACCCTTCCTATCAGCTAGTTTTCTTCCAGATGGCTGTTTACTGTCAATGTTCCCCATTAATGTCATTCTAAGAATATTAATGAGTGAGTTACTCCTGCTAAGAGAACTCTTAGCTCATTTGTTTAGCATTGAGATGATGTGTCTCTTAGGTCATTAAGAGTGATCTTGAGGTTTTTTTTGTATTTTTCCAAAGTGAGAAACAGGAGTGAGGGAGGAGACAGACAGACTCCCGCATGCGCCTGACCGGGATCCACCCGGAATGCCCACCAGGGGGCAATGTTCAGCCCCTCTGGAGCATTGCTCCATTGCAATCAGAGCCATTCTAGCACCTGAGGCAGAGGCCATGGAGCCGTCTTCAGCACCCAGGCCAACTTTGCTCCAATGGACCCTTGGCTGCAGGAAGGGAAGAGAGAGATAAAGAAAAAAGAAAAGAGAAAGGGTGGAGAAGCAGATGGGTGCTTCTCCTGTGTGCCCTCTCCTGGAATTGAACCCAGGACGTCCACATGCCAATCCTCTACCACTGAGCCAACCGGCCAGGGCAAGAGTGATCTTGTTTTTAAGAACAGGAATCACTGAAATTTTAGATTCAGAAAAAATGTATTTTAATTTCAAGAAATAAAACAAAAACGGAACATACCATGGCCGTGTAAGTTTTAATCATTAGTTAGAAAAATGTTGTTGGATTCCCATAGAGCTTTTCTGCCTCTTAATTATATGTGCTGCAATCCTATGTAATTATGATTAATTTTTAGCATGAGATAAATACATATGTAAATTCAAATTCAAGAAGGAGCAAAAAAAGAGTGTTTCAACAGATTTAAATTAATAATTTTTTTGTGTGTGTGACAGAAACAGAGAGACAGGGAGAGGGACTGATAGGGACAGACAGACAGGAAGGGAGAGAGATGAGAAGCATCAATTCTTTGTTGTGGCACCTTAGTTGTTCATTGATTGCTTTCTCATATGTGCCTTGACCAGGGGGCTACAGCAGACCGAGTGACCCCTTGCTCAAGCCAGCAACCTTGGGCTCAAGCTGGTGAGCCTTGCTCAAACCAGATGAGCTGGGGCTCAAGCTGGAGTCCCTGGGGTCTTGAACTTGAGTCCCTGTGCTACCGCCTGGTCAGGCTAAATTCATAAAAATTATATAAGGACATTAATAGCCAGAATTTATGGACAGTCACTTACTTAAAGAAAAGACACATAATTATTAATTACTTGTCTAAATTTTTCCATTAAAAAAAAGTAGGTAATGTACTTTTTTATTTTGTAAGTTCCTTAAAAGGCATTATGGTATAATAATCAAATAAAATTCAAGAGCATGTAGATAAATATAATACTTTTTTCTACATGTTTCTTTCTATCCTCTGGTTTTTCTAGGAAATTCTTATCTATCCATCAAATGTCAATTTAGATGCCACTTACTTCCTGAACACTTACAGAACAGCCCAGTTTGTTGCTGCTTAGCTTACTGTAATTGCTTGTAATGAAATTGTTAATACACTTTATTCAGGGAGCTAGAAGCTCCTCGACCACATGCCTATATTTTATCTGTAGCACCTGTCCTACACTTACTTGTGCTCAGTAAGTGTCCAGTGAATGAACCAGCAAAGGATTGAATCATGTTCTTTCTTTCAGCTCCATCTTCAAAGGCTCTGCTGTTTGTGTGTATAGCATGGCTGACATCAGAGCGGTTTTTAATGGCCCGTATGCTCACAAGGAAAGTGCAGACCATCGCTGGGTGCAGTATGATGGAAGGATTCCTTATCCCCGACCTGGCACTGTATGTATCCAATTTAATAATCTTTCTTATGCCCAGTTTCTCTTATCTAAATTTATTGTAATAAACTATGTTCTTCACCACAGCAACAAGCACTGTGAATTTTTAAAATAACTGTTATTTATAGTAGTGTTTTAGCATTTTCATCCTTTACTGGCATTTATTATTTTTCTTTTGAGTAAGAATTTTGAGGAATACAGGAAACAATGAACTCTATCTTAAAGTGCAGACTATGATGAGACTGTAGTGCTTATCTTCAATAAGTCTACACAATCCTTCAATAAGTATACACATCTTAGATTTAGTATCTAGAATGACAAATATTCTAAATTAGATGGAAATGCCACATAGTATTTATTCCCCAAATACAGCAATATATATAGTCCGAGTCCCCACTTGTATTTTTAAAAGACTACATCAATTATAAAGACATATTTAAATGATCTCCTTTCTTATTATGCATTTATCTTGTTTTTATTATGTTGTACCCAGGGAAATTATGCATATTTTAGATGGCAAAGAGACCTAGAGATACCTGGGTCCAAAATTTCATCAGATAATATAAATCATGTTTAAACACAAATGAAACAAGAAATGTGTTTTAAGCCCTGGCCAATTGACTCAGTAGTAAAGCATTGGCCCAGCGTGTGGAAGTCCCAGGTTTGATTCCCGGCCAGGGCACACAGGAGAAGCAACCATCTGCTTCTCCACCCTTCCTCCTCTCCTTTCTCTCTGTCTCTCTCTTCCCCTCCCACAGCCCAGGCTCCAGTGGAGCAAAAATTGGCCCAGGTGCTGAGGATGGCTCCATGACCTCCAACTCAGGTGCTAGAGTGGTTCTGATTGCAGAGGAGCAATGCCCCAGATGGGCAGAGCATGGGAGGGCATGCCAGGTGGATCCCCGTCAGGCACATGCAGGAGTCTGTCTGTCTTCCTCCCCTCCCTCACATTCTCACTTCGAAAAACTACCAAAAAAAATGTGCTTTACAGTTTATGTTTATGCATCTGTTTAAAAAAAAACTCTGCAGTTTAAAATCAGTATGTGCATTATAAATTAAGGCTTTTGTTTGTTCTGTTGATGTAATTAAAACAATTTATTTAAATATTTTAGGATTGAACCATTATTATATTGTTCTATTCAATATATATTGAATATTAAATATTATATTGAACCGATATAAAGAAAAAATCTTTTTTTAAAATTTAGGATTTATTGTATTTCAATCAAGAGGTCTAAAATAATCACCGGAATCTCTGAAAAAAGTTGACTTAACCCGTCTAATTCTATTGAATTGTGCCTGTTCATTCTTAAAGGGCAGAACAGCTGGTAGCCAGGCTTTCTGAATTCTCTTTTACTCATCCTGTTATATAACCTAATTAAATTTGAAAAACACATTTTACAACCATATCTATTTCCTCTTCATAATTCCTCAGTATAAATATGTCTCAGGGATGTGTCTAGACTGATCATAAGGTCATCACAACTTCTGCGGAAATAATTTTTTTGCAAATAATATTATGGTATTCATGATTCCCTTTATTTTTGTTGTACACCAAAGATTACTTGATCATTTTATTTTTATATTTAACAGTAACTTAGGGTGTGGATACTCTTCTAAAGGTTTTACAAACCTTAACTTAATTTTCAAAATAAATATGAAGTGCTATTATTATTAATGCTGTTTTACAGGTGAGGAGTCTCAGGCACAAACAGGTGCAGTAACTTGCCCAGAGTCACAAAGCTAGTGAGTGGTGCAGCTGAGCTATCAACCCAGACACTTAGAAGGCTCAGTCCAAACCCTTAGCGCGTGTACTAAGATACTATATTAAAATTTTTGATGTTACATTTATTTTCCCTTTCCATAGAAGATCTTTTACCAAATATACATTACACACACATACACACACATAACTCATATATAATGAATACATTATATATATTTGGGGGATAAGGAGAAGTATTAAAATTCAGAGGGAATTCTAGCTGGGGAAATTTTATCGTGTTAGGATTCTAGGGTTAATTATCATAGACTGTCACATTCTGAACTGTTTCGTCATGAATTTGTTTTAATTGTTTTATTATTTTATTTTATAGTGAGAGAGAGAGAGAGAAAGAGAAAGAGGGACAGATAAGGGAAGACAGGAAGGGAGAGGGATGAGAAGCATCAACACATAGTTGTGTCACTTTAGTTGTTCATTGATTACTTCTCATAGGTTCCTTGACCGGGGGCTCCAACTAAGCCAGTGACCTGTTGCTCAAGCTAGTGACCATGGGGTCATGTTTGTGATCCCATACTCAAGCTGGTGACCCTGTGCTCAAGCTGGTGATCCCACACTCAAGCCAGATGAGCCGGTACTCAAGCTGGTGACCTCGGAGTTTTGAACCTGGGTCCTCAGACTCCAAAGCTGAGGCTCTATCTACTGTGCCATCGCCTGATCAGGTCATGAGTTTGTTTTAAATAATAAAGACTGTGACCATTCAGGCCATTTAAAGAGCATTTTTAATTATCTGAATATTACAGGAGCAAGAATTTGTCACTAGGCCCTGGCCGGTTGGCTCAGTGGTAGAGCGTCGGCCTGGCGTGCAGAAGTCCCGGGTTTGATTCCTGGCCAGGGCACACAGGAGAAGCGCCCATCTGTTTCTCCACCCCTCCCCCTCTCCTTCCTCTCTGTCTCTCTCTTCCCCTCCGGCAGCGAGGCTCTACTGGAGCAAAGATGGCCCGGGTGCTGGGGATGGCTTGGGCGCTGGGGATGGCTCCTCGGCCTCTGCCCCAGGCGCTGGAGTGGCTCTGGTCCCAATGGGGCGATGCCCCGGAGGGGCAGAGCATTGCCCCCTGGTGGGCAGAGGTCGCCCCCTGGTGGGCGTGCCGGGTGGATCCCGGTCGGGCGCATGCGAGAGTCTGTCTGTCTCTCCCCGTTTCCAGCTTCAGAAAAATACAGGAAAAAAAAAAAAAAAAAAGAATTTGGCACTAAAACCATTCACATTAATTATGGAAAAGTATTTGCATATCTGTAAACAGCAGTTGATTCTTATGATACTAAGAAATTGAAATTAATTATCAAAATGATCATTCAGGTTACACTGGGTTCCAGTTCCAGTGTAGCTCAGAGGTGCTGTGGAGGTGGTTTGTCCCCATGTCCCTGCACCTGCCTGAAAGCGTTGTGAATGCCACGTGAAGCTTAAAGACTATTCACATGTCATGTCACTGCCTCATTCGGACTCGGACACTTTCCTGAACTGTGAACGTGTGACGCTACCGTATCAGAACGTGCACGCAAGTGAAGAGGGCTTCCCGTCAACAAGAAAAGAAGCGCCACGTCGTGGTGATCAGGCCAGTCTGGGCTGCTGAGAACTCAAAATATAAATTGTTCACACTGTAGATAGTTTTTTGAAGAGTCAAAATTATCTAGAGAATATGTGGTATTCACACTGCCAAAGAAATGCAGGTACTTTTTATTTTTTTTAACAATTTAAAAAAAGTGAAAAATATTATCAGGCTTAAGGAGGTGCCATTTAACAGTTATTCCTTTCTAAACATCAATATTTCACATTGAATTTCTATGCCCTTTAAAAATATGTAAATATATTTACATCTGAAGCAGAGCTTGGAGGAATATGCCTTATAAATAACATTTTATCCATAGCCCGCCTCAGGCCACTGTTGGTTGAGGAGACAGATACAAAGTCTCCCTTAGGAGAACAGCAGAGCTGTGCTTGATAGGTCCAGTAGATCCTTTTTTATAGAACTTAGATTTTATTTGCTTTATAGTTTTGGTTGAAAGGAGACGGGTTTTTTCTTGTTCTGTACTAAATTCAGATTATGTTAATGCTGGTTTCAGATGGCAAGTAACTATGTGTGTATATATATATATATACACACATACATATATATACACACATATATATATATATATATATATATATATAAAAGGCAGTTTAAAGAATTTTTTAAATAAACCAAAATACTGAGGTATTTTTAAATATATATATATTTTATTTTTTATTTTTGTATTTTTCTGGAGCTAGAAACGGGGAGAGACAGTCAGACAGACTCCCGCATGCGCCCAACCGGGATCCACCCGGCACGCCCACCAGGGGGCGATGCTCTGCTCCTCCGGGGCGTCGCTCTGCTGCGACCAGAGCCACTCTAGCGCCTGGGGCAGAGGCCAAGGAGCCATCCCCAGCACCTGGGCTATCTTTGCTCCAATGGAGCCTCGGCTGCGGGAGGGGAAGAGAGAGACAGAGAGGAAGGAGAGGGGGAGGGGTGGAGAAGCAGGTGGGTGCTTCTCCTGTGTGCCCTGGCCGGGAATCGAACCCGGGACTTCTGCACGCCAGGCCGACGCTCTACCACTGAGCCAACCGGCCAGGGCTTTTAAAATATATTTTATTATCTAATCTTGTCTAATTGATAGTGAAGACCCCCTTCTCCTGAAAGCTTTATGGGCATATCTAGAGAGCAATAGTAGCCAAAGGATATCAATTATTTCTAGGTAACCAGTTATTTTTATATATATTCTCTTTGATATCATTGTGACCAAATATGAAAATGTCTAAAATCATAAATATGTAGGCATTGTTATTTCCTTTTTAAGAAAATTATTTTTAACTTTAGTGAGAGGAAGGGAGGCAGAGAGACAGACTCTCATATGTGCCCTGACTGGGATTCACCAAGAAAGCCTATTAGGGGGTGATGTTCTGCCCATCTGGGGCATTGCTCCGTTACAACTGGAGCCATTTCTTAGTGCCTCAAGTAAAAGTCATTTAGCCACCCTCTGCGCCTGAGGCCAAGTCACTCGAACCAATCAAGTCATGGCTGTGTGTGTGGGGGGAGAGAGAGAGAGAGAAAGGAGAGGGCTGGAAAAGGAGCTGGTCGCTTCTCTGTGTGCCCTGACTGGGAATTGAACCCGTGACATCCACATGCCAGGCCGATACTCTACCACTGAGCCAACTGGCCAGGGCCACCATTGTTATTTTCTAAAATATTTATTTTATTTGCATACAACTTTATTGTAGGATTTTTCACACAATATTCTATATTTGGAGGGTTGGTGCTGAAGTTAGGAACATCATATACTTGATGTAAAAATTTGTTACACAAATATGCTTTTTATAAACTAATCTTACCATTTTAAATAACATTGTATTTATAAAATCATTGAAATTATATTTCTCAGTGTGTCAAGTAACTACACTTATAAAATTTTGAGAATTTAAGAACTGGAATGGATGATACAGACCACATTATTCACCCTCAGTTTACAGAGGAGGAAACTGATGCCCAGATAAGTTGACTCATATTAATTTCCAAACAGCAGAATGAAGAGGAATATTGAAGTTTTCTTACCAGTCTTTTATATTCTCTAATATTCACCTATTCCCTAAATTCACTTGATAGATATGTCACTGCCTGTCCTAGCTAAAATTAACCATTTATTCCTACATAATCTTCTACATTCTCTCTCATATGTTTTTAAGCAGCCTAATTTCAGTAATTTTTAAGTGAAACCATGAATCGTTTTATTTTCTACAAACCTCCAGTTCAGAAATCTTAGTCAAAAATCATTATTTAACATGCCAGACATAGCGATAAGGACTTACATATTACCTCAACACATCTTTACAACCACATAATAATGTAGATATTTTATGGATAAGAAGTCCAATGAGAGTAAACTCATGTTCATAGTCTCATAGTTTATGAAGTGATAAGACAAGAAGTCCAATGAGAGTAAACTCATGTTCATGGTCTCATAGTTTATGAAGTGATAAGACTAATTAAACTTAGATCTACATGAATACAAAGCAAAGGCTGATAACCTCCATGCCATTCTACCTACAAAGTGATAAAAGCAAACAACCAATCAAAACCTTACACTGTTTCCCCAGGAATTGGTCTGTCCTCTGCACAAATAATAATGAAGTATTGAAGCTTTATTGCACTTGTCACTTCTCCTTTCATTGTAATTTGGGGGAACATGTCAGACAAAAACATTGCTGAATAATTTGCTTTCTATGAAAAATCAGAATCTTTACTGAAAGCCACTTTCTACTCAAGTTAGAAAATTTAAATAGATTATTACAAGCCACCTTTGATTTACTTTTTCTGCATACATATTGTTGTTAAAGTTGAGTTCTAGCTTGTTCTCCCAGGAATGCCTTCTGTTGACATTATCACTCAGTGTGCCACTTTCATTGTGCCATGCCTTCTTTAATAGTCTTGAAATAATTATGTAGTTCCTGTGACAAGTCAAACCTACACTCTTAGCCCTACAATGATATCACTACTCTACAATGTTCATTAATAAGCCTGAAAACTCAAGGATGCACGGGAGACTTTGATAGAATTCCTTCACTTCAAAGGATTCTTCTGCCCTCTGGTGTTCAACTAGCATGTCTGAGCAAACTTTATTTTGTTCAGATGGACTCTGGAAAACCATTCATGAACTGCAGGTCTTGGAAATAAAAAGCTCCAAGTGAAATGAAATTGGACTAATGTGCCATACGGTGGATGATGCAGGTTAGATATGGACAACAAACTGAGATCAGGCCAAAAAGAACAGGATGCTAAAAATCTGATAATCTGGGAAATATTGTTAAAGGCAGATTTCTTTTTTCACATTTGATTTATTATAAAGATTTACTTTGTAGTTTTCCTCTGTTTTAATAAAAATTATTTAATTTATGCATGAATTCAAATATTAACGTCTACTAAAAGTGAATTTCAGTTCTTAAACCAGTGTCTTATCAAAAAAGTGAAAAGAAAGTACTTAAATTTTGTGTGTGTGTGTGTGTGAAGAGAACATTTCACATGAGATCTATCTTAACAGATTTTTAAGTTCACAATGCAGTATTGTTATCTATAGGCATCATGCTGTACAGTAGATCTCTAGAACTTACTCATCTTGTGTAACTGAAGTTTTATACCTATTGATTAATTACTCTCCAGTTTATACACTCCCCAGATCCTGGAGGAAAAGAATCACATTTCTTGTCTTTGCTCCATGACTCCTATAGGTGGGATCATGCAATATTTATTTGTCCTTCGCGACTGACTGGTCACACTCACAGTGTCCCAGTTTCACTTCTGCTGTCACATATTGCAGGATTTTCTTCCTTCTTAAAGCTGAATAACATTCTATTGTATACATATACCACATTTTTTAATCCAGCCATACATCAGTGAACATTTAAGTTGTTTCCACATTCAGTATAAAGATTCTTTTAAAAATTAGGACTAAAACTGTATCATCCAGAAATCTACTTCTGGGTATTTATTCAAAAAAATTTAAGTCAGGATTTTGAAGAGATAAGCACTCTCTTGTTCCTTGCCGCACTATTCACAATAACCAAAATGTAGAAAGTACCTGTTTGTGAGTTCAAATAGTTAAGAAATGTATGTTTTACTACTTTTGAATCATTTTGCCAGTTTTTTACAATTTATAAACCTCTAATTATGTAAAAATAACAAATTCCATTTCCCCCAAATAGTTTCTGCTTTTACTGTTAAACTTTTATTTTTATTTTTAAAAAGTCAAAACTTACACATGAATTTTCAAACTAAGGTTCCATTTTCTGATAGGGAGCAAAATGTGATAGTTATAAATACTATCTTTTAATTTTTAACTTGATTTAATTGATTTCATTTATGTACTTTGGTGAATGATAAATTGTAATCCCCACTAATAGCTTAAATCCAGAAAACATAGTCTTTTTAGTAAGAAAAGAAAAAAAAATGTCCTATAAAAACGTGAGTAAGAATTATAAATCTCAAATAGACCCTGTATAAACATTTCCACTTTCCAAATCTATTTTAGAAATGTATATATTTTAAAAAAATTAAAAATACTTTTTCAGAATTCATATTTATATATTAATCAATTAGCTATTTAATTTACGTGGCCCATTTCAAAAACACAATCTTAGATGATTTTTTTCAGCTACCACCTAATATGAAATAATAAAATATCTTCCTTTGTATACATATTAAATTCTCACTAAACTAGAAGCCCCACCATATACAACTCCTCACATGAAATTTTTCTTTAGAGAAAACCAAAGGAAAAAAACATGCCTTCCTTAACATTAGGGCCCTTATTGTCCCTCTGCTGTGAGATAAAGTCTCTCTAACTCAGGATGAAGTAGATAGGTGTAATAATCCTAATTTATTTCCCACCAATTATTAAGACTTTCTCACACTGTAAAAGACATTGAAATATCAAAAAGTTCTTTTGATTCCAGGCCTACTAGAATATTCATCATACCAAATATGTTACTATGGACCAGCGCTGGGCCCTGGCATATCCATGTGTTCTAGAAAGGCATTTTTTACTTAACCTGTCAAATCATCACTTCCTTAACTGAGCTGGTTTATTATTTTGTTTCAACAAAGCAAATCCTGTAGGGGGTTGAATCATAGAATAATGATACCTAATGTCAATAACTCAGTCAGATGAGATACCTGTAATGGTGCTTACCTAGAACTAAAATGATTGCTGAGACATAGGAGACAGAGAGAGGGACAAATACGCTCAGACAGACAGGAAGGGAGAGAGATGAGAAGCAGCAATTCTTCATTGCGGCACCTTAGTTGTTCATTGATTGCTTTCTCATATGTATGTGCCTTGACCAGGAGGCTCTAGCTGAACCAGTGACCCCTTGCTCATGCTAGCAACCTTTGGGCTCAAGCCAGCAACCATAGGGTCATATCTATGATCCCATGCTCAAGCCAGTGCCCCGGAGTTTTGAACCTGGACCCTTTGCATGGATAGGCTGATGCTCTATCCACTGCACCATGGTCAGGCTGATTGCTGAGATATTCTAACTTCCCCTGGGAAAGTTAGAATGTTACTAAAGTTAGAATGTTGGGAAACAGCAGGAGTTTGAGAGGACTATGGAACCTAGAAGTTCCAAAATTTTTTGGATAACCTGTTTTGTCTTCCTGACTCACCTAAAATATTGGGTTTTGCATGATGACACACTTAGAGAGCTAATGATTCTCAGAATTTTAAGTCTTCGTTGATCTCCTAAATTAGATTTGAGTTGTCACTTCACAGGCCCCATTAAATAAGGATTTTCTTTATTATACTGTAGACAAGAGATGTGTGAGATAAACATAGGTGTGCCTGACCAAAGAAAATGAGTAATTTAAAAATAGTATCTTAAACTTCCTTTTGATTTGTAATGTGTTTGACTGCGACAGTCTTACCAGCGGGGCCTGAAGATACGGAAGAATTCTCCCCAGTGCCGTATGCCAGTGATTTTCAACCTTTTTTGAGCCGCGGCACATTTTTTACATTTACAGAATCCTGGGGCACACCACCTACCAAAATGACACAAAATGACACTCTAACACAGTACATATTATACATATAGTTAATAATATAGTTTCTAAATGTATTTATACTCACTTAGTGTGAAACCTGGGCCTGTTTTGATGAACACAAAAGGGATATCCTGGCAGGAATGGTAGAAAGACACACACGAAGCTCTTCCTCAACAGTTCTCAGTCTCTCCCTGTTTTTAGTTTTTATTGCAGTCAAGCTTGAGAAGCTCAGCTCACATAGATATGTGGTTGAAAACAGGAGCAATGTCAAAATAGCTTTGTTGGCCAGAATGGGGAACTCCTTGGCAACAGATAACTAAAAGCTGTTCAAAGGAAGATCAGCTAACTTTAGCTTTAAAGTTAGATAACATTGTGATGCATTGTATATCACCCTCTGCGGGGGCCTCTTTTAAAAAGAAAAAGGTCAAATATCTATGTACACCATCAGGATAGACATAACCAGCTGAGGCTGAGGCTTCATCTAGTGGTGGCAACATTTACCTCCAGTCCTGACCAGGATTAGAAATCGGGACCATGGGGAGGAGTAGGAGCTTCAACTACTTGCTGCGGCCACACAATGACAAGTGCGCGGCAGCCCGAGCGGGGACCTTCCTGGGTGTGGATGAGAGGCGGCCTACTATTGGTTCATTGCTAGTGGTCGGGATGAATCCTAGAAGGTGATTGGTCAGTGAGCGTTCCCTGTGCCTCCACTCTTCCTG
Organism: Saccopteryx leptura; assembly: GCF_036850995.1. NCBI lineage: Eukaryota > Metazoa > Chordata > Mammalia > Chiroptera > Emballonuridae > Saccopteryx > Saccopteryx leptura. The sequence continues at coordinate 54,273,188 of NC_089514.1, read as the reverse complement.
TCGCTGATAGCTGGAGGGATTGTGAGGGGAATGTTTATGTTCGGATGGAGGCGGCTGGCGGTGGGCCGGATAAATAGCCTCCGCAGGCCATATCCGGCACGCGGGCCGTAGTTTGGGGACCCATGTTTAATTTCCCCACGGCACACCTGACCATGTCTCACGGCACACTGGTTGAAAAACACTGCCGTATACTATCTTCTCATTCATGCACCTGAGGAATACGGCTAACATTTTGTTGTTTTGTTTTATTTTGTTTTAAACAAGGCTTTCCTAATTAATTTAAAATCCATGAGAAACTGTAGGGAAGTCTCGTTTTATGCATCACTGGCTCATAGATGTCTCCCTATCATATAAAAATTCAGTTTTATTTTCTCCTCAATGTTTGTTCACTGCAACTTCCACTCATTGGGTGACAAACTATTACTTTGTCTTCTCTTCTCTAGATTACTAAGACTATCTTTAATTTTCCCCTCTCAGGATTTTGATTCTAGAATGGAGAATCTGGAGCAGGACTACCACATGAGTCTCCTGACTCCAAAGTCCTAAAACTGAAGACGTGGAAGAGGTCATATACAAAGAATCACTTCCATTTCCCTTTAGCTGTGTCTGGGTTGTGTTTCTCAGAAATTATGAGAGACAACTGATTTTAACTTTCTTTTTTGTAGAGCCAGCATTCACTTTTAAAATAAGGTTCTCCAAATCCCAGACTACTTACTCTGTTCAACCATGTTTTCTTTTTCTGGTATAGAAATTCCTCTAAAGGAAAGGGAACCTTACGAGAGAAAGAGAGAAGTTTTTACCTCTGTATTTGTACCCCGGCCTTGCTATCTTTGATATTAAATATAGGGTCTTTCTCTGGTCATAGCTGTTATAAACTGACTCTTAGATGAATAAGCTGGGGGATAGGATGATCCCTATCAAATCTGCATTTTTTTTTTTACTTTGGAAATAAAAATCAGATCTTTTTTTTTTGGTTTACTTTTCCCAGTTTGCTGGAAATGAAAGCCTGGTTTAGTTTTTTTCTTGTGCCAGTTCTTTCCTCAGGTTAGTTAGTCATTCCTCTGATTTGTTTAAAAGGAAACTGCAACCTGCAGAGAACAGCCTGAAGCATTAGGGGGAGAAAACTTTTAACAGCTGCCTGGTGCTGGCCAAGGGGCAAATTCTCTCATTGGGTAAAAACTATTTTTCTGCCTCCTCTTATCCATTGTTTCCTACTGCACGACTAAAAGCCCTCTGCAAACACCTGGGTCTGCCAAGCATAATCTGATCACACGCAGCCACTCTGGCCGCCAGCCAGGAGAGATGGGCACTTACCCTCGGCTTGTTGCTGTGGAATTTACCCTCTCATCTCGGGGTTTGTCTAGGCAGGTCTCTTTTCTACTCTTTTGTCGGTATTATTTCCAGCAAGATAATGACATTTTAAACTTCTGTAAATTACTCTTTTTTTTCCCCTTTCAAATTTTCATCTATCTTGTTTGCAGACCAGTAAGTGGAGACACAGATAAGCTCCTTGGAGCTTATCATAGAAGTGAAATTAGTGGAAGTCAGGCAAATGTTAGAAAACTGGAGGCAGAATTAAATGGACCTCTACAGTGTATTCAGATGGAGCGTGTTAATTCATAGAAATTAAAAAAATATATAAATAGAGAAAAATCTGCTAGGTTTTTAATACCTGGGGTGTAAAACAGCAGTTGGAAAATTTTATAGGGCTTTCTAAAGGAATATAGTGGAATATGCTCATTTGTTTTAGATGTAGCATTTTCCTGCATTTTCTCTTTTTTCCTTTGCAGAATTTTTTTTTTTCCTGTTTGACTCTTACCTGCATCTCTTGCTTGGCATCTCAAGTTATTTTTAGATCTGTATGCTGTGCAGCTATATGATATCAAAGGAAAAATTCCTCTGGTTTTTAATGTACTACAATAACAATACTTGGTTCAAACTGTACTGTCTTAAACCCCAGGGAGAAACTCTCCCAAATCACTTTCATTTGTGAAAGCACAGTGAGGACGTGGACCCAAGAGATCACGCGTCACAACCTGGAGGAAAAAGATCTTATGCAAACACTGGCAGCGTGCCAGGAGGAAAAGCTGCCACAAAAAAACACATTTTCAAAGATCATTTTATAATGGTCAATAGAAACCAGGTTTTCCTTCTTTTCTTTCTTTCTTAGATTTTATGACACTTAAATCCTTTTTGTTCATAGTGAGCAATGAGGAAAATTGTCCTATTTGTTTCTTTGCTAAATGCCCATATCTTCATTCATCTGTATTTTCCCACATTAAAATCACGAAGGATTTGAAAATGTAATTCCAAAAACTGTGGCTTCAATGTCATCATATTATTTCTTTGGAAATTTTGGCTACTGTGTAAGTACAGCTGCAAAGTCCAAAGAGATTTTTTTTTTCTTATTAAGTTGAAGGCCTGTTTCGAAAATATAATGCAGGCAAAATCTTGCTTTTGCTTTGATTTTAATGATAGACCAACCAGATTGTGCCACAAGCATTATAAGCTATAAGCCCACTCTAAATTGCCTTTAACTGAGCTTCAAACATGCAGCCTCTAATTGGGCAGGAGCTTTGAATTATTTGAGCTCCATATCCATTTTGAGTTGCAGCTTAATCTGTTTAATATGGGGTTCCTTCCTTTATAGAGTTGAAAGATTCCACTTGGCTGAAGGCTAAGTGCTAGAAGCCAGACACAGACTTAGATCTTTAGACCAACATCCAGTTAAGAATATCCTAAGTCATTACCAAATTACTAGTATTCTAAGATATTTCTAACCTCGTTGGTGCAGACCTTGAAAAAATCAATACATATCAAGAAAAGATCAGTTTATTAAGACCAGATAAACAAGATTTTTGTGAAAGATAAAGATATTTTCAAATTAATTAAAAAATTATTGTAATATGCAGATGATGTTTAATTGACTTGTACACTTGAAACTGTGGTTTTGCAAACCAATGTCAACCCAATAAATGCAATTAAAAATAAATTTTAAAAAATTTTAAAATCACAAACATATTAATAGGGATGTTTTGTTATATTAATAGATGTTTTGTACAACTTTTATAAATATATATTTAAATATAGTGAATTACTGGTACAAAATTGGATCAGGGTCATATTTGTGACTTTAAAGATATCTTAGCATCTTTAGATCACTGAGAATGACCCTATTGACTGTTTTGAGTAAGAAGTATGATATGTTTTGGAAATTTGACAGCATTCTAATTAATGCCTAATCTAAATTGTTCACTTCAGTGGAAATTATTTCCAACTTGTCAAAAATTTAAAATATGAAGAAAGCAGCATATTCTTAAAGCTTTCCTCAATGTAACTTATTTTCTTCCCTATGCCTGCATCATATAGCCAAAGTTTTTCATTTCAAAAGAATCAGTGCATTAAGAATTCAAATGTGAA